>NC_090938.1:301929903-302554903 GCF_040938575.1 Ambystoma mexicanum
TGGATATCACATCTCATGCTATAGGGAGGGTCTCAAGTTTGATATTAGAAGCATTGAGATATCACATCTCATGCTATAGGAAGGGTCTCAGGATTAGAATGGGAAGGAGTTGGATATCACATCTCATGCTATAGGAAGGGTCTCAGGTTTGGTATAAGCAGTGAGATATCACATCTCATGCTATAGGAAGTGTCTCAGGATTGGAATGGGAAGGAGTTGGATATCACATCTCATGTTATAGGAAGGATCTCAGGTTTGGTATAAGCATTGAGATATCACATCTCTGCTATCGGAATGGTCTCAGGATTGGAATGGGAAGGAGTTGGATATTCCCATCTCATGATAAAGGAAGGGTCTAAGGTTTGGAAGGGGAAGGATTTGGATATCACATCTCATGTTATAGGACGGGTCTCAGGTTTGGTATTAGAAGCATTGAGATATCACTTCTCATGCTATAGGAAGGGTCTCAGGATTGGAATGGGAAGGACTTGGATATCACATCTCATGCTATAGGGAGGGTCTGAAGTTTGATATTAGAAGCATTGAGATATGACATCTCATGATATCGGAAGGGTCTCAGGATTGGAATGGGAAGGAGTTGGATATCACATCTCATGATAAAGGAAGGGTCTAAGGTTTGGAAGGGGAAGGATTTGGATATCACATCTCATGTTATAGGACGGGTCTCAGGTTTGGTATTAGAAGCATTGAGATATCAAGTCTCATGGTATAGGAAGGTTCTCAGAATTGGAATGGGAAGGAGTTGGATAACACATCTCAAGCTATAGGAAGGGTCTCAGGATTGGAATGGGAAGAAGTTTGATATCACATCTCATGCCATAGTATGGGTCTCAGGTTTGGTAGAAGCATTGGGATATCACATCTCATGCTATCGGAAGGGTATCAGTATTGGATTTGGAAGGAGTTGGATATCCCATCATGCTATAGGAAGGCTCTCAGGTTGGAATGGGAAGGAGTTGGATATCACATCTCATGTTATAGGAAGGGTCTCAGGATTGGAATGGGAAGGACTTGGATATCATATCTCATGCTATGGGAAGGCTCTCAGGTTTGGAAGGGGAAGGAGTTGGATATCACATCTCAAGCTATAGGAAGGGTCTCAGGTTTGGTATTAGAAGCATTGAGATATCACATCTCATGCTATAGGAAGGGTCTCAGGATTGGAATGGGAAGGAGTTTGATATCACATCTCAAGCTATAGGAAGGGTCTCAGGTTTGGTATAAGCATTGAGATATCACATCTCATGCTATAGGAAGGGTCTCAGAATTGGAATGGGAAGGAGTTGGATATCACATCTCATGCTATAGGAAGGGTCTCAGGTTTGGTATAAGCAGTGAGATATCACATCTCATGCTATAGGAAGTGTCTCAGGATTGGAATGGGAAGGAGTTGGATATCACATCTCATGTTATAGGAAGGATCTCAGGTTTGGTATAAGCATTGAGATATCACATCTCTGCTATCGGAATGGTCTCAGGATTGGAATGGGAAGGAGTTGGATATTCCCATCTCATGATAAAGGAAGGGTCTAAGGTTTGGAAGGGGAAGGATTTGGATATCACATCTCATGTCATAGGACGGGTCTCAGGTTTGGTATTAGAAGCATTGAGATATCACTTCTCATGCTATAGGAAGGGTCTCAGGATTGGAATGGGAAGGACTTGGATATCACATCTCATGCTATAGGGAGGGTCTGAAGTTTGATATTAGAAGCATTGAGATATGACATCTCATGATATCGGAAGGGTCTCAGGATTGGAATGGGAAGGAGTTGGATATCACATCTCATGATAAAGGAAGGGTCTAAGGTTTGGAAGGGGAAGGATTTGGATATCACATCTCATGTTATAGGACGGGTCTCAGGTTTGGTATTAGAAGCATTGAGATATCAAGTCTCATGGTATAGGAAGGGTCTCAGAATTGGAATGGGAAGGAGTTGGATATCACATCTCAAGCTATAGTAAGGGTCTCAGGATTGGAATGGGAAGGAGTTTGATATCACATCTCATGCCATAGTATGGGTCTCAGGTTTGGTAGAAGCATTGGGATATCACATCTCATGCTATCGGAAGGGTATCAGTATTGGATTTGGAAGGAGTTGGATATCTCATCTCATGCTATAGGAAGGGTCTCAGGTTGGAATGGGAAGGAGTTGGATATCACATCTCATGTTATAGGAAGGGTCTCAGGATTGGAATGGGAAGGACTTGGATATCATATCTCATGCTATAGGAAGGCTCTCAGGTTTGGAAGGGGAAGGAGTTGGATATCACATTTCATGGTAGAGGAAGGATCTCAGGTTTGGTATAAGAGGCATTGAGATATCACATCTCATGCTATAGGAAGGGTCTCAGGTTTGGTATAAGCAGTGAGATATCACATCTCATGCTATAGGAAGTGTCTCAGGATTGGAATGGGAAGGAGTTGGATATCACATCTCATGCCATAGTATGGGTCTCAGGTTTGGTAGAAGCATTGGGATATCACATCTCATGCTATCGGAAGGGTATCAGTATTGGATTTGGAAGGAGTTGGATATCCCATCTCATGTTATAGGAAGGGTCTCAGGATTGGAATGGGAAGGCCTTGGATATCATATCTCATGCTATAGGAAGGCTCTCAGGTTTGGAAGGGAAAGGAGTTGGATATCACATCTCATGTTATAGGAAGGGTCTCAGGATTGGAATGGGAAGGACTTGGATATCATATCTCATGCTATAGGAAGGCTCTCAGGTTTGGAAGGGGAAGGAGTTGGATATCACATCTCATGCTATAGGAAGAGTCTCAGGTTTGGTATAAGCATTGAGATATCACATCTCATGCTATAGGAATGGTCTCAGGATTGGAATGGGTAGGAGTTGGATATTACATTCTTGCTATAGGAAGGGTCTCATGTTTGGAAAGGGAAGGAGTTGGATATCTCATATGCTATAGGAAGGATCTCAGGTTTGGTATTAGAAGCATTGAGATGTCACATCTCATGCTATCGGAAGGGTCTCAGGATTGCAATGGGAATGATTTGGATATCACATCTCATGTTATAGGAAGGGTCTCAGGTTTGGTATAAGCATTGAGATATCACATCTCTGCTATCGGAAGTGGCTCAGGATTGGAATGGGAAGGATTTGGATATCCCATCTCATGTTATAGGACGGGTCTCTGGTTTGGTATTAGAATCATTGAGATATCACATCGCATGCTGTAGGAAGGGTCTAAGGATTGGAATGGGATGGACTTGGACATCACATCTCATGCTATAGGTAGGCTCTCAGGTTTGGTATAAGCATTGAGATATCACATCTCATGCTATAGGAAGGGTCTCAAGATTGGAATGGGACGGATTTGGATATCACATCTCATGCTATAGGAAGGGTCTCAGGTTTGGTATACGCATGGAGATATCACTTCTCATGCTATAGGAAGGGTCTCAGGATTGGAATGAGAAGGAGTTGGATATCACATCTCATGCTATAGGAAGGGTCTCAGATTTGGTATAAGCATTGAGATATCACATCTCATGCTATAGGAAGGGTCTCAGGATTGGAATGGGAAGGAGTTGTATATGACATCTCAGGCCATAGGAAGGGTCTCAGGTTTGGTATAAGCATTGAGATATCACATCTCTGCTATCGGAAGGGTCTCAGGATTGGAATGGGAAGGACTTGGATGTCAAATCTCATGCTATAGGGAGGGTCTCAAGTTTGATATTAGAAGCATTGAGATAACAAATCTCATGATATCGGAAGGGTCTCAAGATTGGAATGGGAAGGAGTTGGATATCACATCTCATGATATATGAAGGGTCTCAGGTTTGGAAGGGGAAGGATTTGGATATCACATCTCATGTTATAGGACGGGTATCAGGTTTGGTATTAGAAGCATTGAGATATCAAGTCTCATGGGATAGGAAGGGTCTCAGAATTGGAATGGGAAGGAGTTGGATAACACATCTCAAGCTATAGCAAGGGTCTCAGGATTGGAATGGGAAGAAGTTTGATATCACATCTCATGCCATAGTATGGGTCTCATGTTTGGTAGAAGCATTGGGATATCACATCTCATGCTATCGGAAGGGTATCAGTATTGGATTTGGAAGGAGTTGGATATCCCATCATGCTATAGGAAGGGTCTCAGGTTGGAATGGGAAGGAGTTGGATATCACATCTCATGTTATAGGAAGGGTCTCAGGATTGGAATGGGAAGGACTTGGATATCATATCTCATGCTATGGGAAGGCTCTCAGGTTTGGAAGGGGAAGGAGTTGGATATCACATCTCAAGCTATAGGAAGGGTCTCAGGTTTGGTATTAGAAGCATTGAGATATCACATCTCATGCTATAGGAAGGGTCTCAGGATTGGAAGGGGAAGGAGTTGGATATCACATCTCATGCTAAAGGAAGGGTCTCAGGTTTGGAACGGGAAGGAGTTGGATATCACATCTCATGTTATAGGAAGGGTCTCAGGTTTGGTATAAGCATTGAGATATCATATCTCTGCTATCGGAAGTGTCTCAGGATTGGAATGGGAAGGAGTTGGATATCCCATCTCATGTTATAGGATGGGTCTCAGGTTTGTTATTAGAATCATTGAGATATCATATTGCATGCTGTAGGAAGGGTCTAAGTATTGGAATGGGAAGGACTTGGATATCACATCTCATGCTATAGATAGGCTCTCAGGTTTGGAGGAAAGGGAAGGAGTTGGATATCACATTTCATGTTAGAGGAAGGATCTCAGGTTTGGTATTAGAGGCATTGAGACATCACATCTCATGCTATAGGAAGGGTCTCAGGATTGGAATGGGAAGGAGTTGGATATCACATCTCATGCTATAGGAAGGGTCTCAGGTTAGGTATAAGCATTGAGATATCACATCTCATGCTATAGGAAGGGTCTCAGGATTGGAATGGGAAGGAGTTGTATATGACATCTCATGCCGTAGGAAGGGTCTCAGGTTTGGTATAAGCATTGAGATATCACATCTCTGCAATCGAAAGGGTCTCAGGATTGGAATCGGAAGGAGTTGGATATCCCATCTCATGTTATAAGAAGAGTCTCAGGTTTGGTATTAGAAGCATTGAGATATTACATCTCATGCTATAGGAAGTGTCTCAGGATTGGAATGGGAAGGACTTGGATATCACATCTCATGCTATAGGGAGGGTCTCAAGTTTGATATTAGAAGCATTGAGATATCACATCTCATGCTATAGGAAGGGTCTCAGGATTAGAATGGGAAGGAGTTGGATATCACATCTCATGCTATAGGAAGGGTCTCAGGTTTGGTATAAGCAGTGAGATATCACATCTCATGCTATAGGAAGTGTCTCAGGATTGGAATGGGAAGGAGTTGGATATCACATCTCATGTTATAGGAAGGATCTCAGGTTTGGTATAAGCATTGAGATATCACATCTCTGCTATCGGAATGGTCTCAGGATTGGAATGGGAAGGAGTTGGATATTCCCATCTCATGATAAAGGAAGGGTCTAAGGTTTGGAAGGGGAAGGATTTGGATATCACATCTCATGTTATAGGACGGGTCTCAGGTTTGGTATTAGAAGCATTGAGATATCACTTCTCATGCTATAGGAAGGGTCTCAGGATTGGAATGGGAAGGACTTGGATATCACATCTCATGCTATAGGGAGGGTCTGAAGTTTGATATTAGAAGCATTGAGATATGACATCTCATGATATCGGAAGGGTCTCAGGATTGGAATGGGAAGGAGTTGGATATCACATCTCATGATAAAGGAAGGGTCTAAGGTTTGGAAGGGGAAGGATTTGGATATCACATCTCATGTTATAGGACGGGTCTCAGGTTTGGTATTAGAAGCATTGAGATATCAAGTCTCATGGTATAGGAAGGTTCTCAGAATTGGAATGGGAAGGAGTTGGATAACACATCTCAAGCTATAGGAAGGGTCTCAGGATTGGAATGGGAAGAAGTTTGATATCACATCTCATGCCATAGTATGGGTCTCAGGTTTGGTAGAAGCATTGGGATATCACATCTCATGCTATCGGAAGGGTATCAGTATTGGATTTGGAAGGAGTTGGATATCCCATCATGCTATAGGAAGGCTCTCAGGTTGGAATGGGAAGGAGTTGGATATCACATCTCATGTTATAGGAAGGGTCTCAGGATTGGAATGGGAAGGACTTGGATATCATATCTCATGCTATGGGAAGGCTCTCAGGTTTGGAAGGGGAAGGAGTTGGATATCACATCTCAAGCTATAGGAAGGGTCTCAGGTTTGGTATTAGAAGCATTGAGATATCACATCTCATGCTATAGGAAGGGTCTCAGGATTGGAATGGGAAGGAGTTTGATATCACATCTCAAGCTATAGGAAGGGTCTCAGGTTTGGTATAAGCATTGAGATATCACATCTCATGCTATAGGAAGGGTCTCAGAATTGGAATGGGAAGGAGTTGGATATCACATCTCATGCTATAGGAAGGGTCTCAGGTTTGGTATAAGCAGTGAGATATCACATCTCATGCTATAGGAAGTGTCTCAGGATTGGAATGGGAAGGAGTTGGATATCACATCTCATGTTATAGGAAGGATCTCAGGTTTGGTATAAGCATTGAGATATCACATCTCTGCTATCGGAATGGTCTCAGGATTGGAATGGGAAGGAGTTGGATATTCCCATCTCATGATAAAGGAAGGGTCTAAGGTTTGGAAGGGGAAGGATTTGGATATCACATCTCATGTCATAGGACGGGTCTCAGGTTTGGTATTAGAAGCATTGAGATATCACTTCTCATGCTATAGGAAGGGTCTCAGGATTGGAATGGGAAGGACTTGGATATCACATCTCATGCTATAGGGAGGGTCTGAAGTTTGATATTAGAAGCATTGAGATATGACATCTCATGATATCGGAAGGGTCTCAGGATTGGAATGGGAAGGAGTTGGATATCACATCTCATGATAAAGGAAGGGTCTAAGGTTTGGAAGGGGAAGGATTTGGATATCACATCTCATGTTATAGGACGGGTCTCAGGTTTGGTATTAGAAGCATTGAGATATCAAGTCTCATGGTATAGGAAGGGTCTCAGAATTGGAATGGGAAGGAGTTGGATATCACATCTCAAGCTATAGTAAGGGTCTCAGGATTGGAATGGGAAGGAGTTTGATATCACATCTCATGCCATAGTATGGGTCTCAGGTTTGGTAGAAGCATTGGGATATCACATCTCATGCTATCGGAAGGGTATCAGTATTGGATTTGGAAGGAGTTGGATATCTCATCTCATGCTATAGGAAGGGTCTCAGGTTGGAATGGGAAGGAGTTGGATATCACATCTCATGTTATAGGAAGGGTCTCAGGATTGGAATGGGAAGGACTTGGATATCATATCTCATGCTATAGGAAGGCTCTCAGGTTTGGAAGGGGAAGGAGTTGGATATCACATTTCATGGTAGAGGAAGGATCTCAGGTTTGGTATAAGAGGCATTGAGATATCACATCTCATGCTATAGGAAGGGTCTCAGGTTTGGTATAAGCAGTGAGATATCACATCTCATGCTATAGGAAGTGTCTCAGGATTGGAATGGGAAGGAGTTGGATATCACATCTCATGCCATAGTATGGGTCTCAGGTTTGGTAGAAGCATTGGGATATCACATCTCATGCTATCGGAAGGGTATCAGTATTGGATTTGGAAGGAGTTGGATATCCCATCTCATGTTATAGGAAGGGTCTCAGGATTGGAATGGGAAGGCCTTGGATATCATATCTCATGCTATAGGAAGGCTCTCAGGTTTGGAAGGGAAAGGAGTTGGATATCACATCTCATGTTATAGGAAGGGTCTCAGGATTGGAATGGGAAGGACTTGGATATCATATCTCATGCTATAGGAAGGCTCTCAGGTTTGGAAGGGGAAGGAGTTGGATATCACATCTCATGCTATAGGAAGAGTCTCAGGTTTGGTATAAGCATTGAGATATCACATCTCATGCTATAGGAATGGTCTCAGGATTGGAATGGGTAGGAGTTGGATATTACATTCTTGCTATAGGAAGGGTCTCATGTTTGGAAAGGGAAGGAGTTGGATATCTCATATGCTATAGGAAGGATCTCAGGTTTGGTATTAGAAGCATTGAGATTTCACATCTCATGCTATCGGAAGGGTCTCAGGATTGGAATGGGAATGATTTGGATATCACATCTCATGTTATAGGAAGGGTCTCAGGTTTGGTATAAGCATTGAGATATCACATCTCTGCTATCGGAAGTGGCTCAGGATTGGAATGGGAAGGATTTGGATATCCCATCTCATGTTATAGGACGGGTCTCTGGTTTGGTATTAGAATCATTGAGATATCACATCGCATGCTGTAGGAAGGGTCTAAGGATTGGAATGGGATGGACTTGGACATCACATCTCATGCTATAGGTAGGCTCTCAGGTTTGGTATAAGCATTGAGATATCACATCTCATGCTATAGGAAGGGTCTCAAGATTGGAATGGGACGGATTTGGATATCACATCTCATGCTATAGGAAGGGTCTCAGGTTTGGTATACGCATGGAGATATCACTTCTCATGCTATAGGAAGGGTCTCAGGATTGGAATGAGAAGGAGTTGGATATCACATCTCATGCTATAGGAAGGGTCTCAGATTTGGTATAAGCATTGAGATATCACATCTCATGCTATAGGAAGGGTCTCAGGATTGCAATGGGAAGGAGTTGTATATGACATCTCAGGCCATAGGAAGGGTCTCAGGTTTGGTATAAGCATTGAGATATCACATCTCTGCTATCGGAAGGGTCTCAGGATTGGAATGGGAAGGACTTGGATGTCAAATCTCATGCTATAGGGAGGGTCTCAAGTTTGATATTAGAAGCATTGAGATAACAAATCTCATGATATCGGAAGGGTCTCAAGATTGGAATGGGAAGGAGTTGGATATCACATCTCATGATATATGAAGGGTCTCAGGTTTGGAAGGGGAAGGATTTGGATATCACATCTCATGTTATAGGACGGGTATCAGGTTTGGTATTAGAAGCATTGAGATATCAAGTCTCATGGGATAGGAAGGGTCTCAGAATTGGAATGGGAAGGAGTTGGATAACACATCTCAAGCTATAGCAAGGGTCTCAGGATTGGAATGGGAAGAAGTTTGATATCACATCTCATGCCATAGTATGGGTCTCATGTTTGGTAGAAGCATTGGGATATCACATCTCATGCTATCGGAAGGGTATCAGTATTGGATTTGAAGGAGTTGGATATCCCATCATGCTATAGGAAGGGTCTCAGGTTGGAATGGGAAGGAGTTGGATGTCACATCTCATGTTATAGGAAGGGTCTCAGGATTGGAATGGGAAGGACTTGGATATCATATCTCATGCTATGGGAAGGCTCTCAGGTTTGGAAGGGGAAGGAGTTGGATATCACATCTCAAGCTATAGGAAGGGTCTCAGGTTTGGTATTAGAAGCATTGAGATATCACATCTCATGCTATAGGAAGGGTCTCAGGATTGGAAGGGGAAGGAGTTGGATATCACATCTCATGCTAAAGGAAGGGTCTCAGGTTTGGAACGGGAAGGAGTTGGATATCACATCTCATGTTATAGGAAGGGTCTCAGGTTTGGTATAAGCATTGAGATATCATATCTCTGCTATCGGAAGTGTCTCAGGATTGGAATGGGAAGGAGTTGGATATCCCATCTCATGTTATAGGATGGGTCTCAGGTTTGTTATTAGAATCATTGAGATATCATATTGCATGCTGTAGGAAGGGTCTAAGTATTGGAATGGGAAGGACTTGGATATCACATCTCATGCTATAGATAGGCTCTCAGGTTTGGAGGAAAGGGAAGGAGTTGGATATCACATTTCATGTTAGAGGAAGGATCTCAGGTTTGGTATTAGAGGCATTGAGACATCACATCTCATGCTATAGGAAGGGTCTCAGGATTGGAATGGGAAGGAGTTGGATATCACATCTCATGCTATAGGAAGGGTCTCAGGTTAGGTATAAGCATTGAGATATCACATCTCATGCTATAGGAAGGGTCTCAGGATTGGAATGGGAAGGAGTTGTATATGACATCTCATGCCGTAGGAAGGGTCTCAGGTTTGGTATAAGCATTGAGATATCACATCTCTGCAATCGAAAGGGTCTCAGGATTGGAATCGGAAGGAGTTGGATATCCCATCTCATGTTATAAGAAGAGTCTCAGGTTTGGTATTAGAAGCATTGAGATATTACTTCTCATGCTATAGGAAGTGTCTCAGGATTGGAATGGGAAGGACTTGGATATCACATCTCATGCTATAGGGAGGGTCTCAAGTTTGATATTAGAAGCATTGAGATATCACATCTCATGCTATAGGAAGGGTCTCAGGATTAGAATGGGAAGGAGTTGGATATCACATCTCATGCTATAGGAAGGGTCTCAGGTTTGGTATAAGCAGTGAGATATCACATCTCATGCTATAGGAAGTGTCTCAGGATTGGAATGGGAAGGAGTTGGATATCACATCTCATGTTATAGGAAGGATCTCAGGTTTGGTATAAGCATTGAGATATCACATCTCTGCTATCGGAATGGTCTCAGGATTGGAATGGGAAGGAGTTGGATATTCCCATCTCATGATAAAGGAAGGGTCTAAGGTTTGGAAGGGGAAGGATTTGGATATCACATCTCATGTTATAGGACGGGTCTCAGGTTTGGTATTAGAAGCATTGAGATATCACTTCTCATGCTATAGGAAGGGTCTCAGGATTGGAATGGGAAGGACTTGGATATCACATCTCATGCTATAGGGAGGGTCTGAAGTTTGATATTAGAAGCATTGAGATATGACATCTCATGATATCGGAAGGGTCTCAGGATTGGAATGGGAAGGAGTTGGATATCACATCTCATGATAAAGGAAGGGTCTAAGGTTTGGAAGGGGAAGGATTTGGATATCACATCTCATGTTATAGGACGGGTCTCAGGTTTGGTATTAGAAGCATTGAGATATCAAGTCTCATGGTATAGGAAGGGTCTCAGAATTGGAATGGGAAGGAGTTGGATAACACATCTCAAGCTATAGGAAGGGTCTCAGGATTGGAATGGGAAGAAGTTTGATATCACATCTCATGCCATAGTATGGGTCTCAGGTTTGGTAGAAGCATTGGGATATCACATCTCATGCTATCGGAAGGGTATCAGTATTGGATTTGGAAGGAGTTGGATATCCCATCATGCTATAGGAAGGCTCTCAGGTTGGAATGGGAAGGAGTTGGATATCACATCTCATGTTATAGGAAGGGTCTCAGGATTGGAATGGGAAGGACTTGGATATCATATCTCATGCTATGGGAAGGCTCTCAGGTTTGGAAGGGGAAGGAGTTGGATATCACATCTCAAGCTATAGGAAGGGTCTCAGGTTTGGTATTAGAAGCATTGAGATATCACATCTCATGCTATAGGAAGGGTCTCAGGATTGGAATGGGAAGGAGTTGGATATCACATCTCAAGCTATAGGAAGGGTCTCAGGTTTGGTATAAGCATTGAGATATCACATCTCATGCTATAGGAAGGGTCTCAGAATTGGAATGGGAAGGAGTTGGATATCACATCTCATGTTATAGGAAAGATCTCAGGTTTGGTATTAGAAGCATTGAGACATCAAATCTCATGTTATAGGAAGGGTCTCAGGATTGGAATTTGAAGAAGTTGGATATCACATCTCATGCTATAGGAAGGGTCTCAGGTTTGGTATAAGCATTGAGATATCACATCTCATGCTATAGGAAGGGTCTCAGGATTGGAATGGGAAGGAGTTGTATATGAAATCTCATGCCATAGGAAGGGTCTCAGGTTTGGTATAAGCATTGAGATATCACATCATAGGAAGGGTCTCAGGATTGGAATGGGAAGGACTTGGATATCACATCTCATGCTATAGGCAGGGTCTCAGGTTTGGAAAGGGAAGGAGTTGGATATCACATTTCATGTTAGAGGTAGGATCTCAGGTTTGGTATTAGAGGCATTGAGATATCACATCTCATGCTATCAGAAGGGTCTCAGGATTGGAATGGGAAGGAGTTGGATATCACATCTCATGCTAAAGGGAGGGTCTCAGGTTTGGAAGGGGAAGGATTTGGATATCACATCTCATGTTATAGGAAGGATCTCAGGTTTGGTATTAGAAGCATTGAGATATCACATCTCATGCTATCGGAAGTATCTCAGGTTTGGTATTAGAGGCATTGAGATATCACATCTCATGCTATCATAAGAGTCTCAGGATTGGAATGGGAAGGAGTTGGATTTCACATCTCATGCTAAAGGGAGGGTCTCAGGTTTGGAAGGGGAAGGATTTGGATATCACATCACATGTTATAGGAAGGATCTCAGGCTTGGTATTAGAAGCATTGAGATATCACATCTCATGCTATAAGAAGGGTCTCAGGATTGGAATGGGATGGAGTTGGATATCACATCTCATGCTAAAGGAAGGGTCTCAGGTTTGGTAGAAGCATTGGGATATCACATCTCATGCTATCGGAAGGGTATCAGAATTGGATTTGGAAGGAGTTGGATATCCCATCTCATGCTATAGGAAGGGTCTCAGGTTGAAATGGGAAGGAGTTGGATATCACATCTCATGTTATAGGAAGGGTCTCAGGATTGGTTTTAGAGGCATTGAGATATCACATCTCATGCTATCAGAAGGGTCTCAGGATTGGAATGGGAAGGAGTTGGATTTCACATCTCATGCTAAAGGGAGGGTCTCAGGTTTGGAAGGGGAAGGATTTGGATATCACATCTCATGTTATAGGAAGGATCTCAGGTTTGGTATTAGAAGCATTGAGATATCACATCTCATGCTATCGGAAGGATCTCAGGTTTGGTATTAGAAGCATTGAGATATCACATCTCATGCTATCAGAAGGGTCTCAGGATTGGAATGGGAAGGAGTTGGATATCACATCTCATGCTAAAGGGAGGGTCTCAGGTTTGGAAGGGGAAGGATTTGGATATCACATCTCATGTTATCGGAAGGATCTCAGGTTTGGTATTAGAAGCATTGAGATATCACATCTCATGCTATCGGAAGGATCTCAGGTTTGGTATTAGAAGTATTGAGATATCACATCTCATGCTATAAGAAGGGTCTCAGGATTGGAATGGGATGGAGTTGGATATCACATCTCATGCTAAAGGAAGGGTCTCAGGTTTGGTAGAATCATTGAGATATCACATCTCATGCTATCGGAAATGTCTCAGGATTGGAATGGGAAGGAGCTGGATATCACATCTCATGCTAAAGGAAGGGTCTCAGGTTTGGAACGGGAAGGAGTTGGATATCACATCTCATGTTATAGGAAGGGTCTCAGGTTTGGTATAAGCATTGAGATATCATATCTCTGCTATCGGAAGTGTCTCAGGATTGGAATGGGAAGGAGTTGGATATCCCATCTCATGTTACAGGATGGGTCTCAGGTTTGTTATTAGAATCATTGAGATATCATATTGCATGCTGTAGGAAGGGTCTAAGTATTGGAATGGGAAGGACTTGGATATCACATCTCATGCTATAGATAGGCTCTCAGGTTTGGAGGAAAGGGAAGCAGTTGGATATCACATTTCATGTTAGAGGAAGGATCTCAGGTTTGGTATTAGAGGCATTGAGACATCACATCTCATGCTATAGGAAGGGTCTCAGGATTGGAATGGGAAGGAGTTGGATATCACATCTCATGCTATAGGAAGGGTCTCAGGTTAGGTATAAGCATTGAGATATCACATCTCATGCTATAGGAAGGGTCTCAGGATTGGAATGGGAAGGAGTTGTATATGACATCTCATGCCGTAGGAAGGGTCTCAGGTTTGATATAAGCATTGAGATATCACATCTCTGCAATCGAAAGGGTCTCAGGATTGGAATCGGAAGGAGTTGGATATCCCATCTCATGTTATAGGAAGAGTCTCAGGTTTGGTATTAGAAGCATTGAGATATTACATCTCATGCTATAGGAAGTGTCTCAGGATTGGAATGGGAAGGACTTGGATATCACATCTCATGCTATAGGGAGGGTCTCAAGTTTGATATTAGAAGCATTGAGATATCACATCTCATGCTATAGGAAGGGTCTCAGGATTAGAATGGGAAGGAGTTGGATATCACATCTCATGCTATAGGAAGGGTCTCAGGTTTGGTATAAGCAGTGAGATATCACATCTCATGCTATAGGAAGTGTCTCAGGATTGGAATGGGAAGGAGTTGGATATCACATCTCATGTTATAGGAAGGATCTCAGGTTTGGTATAAGCATTGAGATATCACATCTCTGCTATCGGAATGGTCTCAGGATTGGAATGGGAAGGAGTTGGATATTCCCATCTCATGATAAAGGAAGGGTCTAAGGTTTGGAAGGGGAAGGATTTGGATATCACATCTCATGTTATAGGACGGGTCTCAGGTTTGGTATTAGAAGCATTGAGATATCACTTCTCATGCTATAGGAAGGGTCTCAGGATTGGAATGGGAAGGACTTGGATATCACATCTCATGCTATAGGGAGGGTCTGAAGTTTGATATTAGAAGCATTGAGATATGACATCTCATGATATCGGAAGGGTCTCAGGATTGGAATGGGAAGGAGTTGGATATCACATCTCATGATAAAGGAAGGGTCTAAGGTTTGGAAGGGGAAGGATTTGGATATCACATCTCATGTTATAGGACGGGTCTCAGGTTTGGTATTAGAAGCATTGAGATATCAAGTCTCATGGTATAGGAAGGGTCTCAGAATTGCAATGGGAAGGAGTTGGATATCACATCTCAAGCTATAGTAAGGGTCTCAGGATTGGAATGAGAAGGAGTTTGATATCACATCTCATGCCATAGTATGGGTCTCAGGTTTGGTAGAAGCATTGGGATATCACATCTCATGCTATCGGAAGGGTATCAGTATTGGATTTGGAAGGAGTTGGATATCTCATCTCATGCTATAGGAAGGGTCTCAGGTTGGAATGGGAAGGAGTTGGATATCACATCTCATGTTATAGGAAGGGTCTCAGGATTGGAATGGGAAGGACTTGGATATCATATCTCATGCTATAGGAAGGCTCTCAGGTTTGGAAGTTTGGAAGGGGAAGGAGTTGGATATCACATTTCATGGTAGAGGAAGGATCTCAGGTTTGGTATAAGAGGCATTGATATATCACATCTCATGCTATAGGAAGGGTCTCAGGTTTGGTATAAGCAGTGAGATATCACATCTCATGCTATAGGAAGTGTCTCAGGATTGGAATGGGAAGGAGTTGGATATCATATCTCATGCCATAGTATGGGTCTCAGGTTTGGTAGAAGCATTGGGATATCACATCTCATGCTATCGGAAGGGTATCAGTATTGGATTTGGAAGGAGTTGGATATCCCATCTCATGTTATAGGAAGGGTCTCAGGATTGGAATGGGAAGGCCTTGGATATCATATCTCATGCTATAGGAAGGCTCTCAGGTTTGGAAGGGAAAGGAGTTGGATATCACATCTCATGTTATAGGAAGGGTCTCAGGATTTAAATGGGAAGGACTTGGATATCATATCTCATGCTATAGGAAGGCTCTCAGGTTTGGAAGGGGAAGGAGTTGGATATCACATCTCATGCTATAGGAAGAGTCTCAGGTTTGGTATAAGCATTGAGATATCACATCTCATGCTATAGGAATGGTCTCAGGATTGGAATGGGTAGGAGTTGGATATTACATTCTTGCTATAGGAAGGGTCTCATGTTTGGAATGGGAAGGAGTTGGATATCTCATATGCTATAGGAAGGATCTCAGGTTTGGTATTAGAAGCATTGAGATGTCACATCTCATGCTATCGGAAGGGTCTCAGGATTGGAATGGGAATGATTTGGATGTCACATCTCATGTTATAGGAAGGGTCTCAGGTTTGGTATAAGCATTGAGATATCACATCTCTGCTATCGGAAGTGGCTCAGGATTGGAATGGGAAGGAGTTGGATATCCCATCTCATGTTATAGGACGGGTCTCTGGTTTGGTATTAGAATCATTGAGATATCACATCGCATGCTGTAGGAAGGGTCTAAGGATTGGAATGGGATGGACTTGGACATCACATCTCATGCTATAGGTAGGCTCTCAGGTTTGGTATAAGCATTGAGATATCACATCTCATGCTATAGGAAGGGTCTCAAGATTGGAATGGGACGGATTTGGATATCACATCTCATGCTATAGGAAGGGTCTCAGGTTTGGTATACGCATGGAGATATCACTTCTCATGCTATAGGAAGGGTCTCAGGATTGGAATGAGAAGGAGTTGGATATCACATCTCATGCTATAGGAAGGGTCTCAGATTTGGTATAAGCATTGAGATATCACATCTCATGCTATAGGAAGGGTCTCAGGATTGGAATGGGAAGGAGTTGTATATGACATCTCAGGCCATAGGAAGGGTCTCAGGTTTGGTATAAGCATTGAGATATCACATCTCTGCTATCGGAAGGGTCTCAGGATTGGAATGGGAAGGACTTGGATGTCAAATCTCATGCTATAGGGAGGGTCTCAAGTTTGATATTAGAAGCATTGAGATAACAAATCTCATGATATCGGAAGGGTCTCAGGATTGGAATGGGAAGGAGTTGGATATCACATCTCATGATATATGAAGGGTCTCAGGTTTGGAAGGGGAAGGATTTGGATATCACATCTCATGTTATAGGACGGGTATCAGGTTTGGTATTAGAAGCATTGAGATATCAAGTCTCATGGTATAGGAAGGGTCTCAGAATTGGAATGGGAAGGAGTTGGATAACACATCTCAAGCTATAGCAAGGGTCTCAGGATTGGAATGGGAAGAAGTTTGATATCACATCTCATGCCATAGTATGGGTCTCATGTTTGGTAGAAGCATTGGGATATCACATCTCATGCTATCGGAAGGGTATCAGTATTGGATTTGGAAGGAGTTGGATATCCCATCATGCTATAGGAAGGGTCTCAGGTTGGAATGGGAAGGAGTTGGATATCACATCTCATGTTATAGGAAGGGTCTCAGGATTGGAATGGGAAGGACTTGGATATCATATCTCATGCTATGGGAAGGCTCTCAGGTTTGGAAGGGGAAGGAGTTGGATATCACATCTCAAGCTATAGGAAGGGTCTCAGGTTTGGTATTAGAAGCATTGAGATATCACATCTCATGCTATAGGAAGGGTCTCAGGATTGGAAGGGGAAGGAGTTGGATATCACATCTCATGCTAAAGGAAGGGTCTCAGGTTTGGAACGGGAAGGAGTTGGATATCACATCTCATGTTATAGGAAGGGTCTCAGGTTTGGTATAAGCATTGAGATATCATATCTCTGCTATCGGAAGTGTCTCAGGATTGGAATGGGAAGGAGTTGGATATCCCATCTCATGTTATAGGATGGGTCTCAGGTTTGTTATTAGAATCATTGAGATATCATATTGCATGCTGTAGGAAGGGTCTAAGTATTGGAATGGGAAGGACTTGGATATCACATCTCATGCTATAGATAGGCTCTCAGGTTTGGAGGAAAGGGAAGGAGTTGGATATCACATTTCATGTTAGAGGAAGGATCTCAGGTTTGGTATTAGAGGCATTGAGACATCACATCTCATGCTATAGGAAGGGTCTCAGGATTGGAATGGGAAGGAGTTGGATATCACATCTCATGCTATAGGAAGGGTCTCAGGTTAGGTATAAGCATTGAGATATCACATCTCATGCTATAGGAAGGGTCTCAGGATTGGAATGGGAAGGAGTTGTATATGACATCTCATGCCGTAGGAAGGGTCTCAGGTTTGGTATAAGCATTGAGATATCACATCTCTGCAATCGAAAGGGTCTCAGGATTGGAATCGGAAGGAGTTGGATATCCCATCTCATGTTATAGGAAGAGTCTCAGGTTTGGTATTAGAAGCATTGAGATATTACATCTCATGCTATAGGAAGTGTCTCAGGATTGGAATGGGAAGGACTTGGATATCACATCTCATGCTATAGGGAGGGTCTCAAGTTTGATATTAGAAGCATTGAGATATCACATCTCATGCTATAGGAAGGGTCTCAGGATTAGAATGGGAAGGAGTTGGATATCACATCTCATGCTATAGGAAGGGTCTCAGGTTTGGTATAAGCAGTGAGATATCACATCTCATGCTATAGGAAGTGTCTCAGGATTGGAATGGGAAGGAGTTGGATATCACATCTCATGTTATAGGAAGGATCTCAGGTTTGGTATAAGCATTGAGATATCACATCTCTGCTATCGGAATGGTCTCAGGATTGGAATGGGAAGGAGTTGGATATTCCCATCTCATGATAAAGGAAGGGTCTAAGGTTTGGAAGGGGAAGGATTTGGATATCACATCTCATGTTATAGGACGGGTCTCAGGTTTGGTATTAGAAGCATTGAGATATCACTTCTCATGCTATAGGAAGGGTCTCAGGATTGGAATGGGAAGGACTTGGATATCACATCTCATGCTATAGGGAGGGTCTGAAGTTTGATATTAGAAGCATTGAGATATGACATCTCATGATATCGGAAGGGTCTCAGGATTGGAATGGGAAGGAGTTGGATATCACATCTCATGATAAAGGAAGGGTCTAAGGTTTGGAAGGGGAAGGATTTGGATATCACATCTCATGTTATAGGACGGGTCTCAGGTTTGGTATTAGAAGCACTGAGATATCAAGTCTCATGGTATAGGAAGGGTCTCAGAATTGGAATGGGAAGGAGTTGGATATCACAACTCAAGCTAAAGTAAGGGTCTCAGGATTGGAATGGGAAGGAGTTTTATATCACATCTCCTGCCATAGTATGGGTCTCAGGTTTGGTAGAAGCATTGGGATATCACATCTCATGCTATCGGAAGGGTATCAGTATTGTATTTGGAAGGAGTTGGATATCCCATCTCATGCTATAGGAAGGGTCTCAGGTTGGAATGGGAAGGAGTTGGATATCACATCTCATGTTATAGGAAGGGTCTCAGGATTGGAATGGGAAGGACTTGGATATCATATCTCATGCTATAGGAAGGCTCTCAGGTTTGGAAGGGGAAGGAGTTGGATATCACATTTCATGTTAGAGGAAGGATCTCAGGTTTGGTATAAGAGGCATTGAGATATCACATCTCATGCTATAGGAAGGGTCTCAGGTTTGGTATAAGCAGTGAGATATCACATCTCATGCTATAGGAAGTGTCTCAGGATTGGAATGGGAAGGAGTTGGATATCACATCTCATGCCATAGTATGGGTCTCAGGTTTGGTAGAAGCATTGGGATATCACATCTCATGCTATCGGAAGGGTATCAGTATTGGATTTGGAAGGAGTTGGATATCCCATCTCATGTTATAGGAAGGGTCTCAGGATTGGAATGGGAAGGCCTTGGATATCATATCTCATGCTATAGGAAGGCTCTCAGGTTTGGAAGGGAAAGGAGTTGGATATCACATCTCATGTTATAGGAAGGGTCTCAGGATTGGAATGGGAAGGACTTGGATATCATATCTCATGCTATAGGAAGGCTCTCAGGTTTGGAAGGGGAAGGAGTTGGATATCACATCTCATGCTATAGGAAGAGTCTCAGGTTTGGTATAAGCATTGAGATATCACATCTCATGCTATAGGAATGGTCTCAGGATTGGAATGGGTAGGAGTTGGATATTACATTCTTGCTATAGGAAGGGTCTCATGTTTGGAATGGGAAGGAGTTGGATATCACATATGCTATAGGAAGGATCTCAGGTTTGGTATTAGAAGCATTGAGATGTCACATCTCATGCTATCGGAAGGGTCTCAGGATTGGAATGGGAATGATTTGGATATCACATCTCATGTTATAGGAAGGGTCTCAGGTTTGGTATAAGCATTGAGATATCACATCTCTGCTATCGGAAGTGGCTCAGGATTGGAATGGGAAGGAGTTGGATATCCCATCTCATGTTATAGGACGGGTCTCTGGTTTGGTATTAGAATCATTGAGATATCACATCGCATGCTGTAGGAAGGGTCTAAGGATTGGAATGGGATGGACTTGGACATCACATCTCATGCTATAGGTAGGCTCTCAGGTTTGGTATAAGCATTGAGATATCACATCTCATGCTATAGGAAGGGTCTCAAGATTGAAATGGGACGGATTTGGATATCACATCTCATGCTATAGGAAGGGTCTCAGGTTTGGTATACGCATGGAGATATCACTTCTCATGCTATAGGAAGGGTCTCAGGATTGGAATGAGAAGGAGTTGGATATCACATCTCATGCTATAGGAAGGGTCTCAGATTTGGTATAAGCATTGAGATATCACATCTCATGCTATAGGAAGGGTCTCAGGATTGGAATGGGAAGGAGTTGTATATGACATCTCAGGCCATAGGAAGGGTCTCAGGTTTGGTATAAGCATTGAGATATCACATCTCTGCTATCGGAAGGGTCTCAGGATTGGAATGGGAAGGACTTGGATGTCAAATCTCATGCTATAGGGAGGGTCTCAAGTTTGATATTAGAAGCATTGAGATAACAAATCTCATGATATCGGAAGGGTCTCAGGATTGGAATGGGAAGGAGTTGGATATCACATCTCATGATATATGAAGGGTCTCAGGTTTGGAAGGGGAAGGATTTGGATATCACATCTCATGTTATAGGACGGGTCTCAGGTTTGGTATTAGAAGCATTGAGATATCAAGTCTCATGGTATAGGAAGGGTCTCAGAATTGGAATGGGAAGGAGTTGGATAACACATCTCAAGCTATAGCAAGGGTCTCAGGATTGGAATGGGAAGAAGTTTGATATCACATCTCATGCCATAGTATGGGTCTCATGTTTGGTAGAAGCATTGGGATATCACATCTCATGCTATCGGAAGGGTATCAGTATTGGATTTGGAAGGAGTTGGATATCCCATCATGCTATAGGAAGGGTCTCAGGTTGGAATGGGAAGGAGTTGGATATCACATCTCATGTTATAGGAAGGGTCTCAGGATTGGAATGGGAAGGACTTGGATATCATATCTCATGCTATGGGAAGGCTCTCAGGTTTGGAAGGGGAAGGAGTTGGATATCACATCTCAAGCTATAGGAAGGGTCTCAGGTTTGGTATTAGAAGCATTGAGATATCACATCTCATGCTATAGGAAGGATCTCAAGATTGGAATGGGAAGGAGTTGGATATCACATCTCAAGCTATAGGAAGGGTCTCAGGTTTGGAATAAGCATTGAGATATCACATCTCATGCTATAGGAAGGGTGTCAGAATTGGAATGGGAAGGAGTTGGATATCACATCTCATGTTATAGGAAAGATCTCAGGTTTGGTATTAGAAGCATTGAGACATCAAATCTCATGTTATAGGAAGGGTCTCAGGATTGGAATGGGAAGAAGTTGGATATCACATCTCATGCTATAGGAAGGGTCTCAGGATTGGAATGGGAAGGAGTTGTATATGACGTCTCATGCCATAGGAAGGGTCTCAGGTTTGGTATAAGCATTGAGATATCACATCACATGCTATAGGAAGGGTCTCAGGATTGGAATGGGAAGGACTTGGATATCACATCTCATGCTATAGGCAGGGTCTCAGGTTTGGAAAGGGAAGGAGTTGGATATCACATTTCATGTTAGAGGTAGGATCTCTGTTTTGGTATTAGAGGCATTGAGATATCACATCTCATGCTATCAGAAGGGTCTCAGGATTGGAATGGGAAGGAGTTGGATATCACATCTCATGCTAAAGGGAGGGTCTCAGGTTTGGAAGGGGAAGGAGTTTGATATCACATCTCATGCCATAGTATGGGTCTCAGGTTTGGTAGAAGCATTGGGATATCACATCTCATGCTATCGGAAGGGTATCAGTATTGGATTTGGAAGGAGTTGGATATCCCATCTCATGCTATAGGAAGGGTCTCAGGTTGGAATGGGAAGGAGTTGGATATCACATCTCATGTTATAGGAAGGGTTTCAGGATTGGAATGGGAAGGACTTGGATATCATATCTCATGCTATAGGAAGGGTCTCAGAATTGGAATAGGAAGGAGTTGGATATCACATCTCATGTTATAGGAAAGATCTCAGGTTTGGTATTAGAAGCATTGAGACATCAAATCTCATGTTATAGGAAGGGTCTCAGGATTGGAATGGGAATAAGTTGGATATCACATCTCATGCTATAGGAAGGGTCTCAGGTTTGGTATAAGCATTGAGATATCACATCTCATACTATAGGAAGGGTCTCAGGATTGGAATGGGAAGGAGTTGTATGTGACATCTCATGCCATAGGAAGGGTCTCAGGTTTGGTATAAGCATTGAGATATCACATCACATGCTATAGGAAGGGTCTCAGGATTGGAATGGGAAGGACTTGGATATCACATCTCATGCTATAGGCAGGGTCTCAGGTTTGTAAAGGGAAGGAGTTGGATATCACATTTCATGTTAGAGGTAGGATCTCAGGTTTGGTATTAGAGGCATTGAGATATCACATCTCATGCTATCAGAAGGGTCTCAGGATTGGAATGGGAAGGAGTTGGATATCACATCTCATGCTAAAGGGAGGGTCTCAGGTTTGGAAGGGGAAGGAGTTTGATATCACATCTCATGCCATAGTATGGGTCTCAGGTTTGGTAGAAGCTTTGGGATATCACATCTCATGCTATCGGAAGGGTATCAGTATTGGATTTGGAAGGAGTTGGATATCCCATCATGCTATAGGAAGGGTCTCAGGTTGGAATGGGAAGGAGTTGGATATCACATCTCATGTTATAGGAAGGGTCTCAGGATTGGAATGGGAAGGACTTGGATATCATATCTCATGCTATGGGAAGGCTCTCAGGTTTGGAAGGGGAAGGAGTTGGATATCACATCTCAAGCTATAGGAAGGGTCTCAGGTTTGGTAATAGAAGCATTGAGATATCACATCTCATGCTATAGGAAGGGTCTCAGGATTGGAAGGGGAAGGAGTTGGATATCACATCTCATGCTAAAGGAAGGGTCTCAGGTTTGGAACGGGAAGGAGTTGGATATCACATCTCATGTTATAGGAAGGGTCTCAGGTTTGGTATAAGCATTGAGATATCATATCTCTGCTATCGGAAGTGTCTCAGGATTGGAATGGGAAGGAGTTGGATATCCCATCTCATGTTATAGGATGGGTCTCAGGTTTGTTATTAGAATCATTGAGATATCATATTGCATGCTGTAGGAAGGGTCTAAGTATTGGAATGGGAAGGACTTGGATATCACATCTCATGCTATAGATAGGCTCTCAGGTTTGGAGGAAAGGGAAGGAGTTGGATATCACATTTCATGTTAGAGGAAGGATCTCAGGTTTGGTATTAGAGGCATTGAGACATCACATCTCATGCTATAGGAAGGGTCTCAGGATTGGAATGGGAAGGAGTTGGATATCACATCTCATGCTATAGGAAGGGTCTCAGGTTTGGTATAAGCATTGAGATATCATATCTCTGCTATCGGAAGTGTCTCAGGATTGGAATGGGAAGGAGTTGGATATCCCATCTCATGTTATAGGATGGGTCTCAGGTTTGTTATTAGAATCATTGAGATATCATATTGCATGCTGTAGGAAGGGTCTAAGTATTGGAATGGGAAGGACTTGGATATCACATCTCATGCTATAGATAGGCTCTCAGGTTTGGAGGAAAGGGAAGGAGTTGGATATCACATTTCATGTTAGAGGAAGGATCTCAGGTTTGGTATTAGAGGCATTGAGACATCACATCTCATGCTATAGGAAGGGTCTCAGGATTGGAATGGGAAGGAGTTGGATATCACATCTCATGCCGTAGGAAGGGTCTCAGGTTTGGTATAAGCATTGAGATATCACATCTCTGCAATCGAAAGGGTCTCAGGATTGGAATCGGAAGGAGTTGGATATCCCATCTCATGTTATAGGAAGAGTCTCAGGTTTGGTATTAGAAGCATTGAGATATTACATCTCATGCTATAGGAAGTGTCTCAGGATTGGAATGGGAAGGACTTGGATATCACATCTCATGCTATAGGGAGGGTCTCAAGTTTGATATTAGAAGCATTGAGATATCACATCTCATGCTATAGGAAGGGTCTCAGGATTAGAATGGGAAGGAGTTGGATATCACATCTCATGCTATAGGAAGGGTCTCAGGTTTGGTATAAGCAGTGAGATATCACATCTCATGCTATAGGAAGTGTCTCAGGATTGGAATGGGAAGGAGTTGGATATCACATCTCATGTTATAGGAAGGATCTCAGGTTTGGTATAAGCATTGAGATATCACATCTCTGCTATCGGAATGGTCTCAGGATTGGAATGGGAAGGAGTTGGATATTCCCATCTCATGATAAAGGAAGGGTCTAAGGTTTGGAAGGGGAAGGATTTGGATATCACATCTCATGTTATAGGACGGGTCTCAGGTTTGGTATTAGAAGCATTGAGATATCACTTCTCATGCTATAGGAAGGGTCTCAGGATTGGAATGGGAAGGACTTGGATATCACATCTCATGCTATAGGGAGGGTCTGAAGTTTGATATTAGAAGCAGTGAGATATGACATCTCATGATATCGGAAGGGTCTCAGGATTGGAATGGGAAGGAGTTGGATATCACATCTCATGATAAAGGAAGGGTCTAAGGTTTGGAAGGGGAAGGATTTGGATATCACATCTCATGTTATAGGACGGGTCTCAGGTTTGGTATTAGAAGCATTGAGATATCAAGTCTCATGGTATAGGAAGGGTCTCAGAATTGGAATGGGAAGGAGTTGGATATCACAACTCAAGCTATAGTAAGGGTCTCAGGATTGGAATGGGAAGGAGTTTGATATCACATCTCCTGCCATAGTATGGGTCTCAGGTTTGGTAGAAGCATTGGGATATCACATCTCATGCTATCGGAAGGGTATCAGTATTGGATTTGGAAGGAGTTGGATATCCCATCTCATGCTATAGGAAGGGTCTCAGGTTGGAATGGGAAGGAGTTGGATATCACATCTCATGTTATAGGAAGGGTCTCAGGATTGGAATGGGAAGGACTTGGATATCATATCTCATGCTATAGGAAGGCTCTCAGGTTTGGAAGGGGAAGGAGTTGGATATCACATTTCATGTTAGAGGAAGGATCTCAGGTTTGGTATAAGAGGCATTGAGATATCACATCTCATGCTATAGGAAGGGTCTCAGGTTTGGTATAAGCAGTGAGATATCACATCTCATGCTATAGGAAGTGTCTCAGGATTGGAATGGGAAGGAGTTGGATATCACATCTCATGCCATAGTATGGGTCTCAGGTTTGGTAGAAGCATTGGGATATCACATCTCATGCTATCGGAAGGGTATCAGTATTGGATTTGGAAGGAGTTGGATATCCCATCTCATGTTATAGGAAGGGTCTCAGGATTGGAATGGGAAGGCCTTGGATATCATATCTCATGCTATAGGAAGGCTCTCAGGTTTGGAAGGGAAAGGAGTTGGATATCACATCTCATGTTATAGGAAGGGTCTCAGGATTGGAATGGGAAGGACTTGGATATCATATCTCATGCTATAGGAAGGCTCTCAGGTTTGGAAGGGGAAGGAGTTGGATATCACATCTCATGCTATAGGAAGAGTCTCAGGTTTGGTATAAGCATTGAGATATCACATCTCATGCTATAGGAATGGTCTCAGGATTGGAATGGGTAGGAGTTGGATATTACATTCTTGCTATAGGAAGGGTCTCATGTTTGGAATGGGAAGGAGTTGGATATCACATATGCTATAGGAAGGATCTCAGGTTTGGTATTAGAAGCATTGAGATGTCACATCTCATGCTATCGGAAGGGTCTCAGGATTGGAATGGGAATGATTTGGATATCACATCTCATGTTATAGGAAGGGTCTCAGCTTTGGTATAAGCATTGAGATATCACATCTCTGCTATCGGAAGTGGCTCAGGATTGGAATGGGAAGGAGTTGGATATCCCATCTCATGTTATAGGACGGGTCTCTGGTTTGGTATTAGAATCATTGAGATATCACATCGCATGCTGTAGGAAGGGTCTAAGGATTGGAATGGGATGGACTTGGACATCACATCTCATGCTATAGGTAGGCTCTCAGGTTTGGTATAAGCATTGAGATATCACATCTCATGCTATAGGAAGGGTCTCAAGATTGGAATGGGACGGATTTGGATATCACATCTCATGCTATAGGAAGGGTCTCAGGTTTGGTATACGCATGGAGATATCACTTCTCATGCTATAGGAAGGGTCTCAGGATTGGAATGAGAAGGAGTTGGATATCACATCTCATGCTATAGGAAGGGTCTCAGATTTGGTATAAGCATTGAGATATCACATCTCATGCTATAGGAAGGGTCTCAGGATTGGAATGGGAAGGAGTTGTGTATGACATCTCAGGCCATAGGAAGGGTCTCAGGTTTGGTATAAGCATTGAGATATCACATCTCTGCTATCGGAAGGGTCTCAGGATTGGAATGGGAAGGACTTGGATGTCAAATCTCATGCTATAGGGAGGGTCTCAAGTTTGATATTAGAAGCATTGAGATAACAAATCTCATGATATCGGAAGGGTCTCAGGATTGGAATGGGAAGGAGTTGGATATCACATCTCATGATATATGAAGGGTCTCAGGTTTGGAAGGGGAAGGATTTGGATATCACATCTCATGTTATAGGACGGGTCTCAGGTTTGGTATTAGAAGCATTGAGATATCAAGTCTCATGGTATAGGAAGGGTCTCAGAATTGGAATGGGAAGGAGTTGGATAACACATCTCAAGCTATAGCAAGGGTCTCAGGATTGGAATGGGAAGAAGTTTGATATCACATCTCATGCCATAGTATGGGTCTCATGTTTGGTAGAAGCATTGGGATATCACATCTCATGCTATCGGAAGGGTATCAGTATTGGATTTGGAAGGAGTTGGATATCCCATCATGCTATAGGAAGGGTCTCAGGTTGGAATGGGAAGGAGTTGGATATCACATCTCATGTTATAGGAAGGGTCTCAGGATTGGAATGGGAAGGACTTGGATATAATATCTCATGCTATGGGAAGGCTCTCAGGTTTGGAAGGGGAAGGAGTTGGATATCACATCTCGAGCTATAGGAAGGGTCTCAGGTTTGGTATTAGAAGCATTGAGATATCACATCTCATGCTATAGGAAGGATCTCAGGATTGGAATGGGAAGGAGTTGGATATCACATCTCAAGCTATAGGAAGGGTCTCAGGTTTGGTATAAGCATTGAGATATCACATCTCATGCTATAGGAAGGGTGTCAGAATTGGAATGGGAAGGAGTTGGATATCACATCTCATGTTATAGGAAAGATCTCAGGTTTGGTATTAGAAGCATTGAGACATCAAATCTCATGTTATAGGAAGGGTCTCAGGATTGGAATGGGAAGAAGTTGGATATCACATCTCATGCTATAGGAAGGGTCTCAGGATTGGAATGGGAAGGAGTTGTATATGACGTCTCATGCCATAGGAAGGGTCTCAGGTTTGGTATAAGCATTGAGATATCACATCACATGCTATAGGAAGGGTCTCAGGATTGGAATGGGAAGGACTTGGATATCACATCTCATGCTATAGGCAGGGTCTCAGGTTTGGAAAGGGAAGGAGTTGGATATCACATTTCATGTTA
Organism: Ambystoma mexicanum; assembly: GCF_040938575.1. Classification (NCBI taxonomy): domain Eukaryota; kingdom Metazoa; phylum Chordata; class Amphibia; order Caudata; family Ambystomatidae; genus Ambystoma; species Ambystoma mexicanum. The sequence goes on from NC_090938.1 coordinate 301,957,621, forward strand.
GAGGTAGGATCTCTGTTTTGGTATTAGAGGCATTGAGATATCACATCTCATGCTATCAGAAGGGTCTCAGGATTGGAATGGGAAGGAGTTGGATATCACATCTCATGCTAAAGGGAGGGTCTCAGGTTTGGAAGGGGAAGGAGTTTGATATCACATCTCATGCCATAGTATGGGTCTCAGGTTTGGTAGAAGCATTGGGATATCACATCTCATGCTATCGGAAGGGTATCAGTATTGGATTTGGAAGGAGTTGGATATCCCATCTCATGCTATAGGAAGGGTCTCAGGTTGGAATGGGAAGGAGTTGGATATCACATCTCATGTTATAGGAAGGGTTTCAGGATTGGAATGGGAAGGACTTGGATATCATATCTCATGCTATAGGAAGGGTCTCAGAATTGGAATAGGAAGGAGTTGGATATCACATCTCATGTTATAGGAAAGATCTCAGGTTTGGTATTAGAAGCATTGAGACATCAAATCTCATGTTATAGGAAGGGTCTCAGGATTGGAATGGGAATAAGTTGGATATCACATCTCATGCTATAGGAAGGGTCTCAGGTTTGGTATAAGCATTGAGATATCACATCTCATACTATAGGAAGGGTCTCAGGATTGGAATGGGAAGGAGTTGTATATGACATCTCATGCCATAGGAAGGGTCTCAGGTTTGGTATAAGCATTGAGATATCACATCACATGCTATAGGAAGGGTCTCAGGATTGGAATGGGAAGGACTTGGATATCACATCTCATGCTATAGGCAGGGTCTCAGGTTTGTAAAGGGAAGGAGTTGGATATCACATTTCATGTTAGAGGTAGGATCTCAGGTTTGGTATTAGAGGCATTGAGATATCACATCTCATGCCATCAGAAGGGTCTCAGGATTGGAATGGGAAGGAGTTGGATATCACATCTCATGCTAAAGGGAGGGTCTCAGGTTTGGAAGGGGAAGGAGTTTGATATCACATCTCATGCCATAGTATGGGTCTCAGGTTTGGTAGAAGCTTTGGGATATCACATCTCATGCTATCGGAAGGGTATCAGTATTGGATTTGGAAGGAGTTGGATATCCCATCTCATGCTATAGGAAGGGTCTCAGGTTGGAATGGGAAGGAGTTGGATATCACATCTCATGTTATAGGAAGGGTCTCAGGATTGGAATGGGAAGGACTTGGATATCATATCTCATGCTATAGGAAAGGTCTCAGAATTGGAATGGGAAGGAGTTGGATATCACATCTCATGTTATAGGAAAGATCTCAGGTTTGGTATTAGAAGCATTGAGACATCACATCTCATGCTATAGGAAGGGTCTCAGGATTGGAATGGGAAGGAGTTGGATATCACATCTCATGCTATAGGAAGGGTCTCAGGTTAGGTATAAGCATTGAGATATCACATCTCATGCTATAGGAAGGGTCTCAGGATTGGAATGGGAAGGAGTTGTATATGACATCTCATGCCGTAGGAAGGGTCTCAGGTTTGATATAAGCATTGAGATATCACATCTCTGCAATCGAAAGGGTCTCAGGATTGGAATCGGAAGGAGTTGGATATCCCATCTCATGTTATAGGAAGAGTCTCAGGTTTGGTATTAGAAGCATTGAGATATTACATCTCATGCTATAGGAAGTGTCTCAGGATTGGAATGGGAAGGACTTGGATATCACATCTCATGCTATAGGGAGGGTCTCAAGTTTGATATTAGAAGCATTGAGATATCACATCTCATGCTATAGGAAGGGTCTCAGGATTAGAATGGGAAGGAGTTGGATATCACATCTCATGCTATAGGAAGGGTCTCAGGTTTGGTATAAGCAGTGAGATATCACATCTCATGCTATAGGAAGTGTCTCAGGATTGGAATGGGAAGGAGTTGGATATCACATCTCATGTTATAGGAAGGATCTCAGGTTTGGTATAAGCATTGAGATATCACATCTCTGCTATCGGAATGGTCTCAGGATTGGAATGGGAAGGAGTTGGATATTCCCATCTCATGATAAAGGAAGGGTCTAAGGTTTGGAAGGGGAAGGATTTGGATATCACATCTCATGTTATAGGACGGGTCTCAGGTTTGGTATTAGAAGCATTGAGATATCACTTCTCATGAGATAGGAAGGGTCTCAGTATTGGAATGGGAAGGACTTGGATATCACATCTCATGCTATAGGGAGGGTCTGAAGTTTGATATTAGAAGCATTGAGATATGACATCTCATGATATCGGAAGGGTCTCAGGATTGGAATGGGAAGGAGTTGGATATCACATCTCATGATAAAGGAAGGGTCTAAGGTTTGGAAGGGGAAGGATTTGGATATCACATCTCATGTTATAGGACGGGTCTCAGGTTTGGTATTAGAAGCATTGAGATATCAAGTCTTATGGTATAGTAAGGGTCTCAGGATTGGAATGGGAAGGAGTTTGATATCACATCTCATGCCATAGTATGGGTCTCAGGTTTGGTAGAAGCATTGGGATATCACATCTCATGGTATCGGAAGGGTATCAGTATTGGATTTGGAAGGAGTTGGATATCTCATCTCATGCTATAGGAAGGGTCTCAGGTTGGAATGGGAAGGAGTTGGATATCACATCTCATGTTATAGGAAGGGTCTCAGGATTGGAATGGGAAGGACTTGGATATCATATCTCATGCTATAGGAAGGCTCTCAGGTTTGGAAGGGGAAGGAGTTGGATATCACATTTCATGGTAGAGGAAGGATCTCAGGTTTGGTATAAGAGGCATTGAGATATCACATCTCATGCTATAGGAAGGGTCTCAGGTTTGGTATAAGCAGTGAGATATCACATCTCATGCTATAGGAAGTGTCTCAGGATTGGAATGGGAAGGAGTTGGATATCACATCTCATGCCATAGTATGGGTCTCAGGTTTGGTAGAAGCATTGGGATATCACATCTCATGCTATCGGAAGGGTATCAGTATTGGATTTGGAAGGAGTTGGATATCCCATCTCATGTTATAGGAAGGGTCTCAGGATTGGAATGGGAAGGCCTTGGATATCATATCTCATGCTATAGGAAGGCTCTCAGGTTTGGAAGGGAAAGGAGTTGGATATCACATCTCATGTTATAGGAAGGGTCTCAGGATTGGAATGGGAAGGACTTGGATATCATATCTCATGCTATAGGAAGGCTCTCAGGTTTGGAAGGGGAAGGAGTTGGATATCACATCCCATGCTATAGGAAGAGTCTCAGGTTTGGTATAAGCATTGAGATATCACATCTCATGCTATAGGAATGGTCTCAGGATTAGAATGGGTAGGAGTTGGATATTACATTCTTGCTATAGGAAGGGTCTCATGTTTGGAATGGGAAGGAGTTGGATATCTCATATGCTATAGGAAGGATCTCAGGTTTGGTATTAGAAGCATTGAGATGTCACATCTCATGCTATCGGAAGGGTCTCAGGATTGGAATGGGAATGATTTGGATATCACATCTCATGTTATAGGAAGGGTATAAGGTTTGGTATAAGCATTGAGATATCACATCTCTGCTATCGGAAGTGGCTCAGGATTGGAATGGGAAGGAGTTGGATATCCCATCTCATGTTATAGGACGGGTCTCTGGTTTGGTATTAGAATCATTGAGATATCACATCGCATGCTGTAGGAAGGGTCTAAGGATTGGAATGGGATGGACTTGGACATCACATCTCATGCTATAGGTAGGCTCTCAGGTTTGGTATAAGCATTGAGATATCACATCTCATGCTATAGGAAGGGTCTCAAGATTGGAATGGGACGGATTTGGATATCACATCTCATGCTATAGGAAGGGTCTCAGGTTTGGTATACGCATGGAGATATCACTTCTCATGCTATAGGAAGGGTCTCAGGATTGGAATGAGAAGGAGTTGGATATCACATCTCATGCTATAGGAAGGGTCTCAGATTTGGTATAAGCATTGAGATATCACATCTCATGCTATAGGAAGGGTCTCAGGATTGGAATGGGAAGGAGTTGTATATGACATCTCAGGCCATAGGAAGGGTCTCAGGTTTGGTATAAGCATTGAGATATCACATCTCTGCTATCGGAAGGGTCTCAGGATTGGAATGGGAAGGACTTGGATGTCAAATCTCATGCTATAGGGAGGGTCTCAAGTTTGATATTAGAAGCATTGAGATAACAAATCTCATGATATCGGAAGGGTCTCAGGATTGGAATGGGAAGGAGTTGGATATCACATCTCATGATATATGAAGGGTCTCAGGTTTGGAAGGGGAAGGATTTGGATATCACATCTCATGTTATAGGACGGGTCTCAGGTTTGGTATTAGAAGCATTGAGATATCAAGTCTCATGGTATAGGAAGGGTCTCAGAATTGGAATGGGAAGGAGTTGGATAACACATCTCAAGCTATAGGAAGGGTCTCAGGTTTGGTATAAGCATTGAGATATCACATCTCATGCTATAGGAAGGGTGTCAGAATTGGAATGGGAAGGAGTTGGATATCACATCATGCTATAGGAAGGGTCTCAGGATTGGAATGGGAAGGACTTGGATATCATATCTCATGCTATGGGAAGGCTCTCAGGTTTGGAAGGGGAAGGAGTTGGATATCACATCTCAAGCTATAGGAAAGGTCTCAGGTTTGGTATTAGAAGCATTGAGATATCACATCTCATGCTATAGGAAGGGTCTCAGGATTGGAATGGGAAGGAGTTGGATATCACATCTCAAGCTATAGGAAGGGTCTCAGGTTTGGTATAAGCATTGAGATATCACATCTCATGCTATAGGAAGGGTGTCAGAATTGGAATGGGAAGGAGTTGGATATCACATCTCATGTTATAGGAAAGATCTCAGGTTTGGTATTAGAAGCATTGAGACATCAAATCTCATGTTATAGGAAGGGCCTCAGGATTGGAATGGGAAGAAGTTGGATATCACATCTCATGCTATAGGAAGGGTCTCAGGATTGGAATGGGAAGGAGTTGTATATGACGTCTCATGCCATAGGAAGGGTCTCAGGTTTGGTATAAGCATTGAGATATCACATCACATGCTATAGGAAGGGTCTCAGGATTGGAATGGGAAGGACTTGGATATCACATCTCATGCTATAGGCAGGGTCTCAGGTTTGGAAAGGGAAGGAGTTGGATATCACATTTCATGTTAGAGGTAGGATCTCTGTTTTGGTATTAGAGGCATTGAGATATCACATCTCATGCTATCAGAAGGGTCTCAGGATTGGAATGGGAAGGAGTTGGATATCACATCTCATGCTAAAGGGAGGGTCTCAGGTTTGGAAGGGGAAGGAGTTTGATATCACATCTCATGCCATAGTATGGGTCTCAGGTTTGGTAGAAGCATTGGGATATCACATCTCATGCTATCGGAAGGGTATCAGTATTGGATTTGGAAGGAGTTGGATATCCCATCTCATGCTATAGGAAGGGTCTCAGGTTGGAATGGGAAGGAGTTGGATATCACATCTCATGTTATAGGAAGGGTTTCAGGATTGGAATGGGAAGGACTTGGATATCATATCTCATGCTATAGGAAGGGTCTCAGAATTGGAATAGGAAGGAGTTGGATATCACATCTCATGTTATAGGAAAGATCTCAGGTTTGGTATTAGAAGCATTGAGACATCAAATCTCATGTTATAGGAAGGGTCTCAGGATTGGAATGGGAATAAGTTGGATATCACATCTCATGCTATAGGAAGGGTCTCAGGTTTGGTATAAGCATTGAGATATCACATCTCATACTATAGGAAGGGTCTCAGGATTGGAATGGGAAGGAGTTGTATATGACATCTCATGCCATAGGAAGGGTCTCAGGTTTGGTATAAGCATTGAGATATCACATCACATGCTATAGGAAGGGTCTCAGGATTGGAATGGGAAGGACTTGGATATCACATCTCATGCTATAGGCAGGGTCTCAGGTTTGTAAAGGGAAGGAGTTGGATATCACATTTCATGTTAGAGGTAGGATCTCAGGTTTGGTATTAGAGGCATTGAGATATCACATCTCATGCTATCAGAAGGGTCTCAGGATTGGAATGGGAAGGAGTTGGATATCACATCTCAAGCTAAAGGGAGGGTCTCAGGTTTGGAAGGGGAAGGAGTTTGATATCACATCTCATGCCATAGTATGGGTCTCAGGTTTGGTAGAAGCTTTGGGATATCACATCTCATGCTATCGGAAGGGTATCAGTATTGGATTTGGAAGGAGTTGGATATCCCATCTCATGCTATAGGAAGGGTCTCAGGTTGGAATGGGAAGGAGTTGGATATCACATCTCATGTTATAGGAAGGGTCTCAGGATTGGAATGGGAAGGACTTGGATATCATATCTCATGCTATAGGAAGGGTCTCAGAATTGGAATGGGAAGGAGTTGGATATCACATCTCATGTTATAGGAAAGATCTCAGGTTTGGTATTAGAAGCATTGAGACATCACATCTCATGTTATAGGAAGGGTCTCAGGATTGGAATGGGAAGAAGTTGGATATCACATCTCATGCTATAGGAAGGGTCTCAGGTTTGGTATAAGCATTGAGATATCACATCTCATGCTATAGGAAGGGTCTCAGGATTGGAATGGGAAGAAGTTGGATATCACATCTCATGCTATAGGAAGGATCTCAGATTTGGTATTAGAAGCATTGAGATATCACATCTCATGCTATCGGAAGGGTCTCAGGATTGGAATGGGAAGGATTTGGATATCACATCTCATGTCATAGGAAGGATCTCAGGTTTGGTATTAGAAGCATTGATATATCACATCTCATGCTATAGGAATGGTCTCAGGATTGGAATGAGTATGAGTTGGATATTACATTCTTGCTATAGGAAGGGTCTCATGTTTGGAATGGGAAGGAGTTGGATATCACATATGCTATAGGAAGGATCTCAGGTTTGGTATTAGAAGCATTGAGATATCACATCTCATGCTATCGGAAGGGTCTCAGGATTGGAATGGGAATGATTTGGATATCACATCTCATGTTATAGGAAGGGTCTCAGGTTTGGTATAAGCATTGAGATATCACATCTCTGCTATCGGAAGTGGCTCAGGATTGGAATGGGAAGGAGTTGGATATCCCATCTCATGTTATAGGACGGGTCTCTGGTTTGGTATTAGAATCATTGAGAGATCACATCGCATGCTGTAGGAAGGGTCTAAGGATTGGAATGGGATGGACTTGGACATCACATCTCATGCTATAGGTAGGCTTTCAGGTTTGGTATAAGCATTGAGATATCACATCTCATGCTATAGGAAGGGTCTCAGGATTGGAATGGGACGGATTTGGATATCACATCTCATGCTATAGGAAGGGTCTCAGGTTTGGTATACGCATGGAGATATCACTTCTCATGCTATAGGAAGGGTCTCAGGATTGGAATGGGAAGGAGTTGGATATCACATCTCATGCTATAGGAAGGGTCTCAGATTTGGTATAAGCATTGAGATATCACATCTCATGCTATAGGAAGGGTCTCAGGATTGGAATGGGAAGGAGTTGTATATGACATCTCAGGCCATAGGAAGGGTCTCAGGTTTGGTATAAGCATTGAGATATCACATCTCTGCTATCGGAAGGGTCTCAGGATTGGAATGGGAAGGACTTGGATGTCACATCTCATGCTATAAGGGAGGGTCTCAAGTTTGATATTAGAAGCATTGAGATAACAAATCTCATGATATCGGAATAGTCTCACATTGGAATGGGAAGGAGTTGGATATCACATCTCATGATATAGGAAGGGTCTAAGGTTTGGAAGGGGAAGGATTTGGATATCACATCTCATGTTATAGGACGGGTCTCGGGTTTGGTATTAGAAGCATTGAGATATCAAGTCTCATGGTATAGGAAGGGTCTCAGAATTGAAATGGGAAGGAGTTTGATAACACATCTCAAGCTATAGGAAGGGTCTCAGGATTGGAATGGGAAGAAGTTTGATATCACATCTCATGCCATAGTATGGGTCTCAGGTTTGGTAGAAGCATTTGGATATCCCATCATGCTATAGGAAGGGTCTCAGGTTGGAATGGGAAGGAGTTGGATATCACATCTCATGTTATAGGAAGGGTCTCAGGATTGGAATGGAAGGACTTGGATATCATATCTCATGCTATGGGAAGGCTCTCAGGTTTGGAAGGGGAAGGAGTTGGATATCACATCTCAAGCTATAGGAAGGGTCTCAGGTTTGGTATTAGAAGCATTGAGATATCACATCTCATGCTATAGGAAGGGTCTCAGGATTGGAATGGGATGGAGTTGGATATCACATCTCATGCTAAAGGAAGGGTCTCAGGTTTGTTAGAAGCATTGGGATATCACATCTCATGCTATCGGAAGGGTATCAGAATTGGATTTGGAAGGAGTTGGATATCCCATCTCATGCTATAGGAAGGGTCTCAGGTTGAAATGGGAAGGAGTTGGATATCACATCTCATGTTATAGGAAGGGTCTCAGGATTCGTTTTAGAGGCATTGAGATATCACATCTCATGCTATCAGAAGGGTCTCAGGATTGGAATGGGAAGGAGTTGGATTTCACATCTCATGCTAAAGGGAGGGTCTCAGGTTTGGAAGGGGAAGGATTTGGATATCACATCTCATGTTATAGGAAGGATCTCAGGTTTGGTATTAGAAGCATTGAGATATCACATCTCATGCTATCGGAAGGATCTCAGGTTTGGTATTAGAAGCATTGAGATATCACATCTCTTGCTATCAGAAGGGTCTCAGGATTGGAATGGGAAGGAGTTGGATATCACATCTCATGCTAAAGGGAGGGTCTCAGGTTTGGAAGGGGAAGGATTTGGATATCACATCTCATGTTATCGGAAGGATCTCAGGTTTGGTATTAGAAGTATTGAGATATCACATCTCATGCTATAAGAAGGGTCTCAGGATTGGAATGGGATGGAGTTGGATATCACATCTCATGCTAAAGGAAGGGTCTCAGGTTTGGTAGAATCATTGAGATATCACATCTCATGCTATCGGAAATGTCTCAGGATTGGAATGGGAAGGAGCTGGATATCACATCTCATGCTAAAGGAAGGGTCTCAGGTTTGGAACGGGAAGGAGTTGGATATCACATTTCATGTTATAGGAAGGGTCTCAGGTTTGGTATAAGCATTGAGATATCATATCTCTGCTATCGGAAGTGTCTCAGGATTGGAATGGGAAGGAGTTGGATATCCCATCTCATGTTATAGGACGGGTCTCAGGTTTGTTATTAGAATCATTGAGATATCATATTGCATGCTGTAGGAAGGGTCTAAGTATTGGAATGGGAAGGACTTGGATATCACATCTCATGCTATAGATAGGCTCCCAGGTTTGGAAAGGGAAGGAGTTGGATATCACATTTCATGTTAGAGGAAGGATCTCAGGTTTGGTATTAGAGGCATTGAGACATCACATCTCATGCTATAGGAAGGGTCTCAGGATTGGAATGGGAAGGAGTTGGATATCACATCTCATGCTATAGGAAGGGTCTCAGGTTAGGTATAAGCATTGAGATATCACATCTCATGCTATAGGAAGGGTCTCAGGATTGGAATGGGAAGGAATTGTATATGACATCTCATGCCGTAGGAAGGGTCTCAGGTTTGGTATAAGCATTGAGATATCACATCTCTGCAATCGAAAGGGTCTCAGGATTGGAATGGGAAGGAGTTGGATATCCCATCTCATGTTATAGGAAGAGTCTCAGGTTTGGTATTAGAAGCATTGAGATATTACATCTCATGCTATAGGAAGTGTCTCAGGATTGGAATGGGAAGGACTTGGATATCACATCTCATGCTATAGGGAGGGTCTCAAGTTTGATATTAGAAGCTTTGAGATATCACATCTCATGCTATAGGAAGGGTCTCAGGATTAGAATGGGAAGGAGTTGGATATCACATCTCATGCTATAGGAAGGGTCTCAGGTTTGGTATAAGCAGTGAGATATCACATCTCATGCTATAGGAAGTGTCTCAGGATTGGAATGGGAAGGAGTTGGATATCACATCTCATGTTATAGGAAGGATCTCAGGTTTGGTATAAGCATTGAGATATCACATCTCTGCTATCGGAATGGTCTCAGGATTGGAATGGGAAGGAGTTGGATATTCCCATCTCATGATAAAGGAAGGGTCTAAGGTTTGGAAGGGGAAGGATTTGGATATCACATCTCATGTTATAGGACGGGTCTCAGGTTTGGTATTAGAAGCATTGAGATATCACTTCTCATGCTATAGGAAGGGTCTCAGGATTGGAATGGGAAGTGCTTGGATATCACATCTCATGCTATAGGGAGGGTCTGAAGTTTGATATTAGAAGCATTGAGATATGACATCTCATGATATCGGAAGGGTCTCAGGATTGGAATGGGAAGGAGTTGGATATCACATCTCATGATAAAGGAAGGGTCTAAGGTTTGGAAGGGGAAGGATTTGGATATCACATCTCATGTTATAGGACGGGTCTCAGGTTTGGTATTAGAAGCATTGAGATATCAAGTCTCATGGTATAGGAAGGGTCTCAGAATTGGAATGGGAAGGAGTTGGATATCACATCTCAAGCTATAGTAAGGGTCTCAGGATTGGAATGGGAAGGAGTTTGATATCACATCTCATGCCATAGTATGGGTCTCAGGTTTGGTAGAAGCATTGGGATATCACATCTCATGCTATCGGAAGGGTATCAGTATTGGATTTGGAAGGAGTTGGATATCCCATCTCATGCTATAGGAAGGGTCTCAGGTTGGAATGGGAAGGAGTTGGATATCACATCTCATGTTATAGGAAGGGTCTCAGGATTGGAATGGGAAGGACTTGGATATCATATCTCATGCTATAGGAAGGCTCTCAGGTTTGGAAGGGGAAGGAGTTGGATATCACATTTCATGGTAGAGGAAGGATCTCAGGTTTGGTATAAGAGGCATTGAGATATCACATCTCATGCTATAGGAAGGGTCTCAGGTTTGGTATAAGCAGTGAGATATCACATCTCATGCTATAGGAAGTGTCTCAGGATTGGAATGGGAAGGAGTTGGATATCACATCTCATGCCATAGTATGGGTCTCAGGTTTGGTAGAAGCATTGGGATATCACATCTCATGCTATCGGAAGGGTATCAGTATTGGATTTGGAAGGAGTTGGATATCCCATCTCATGTTATAGGAAGGGTCTCAGGATTGGAATGGGAAGGCCTTGGATATCATATCTCATGCTATAGGAAGGGTCTCAGGTTTGGAAGGGAAAGGAGTTGGATATCACATCTCATGTTATAGGAAGGGTCTCAGGATTGGAATGGGAAGGACTTGGATATCATATCTCATGCTATAGGAAGGCTCTCAGGTTTGGAAGGGGAAGGAGTTGGATATCACATCTCATGCTATAGGAAGAGTCTCAGGTTTGGTATAAGCATTGAGATATCACATCTCATGCTATAGGAATGGTCTCAGGATTGGAATGGGTAGGAGTTGGATATTACATTCTTGCTATATGAAGGGTCTCATGTTTGGAATGGGAAGGAGTTGGATATCTCATATGCTATAGGAAGGATCTCAGGTTTGGTATTAGAAGCATTGAGATGTCACATCTCATGCTATCGGAAGGGTCTCAGGATTGGAATGGGAATGATTTGGCTATCACATCTCATGTTATAGGAAGGGTCTCAGGTTTGGTATAAGCATTGAGATATCACATCTCTGCTATCGGAAGTGGCTCAGGATTGGAATGGGAAGGAGTTGGATATCCCATCTCATGTTATAGGACGGGTCTCTGGTTTGGTATTAGAATCATTGAGATATCACATCGCATGCTGTAGGAAGGGTCTAAGGATTGGAATGGGATGGACTTGGACATCACATCTCATGCTATAGGTAGGCTCTCAGGTTTGGTATAAGCATTGAGATATCACATCTCATGCTATAGGAAGGGTCTCAAGATTGGAATGGGACGGATTTGGATATCACATCTCATGCTATAGGAAGGGTCTCAGGTTTGGTATACGCATGGAGATATCACTTCTCATGCTATAGGAAGGGTCTCAGGATTGGAATGAGAAGGAGTTGGATATCACATCTCATGCTATAGGAAGGGTCTCAGATTTGGTATAAGCATTGAGATATCACATCTCATGCTATAGGAAGGGTCTCAGGATTGGAATGGGAAGGAGTTGTATATGACATCTCAGGCCATAGGAAGGGTCTCAGGTTTGGTATAAGCATTGAGATATCACATCTCTGCTATCGGAAGGGTCTCAGGATTGGAATGGGAAGGACTTGGATGTCAAATCTCATGCTATAGGGAGGGTCTCAAGTTTGATATTAGAAGCATTGAGATAACAAATCTCATGATATCGGAAGGGTCTCAGGATTGGAATGGGAAGGAGTTGGATATCACATCTCATGATATATGAAGGGTCTCAGGTTTGGAAGGGGAAGGATTTGGATATCACATCTCATGTTATAGGACGGGTCTCAGGTTTGGTATTAGAAGCATTGAGATATCAAGTCTCATGGTATAGGAAGGGTCTCAGAATTGGAATGGGAAGGAGTTGGATAACACATCTCAAGCTATAGCAAGGGTCTCAGGATTGGAATGGGAAGAAGTTTGATATCACATCTCATGCCATAGTATGGGTCTCATGTTTGGTAGAAGCATTGGGATATCACATCTCATACTATCGGAAGGGTATCAGTATTGGATTTGGAAGGAGTTGGATATCCCATCATGCTATAGGAAGGGTCTCAGGTTGGAATGGGAAGGAGTTGGATATCACATCTCACGTTATAGGCGGGTCTCAGGTTTGGTATTAGAAGCATTGAGATATCACTTCTCATGCTATAGGAAGGGTCTCAGGATTGGAATGGGAAGGACTTGGATATCACATCTCATGCTATAGGGAGGGTCTGAAGTTTGATATTAGACGCATTGAGATATGACATCTCATGATATCGGAAGGGTCTCAGGATTGGAATGGGAAGGAGTTGGATATCACATCTCATGATAAAGGAAGGGTCTAAGGTTTGGAAGGGGAAGGATTTGGATATCACATCTCATGTTATAGGACGGGTCTCAGGTTTGGTATTAGAAGCATTGAGATATCAAGTCTCATGGTATAGGAAGGGTCTCAGAATTGGAATGGGAAGGAGTTGGATATCACAACTCAAGCTATAGTAAGGGTCTCAGGATTGGAATGGGAAGGAGTTTGATATCACATCTCATGCCATAGTATGGGTCTCAGGTTTGGTAGAAGCATTGGGATATCACATCTCATGCTATCGGAAGGGTATCAGTATTGGATTTGGAAGGAGTTGGATATCCCATCTCATGCTATAGGAAGGGTCTCAGGTTGGAATGGGAAGGAGTTGGATATCACATCTCATGTTATAGGAAGGGTCTCAGGATTGGAATGGGAAGGACTTGGATATCATATCTCATGCTATAGGAAGGCTCTCAGGTTTGGAAGGGGAAGGAGTTGGATATCACATTTCATGTTAGAGGAAGGATCTCAGGTTTGGTATAAGAGGCATTGAGATATCACATCTCATGCTATAGGAAGGGTCTCAGGTTTGGTATAAGCAGTGAGATATCACATCTCATGCTATAGGAAGTGTCTCAGGATTGGAATGGGAAGGAGTTGGATATCACATCTCATGCCATAGTATGGGTCTCAGGTTTGGTAGAAGCATTGGGATATCACATCTCATGCTATCGGAAGGGTATCAGTATTGGATTTGGAAGGAGTTGGATATCCCATCTCATGTTATAGGAAGGGTCTCAGGATTGGAATGGGAAGGCCTTGGATATCATATCTCATGCTATAGGAAGGCTCTCAGGTTTGGAAGGGAAAGGAGTTGGATATCACATCTCATGTTATAGGAAGGGTCTCAGGATTGGAATTGGAAGGACTTGGATATCATATCTCATGCTATAGGAAGGCTCTCAGGTTTGGAAGGGGAAGGAGTTGGATATCACATCTCATGCTATAGGAAGAGTCTCAGGTTTGGTATAAGCATTGAGATATCACATCTCATGCTATAGGAATGGTCTCAGGATTGGAATGGGTAGGAGTTGGATATTACATTCTTGCTATAGGAAGGGTCTCATGTTTGGAATGGGAAGGAGTTGGATATCACATATGCTATAGGAAGGATCTCAGGTTTGGTATTAGAAGCATTGAGATGTCACATCTCATGCTATCGGAAGGGTCTCAGGATTGGAATGGGAATGATTTGGATATCACATCTCATGTTATAGGAAGGGTCTCAGGTTTGGTATAAGCATTGAGATATCACATCTCTGCTATCGGAAGTGGCTCAGGATTGGAATGGGAAGGAGTTGGATATCCCATCTCATGTTATAGGACGGGTCTCTGGTTTGGTATTAGAATCATTGAGATATCACATCGCATGCTGTAGGAAGGGTCTAAGGATTGGAATGGGATGGACTTGGACATCACATCTCATGCTATAGGTAGGCTCTCAGGTTTGGTATAAGCATTGAGATATCACATCTCATGCTATAGGAAGGGTCTCAAGATTGGAATGGGACGGATTTGGATATCACATCTCATGCTATAGGAAGGGTCTCAGGTTTGGTATACGCATGGAGATATCACTTCTCATGCTATAGGAAGGGTCTCAGGATTGGAATGAGAAGGAGTTGGATAACACATCTCATGCTATAGGAAGGGTCTCAGATTTGGTATAAGCATTGAGATATCACATCTCATGCTATAGGAAGGGTCTCAGGATTGGAATGGGAAGGAGTTGTATATGACATCTCAGGCCATAGGAAGGGTCTCAGGTTTGGTATAAGCATTGAGATATCACATCTCTGCTATCGGAAGGGTCTCAGGATTGGAATGGGAAGGACTTGGATGTCAAATCTCATGCTATAGGGAGGGTCTCAAGTTTGATATTAGAAGCATTGAGATAACAAATCTCATGATATCGGAAGGGTCTCAGGATTGGAATGGGAAGGAGTTGGATATCACATCTCATGATATATGAAGGGTCTCAGGTTTGGAAGGGGAAGGATTTGGATATCACATCTCATGTTATAGGACGGGTCTCAGGTTTGGTATTAGAAGCATTGAGATATCAAGTCTCATGGTATAGGAAGGGTCTCAGAATTGGAATGGGAAGGAGTTGGATAACACATCTCAAGCTATAGCAAGGGTCTCAGGATTGGAATGGGAAGAAGTTTGATATCACATCTCATGCCATAGTATGGGTCTCATGTTTGGTAGAAGCATTGGGATATCACATCTCATGCTATCGGAAGGGTATCAGTATTGGATTTGGAAGGAGTTGGATATCCCATCATGCTATAGGAAGGGTCTCAGGTTGGAATGGGAAGGAGTTGGATATCACATCTCATGTTATAGGAAGGGTCTCAGGATTGGAATGGGAAGGACTTGGATATCATATCTCATGCTATGGGAAGGCTCTCAGGTTTGGAATGGGAAGGAGTTGGATATCACATCTCAAGCTATAGGAAGGGTCTCAGGTTTGGTATAAGCATTGAGATATCACATCTCATGCTATAGGAAGGGTGTCAGAATTGGAATGGGAAGGAGTTGGATATCACATCTCATGTTATAGGAAAGATCTCAGGTTTGGTATTAGAAGCATTGAGACATCAAATCTCATGTTATAGGAAGGGTCTCAGGATTGGAATGGGAAGAAGTTGGATATCACATCTCATGCTATAGGAAGGGTCTCAGGATTGGAATGGGAAGGAGTTGTATATGACGTCTCATGCCATAGGAAGGGTCTCAGGTTTGGTATAAGCATTGAGATATCACATCACATGCTATAGGAAGGGTCTCAGGATTGGAATGGGAAGGATTTGGATATCACATCTCATGCTATAGGCAGGGTCTCAGGTTTGGAAAGGGAAGGAGTTGGATATCACATTTCATGTTAGAGGTAGGATCTCAGTTTTGGTATTAGAGGCATTGAGATATCACATCTCATGCTATCAGAAGGGTCTCAGGATTGGAATGGGAAGGAGTTGGATATCACATCTCATGCTAAAGGGAGGGTCTCAGGTTTGGAAGGGGAAGGAGTTTGATATCACATCTCATGCCATAGTATGGGTCTCAGGTTTGGTAGAAGCATTGGGATATCACATCTCATGCTATCGGAAGGGTATCAGTATTGGATTTGGAAGGAGTTGGATATCCCATCTCATGCTATAGGAAGGGTCTCAGGTTGGAATGGGAAGGAGTTGGATATCACATCTCATGTTATAGGAAGGGTTTCAGGATTGGAATGGGAAGGACTTGGATATCATATCTCATGCTATAGGAAGGGTCTCAGAATTGGAATAGGAAGGAGTTGGATATCACATCTCATGTTATAGGAAAGATCTCAGGTTTGGTATTAGAAGCATTGAGACATCAAATCTCATGTTATAGGAAGGGTCTCAGGATTGGAATGGGAATAAGTTGGATATCACATCTCATGCTATAGGAAGGGTCTCAGGTTTGGTATAAGCATTGAGATATCACATCTCATACTATAGGAAGGGTCTCAGGATTGGAATGGGAAGGAGTTGTATATGACATCTCATGCCATAGGAAGGGTCTCAGGTTTGGTATAAGCATTGAGATATCACATCACATGCTATAGGAAGGGTCTCAGGATTGGAATGGGAAGGACTTGGATATCACATCTCATGCTATAGGCAGGGTCTCAGGTTTGTAAAGGGAAGGAGTTGGATATCACATTTCATGTTAGAGGTAGGATCTCAGGTTTGGTATTAGAGGCATTGAGATATCACATCTCATGCTATCAGAAGGGTCTCAGGATTGGAATGGGAAGGAGTTGGATATCACATCTCATGCTAAAGGGAGGGTCTCAGGTTTGGAAGGGGAAGGAGTTTGATATCACATCTCATGCCATAGTATGGGTCTCAGGTTTGGTAGAAGCTTTGGGATATCACATCTCATGCTATCGGAAGGGTATCAGTATTGGATTTGGAAGGAGTTGGATATCCCATCTCATGCTATAGGAAGGGTCTCAGGTTGGAATGGGAAGGAGTTGGATATCACATCTCATGTTATAGGAAGGGTCTCAGGATTGGAATGGGAAGGACTTGGATATCATATCTCATGCTATAGGAAGGGTCTCAGAATTGGAATGGGAAGGAGTTGGATATCACATCTCATGTTATAGGAAAGATCTCAGGTTTGGTATTAGAAGCATTGAGACATCACATCTCATGTTATAAGAAGGGTCTCAGGATTGGAATGGGAAGAAGTTGGATATCACATCTCATGCTATAGGAATGGTCTCAGGTTTGGTATAAGCATTGAGTTATCACATCTCATGCTATAGGAAGGGTCTCAGGATTGGAATGGGAAGAAGTTGGATATCACATCTCATGCTATAAGAAGGATCTCAGATTTGGTATTAGAAGCATTGAGATATCACATCTCATGCTATCGGAAGGGTCTCAGGATTGGAATGGGAAGGATTTGGATATCACATCTCATGTCATAGGAAGGATCTCAGGTTTGGTATTAGAAGCATTGATATATCACATCTCATGCTATAGGAATGGTCTCAGGATTGGAATGAGTAGGAGTTGGATATTACATTCTTGCTATAGGAAGGGTCTCATGTTTGGAATGGGAAGGAGTTGGATATCACATATGCTATAGGAAGGATCTCAGGTTTGGTATTAGAAGCATTGAGATATCACATCTCATGCTATCGGAAGGGTCTCAGGATTGGAATGGGAATGATTTGGATATCACATCTCATGTTATAGGAAGGGTCTCAGGTTTGGTATAAGCATTGAGATATCACATCTCTGCTATCGGAAGTGGCTCAGGATTGGAATGGGAAGGAGTTGGATATCCCATCTCATGTTATAGGACGGGTCTCTGGTTTGGTATTAGAATCATTGAGAGATCACATCGCATGCTGTAGGAAGGGTCTAAGGATTGGAATGGGATGGACTTGGACATCACATCTCATGCTATAGGTAGGCTTTCAGGTTTGGTATAAGCATTGAGATATCACATCTCATGCTATAGGAAGGGTCTCAGGATTGGAATGGGACGGATTTGGATATCACATCTCATGCTATAGGAAGGGTCTCAGGTTTGGTATACGCATGGAGATATCACTTCTCATGCTATAGGAAGGGTCTCAAGATTGGAATGGGAAGGAGTTGGATATCACATCTCATGCTATAGGAAGGGTCTCAGATTTGGTATAAGCATTGAGATATCACATCTCATGCTATAGGAAGGGTCTCAGGATTGGAATGGGAAGGAGTTGTATATGACATCTCAGGCCATAGGAAGGGTCTCAGGTTTGGTATAAGCATTGAGATATCACATCTCTGCTATCAGAAGGGTCTCAGGATTGGAATGGGAAGGACTTGGATGTCACATCTCATGCTATAAGGGAGGGTCTCAAGTTTGATATTAGAAGCATTGAGATAACAAATCTCATGATATCGGAATAGTCTCACATTGGAATGGGAAGGAGTTGGATATCACATCTCATGATATAGGAAGGGTCTAAGGTTTGGAAGGGGAAGGATTTGGATATCACATCTCATGTTATAGGACGGGTCTCGGGTTTGGTATTAGAAGCATTGAGATATCAAGTCTCATGGTATAGGAAGGGTCTCAGAATTGAAATGGGAAGGAGTTGGATAACACATCTCAAGCTATAGGAAGGGTCTCAGGATTGGAATGGGAAGAAGTTTGATATCACATCTCATGCCATAGTATGGGTCTCAGGTTTGGTAGAAGCATTGGGATATCACATCTCATGCTATCGGAAGGGTATCAGTATTGGATTTGGAAGGAGTTGGATATCCCATCATGCTATAGGAAGGGTCTCAGGTTGGAATGGGAAGGAGTTGGATATCACATCTCATGTTATAGGAAGGGTCTCAGGATTGGAATGGGAAGGACTTGGATATCATATCTCATGCTATGGGAAGGCTCTCAGGTTTGGAAGGGGAAGGAGTTGGATATCACATCTCAAGCTATAGGAAGGGTCTCAGGTTTGGTATTAGAAGCATTGAGATATCACATCTCATGCTATAGGAAGGGTCTCAGGATTGGAATGGGAAGGAGTTGGATATCACATCTCAAGCTATAGGAAGGGTCTCAGGTTTGGTATAAGCATTGAGATATCACATCTCATGCTATAGGAAGGGTCTCAGGATTGGAATGGGAAGGACTTGGATATCATATCTCATGCTATGGGAAGGCTCTCAGGTTTGGAAGGGGAAGGAGTTGGATATCACATCTCAAGCTATAGGAAAGATCTCAGGTTTGGTATTAGAAGCATTGAGACATCAAATCTCATGTTATAGGAAGGGTCTCGGGATTGGAATGGGAAGAAGTTGGATATCACATCTCATGCTATAGGAAGGGTCTCAGGTTTGGTATAAGCATTGACATATCACATCTCATGCTATAGGAAGGCTCTCAGGATTGGAATGGGAAGGAGTTGTATATGAAATCTCATGCCATAGGAAGGGTCTCAGGTTTGGTATAAGCATTGAGATATCACATCACATGCTATAGGAAGGGTCTCAGGATTGGAATGGGAAGGACTTGGATATCACATCTCATGTTATAGGAAGGATCTCAGGTTTGGTATTAGAAGCATTGAGATATCACATCTCATGCTATCGGAAGTATCTCAGGTTTGGTATTAGAGGCATTGAGATATCACATCTCATGCTATCATAAGAGTCTCAGGATTGGAATGGGAAGGAGTTGGATTTCACATCTCATGCTAAAGGGAGGGTCTCAGGTTTGGAAGGGGAAGGATTTGGATATCACATCACATGTTATAGGAAGGATCTCAGGCTTGGTATTAGAAGCATTGAGATATCACATCTCATGCTATAAGAAGGGTCTCAGGATTGGAATGGGATGGAGTTGGATATCACATCTCATGCTAAAGGAAGGGTCTCAGGTTTGGCAGAAGCATTGGGATATCACATCTCATGCTATCGGAAGGGTATCAGAATTGGATTTGGAAGGAGTTGGATATCCCATCTCATGCTATAGGAAGGGTCTCAGGTTGAAATGGGAAGGAGTTGGATATCACATCTCATGTTATAGGAAGGGTCTCAGGATTCGTTTTAGAGGCATTGAGATATCACATCTCATGCTATCAGAAGGGTCTCAGGATTGGAATGGGAAGGAGTTGGATTTCACATCTCATGCTAAAGGGAGGGTCTCAGGTTTGGAAGGGGAAGGATTTGGATATCACATCTCATGTTATAGGAAGGATCTCAGGTTTGGTATTAGAAGCATTGAGATATCACATCTCATGCTATCGGAAGGATCTCAGGTTTGGTATTAGAAGCATTGAGATATCACATCTCATGCTATCAGAAGGGTCTCAGGATTGGAATGGGAAGGAGTTGGATATCACATCTCATGCTAAAGGGAGGGTCTCAGGTTTGGAAGGGGAAGGATTTGGATATCACATCTCATGTTATCGGAAGGATCTCAGGTTTGGTATTAGAAGTATTGAGATATCACATCTCATGCTATAAGAAGGGTCTCAGGATTGGAATGGGATGGAGTTGGATATCACATCTCATGCTAAAGGAAGGGTCTCAGGTTTGGTAGAATCATTGAGATATCACATCTCATGCTATCGGAAATGTCTCAGGATTGGAATGGGAAGGAGCTGGATATCACATCTCATGCTAAAGGAAGGGTCTCAGGTTTGGAACGGGAAGGAGTTGGATATCACATCTCATGTTATAGGAAGGGTCTCAGGTTTGGTATAAGCATTGAGATATCATATCTCTGCTATCGGAAGTGTCTCAGGATTGGAATGGGAAGGAGTTGGATATCCCATCTCATGTTATAGGACGGGTCTCAGGTTTGTTATTAGAATCATTGAGATATCATATTGCATGCTGTAGGAAGGGTCTAAGTATTGGAATGGGAAGGACTTGGATATCACATCTCATGCTATAGATAGGCTCCCAGGTTTGGAAAGGGAAGGAGTTGGATATCACATTTCATGTTAGAGGAAGGATCTCAGGTTTGGTATTAGAGGCATTGAGCCATCACATCTCATGCTATAGGAAGGGTCTCAGGATTGGAATCGGAAGGAGTTGGATATCACATCTCATGCTATAGGAAGGGTCTCAGGTTAGGTATAAGCATTGAGATATCACATCTCATGCTATAGGAAGGGTCTCAGGATTGGAATGGGAAGGAGTTGTATATGACATCTCATGCCGTAGGAAGGGTCTCAGGTTTGGTATAAGCATTGAGATATCACATCTCTGCAATCGAAAGGGTCTCAGGATTGGAATGGGAAGGAGTTGGATATCCCATCTCATGTTATAGGAAGAGTCTCAGGTTTGGTATTAGAAGCATTGAGATATTACATCTCATGCTATAGGAAGTGTCTCAGGATTGGAATGGGAAGGACTTGGATATCACATCTCATGCTATAGGGAGGGTCTCAAGTTTGATATTAGAAGCATTGAGATATCACATCTCATGCTATAGGAAGGGTCTCAGGATTAGAATGGGAAGGAGTTGGATATCACATCTCATGCTATAGGAAGGGTCTCAGGTTTGGTATAAGCAGTGAGATATCACATCTCATGCTATAGGAAGTGTCTCAGGATTGGAATGGGAAGGAGTTGGATATCACATCTCATGTTATAGGAAGGATCTCAGGTTTGGTATAAGCATTGAGATATCACATCTCTGCTATCGGAATGGTCTCAGGATTGGAATGGGAAGGAGTTGGATATTCCCATCTCATGATAAAGGAAGGGTCTAAGGTTTGGAAGGGGAAGGATTTGGATATCACATCTCATGTTATAGGACGGGTCTCAGGTTTGGTATTAGAAGCATTGAGATATCACTTCTCATGCTATAGGAAGGGTCTCAGGATTGGAATGGGAAGGACTTGGATATCACATCTCATGCTATAGGGAGGGTCTGAAGTTTGATATTAGAAGCATTGAGATATGACATCTCATGATATCGGAAGGGTCTCAGGATTGGAATGGGAAGGAGTTGGATATCACATCTCATGATAAAGGAAGGGTCTAAGGTTTGGAAGGGGAAGGATTTGGATATCACATCTCATGTTATAGGAAGGGTCTCAGGTTTGGTATTAGAAGCATTGAGATATCAAGTCTCATGGTATAGGAAGGGTCTCAGAATTGGAATGGGAAGGAGTTGGATATCACATCTCAAGCTATAGTAAGGGTCTCAGGATTGGAATGGGAAGGAGTTTGATATCACATCTCATGCCATAGTATGGGTCTCAGGTTTGGTAGAAGCATTGGGATATCACATCTCATGCTATCGGAAGGGTATCAGTATTGGATTTGGAAGGAGTTGGATATCCCATCTCATGCTATAGGAAGGGTCTCAGGTTGGAATGGGAAGGAGTTGGATATCACATCTCATGTTATATGAAGATTCTCAGGATTGGAATGGGAAGGACTTGGATATCATATCTCATGCTATAGGAAGGCTCTCAGGTTTGGAAGGGGAAGGAGTTGGATATCACATTTCATGTTAGAGGAAGGATCTCAGGTTTGGTATAAGAGGCATTGAGATATCACATCTCATGCTATAGGAAGGGTCTCAGGTTTGGTATAAGCAGTGAGATATCACATCTCATGCTATAGGAAGTGTCTCAGGATTGGAATGGGAGGGAGTTGGATATCACATCTCATGCCATAGTATGGGTCTCAGGTTTGGTAGAAGCATTGGGATATCACATCTCATGCTATCGGAAGGGTATCAGTATTGGATTTGGAAGGAGTTGGATATCCCATCTCATGTTATAGGAAGGGTCTCAGGATTGGAATGGGAAGGCCTTGGATATCATATCTCATGCTATAGGAAGGCTCTCAGGTTTGGAAGGGAAAGGAGTTGGATATCACATCTCATGTTATAGGAAGGGTCTCAGGATTGGAATGGGAAGGACTTGGATATCATATCTCATGCTATAGGAAGGCTCTCAGGTTTGGAAGGGGAAGGAGTTGGATATCACATTTCATGTTAGAGGAAGGATCTCAGGTTTGGTATAAGAGGCATTGAGATATCACATCTCATGCTATAGGAAGGGTCTCAGGATTGGAATGGGAAGGAGTTGGATATCACATCTCAAGCTATAGGAAGGGTCTCAGGTTTGGTATAAGCATTGATATATCACATCTCATGCTATAGGAAGGGTCTCAGAATTGGAATGGGAAGGAGTTGGATATCACATCTCATGTTATAGGAAAGATCTCAGGTTTGGTATTAGAAGCATTGAGACATCACATCTCATGTTATAGGAAGGGTCTCAGGATTGGAATGGGAAGAAGTTGGATATCACATCTCATGCTATAGGAAGGGTCTCAGGTTTGGTATAAGCATTGAGATATCACATCCCATGCTATAGGAAGGGTCTCAGGATTGGAATGGGAAGGAGTTGTATATGACATCTCATGCCATAGGAAGGGTATCAGGTTTGGTATAAGCATTGAGATATCACATCACATGCTATAGGAAGGGTCTCAGGATTGGAATGGGAAGGACTTGGATATCACATCTCATGCTATAGGCAGGGTCTCAGGTTTGGAAAGGGAAGCAGTTGGATATAACATTTCATGTTAGAGGTAGGATCTCAGGTTTGGTATTAGAGGCATTGAGATATCACATCTCATGCTATCAGAAGGGTCTCAGGATTGGAACGGGAAGGAGTTGGATATCACATCTCATGCTAAAGGGAGGGTCTCAGGTTTGGAACGGGAAGGAGTTGGATATCACATCTCATGCTATAGGAAGGGTCTCAGGTTTGGAATGGGAAGGAATTGGATATCACATCTCATGTCATAGGAAGGATCTCAGGTTTGGTATTAGAAGCATTGAGATATCACATCTCATGCTATAGGAATGGTCTCAGGATTGGAATGGGAAGGAGTTGGATATTACATTCTTGCTATAGGAAGGGTCTCATGTTTGGAATGGGAATGAGTTGGATATCACATATGCTATAGGAAGGGTCACAGGTTTGGAACGGGAAGGAGTTGGATATCACATCTCATGTTATAGGAAGGGTCTCAGGTTTGGTATAAGCATTGAGATATCACATCTCTGCTATCGGAAGTGTCTCAGGATTGGAATGGGAAGGAGTTGGATATCCCATCTCATGTTATAGGACGGGTCTCAGGTTTGTTATTAGAATCATTGAGATATCATATTGCATGCTGTAGGAAGGGTCTAAGGATTGGAATGGGAAGGACTTGGATATCACATCTCATGCTATAGGTAGGCTCTCAGGATTGGAAAGGAAAGGAGTTGGATATCACATTTCATGTTAGAGGAAGGATCTCAGGTTTGGTATTAGAGGCATTGAGATATCACATCTCATGCAATAGGAAGGGTCTCAGGATTGGAATGGGAAGGAGTTGGATATCACATCTCATGCTATAGGAAGGGTCTCGGGTTTGGTATAAGCATTGAGATATCACATCTCATACTATAGGAAGGGTCTCTGGATTGGAATGGGAAGGAGTTGGATATCACATCTCATGTTATAGGAAGGATCTCAGGTTTGGTATTAGAAGCATTGAGACATCACATCTCATGCTATAGGAAGGGTCTCAGGATTATAATGGGAAGGAGTTGTATATGACATCTCATGCCATAGGAAGGGTCTCAGGTTTGGTATAAGCATTGAGATATCACATCTCTGCTATCGGAAGGGTCTCAGGATTGGAATGGGAAGGAGTTGGATATCCCATCTCATGTTATAGGAAGAGTCTCAGGTTTGGTATTAGAAGCATTGAGATATCACATCTCATGCTATAGGAAGTGTCTCAGGATTGGAATGGGAAGAACTTGGATATCACATCTCATGCTATAGTGAGGGTCTCAAGTTTGATATTAGAAGCATTGAGATATCACATCTCATGCTATAGGAAGGGTCTCAGGATTGGAATGGGAAGGAGTTGGATATCACAACTCATGCTATAGGAAGGGTCTCAGGTTTGGTATAAGCAGTGAGATATCACATCTCATGCTATAGGAAGTGTCTCAGGATTGGAATGGGAAGGAGTTGGATATCGCATCTCATGTTATAGGAAGGATCTCAGGTTTGGTATAAGCATTCAGATATCACATCTCTGCTATCGGAAGGGTCTCAGGATTGGAATGGGAAGGAGTTGGATATTCCCATCTCATGTTATAGGAAGGGTCTCAGGTTTGGTATTAGAAGCATTGAGATATCACATCTCATGCTATAGGAAGGGTCTCAGGATTGGAATGGGAAGGACTTGGATATCACATCTCATGCTATAGGGAGGGTCTCAAGTTTGATATTAGAAGCATTGAGATATCACATCTCATGATATCGGAAGGGTCTCAGGATTGGAATAGGAAGGAGTTGGATATCACATCTCATGATAAAGGAAGGGTCTTAGGTTTGGAAGGGGAAGGATTTGGATATCACATCTCATGTTATAGGACGGGTCTCAGGTTTGGTATTAGAAGCATTGAGATATCAAGTCTCATGGTATAGGAAGGATCTCAGAATTGGAATGGGAAGGAGTTGGATATCACATCTCAAGCTATAGGAAGGGTCTCAGGATTGGAATGGGAATGAGTTTGATATCACATCTCATGCCATAGTATGGGTCTCAGGTTTGGTAGAAGCATTGGGATATCACATCTCATGCTATCGGAAGGGTATCAGTATTGGATTTGGAAGGAGTTGGATATCCCATCTCATGCTATAGGAAGGGTCTCAGGTTGGAATGGGAAGGAGTTGGATATCACATCTCATGTTATATGAAGATTCTCAGGATTGGAATGGGAAGGACTTGGATATCATATCTCATGCTATAGGAAGGCTCTCAGGTTTGGAAGGGGAAGGAGTTGGATATCACATTTCATGTTAGAGGAAGGATCTCAGGTTTGGTATAAGAGGCATTGAGATATCACATCTCATGCTATAGGAAGGGTCTCAGGTTTGGTATAAGCAGTGAGATATCACATCTCATGCTATAGGAAGTGTCTCAGGATTGGAATGGGAGGGAGTTGGATATCACATCTCATGCCATAGTATGGGTCTCAGGTTTGGTAGAAGCATTGGGATATCACATCTCATGCTATCGGAAGGGTATCAGTATTGGATTTGGAAGGAGTTGGATATCCCATCTCATGTTATAGGAAGGGTCTCAGGATTGGAATGGGAAGGCCTTGGATATCATATCTCATGCTATAGGAAGGCTCTCAGGTTTGGAAGGGAAAGGAGTTGGATATCACATCTCATGTTATAGGAAGGGTCTCAGGATTGGAATGGGAAGGACTTGGATATCATATCTCATGCTATAGGAAGGCTCTCAGGTTTGGAAGGGGAAGGAGTTGGATATCACATTTCATGTTAGAGGAAGGATCTCAGGTTTGGTATAAGAGGCATTGAGATATCACATCTCATGCTATAGGAAGGGTCTCAGGATTGGAATGGGAAGGAGTTGGATATCACATCTCAAGCTATAGGAAGGGTCTCAGGTTTGGTATAAGCATTGATATATCACATCTCATGCTATAGGAAGGGTCTCAGAATTGGAATGGGAAGGAGTTGTATATGACATCTCATGCCATAGGAAGGGTATCAGGTTTGGTATAAGCATTGAGATATCACATCACATGCTATAGGAAGGGTCTCAGGATTGGAATGGGAAGGACTTGGATATCACATCTCATGCTATAGGCAGGGTCTCAGGTTTGGAAAGGGAAGCAGTTGGATATAACATTTCATGTTAGAGGTAGAATCTCAGGTTTGGTATTAGAGGCATTGAGATATCACATCTCATGCTATCAGAAGGGTCTCAGGATTGGAACGGGAAGGAGTTGGATATCACATCTCATGCTAAAGGGAGGGTCTCAGGTTTGGAACGGGAAGGAGTTGGATATCACATCTCATGCTATAGGAAGGGTCTCAGGTTTGGAATGGGAAGGAATTGGATATCACATCTCATGTCATAGGAAGGATCTCAGGTTTGGTATTAGAAGCATTGAGATATCACATCTCATGCTATAGGAATGGTCTCAGGATTGGAATGGGAAGGAGTTGGATATTACATTCTTGCTATAGGAAGGGTCTCATGTTTGGAATGGGAATGAGTTGGATATCACATATGCTATAGGAAGGGTCACAGGTTTGGAACGGGAAGGAGTTGGATATCACATCTCATGTTATAGGAAGGGTCTCAGGTTTGGTATAAGCATTGAGATATCACATCTCTGCTATCGGAAGTGTCTCAGGATTGGAATGGGAAGGAGTTGGATATCCCATCTCATGTTATAGGACGGGTCTCAGGTTTGTTATTAGAATCATTGAGATATCATATTGCATGCTGTAGGAAGGGTCTAAGGATTGGAATGGGAAGGACTTGGATATCACATCTCATGCTATAGGTAGGCTCTCAGGATTGGAAAGGAAAGGAGTTGGATATCACATTTCATGTTAGAGGAAGGATCTCAGGTTTGGTATTAGAGGCATTGAGATATCACATCTCATGCAATAGGAAGGGTCTCAGGATTGGAATGGGAAGGAGTTGGATATCACATCTCATGCTATAGGAAGGGTCTCGGGTTTGGTATAAGCATTGAGATATCACATCTCATACTATAGGAAGGGTCTCTGGATTGGAATGGGAAGGAGTTGGATATCACATCTCATGTTATAGGAAGGATCTCAGGTTTGGTATTAGAAGCATTGAGACATCACATCTCATGCTATAGGAAGGGTCTCAGGATTATAATGGGAAGGAGTTGTATATGACATCTCATGCCATAGGAAGGGTCTCAGGTTTGGTATAAGCATTGAGATATCACATCTCTGCTATCGGAAGGGTCTCAGGATTGGAATGGGAAGGAGTTGGATATCCCATCTCATGTTATAGGAAGAGTCTCAGGTTTGGTATTAGAAGCATTGAGATATCACATCTCATGCTATAGGAAGTGTCTCAGGATTGGAATGGGAAGAACTTGGATATCACATCTCATGCTATAGTGAGGGTCTCAAGTTTGATATTAGAAGCATTGAGATATCACATCTCATGCTATAGGAAGGGTCTCAGGATTGGAATGGGAAGGAGTTGGATATCACAACTCATGCTATAGGAAGGGTCTCAGGTTTGGTATAAGCAGTGAGATATCACATCTCATGCTATAGGAAGTGTCTCAGGATTGGAATGGGAAGGAGTTGGATATCGCATCTCATGTTATAGGAAGGATCTCAGGTTTGGTATAAGCATTCAGATATCACATCTCTGCTATCGGAAGGGTCTCAGGATTGGAATGGGAAGGAGTTGGATATTCCCATCTCATGTTATAGGAAGGGTCTCAGGTTTGGTATTAGAAGCATTGAGATATCACATCTCATGCTATAGGAAGGGTCTCAGGATTGGAATGGGAAGGACTTGGATATCACATCTCATGCTATAGGGAGGGTCTCAAGTTTGATATTAGAAGCATTGAGATATCACATCTCATGATATCGGAAGGGTCTCAGGATTGGAATAGGAAGGAGTTGGATATCACATCTCATGATAAAGGAAGGGTCTTAGGTTTGGAAGGGGAAGGATTTGGATATCACATCTCATGTTATAGGACGGGTCTCAGGTTTGGTATTAGAAGCATTGAGATATCAAGTCTCATGGTATAGGAAGGATCTCAGAATTGGAATGGGAAGGAGTTGGATATCACATCTCAAGCTATAGGAAGGGTCTCAGGATTGGAATGGGAATGAGTTTGATATCACATCTCATGCCATAGTATGGGTCTCAGGTTTGGTAGAAGCATTGGGATATCACATCTCATGCTATCGGAAGGGTATCAGTATTGGATTTGGAAGGAGTTGGATATCCCATCTCATGCTATAGGAAGGGTCTCAGGTTGGAATGGGAAGGAGTTGGATATCACATCTCATGTTATATGAAGATTCTCAGGATTGGAATGGGAAGGACTTGGATATCATATCTCATGCTATAGGAAGGCTCTCAGGTTTGGAAGGGGAAGGAGTTGGATATCACATTTCATGTTAGAGGAAGGATCTCAGGTTTGGTATAAGAGGCATTGAGATATCACATCTCATGCTATAGGAAGGGTCTCAGGTTTGGTATAAGCAGTGAGATATCACATCTCATGCTATAGGAAGTGTCTCAGGATTGGAATGGGAGGGAGTTGGATATCACATCTCATGCCATAGTATGGGTCTCAGGTTTGGTAGAAGCATGGGGATATCACATCTCATGCTATCGGAAGGGTATCAGTATTGGATTTGGAAGGAGTTGGATATCCCATCTCATGTTATAGGAAGGGTCTCAGGATTGGAATGGGAAGGCCTTGGATATCATATCTCATGCTATAGGAAGGCTCTCAGGTTTGGAAGGGAAAGGAGTTGGATATCACATCTCATGTTATAGGAAGGGTCTCAGGATTGGAATGGGAAGGACTTGCATATCATATCTCATGCTATAGGAAGGCTCTCAGGTTTGGAAGGGGAAGGAGTTGGATATCACATTTCATGTTAGAGGAAGGATCTCAGGTTTGGTATAAGAGGCATTGAGATATCACATCTCATGCTATAGGAAGGGTCTCAGGATTGGAATGGGAAGGAGTTGGATATCACATCTCAAGCTATAGGAAGGGTCTCAGGTTTGGTATAAGCATTGATATATCACATCTCATGCTATAGGAAGGGTCTCAGAATTGGAATGGGAAGGAGTTGTATATGACATCTCATGCCATAGGAAGGGTATCAGGTTTGGTATAAGCATTGAGATATCACATCACATGCTATAGGAAGGGTCTCAGGATTGGAATGGGAAGGACTTGGATATCACATCTCATGCTATAGGCAGGGTCTCAGGTTTGGAAAGGGAAGCAGTTGGATATAACATTTCATGTTAGAGGTAGGATCTCAGGTTTGGTATTAGAGGCATTGAGATATCACATCTCATGCTATCAGAAGGGTCTCAGGATTGGAACGGGAAGGAGTTGGATATCACATCTCATGCTAAAGGGAGGGTCTCAGGTTTGGAACGGGAAGGAGTTGGATATCACATCTCATGCTATAGGAAGGGTCTCAGGTTTGGAATGGGAAGGAATTGGATATCACATCTCATGTCATAGGAAGGATCTCAGGTTTGGTATTAGAAGCATTGAGATATCACATCTCATGCTATAGGAATGGTCTCAGGATTGGAATGGGAAGGAGTTGGATATTACATTCTTGCTATAGGAAGGGTCTCATGTTTGGAATGGGAATGAGTTGGATATCACATATGCTATAGGAAGGGTCACAGGTTTGGAACGGGAAGGAGTTGGATATCACATCTCATGTTATAGGAAGGGTCTCAGGTTTGGTATAAGCATTGAGATATCACATCTCTGCTATCGGAAGTGTCTCAGGATTGGAATGGGAAGGAGTTGGATATCCCATCTCATGTTATAGGACGGGTCTCAGGTTTGTTATTAGAATCATTGAGATATCATATTGCATGCTGTAGGAAGGGTCTAAGGATTGGAATGGGAAGGACTTGGATATCACATCTCATGCTATAGGTAGGCTCTCAGGATTGGAAAGGAAAGGAGTTGGATATCACATTTCATGTTAGAGGAAGGATCTCAGGTTTGGTATTAGAGGCATTGAGATATCACATCTCATGCAATAGGAAGGGTCTCAGGATTGGAATGGGAAGGAGTTGGATATCACATCTCATGCTATAGGAAGGGTCTCGGGTTTGGTATAAGCATTGAGATATCACATCTCATACTATAGGAAGGGTCTCTGGATTGGAATGGGAAGGAGTTGGATATCACATCTCATGTTATAGGAAGGATCTCAGGTTTGGTATTAGAAGCATTGAGACATCACATCTCATGCTATAGGAAGGGTCTCAGGATTATAATGGGAAGGAGTTGTATATGACATCTCATGCCATAGGAAGGGTCTCAGGTTTGGTATAAGCATTGAGATATCACATCTCTGCTATCGGAAGGGTCTCAGGATTGGAATGGGAAGGAGTTGGATATCCCATCTCATGTTATAGGAAGAGTCTCAGGTTTGGTATTAGAAGCATTGAGATATCACATCTCATGCTATAGGAAGTGTCTCAGGATTGGAATGGGAAGAACTTGGATATCACATCTCATGCTATAGTGAGGGTCTCAAGTTTGATATTAGAAGCATTGAGATATCACATCTCATGCTATAGGAAGGGTCTCAGGATTGGAATGGGAAGGAGTTGGATATCACAACTCATGCTATAGGAAGGGTCTCAGGTTTGGTATAAGCAGTGAGATATCACATCTCATGCTATAGGAAGTGTCTCAGGATTGGAATGGGAAGGAGTTGGATATCGCATCTCATGTTATAGGAAGGATCTCAGGTTTGGTATAAGCATTCAGATATCACATCTCTGCTATCGGAAGGGTCTCAGGATTGGAATGGGAAGGAGTTGGATATTCCCATCTCATGTTATAGGAAGGGTCTCAGGTTTGGTATTAGAAGCATTGAGATATCACATCTCATGCTATAGGAAGGGTCTCAGGATTGGAATGGGAAGGACTTGGATATCACATCTCATGCTATAGGGAGGGTCTCAAGTTTGATATTAGAAGCATTGAGATATCACATCTCATGATATCGGAAGGGTCTCAGGATTGGAATAGGAAGGAGTTGGATATCACATCTCATGATAAAGGAAGGGTCTTAGGTTTGGAAGGGGAAGGATTTGGATATCACATCTCATGTTATAGGACGGGTCTCAGGTTTGGTATTAGAAGCATTGAGATATCAAGTCTCATGGTATAGGAAGGATCTCAGAATTGGAATGGGAAGGAGTTGGATATCACATCTCAAGCTATAGGAAGGGTCTCAGGATTGGAATGGGAATGAGTTTGATATCACATCTCATGCCATAGTATGGGTCTCAGGTTTGGTAGAAGCATTGGGATATCACATCTCATGCTATCGGAAGGGTATCAGTATTGGATTTGGAAGGAGTTGGATATCCCATCTCATGCTATAGGAAGGGTCTCAGGTTGGAATGGGAAGGAGTTGGATATCACATCTCATGTTATATGAAGATTCTCAGGATTGGAATGGGAAGGACTTGGATATCATATCTCATGCTATAGGAAGGCTCTCAGGTTTGGAAGGGGAAGGAGTTGGATATCACATTTCATGTTAGAGGAAGGATCTCAGGTTTGGTATAAGAGGCATTGAGATATCACATCTCATGCTATAGGAAGGGTCTCAGGTTTGGTATAAGCAGTGAGATATCACATCTCATGCTATAGGAAGTGTCTCAGGATTGGAATGGGAGGGAGTTGGATATCACATCTCATGCCATAGTATGGGTCTCAGGTTTGGTAGAAGCATTGGGATATCACATCTCATGCTATCGGAAGGGTATCAGTATTGGATTTGGAAGGAGTTGGATATCCCATCTCATGTTATAGGAAGGGTCTCAGGATTGGAATGGGAAGGCCTTGGATATCATATCTCATGCTATAGGAAGGCTCTCAGGTTTGGAAGGGAAAGGAGTTGGATATCACATCTCATGTTATAGGAAGGGTCTCAGGATTGGAATGGGAAGGACTTGGATATCATATCTCATGCTATAGGAAGGCTCTCAGGTTTGGAAGGGGAAGGAGTTGGATATCACATTTCATGTTAGAGGAAGGATCTCAGGTTTGGTATAAGAGGCATTGAGATATCACATCTCATGCTATAGGAAGGGTCTCAGGATTGGAATGGGAAGGAGTTGGATATCACATCTCAAGCTATAGGAAGGGTCTCAGGTTTGGTATAAGCATTGATATATCACATCTCATGCTATAGGAAGGGTCTCAGAATTGGAATGGGAAGGAGTTGGATATCACATCTCATGTTATAGGAAAGATCTCAGGTTTGGTATTAGAAGCATTGAGACATCACATCTCATGTTATAGGAAGGGTCTCAGGATTGGAATGGGAAGAAGTTGGATATCACATCTCATGCTATAGGAAGGGTCTCAGGTTTGGTATAAGCATTGAGATATCACATCCCATGCTATAGGAAGGGTCTCAGGATTGGAATGGGAAGGACTTGGATATCACATCTCATTCTATAGGCAGGGTCTCAGGTTTGGAAAGGGAAGCAGTTGGATATAACATTTCATGTTAGAGGTAGGATCTCAGGTTTGGTATTAGAGGCACTGAGATATCACATCTCATGCTATCAGAAGGGTCTCAGGATTGGAACGGGAAGGAGTTGGATATCACATCTCATGCTAAAGGGAGGGTCTCAGGTTTGGAACGGGAAGGAGTTGGATATCACATCTCATGCTATAGGAAGGGTCTCAGGTTTGGAATGGGAAGGAATTGGATATCACATCTCATGTCATAGGAAGGATCTCAGGTTTGGTATTAGAAGCATTGAGATATCACATCTCATGCTATAGGAATGGTCTCAGGATTGGAATGGGAAGGAGTTGGATATTACATTCTTGCTATAGGAAGGGTCTCATGTTTGGAATGGGAATGAGTTGGATATCACATATGCTATAGGAAGGGTCACAGGTTTGGAACGGGAAGGAGTTGGATATCACATCTCATGTTATAGGAAGGGTCTCAGGTTTGGTATAAGCATTGAGATATCACATCTCTGCTATCGGAAGTGTCTCAGGATTGGAATGGGAAGGAGTTGGATATCCCATCTCATGTTATAGGAGGGGTCTCAGGTTTGTTATTAGAATCATTGAGATATCATATTGCATGCTGTAGGAAGGGTCTAAGGATTGGAATGGGAAGGACTTGGATATCACATCTCATGCTATAGGTAGGCTCTCAGGATTGGAAAGGAAAGGAGTTGGATATCACATTTCATGTTAGAGGAAGGATCTCAGGTTTGGTATTAGAGGCATTGAGATATCACATCTCATGCAATAGGAAGGGTCTCAGGATTGGAATGGGAAGGAGTTGGATATCACATCTCATGCTATAGGAAGGGTCTCGGGTTTGGTATAAGCATTGAGATATCACATCTCATACTATAGGAAGGGTCTCTGGATTGGAATGGGAAGGAGTTGGATATCACATCTCATGTTATAGGAAGGATCTCAGGTTTGGTATTAGAAGCATTGAGACATCACATCTCATGCTATAGGAAGGGTCTCAGGATTATAATGGGAAGGAGTTGTATATGACATCTCATGCCATAGGAAGGGTCTCAGGTTTGGTATAAGCATTGAGATATCACATCTCTGCTATCGGAAGGGTCTCAGGATTGGAATGGGAAGGAGTTGGATATCCCATCTCATGTTATAGGAAGAGTCTCAGGTTTGGTATTAGAAGCATTGAGATATCACATCTCATGCTATAGGAAGTGTCTCAGGATTGGAATGGGAAGAACTTGGATATCACATCTCATGCTATAGTGAGGGTCTCAAGTTTGATATTAGAAGCATTGAGATATCACATCTCATGCTATAGGAAGGGTCTCAGGATTGGAATGGGAAGGAGTTGGATATCACAACTCATGCTATAGGAAGGGTCTCAGGTTTGGTATAAGCAGTGAGATATCACATCTCATGCTATAGGAAGTGTCTCAGGATTGGAATGGGGAGGAGTTGGTTATCGCATCTCATGTTATAGGAAGGATCTCAGGTTTGGTATAAGCATTCAGATATCACATCTCTGCTATCGGAAGGGTCTCAGGATTGGAATGGGAAGGAGTTGGATATTCCCATCTCATGTTATAGGAAGGGTCTCAGGTTTGGTATTAGAAGCATTGAGATATCACATCTCATGCTATAGGAAGGGTCTCAGGATTGGAATGGGAAGGACTTGGATATCACATCTCATGCTATAGGGAGGGTCTCAAGTTTGATATTAGAAGCATTGAGATATCACATCTCATGATATCGGAAGGGTCTCAGGATTGGAATAGGAAGGAGTTGGATATCACATCTCATGATAAAGGAAGGGTCTTAGGTTTGGAAGGGGAAGGATTTGGATATCACATCTCATGTTATAGGACGGGTCTCAGGTTTGGTATTAGAAGCATTGAGATATCAAGTCTCATGGTATAGGAAGGATCTCAGAATTGGAATGGGAAGGAGTTGGATATCACATCTCAAGCTATAGGAAGGGTCTCAGGATTGGAATGGGAATGAGTTTGATATCACATCTCATGCCATAGTATGGGTCTCAGGTTTGGTAGAAGCATTGGGATATCACATCTCATGCTATCGGAAGGGTATCAGTATTGGATTTGGAAGGAGTTGGATATCCCATCTCATGCTATAGGAAGGGTCTCAGGTTGGAATGGGAAGGAGTTGGATATCACATCTCATGTTATAGGAAGGGTCTCAGGATTGGTATTAGAGGCATTGAGATATCACATCTCATGCTATCAGAAGGGTCTCAGGATTGGAATGGGAAGGAGTTGGATATCACATCTCATGCTAAAGGGAGGGTCTCAGGTTTGGAAGGGGAAGGATTTGGATATCACATCTCATGCTAAAGGGAGGGTCTCAGGTTTGTTAGGGGAAGGAGTTTGATATCACATCTCATGTTATAGGAAGGATCTCAGGTTTGGTATTAGAAGCATTGAGATATCACATCTCATGCTATAGGAAGGGTCTCAGGATTTGAATGGGAAGGAGTTGGATATCACATCTCATGCTCTAGGAAGGGTCTCAGGATTGGAATCGAAAGGAGTTGTATATGACATCTCATGCCATAGGAAGGGTCTCAGGTTTGGTATAGGCATTGAGTTATCACATCTCTGCTATCGGAAGGGTCTCAGGATTGGAATGGGAAGGAGTTGGATATCCCATCTCGTTATAAGAAGGGTCTCAGGTTTGGTATTAGAAGCATTGCGATATCACATCTCATGCTATAGGAAGGGTCTAAGGTTTGGAAGGGGAAGGATTTGTATATCACATCTCATGGTGTAGGACCGGTCTCAGGTTTGGCATTAGAAGCATTGAGATATCAAGTCTCATGGTATAGGACGGGTCTCAGAATTGGAATGGGAAGGAGTTGGATATCACATCTCAAGCTATAGGAAGGGTCTCAGGATTGTAATGGGAAGGACTTGGATATCACATCGACATGTTATAGGAAGGGTCTCAGGTTTGGTATTAGAAGCATTGAGATATCAAGTCTCATGGTATAGGACGGGTCTCAGAATTGGAATGGGAAGGAGTTGGATATCACATCTCAAGCTATAGGAAGGGTCTCAGGATTGGAATGTGAAGGAGTTGGATATCACATCTCAAGCTATAGGATGAGTCTCAGGATTGGAATGGGAAGGAGTTTGATATCACATCTCATGCCATGGTA
Source organism: Ambystoma mexicanum (assembly GCF_040938575.1). Classification (NCBI taxonomy): domain Eukaryota; kingdom Metazoa; phylum Chordata; class Amphibia; order Caudata; family Ambystomatidae; genus Ambystoma; species Ambystoma mexicanum. The sequence goes on from NC_090938.1 coordinate 301,994,011, forward strand.
TGGGTCTCAGGTTTTGTAGAAGCATTGGGATAACACATCTCATGCTATCGGAAGGGTATCAGGATTGGATTTGGAAGGAGTTGGATATCCCATCTCATGCTATAGGAAGGGTCTAAGGTTGGAATGGGAAGGAGTTGGATATCACATCTCATGTTATAGGAAGGGTCTCAGGATTGGAATGGGAAGGACTTGGATATCACATCTCATGCTGTAGGAAGGCTCTCAGGTTTGGAAAGGGAAGGAGTGGGCTATCACATTTCATGTTAGAGGTAGGATCTCAGGTTTGGTATTAGAGGCATTGAGATATCACATCTCATGCTATCAGAAGGGTATCAGGATTGGAATGGGAAGGAGTTGGATATCACATCTCATGCTAAAGGGAGGGTCTCAGGTTTGGAAGGGGAAGGATTTGGATATCACATCTCATGTTATAGGAAGGATCTCAGGTTTGGTATTAGAAGCATTGAGATATCACAACTCATGCTATCGGAAGGATCTCAGGTTTGGTATTAGAAGCATTGAGATATCACATCTCATGCTATAGGAAGGGTCTCAGGATTGGAATGGGAAGGAGTTGGATATCACATCTCATGTTATAGGAAGGATCTCAGGTTTGGTATTAGAAGCATTGAGATATCAAATCTCATGCTATAGGAAGGGTCTCAGGATTGGAATGGGAAGGAGTTGGATATCACATCTCATGCTAAAGGAAGGGTCTCAGTTTTGGTAGAAGCATTGAGATATCACATCTCATGCTATAGGAAGGGTCTCAGGATTGGAATGGGAAGGAGTTGGATATCACATCTCATGCTATAGGAAGGGTCTCAGGTTTGGTATAAGCATTGAGATATCACATCTCTGCTATCGGAAGGGTCTCAGGATTGGAATGGGAAGGACTTAGATATCACATCTCATGCTATAGGGAGGGTCTCAGTTTTGATATTAGAAGCATTGAGATATCACATCTCATGCTATCGGAAGGGTCTCAGGATTGGAATGGGAAGGAGTTGGATATCACATCTCATGCTGTAGGAAAGCTCTCAGGTTTGGAAAGGGAAGGAGTGGGCTATCACATTTCATGTTAGAGGTAGGATCTCAGGTTTGGTATTAGAGGCATTGAGATATCACATCTCATGCTATCAGAAGGGTATCAGGATTGGAATGGGAAGGAGTTGGATATCACATCTCATGCTAAAGGGAGGGTCTCAGGTTTGGAAGGGGAAGGATTTGGATATCACATCTCATGTTATAGGAAGGATCTCAGGTTTGGTATTAGAAGCATTGAGATATCACAACTCATGCTATCGGAAGGATCTCAGGTTTGGTATTAGAAGCATTGAGATATCACATCTCATGCTATAGGAAGGGTCTCAGGATTGGAATGGGAATGAGTTGGATATCACATCTCATGTTATAGGAAGGGTCTCAGGTTTGGTATTAGAAGCATTGAGATATCACATCTCATGCTATAGGAAGGGTCTCAGGATTGGAATGGGAAGGAGTTGGATATCACATCTCATGCTAAAGGAAGGGTCTCAGTTTTGGTAGAAGCATTGAGATATCACATCTCATGCTATAGGAAGGGTCTCAGGATTGGAATGGGAAGGAGTTGGATATCACATCTGTTAGGAAAGATTTCGTTATTGTAGGGAACTTTCCTTCCATGTGGCAACCCCTAAACTTTTTGCTATTGTTTTCAACCTGTTTTCTTGACTTTGCCAGAGAAGTGCAGCCTTCTGCCGTACTCCTCTGGGCTTTCGCTCCTTTCTTACGGGGAAACTGACATGCCCTTAAGACAGTCAGTACCGGGGAACGCTGTTTCCCGTAGTTTCTTTTATCGTGTCGCCATTTTAGTGCAACACGACACAAGAGGGCACTGTAAGCTAAGTTACAGCTCTCTTGGGTCTCTAGCCTTCTACAGACCCTAGACACTCTTGTAGGATGGTTTTTGGATCGGTGCAAGTCATTCAGGGACTGGGCTGGTGGCAGCGATCATTTGGTTTATTTTGAGCTCCTTTTGCCGTTCTGAGCACCTTTTTGCCGCGAACACAAAAGGGTGGCCCGGCTACCCAAAATGGCCGGACCACGAGGCTCCTTTGTCTCGTCCACTGTCCGTCTTGCTCCCTTTACCTTCCCCCGGGTCAGGCGACCCGGGGCCTTCCTTATTTGGGCATGTAGTTTCCCGCGAAACACGGTTGCTTTCGCGGGCTTCTACATGTCGTTTGAGTGCCCCCAGGATGTGGGCTGGGCTGTCTGGTCCCAATACACATCCTGGGTGCCAGAGAGTCTAGGGTGGTGTGAATGCCTGGGACCACTGTGGTCCGTGATTGGTCCACGTATGGTATGTGTGTTGATGAGCGGATCTCCCATTGGCTCCCCTCCGTTTTGGCGCGAAGGGAACCGTGGATAAGAGGGAGCTGGAAACACCACTACCAGGTCGATCTCCTGAGTTCTTACGAACCCAGGGATACAGGAGCCAAGTATCCTGCGAACACGAGGCTGGACCGAGGAATCGCTGGTGACCCCCTGAAGAACTTCTGCTCCTCATTGCTGTCGTCCGGTGAAGCCCTTTCCACCTAAGATCGAACAAGAAGGCCTGTACTGGCGCTTCGACCTATTGGAATAGCAGGACCAGCTATTCCCGGCACCTTCATCAACTCCTGCTGTAAGCCTTCGGAAGTGTCTCTGGGCCATCCAGTTGACTGACCAGCTTACTAAGGAGGCCTGCTCTGTAATCGCCGACAGGTTGGGTGGTGTTCTGAGTCCGGGGCATGCTCACACGCTTCGTTTGCTTAGCAGTCCTAAGCTAGAGGTGAGCGGTGCTCGTTTGGCTTGAATACACCCGGCCGTTCCGTTGCCCTGCTGTGGCGACAAAACTGTGCTTGTTTCTTCGATCGGGACGTCTTTTTACTCTGCACGACGACGAGACGTTCCCTGCTCTTCAGAACCTGCCAGAAGCTGCATCTATCGAGGAGGAGCTCGGGCCTGCTTGCTTCGGGGACCGGTGAGTAGATTAGCTAGGATCTGGTCGCCCTCCTGCAGTGCCTCTTGCTTTTCCCCGCTGTAAATACAGCACCCCTTGTCCGTACTCGCGCCCTGCTTCTGCCTCACAGTGGAGGCTGCGCTAGAGTCGCGGACCGTGTTCTCCTTCATTAGAGCTCCCTACAGAGCTGTTCAACGTCCTCCGAAGAGCTTCACCTTCTGCCCATTGGCACCGGCGTGTGCAGGTACTTTTGAGCGCTAGGCTCCACTCTTCGTAGGGATTGGACTACCATCCAGTTAGGGGCCTCAGAAGGCGGACATATCACTCGCATTGGTTCGCACTGCCTGTTTTCCTTCCCCTGCAGGTGGATAACATATTTCGTGCTGCTAATGCTGTGAAACTGTGTATTCTGTATATATATTGGGTGGATAGTGTATGTGTTGGTTTAATATCGTTGTATATTGCTGCTTTTACTGTGGTTATTAGTTTCAAGGCCTTATAATAAATGTGTATCTATTTTTGATATAAACAACTGTTTGGAGTAGTTTGTAAGCGCTCTTGCTTTGTGTGCTCATTGCGGGCTTTCAGTCACCCTCACCCCTCTTGAGACCTAGTCTTGACCGCCGCGATCGCTACCTTGATTGGTCTGGCTTGTCCAGAGGTTACCCTGTTCCAAGTAATTAGGTTGGCCTTCTGAACCTCTGCGCCACCAGGACAGAGTTCAGAAATCCGTCTTAACAAATTGGTGTACAGCGGTGGGATACGACTGAAGGTATCCAGTGTTGCGCACGAGCTAAGGCGTTTTCAGGTTATTCCAACCAGGACACGCAGTAAAGTATTGAATATAACGTTAAAAAGGCCATAGTCCTATCAACAGTATGGAAACGAATACTTTATTAACCTTAAATGCTTCGAAATCTGAAACATTGAAGAAGATGTGTGCGGAGAGAGGGGTTTCCTCTCAAGGCACTAAATTGGAAATGATCCAGAGAATCGTGGCGTGGCAAGAAGCGCAGCTTGACGCTATAACTTCCGAGGACAGTGCAGAAGGTGGTGGGGCTGCTCTCACTGGCAGAACCGACGGTTCTGCCGCTGCACTGATCCATCACGACCACGAGGACAGGGAGGATGTAATGTCTAACGTTTCCTCTGCCAGTGTTGATGGGGAGGCTATGCTTGAATTCAAGAAGCAAGAGCTGCGGTTTAGGCAGCAGGAGCTTGAATTCAGCATAGCCAAACTGAAAATCGACCAGGCAGAAAAACAAAAAGACAGGGATCACCAGTTGGAACTGGCCAAGCTTCAGTTCGCAAATGGGTCCAAGGGTCCTGGACATGGTTCTGGGGCTTCCTCTCATCCACGGTTTCCAAAAGATCTGCTCAGTGTGTATGAGGAACGAAATGACATTATGGACTGGTTAAATGCGTTTGAGTATGCATGCGAGGTTCAAGAGGTTGATAATGCGGATAAGATTGCATGGTTACTCAGCAGACTGCCCCATTCTGGTTGCAGTGCCATTATGGAAATGTCGAAGGCTGAGCGCGCTGATTTTGCAATGTTGAAGCAGACTCTCATTTTAAAGTTTGGGAAGACTCCGACCCAATATTTGAAAAGGTTTAGAGAGTATAAGAAAAAGGAAGGTGGTACTTGGGTGTCGTATGTAGCTGAGTCCCTGAAAAACTTGACTGGCTGGGTTGAAGGTTATAAGGTTTCTACCTTCGAAGGCATGATCAATCTGGTCATGCTGGAACACATTTTTGCTTCTTCTTCCCCGGAGCTTAAGCAGCATTTGGCCGATTCGAAGGAGATAGATCCTAAGAAGCTGGCCATTGCAGCAGACTTATGGGTGTCACATCGAGTGTCCCATAAGGACAAAACTCATCCTGGTAAGCAGGAGGAAGGGAAAAAGTCCAAAGATATGGAGGGTGGGGAATCTGCTAAATCTTCTTCCCATAAGGGCCACAAAAAGAAAAATAAGGGTAAGCCATCCGAGAACTCACAGGGTAGTGGAGGTTCGCCTCCGAAACAGAACTCTGGTTATAATAAGCCTCCCTACGTAAACAGACCCAATGGGGCTTGTTTTTCTTGTGGAGCAACTGACCATGTGAAGGGGGATCCCCGTTGTAAGGTTAGACCTTTGGGGGTCCACTCCGCTAATCTGGCCTTCTCCTCCTACGAGGAAGAAGAGATTACAGGAGCATCCTTCTCCTCAGACTCATTTCCCAGCGGAATAGAGGCTGAGGTAGTTTTAGTGTCCCTGGGTTCCTGGGAGCCTAAAGTCGCAGAGGCGTATGCTAGGATTCCGGATAATACCAAGCACTACTTTAAAGACAGTGTGCTGATCAATGGAGTGGATACTCCAGCTCTTAGGGATAGTGGGTGCAGTCGAACTGTAGTGGATTCTACCTTGGTAGACTCAGAGGAAGTTGCCAGAGCTACTCTGATGCCCACTAAGTTGGCTGACGGCCCCCTCCGTATGTTTCCCGTGATCCCTGTTAATCTAACTTTAAATGGTACAGCAGTTAGGATTCCAGTGAGCATTCAGAGAAACGTCCCGGGAAAGGTCTTGTTGGGCAATGATCTCAGAGCTCTAGGGCTCGTAGGAGACACTGCCGAAAGACCCTACACACGGTCTCAAGCACGGGCAGCATTGGCCAAGTCCAATACGCCGCCCCAGCCGAAGGGGAAACCCAAGGCGAAAGGAGTCAACAAGTCCCGACGGGGGAAAGAGAATATTCCCCCGAGCTCGCCTACCACTGCGGTGGAGGGAGTTGGTCAATCGCCCGAGCCTGACGAGGAGGTGGCGATGCCTGAAGTGTTCGACCCCAACGACCATCCTGAACTAAAAGACTTGTTAGTTGAAGGAGGTCCTGATAGGGACGACTTCAGTAAGGGCCAACGTGAGTGCCCATCTCTGGAAGGCCTAAGGAGACAGGCCTGCTCCCAGCTTGAGGGTGAACCTCCTGGGTTGCAAAGGATTTACCAGGAAGGTGGACTCCTTTATAGTGAGCCCACAGAGTCTACAGAAGGAGACCATAGGAGGTTGGTGGTTTCCCTTGCTGTTAGGCCCTTCCTCCTGCAGTTGGCGCATGTCGTTCACCTTGCTGGTCACCTTGGTATGAGGAGGACCAAGCAAAGGTTATCCATGCACTTCTACTGGCCCAAGATGGGGGAGCAAGTAGAAAGTCACTGCAGGAGTTGTGCCGCCTGCCAGTTGTCTGGTAAGGTTGGCGCGACAATCCAAGCTCCGTTGGTACCGCTCCCAGTTGTGGGGGTACCATTTGAAAGGGTAGGGATCGACATGGTTGGTCCCCTTGACCCGCAAACATCCTCAGGCAATAGGTTTATCCTGGTGCTGGTCGACCATGCAACCCGGTATCCTGAGGCCGTCCCATTTACAACTGTAACTGCCAAGCCAGTTGCAGAAGCTTTACTCGGCATGTTCACTAGGGTTGGCTTCCCTAAAGAAGTTGTGTCGGATCATGGCAGCAACTTTATGTCGAAGTATAGGCAGGCTATGTGGAAAGAATGTGGGGTCACCTACAGGTTCTCTTCTGCATACCGCCCCCAGACCGATGGTCTGGGGGGGCGTTTCAACAGGACGTTAACGAGCATGATTGGGGCTCTGGAGGAGCCTCAGAGAAGAGAATGGGATCTTCTTGTTTCATGCTTACTGTTTGCCTACCGAGAGGTACCACAGGAGGGTGTTGGCTTCAGCCCCTTCGAACTTCTGTTCGGTCATCCCGTACGGGGACCCTTAGCCATTGTCAAGGAGGGATGGGAGATGCCCACTCCCCCTGTTACTACCAACGTAGTTGATTATGTGCTAGGGCTCAGAAAACAGATGGTACTTCTGATGGGCTTGGCCAGTGATAAATTGAAGGCAGGGCAAGCGCTGGTGAAACATTGGTACGACCAGAAAGCTTCCCTCATCAACTTTACACTTGGTCAGCAAGTCCTGATCATGAATCTCATAAGGCCTCGAGCTTTACAGGACAAATGGTCAGGCCCTTACCCAGTGGTGGAGCCCCTGGGTGAGGTTAACTATTCAGTGGACCTTGGAAGGCCTGGACAGGCTCCAAAAGTGCTTCCCGTGAATAGGCTGAAGGCTTTCGGCCCAAGCGTCGAAATCGCAGCACTGCTATTGGCTTCAGACTTTGAGGAAGAGGAGTCTGAACCTCTCCCCGACCTGTTCCCAAGCAGTCCTTCAGTTAGCTCTTTTGAGGGTGTCCGAGTGGCCCCTCACCAAAATGGACAAGGCTCAGTGGTTTACCTTGGACATGAAGTAGTTGGAGGGAGGAGACAGCCTCTACTCAGTCAGGTACAAGCAGTACAAGACTGGCCTACCCCCACTACACAAACCCAAGTGAGAGCCTTCTTAGGACTCACGGGTTATTACCGCAATTTTGTAGCAGACTATGGCACCATAGCTGCTCCTCTGACTGCCCTCACAACTCCGAAGAAACCCAAGAAGGTAACTTGGACTGACGAGTGTGAGAAGGCCTTCAATGGCTTGAAAGACTCCTTGTGCCAGGCCCCTGTGCTCAGGGCCCCTGATTATCAAAGACCTTTTATCGTGCAGACGGATGCCTCTGACACTGGGATAGGAGCTGTACTATCACAAGTAGATGAGAAGGGTAAGGAACACCCTATCGGTTTTATTAGTCGCCAGCTTAAGGACAGAGAGCTCAGATGGTCCACGGTAGAGAAAGAATGTTTCTCTGTTGTGTGGGCCCTAAGGAAGCTGCGGCCCTACCTCTATGGGACCCACTTCACTGTGCAGACTGACCATAAGCCGTTAAAGTGGCTAATGAACATGAAGGGGGAGAATCCAAAGTTGCTTAGGTGGTCCATAAGTCTACAAGGCTTCGACTTCACTATTGAGCATAAGCCAGGTGTCCAACATAGCAATGCTGATGGGTTGTCCAGAATGTTTTACCGACCTGAACAAGAGACTCATCCAGGGGTGGATTAGTTCCCCCTGTCCATAGTCTGGGAGGGGCGAGTGTTAGGAAAGATTTCGTTATTGTAGGGAACTTTCCTTCCATGTGGCAACCCCTAAACTTTTTGCTATTGTTTTCAACCTGTTTTCTTGACTTTGCCAGAGAAGTGCAGCCTTCTGCCGTACTCCTCTGGGCTTTCGCTCCTTTCTTACGGGGAAACTGACATGCCCTTAAGACAGTCAGTACCGGGGAACGCTGTTTCCCGTAGTTTCTTTTATCGTGTCGCCATTTTAGTGCAACACGACACAAGAGGGCACTGTAAGCTAAGTTACAGCTCTCTTGGGTCTCTAGCCTTCTACAGACCCTAGACACTCTTGTAGGATGGTTTTTGGATCGGTGCAAGTCATTCAGGGACTGGGCTGGTGGCAGCGATCATTTGGTTTATTTTGAGCTCCTTTTGCCGTTCTGAGCACCTTTTTGCCGCGAACACAAAAGGGTGGCCCGGCTACCCAAAATGGCCGGACCACGAGGCTCCTTTGTCTCGTCCACTGTCCGTCTTGCTCCCTTTACCTTCCCCCGGGTCAGGCGACCCGGGGCCTTCCTTATTTGGGCATGTAGTTTCCCGCGAAACACGGTTGCTTTCGCGGGCTTCTACATGTCGTTTGAGTGCCCCCAGGATGTGGGCTGGGCTGTCTGGTCCCAATACACATCCTGGGTGCCAGAGAGTCTAGGGTGGTGTGAATGCCTGGGACCACTGTGGTCCGTGATTGGTCCACGTATGGTATGTGTGTTGATGAGCGGATCTCCCATTGGCTCCCCTCCGTTTTGGCGCGAAGGGAACCGTGGATAAGAGGGAGCTGGAAACACCACTACCAGGTCGATCTCCTGAGTTCTTACGAACCCAGGGATACAGGAGCCAAGTATCCTGCGAACACGAGGCTGGACCGAGGAATCGCTGGTGACCCCCTGAAGAACTTCTGCTCCTCATTGCTGTCGTCCGGTGAAGCCCTTTCCACCTAAGATCGAACAAGAAGGCCTGTACTGGCGCTTCGACCTATTGGAATAGCAGGACCAGCTATTCCCGGCACCTTCATCAACTCCTGCTGTAAGCCTTCGGAAGTGTCTCTGGGCCATCCAGTTGACTGACCAGCTTACTAAGGAGGCCTGCTCTGTAATCGCCGACAGGTTGGGTGGTGTTCTGAGTCCGGGGCATGCTCACACGCTTCGTTTGCTTAGCAGTCCTAAGCTAGAGGTGAGCGGTGCTCGTTTGGCTTGAATACACCCGGCCGTTCCGTTGCCCTGCTGTGGCGACAAAACTGTGCTTGTTTCTTCGATCGGGACGTCTTTTTACTCTGCACGACGACGAGACGTTCCCTGCTCTTCAGAACCTGCCAGAAGCTGCATCTATCGAGGAGGAGCTCGGGCCTGCTTGCTTCGGGGACCGGTGAGTAGATTAGCTAGGATCTGGTCGCCCTCCTGCAGTGCCTCTTGCTTTTCCCCGCTGTAAATACAGCACCCCTTGTCCGTACTCGCGCCCTGCTTCTGCCTCACAGTGGAGGCTGCGCTAGAGTCGCGGACCGTGTTCTCCTTCATTAGAGCTCCCTACAGAGCTGTTCAACGTCCTCCGAAGAGCTTCACCTTCTGCCCATTGGCACCGGCGTGTGCAGGTACTTTTGAGCGCTAGGCTCCACTCTTCGTAGGGATTGGACTACCATCCAGTTAGGGGCCTCAGAAGGCGGACATATCACTCGCATTGGTTCGCACTGCCTGTTTTCCTTCCCCTGCAGGTGGATAACATATTTCGTGCTGCTAATGCTGTGAAACTGTGTATTCTGTATATATATTGGGTGGATAGTGTATGTGTTGGTTTAATATCGTTGTATATTGCTGCTTTTACTGTGGTTATTAGTTTCAAGGCCTTATAATAAATGTGTATCTATTTTTGATATAAACAACTGTTTGGAGTAGTTTGTAAGCGCTCTTGCTTTGTGTGCTCATTGCGGGCTTTCAGTCACCCTCACCCCTCTTGAGACCTAGTCTTGACCGCCGCGATCGCTACCTTGATTGGTCTGGCTTGTCCAGAGGTTACCCTGTTCCAAGTAATTAGGTTGGCCTTCTGAACCTCTGCGCCACCAGGACAGAGTTCAGAAATCCGTCTTAACAACATCTCATGCTATAGGAAGGGTCTCAGGTTTGGTATAAGCATTGAGATATCACATCTCTGCTATCGGAAGGGTCTCAGGATTGGAATGGGAAGGACTTAGATATCACATCTCATGCTATAAGGAGGGTCTCAATTTTGATATTAGAAGCATTGAGATATCACATCTCATGCTATCGGAAGGGTCTCAGGATTGGAATGGGAGGAGCTGGATATCACATCTCATGCTAAAGGAAGGGTCTCAGGTTTGGTATTAGAAGCATTGAGATATCACATCTCATGCTATAGGAAGGGTCTCAGGATTGGAATGGGAAGGAGTTGGATATCACATCTCATGCTATAGGAAGGGTTTCAGGTTTGGTAGAAGCATTGAGATATCACATCTCATGCTATAGGAAGAGTCTCAGGTTTGGGAAGGAAGGGATTTGGATTTCACATCTCATGTTATAGGATGGTTCTCATGTTTGGTTTTTGAAGCATTGAGATATCACATCTCATGCTATCGGAAGGGTCTCAGGTTTGGAATGGGAAGTAGTTGGATATCACATCTCATGTTATAGGAAGGATCTCAGGTTTGGTATTAGAAGCATTGAGATATCACATCTCATGCTATAGGAAGGGTCTCAGGATTGGAATGTGAAGGATTTGGATATCACATCTCATGCTAAAGGAAGGGTCTCAGGTTTGGAATGGGAAGGAGTTGGATATGACATCTCTTGTTATAGGGAGGGTCTCAGGATTTGAATGGCAAGGAGTTGGATATCACATCTCATGCCATAGGAAGGGTCTCAGGTTTGGTATAAGCATTGAGATATCACATCTCTGCTATGGGAAGGGTCTCAGGATTGGATTGGGAAGGAGTTGGATATCCCTTCTCATACTATAGGGTCTCAGGTTGGAATGGGAAGGAGTTGGATATCACATCTCATGTTATAGGAAGGGTCTCAGGATTGGAATGGGAAGGAATTGGATATCACATCTCTTGCTATAGGAAGGGTCTAAGGTTTTTTATTAGAAACATTGAGATATCACATCTCATGCTATAGGAAGGGTTTTAGGATTGGAATGGGAAGGATTTGGATATCACATCTCATGCTAAAGGAAGGGTCTCAGGTTTGGAAGGGGAAGGATTTGGATATCATATCTCATGTTATAGGACGGGTCCCAGGTTTGGTATTAGAAGCATTGAGATATCACATCTCATGGTATAGGAAGGGTCTCAGGGTTGGAATGGGAAGGAGTTGGAGATCACATCTCATCCAATAGGAAGGGTCTCAGGTTTGGAATGGGAAGGAATTGGCTATCACATCTCATGTTATAGGAAGGATCTCAGGTTTGGTATTAGAAGCATTGAGATATCACATCTCATGCTATAGGAAGGGCCTCAGGATTGGAATATGAAGGATTTGGATATCACATCTCATGCTAAAGGAAGGGTCTCAGGTTTGGTAGAAGCATTGAGATGTCACATCTCATGCTTTAGTAGGGGTCTCAGGATTTGAATGGCAAGGAGTTGGATATCACATCTCATGCCATAGGAAGGGTCTCAGGTTTGGTATAAGCATTGTGATATCACATCTCTGCTATCGGAAGGGTCTCAGGATTGGATTGGGAAGGAGTTGGATATCCCTTCTCATGCTATAGGAAGGGTCTCAGGTTGGAATGGGAAGAAATTGGATATGACAACTCATGTTATAGGAAGGGTCTCAGGATTGGAATGGGAAGGATTTGGATATCACATCTCTTGCTATAGGAAGGGTCTCAGGATTGGAATGGGAAGGATTTGGATATCACATCTCATGTCATAGGAAGGATCTCAGGTTTGGTATTAGAAGCATTGATATATCACATCTCATGCTATAGGAATGGTCTCAGGATTGGAATGGGTAGGAGTTGGATATTACATTCTTGCTATAGGAAGGGTCTAATGTTTGGAATGGGAAGGAGTTGGATATCACATATGCTATAGGAAGTGTCTCAGGTTTGGAACGGGAAGGAGTTGCATATCACATCTCATGTTATAGGAAGGGTCTCAGGTTTGGTATAAGCATTGAGATATCACATCTCTACTATTGAAAGTGGCTCAGGATTGGAATGAGAAGGAGTTGGATATCCCATCTCATGTTATAGGACGGGTCTCTGGTTTGGTATTAGAATCATTGAGATATCACATCGCATGCTGTAGGAAGGGTCTAAGGATTGGAATGGGATGGACTTGGATATCACATCTCATGCTATAGATAGGCACTCAGGATTGGGATAAGCATTGAGATATTACATCTCATGCTATAGGAAGGGTCTCAGGATTGGAATGGGAAGGAGTTGGATATCAAATCTCATGCTATAGGAAGGGTCTCAGATTTGGTATAAGCATTGAGATATCACACCCCATGCTATAGGAAGGGTCTCAGGATTGGAATGGGAAGGAGTTGTATATGACATCTCAGGCCATAGGAAGGGTCTCAGGTTTGGTATAAGCATTGAGATATCACATCTCTGCTATCGGAAGGGTCTCAGGATTGGAATGGGAAGGAGTTGGATATCCCATCTCATGTTATAGGAAGGGTCTCAGGTTTGGTATTAGAAGCACTGAGATATCACATCTCATGCTATAGGATGGGTCTCAGGATTGGAATGGGAAGGACTTAGATGTCACATCTCATGCTATAGGGAGGGTCTCAAGTTTGATATTAGAAGCATTGAGATAACAAATCTCATGATATCGGAAGGGTCTCAGGATTGGAATGGGAAGGATTTGGATATCACATCTCATGATAAAGGAAGGGTCTAAGGTTTGGAAGGGGAAGGATTTGGATATCACATCTCATGTTATAGGAAGGGTCTCAGGATTGGAATGGGAAGGAGTTGGATATCACATCTCATGTTATAGGAAGGGTCTCAGGATTGGAATGGGAAGGACTTGGATATCATATCTCATGCTATGGGAAGGCTCTCAGGTTTGGAAGGGGAAGGAGTTGGATATCACATTTCATGTTATAGGAAGGATCTCAGGTTTGGTATTAGAAGCATTCAGACATCACATCTCATGCTATAGGAAGGGTCTCAGGATTGGAATGGGAAGGAGTTGGATATCCCATCTCATGCTATAGGAAGGGTCTCAGGTTGGAATGGGAAGGAGTTGGATATCACATCTCATGCTATAGGAAGGGTCTCAGGATTGGAATGGGAAGGAGTTGTATATGAAATCTCAGGCCATAGGAAGGGTCTCAGGTTTGGTATAAGCATGGAGATATCACTTCTCATGCTATAGGAAGGGTCTCAGGATTGGAATGGGAAGGAGTTGGATATCACATCTCATGTTATAGGAAGGATCTCAGGTTTGGTATTAGAAGCATTCAGACATCAGATCTCATGCTATAGGAAGGGTCTCAGGATTGGAATGGGAAGGAGTTGGATATCACATCTCATGCTATAGGAAGGGTCTCAGATTTGGTATAAGCATTGAGATATCACATCTCATGCTATAGGAAGGGTCTCAGGATTTTAATGGGAAGGAGTTGTATATGACATCTCAGGCCATAGGAAGGGTCTCAAGTTTGATATTAGAAGCATTGAGATAACAAATCTCATGATATCGTAAGGGTCTCAGGATTGGAAAGGGAAGGAGTTGGATATCACATCTCATGATAAAGGAAGGGTGTAAGGTTTGGAAGGGGAAGGATTTGGATATCACATCCCACGTTATAGGATGGGTCTCAGGTTTGGTATTAGAAGCATTGAGATATCAAGTCTCATGGTATAGGAAGGGTCTCAGAATTGGAATGGGAAGGAGTTGGATATCACATTTCAAGCTATAGGAAGGGTCTCAGTATTGGAATGGGAAGGAGTTTGATATCACATCTCATGCCATAGTATGGGTCTCAGGTTTGGTAGAAGCATTGGGATATCACATCTCATGCTATCGGAAGGGTATCAGGATTGGATTTGGAAGGAGTTGGATATCCCATCTCATGCTATAGGAAGGGTCTCATGTTGGAATGGGAAGGAGTTGGATATCACATCTCATTTTATAGGAAGGGTCTCAGGATTGGAATGGGAAGGACTTGGATATCATATCTCATGCTATGGGAAGGCTCTCAGGTTTGGAAGGGGAAGGAGTTGGATATCACATTTCATGTTAGAGGAAGGATCTCAGGTTTGGTATTAGAGGCATTGAGATATCACATCTCACGCTATAGGAAGGGTCTCAGGATTGGAATGGGAAGGAGTTGGATATCACATCTCAAGCTATAGGAAGGGTCTCAGGTTTGGTATAAGCATTGAGATATCACATCTCATGCTATTGGAAGGGTCTCAGAATTGGAATGGGAAGGAGTTGGATATCACATCTCATGTTATAGGAAAGATCTCAGGTTTGGTATTAGAAGCATTGAGACATCACATCTCATGTCATAGGAAGGATCTCAGGTTTGGTATTAGAAGCATTGATATATCACATCTCATGCTATAGGAATGGTCTCAGGATTGGAATGGGTAGGAGTTGGATATTAAATTCTTGCTATACGAAGGGTCTCATGTTTGGAATGGGAAGGAGTTGGATATCACATATGCTATAGGAAGTGTCTCAGGTTTGGAACGGGAAGGAGTTGGATATCACATCTTATGTTATAGGAAGGGTCTCAGGTTTGGTATAAGCATTGAGATATCACATCTCTGCTATCGGAAGTGGCTCAGGATTGGAATGGGAAGGAGTTGGATATCCCATCTCATGTTATAGGACGGGTCTCTGGTTTGGTATTAGAATCATTGAGATATCACATCGCATGCTGTAGGAAGGGTCTAAGGATTGGAATGGGATGGACTTGGATATCACATCTCATGCTATAGGTAGGCTCTCAGGTTTGGTATAAGCATTGAGATATCACATCTCATGCTATAGGAAGGGTCTCAGGATTGGAATGGGAAGGATTTGGATATCACATCTCATGCTATAGGAAGGGTCTCAGGTTTGGTATAACCATGGAGATAGCACTTCTCATGCTACAGGAAGGGTCTCAGGATTGGAATGGGAAGGAGTTGGATATCACATCTCATGTTATAGGAAGGATCTCAGGTTTGGTATTAGAAGCATTGAGACGTCACATCTCATGCTATAGGAAGGGTCTCAGGATTGGAATGGGAAGGAGTTGGATATCACATCTCATGCTATAGGAAGGGTCTCAGATTTGGTATAAGCATTGAGATATCACATCTCATGCTATAGGAAGGGTCTCAGGATTGGAATGGGAAGGAGTTGTATATGACATCTCAGGCCATAGGAAGGGTCTCAGGTTTGGTATAAGCATTGAGATATCACATCTCTGCTATCGGAAGGGTCTCAGGATTTTAATGGGAAGGACTTGGATGTCACATCTCATGCTATAGGGAGGGTCTCAAGTTTGATATTAGAAGCATTGAGATATCACATCTCATGCTATCGGAAGGATCTCAGGTTTGGTATTAGAAGCATTGAGATATCACATCTCATGCTATCAGAAGGGTCTCAGGATTGGAATGGGAAGGAGTTGGATATCACATCTCATGCTAAAGGGAGGGTCTCAGGTTTGGAAGGGGAAGGATTTGGATATCACATCTCATGTTATCGGAAGGATCTCAGGTTTGGTATTAGAAGTATTGAGATATCACATCTCATGCTATAGGAAGGGTCTCAGGATTGGAATGGGAAGGAGTTGTATATGACATCTCAGGCCATAGGAAGGGTCTCAGGTTTGGTATAAGCATTGAGATATCACATCTCTGCTATCGGAAGGATCTCAGGATTTTAATGGGAAGGACTTGGATGTCACATCTCATGCTATAGGGAGGGTCTCAAGTTTGATATTAGAAGCATTGAGATATCACATCTCATGCTAAAGGAAAAGTCTCAGGTTTGGTAGAATCATTGAGATATCACATCTCATGCTATCGGAAATGTCTCAGGATTGGAATGGGAAGGAGCTGGATATCACATCTCATGCTAAAGGAAGGGTCTCAGGTTTGGAACGGGAAGGAGTTGGATATCACATCTCATGTTATAGGAAGGGTCTCAGGTTTGGTATAAGCATTGAAATATCATATCTCTGCTATCGGAAGTGTCTCAGGATTGGAATGGGAAGGAGTTGGATATCCCATCTCATGTTATAGGACGGGTCTCAGGTTTGTTATTAGAATCATTGAGATATCATATTGCATGCTGTAGGAAGGGTCTAAGTATTGGAATGGGAAGGACTTGGATATCACATCTCATGCTATAGATAGGCTCTCAGGTTTGGAAAGGGAAGGAGTTGGATATCACATTTCATGTTAGAGGAAGGATCTCAGGTTTGGTATTAGAGGCATTGAGACATCACATCTCATGCTATAGGAAGGGTTTTAGGATTGGAATGGGAAGGAGTTGGATATCACATCTCATGCTATAGGAAGGGTCTCAGGTTAGGTATAAGCATTGAGATATCACATCTCATGCTATAGGAAGGGTCTCAGGATTGGAATGGGAAGGAGTTGTATATGACATCTCATGCCGTAGGAAGGGTCTCAGGTTTGGTATAAGCATTGAGATATCACATCTCTGCAATTGAAAGGGTCTCAGGATTGGAATGGGAAGGAGTTGGATATCCCATCTCATGTTATAGGAAGAGTCTCAGGTTTGGTATTAGAAGCATTGAGATATTACATCTCATGCTATAGGAAGTGTCTCAGGATTGGAATGGGAAGGACTTGGATATCACATCTCATGCTATAGGGAGGGTCTCAAGTTTGATATTAGAAGCATTGAGATATCACATCTCATGCTATAGGAAGGGTCTCAGGATTAGAATGGGAAGGAGTTGGATATCACATCTCATGCTATAGGAAGGGTCTCAGGTTTGGTATAAGCAGTGAGATATCACATCTCATGCTATAGGAAGTGTCTCAGGATTGGAATGGGAAGGAGTTGGATATCACATCTCATGTTATAGGAAGGATCTCAGGTGTGGTATAAGCATTGAGATATCACATCTCTGCTATCGGAATGGTCTCAGGATTGGAATGGAAAGGAGTTGGATATTCCCATCTCATGTTATAGGAAGGGTCTCAGGTTTGGTATTAGAAGCATTGAGATATCACTTCTCATGCTATAGGAAGGGTCTCAGGATTGGAATGGGAAGGCCTTGGATATCATATCTCATGCTATAGGAAGGCTCTCAGGTTTGGAAGGGAAAGGAGTTGGATATCACATCTCATGTTATAGGAAGGGTCTCAGGATTGGAATGGGAAGGACTTGGATATAATATCTCATGCTATAGGAAGGCTCTCAGGTTTGGAAGGGGAAGGAGTTGGATATCACATCTCATGCTATAGGAAGAGTCTCAGGTTTGGTATAAGCATTGAGATATCACATCTCATGCTATAGGAATGGTCTCAGGATTGGAATGGGTAGGAGTTGGATATTACATTCTTGCTATAGGAAGGGTCTCATGTTTGGAATGGGAAGGAGTTGGATATCTCATATGCTATAGGAAGGATCTCAGGTTTGGTATTAGAAGCATTGAGATGTCACATCTCATGCTATCGGAAGGGTCTCAGGATTGGAATGGGAATGATTTGGATATCACATCTCATGTTATAGGAAGGGTCTCAGGTTTGGTATAAGCATTGAGATATCACATCTCTGCTATCGGAAAAGGCTCAGGATTGGAATGGGAAGGAGTTGGATATCCCATCTCATGTTATAGGACGGGTCTCTGGTTTGGTATTAGAATCATTGAGATATCACATCGCATGCTGTAGGAAGGGTCTAAGGATTGGAATGGGATGGACTTGGACATCACATCTCATGCTATAGGTAGGCTCTCAGGTTTGGTATAAGCATTGAGATATCACATCTCATGCTATAGGAAGGGTCTCAAGATTGGAATGGGACGGATTTGGATATCACATCTCATGCTATAGGAAGGGTCTCAGGTTTGGTATACGCATGGAGATATCACTTCTCATGCTATAGGAAGGGTCTCAGGATTGGAATGAGAAGGAGTTGGATATCACATCTCATGCTATAGGAAGGGTCTCAGATTTGGTATAAGCATTGAGATATCACATCTCATGCTATAGGAAGGGTCTCAGGATTGGAATGGGAAGGAGTTGTATATGACATCTCAGGCCATAGGAAGGGTCTCAGGTTTGGTATAAGCATTGAGATATTACATCTCTGCTATCGGAAGGGTCTCAGGATTGGAATGGGAAGGACTTGGATGTCAAATCTCATGCTATAGGGAGGGTCTCAAGTTTGATATTAGAAGCATTGAGATAACAAATCTCATGATATCGGAAGGGTCTCAGGATTGGAATGGGAAGGAGTTGGATATCACATCTCATGATATATGAAGGGTCTCAGGTTTGGAAGGGGAAGTATTTGGATATCACATCTCATGTTATAGGACGGGTATCAGGTTTGGTATTAGAAGCATTGAGATATCAAGTCTCATGGTATAGGAAGGGTCTCAGAATTGGAATGGGAAGGAGTTGGATAACACATCTCAAGCTATAGCAAGGGTCTCAGGATTGGAATGGGAAGAAGTTTGATATCACATCTCATGCCATAGTATGGGTCTCATGTTTGGTAGAAGCATTGGGATATCACATCTCATGCTATCGGAAGGGTATCAGTATTGGATTTGGAAGGAGTTGGATATCCCATCATGCTATAGGAAGGGTCTCAGGTTGGAATGGGAAGGAGTTGGATATCACATCTCATGTTATAGGAAGGGTCTCAGGATTGGAATGGGAAGGACTTGGATATCATATCTCATGCTATGGGAAGGCTCTCAGGTTTGGAAGGGGAAGGAGTTGGATATCACATCTCAAGCTATAGGAAGGGTCTCAGGTTTGGTATTAGAAGCATTGAGATATCACATCTCATGCTATAGGAAGGGTCTCAGGATTGGAATGGGAAGGAGTTGGATATCACATCTCATGCTAAAGGAAGGGTCTCAGGTTTGGAACGGGAAGGAGTTGGATATCACATCTCATGTTATAGGAAGGGTCTCATGTTTGGTATAAGCATTGAGATATCATATCTCTGCTATCGGAAGTGTCTCAGGATTGGAATGGGAAGGAGTTGGATATCCCATCTCATGTTATAGGATGGGTCTCAGGTTTGTTATTAGAATCATTGAGATATCAAATTGCATGCTGTAGGAAGGGTCTAAGTATTGGAATGGGAAGGACTTGGATATCACATCTCATGCTATAGATAGGCTCTCAGGTTTGGAGGAAAGGGAAGGAGTTGGATATCACATTTCATGTTAGAGGAAGGATCTCAGGTTTGGTATTAGAGGCATTGAGACATCACATCTCATGCTATAGGAAGGGTCTCAGGATTGGAATGGGAAGGAGTTGGATATCACATCTCATGCTATAGGAAGGGTCTCAGGTTAGGTATAAGCATTGAGATATCACATCTCATGCTATAGGAAGGGTCTCAGGATTGGAATGGGAAGGAGTTGTATATGACATCTCATGCCGTAGGAAGGGTCTCAGGTTTGGTATAAGCATTGAGATATCACATCTCTGCAATCGAAAGGGTCTCAGGATTGGAATCGGAAGGAGTTGGATATCCCATCTCATGTTATAGGAAGAGTCTCAGGTTTGGTATTAGAAGCATTGAGATATTACATCTCATGCTATAGGAAGTGTCTCAGGATTGGAATGGGAAGGACTTGGATATCACATCTCATGCTATAGGGAGGGTCTCAAGTTTGATATTAGAAGCATTGAGATATCACATCTCATGCTATAGGAAGGGTCTCAGGATTAGAATGGGAAGGAGTTGGATATCACATCTCATGCTATAGGAAGGGTCTCAGGTTTGGTATAAGCAGTGAGATATCACATCTCATGCTATAGGAAGTGTCTCAGGATTGGAATGGGAAGGAGTTGGATATCACATCTCATGTTATAGGAAGGATCTCAGGTTTGGTATAAGCATTGAGATATCACATCTCTGCTATCGGAATGGTCTCAGGATTGGAATGGGAAGGAGTTGGATATTCCCATCTCATGATAAAGGAAGGGTCTAAGGTTTGGAAGGGGAAGGATTTGGATATCACATCTCATGTTATAGGACGGGTCTCAGGTTTGGTATTAGAAGCATTGAGATATCACTTCTCATGCTATAGGAAGGGTCTCAGGATTGGAATGGGAAGGACTTGGATATCACATCTCATGCTATAGGGAGGGTCTGAAGTTTGATATTAGAAGCATTGAGATATGACATCTCATGATATCGGAAGGGTCTCAGGATTGGAATGGGAAGGAGTTGGATATCACATCTCATGATAAAGGAAGGGTCTAAGGTTTGGAAGGGGAAGGATTTGGATATCACATCTCATGTTATAGGACGGGTCTCAGGTTTGGTATTAGAAGCATTGAGATATCAAGTCTCATGGTATAGGAAGGGTCTCAGAATTGGAATGGGAAGGAGTTGGATATCACAACTCAAGCTATAGTAAGGGTCTCAGGATTGGAATGGGAAGGAGTTTGATATCACATCTCCTGCCATAGTATGGGTCTCAGGTTTGGTAGAAGCATTGGGATATCACATCTCATGCTATCGGAAGGGTATCAGTATTGGATTTGGAAGGAGTTGGATATCCCATCTCATGCTATAGGAAGGGTCTCAGGTTGGAATGGGAAGGAGTTGGATATCACATCTCATGTTATAGGAAGGGTCTCAGGATTGGAATGGGAAGGACTTGGATATCATATCTCATGCTATAGGAAGGCTCTCAGGTTTGGAAGGGGAAGGAGTTGGATATCACATTTCATGGTAGAGGAAGGATCTCAGGTTTGGTATAAGAGGCATTGAGATATCACATCTCATGCTATAGGAAGGGTCTCAGGTTTGGTATAAGCAGTGAGATATCACATCTCATGCTATAGGAAGTGTCTCAGGATTGGAATGGGAAGGACTTGGATATCATATCTCATGCTATAGGAAGGCTCTCAGGTTTGGAAGGGGAAGGAGTTGGATATCACATCTCATGCTATAGGAAGGGTCTCAGGTTTGGAAGGGAAAGGAGTTGGATATCACATCTCATGTTATAGGAAGGGTCTCAGGATTGGAATGGGAAGGACTTGGATATCATATCTCATGCTATAGGAAGGCTCTCAGGTTTGGAAGGGGAAGGAGTTGGATATCACATCTCATGCTATAGGAATGGTCTCAGGATTGGAATGGGTAGGAGTTGGATATTACATTCTTGCTATAGGAAGGGTCTCATGTTTGGAATGGGAAGGAGTTGGATATCTCATATGCTATAGGAAGGATCTCAGGTTTGGTATTAGAAGCATTGAGATGTCACATCTCATGCTATCGGAAGGGTCTCAGGATTGGAATGGGAATGATTTGGCTATCACATCTCATGTTATAGGAAGGGTCTCAGGTTTGGTATAAGCATTGAGATATCACATCTCTGCTATCGGAAGTGGCTCAGGATTGGAATGGGAAGGAGTTGGATATCCCATCTCATGTTATAGGACGGGTCTCTGGTTTGGTATTAGAATCATTGAGATATCACATCGCATGCTGTAGGAAGGGTCTAAGGATTGGAATGGGATGGACTTGGACATCACATCTCATGCTATAGGTAGGCTCTCAGGTTTGGTATAAGCATTGAGATATCACATCTCATGCTATAGGAAGGGTCTCAAGATTGGAATGGGACGGATTTGGATATCACATCTCATGCTATAGGAAGGGTCTCAGGTTTGGTATACGCACGGAGATATCACTTCTCATGCTATAGGAAGGGTCTCAGGATTGGAATGAGAAGGAGTTGGATATCACATCTCATGCTATAGGAAGGGTCTCAGATTTGGTATAAGCATTGAGATATCACATCTCATGCTATAGGAAGGGTCTCAGGATTGGAATGGGAAGGAGTTGTATATGACATCTCAGGCCATAGGAAGGGTCTCAGGTTTGGTATAAGCATTGAGATATCATACCAAACCAGACATCCTTCCGATAGCATGAGATGTGATATCTCAATGCCTCTAATACCAAACCAGAGATCCTTCCTATAACATGAGATGTGATATCCAAATCCTTCCCCTTCCAAACCTGAGACCCTCCCTTTAGCATGAGATGCGATATCCAACTCCTTCCCATTCCAATCCTGAGACCCTTCTGATAGAATGAGATGTGATATCTCAATGCCTCTTATACCAAACCTGAGATCCTACCTCTAACATGAAATGTGATATCCAACTCTTTCCCCTTCCAAACCTGAGAGCCTTCCTATAGCATGAGATGTGATATCCAAGTCCTTCCCATTCCAATCCTGAGACCCTTCCTATAACATGAGATGTGATATCTCAATGCTTCTAATACCAAACCTGAGACCCGTCCTATAACATGAGATGTGATATCCAAATCCTTCCCCTTCCAAACCTTAGACCCTTCCTTTATCATGAGATGTGATATCCAACTCCTTCCCATTCCAATCCTGAGACCCTTCCGATATCATGAGATGTGATATCTCAATGCTTCTAATACCAAACCTGAGATCCTTCCGATAGCATGAGATGTGATATCTCAATGCTTCTAATACCAAACCTGAGATCCTTCCTATAGCATGAGATGTGATATCCAAATCCTTCCCCTTCCAAACCTGAGACCCTCCCTTTAGCATGGGATGTGACATCCAACTCCTTCCCATTCCAATCCTGAGACCCTTCTGATAGCATGAGATCTGATATCTCAATGCCTCTAATACCAAACCTGAGATCCTACCTCTAACATGAAATGTGATATCCAACTCCTTCCCTTTCCAAACGTGAGACCCTCCCTATAGCATGAGATGTGATATCCAAGTCCTTCCCATTCCAATCCTGAGACCCTTCCTATAGCATGAGATGTGATATCTCAATGCTTCTAATACCAAACCCGAGACCCTTCCTATAACATAAGATGGGATATCCAACTCCTTCCCATTCCAATCCTGAGACCCTTCCGATAGCAGAGATGTGATATCTCAATGCTTATACCAAACCTGAGACCCTTCTTGTGGCATGAGATGTCATATACAACTCCGTCCCATTCCAATCCTGAGACTACTTCCTATAGCATGAGATGTGATATCTCAAAGCTTATACCAAACCTGAGACCTTTCCTATAGCATGAGATGTGATATCCAACTCCTTCCCATTCCAATCCTGAGACCCTTCCTATAACATGAGATGTGATGTCTCAATGCTTCTAATACCAAACCTGAGATCCTTCCCATGGCATGAGATGTCATATAAAACTTCTTCCCATTCCAATCCTGAGACCCTTCCTATAGCATGAGATGTGATATCCAACTCCTTCCCATTCCAATCCTGAGACCCTTCCGATAGCATGAGATGTGATATCTCAATGCTTCTAATACCAAACCTGAGATCCTTCCTATAACATGTGATGTGATATCCAAATCCTTCCCCTTCCAAACCTGAGACCCTCCCTTTAGCATGAGATGTGATATCCAACTCCTTCCCATTCCAATCCTGAGACCCTTCTGATAGCATGAGATGTGATATCTCAATGCCTCTAATACCAAACCTGAGATCCTACCTCTAACATGAAATGTGATACCCAACTCCTTCCCTTTCCGAACTTGAGACCCTGCCTATAGCATGACATGTCATATACAACTTCTTCCCATTCCAATCCTGAGACCCTTCCTATAGCATGAGATGTGATATCTCAATGCTTATACCAAACCTGAGACCCTTCCTATTGCATGAGATGTGATATCCAACTTCTTCCCATTCCAATCCTGAGACCCTTCCTATAACATGAGATGTGATGTCTCAATGCTTCTAATACCAAACCTGAGATCTTTCCTATAGCTTGAGATGTGATATCCAACTCCTTCCCATTCCAATCCTGAGACCCTTCCTATAGCATGAGATGTGATATCTCAATGCCTCTAATACCAAACCTGAGATCCTTCCTCTAACATGAAATGTGATATCCAACTCCTTCCCCTTCCAAACCTAAGAGCCTTCCTATAGCATGAGATATGATATCCAAGTCCTTCCCATTCCAATCCTGAGACCCTTCCTATAACATGAGATGTGATATCCAACTCCTTCCCATTCCAACCTGAGACCCTTCCTATAGCATGAGATGGGATATCCAACTCCTTCCAAATCCAATCCTGATACCCTTCCGATAGCATGAGATGTGATATCCCAATGCTTGTACCAAACCTGAGACCCTTACTATGGCATGCGATGTGATATCAAACTCCTTCCCATTCCAATCCTGAGACCCTTCCTATAGCTTGAGATGTGATATCCAACTCCTTCCCATTCCAATTCTGAGACTCTTCCTATACCATGAGACTTGATATCTCAATGCTTCTAATACCAAACCTGAGACCCGTCCTATAACATGAGATGTGATATCCAAATCCTTCCCCTTCCAAACCTTAAACCCTTCCTTTATCATGAGATGTGAAATCCAACTCCTTCCCATTCCAATCCTGAGACCCTTCCGATATCATGAGATTTGTTATCTCAATGCTTCTAATATCAAACTTGAGACCCTCTCTATAGCATGAGATGTGACATCCAAGTCCTTCCCATTCCAATCCTGAGACCCTTCCTATAGCATGAGATGTGATATCTCAATGCTTCTAATACCAAACCTGAGATCCTTCCGATAGCATGAGATGTGATATCTCAATGCTTCTAATACCAAACCTGAGATCCTTCCTATAACATGAGATGTGATATCCAAATCCTTCCCCTTCCAAACCTGAGACCCTCCCTTTAGCATGAGATGTGATATCCAACTCCTTCCCATTCCAATCCTGAGACCCCTCTGATAGCATGAGATGTGATATCTCAATGCCTCTAATACCAAACCTGAGATCCTACCTCTAACATGAAATGTGATATCCAACTCCTTCCCTTTCCAAACGTGAGACCCTCCCTATAGCATGAGATGTGATATCCAAGTCCTTCCCATTCCAATCCTGAGACCCTTCCTATAGCATGAGATGTGATATCTCAATGCTTCTAATACCAAACCTGAGACCCTTCCTATAACATAAGATGGGATATCCAACTCCTTCCCATTCCAATCCTGAGACCCTTCCGATAGCAGAGATGTGATATCTCAATGCTTATACCAAACCTGAGACCCTTCCTGTGGCATGAGATGTCATATACAACTCCTTCCCATTCCAATCCTGAGACCCTTCCTATAGCATGGAATGTGATATCTCAATGCTTATACCAAACCTGAGACCCTTCCTATAGCATGAGATGTGATATCCAACTCCTTCCCATTCCAATCCTGAGACCCTTCCTATAGCATGAGATGTGATATCCAACTCCTTCCCATTCCAATCCTGAGACCCTTCCTATAGCATGAGATTTGATATCTCAATGCTTCTAATACCAAACCTGAGATCCTTCCGATAGCATGAGATGTGATATCTCAATGCTTCTAATACCAAACCTGAGATCCTTCCTATAACATGAGATGTGATATCCAACTCCTTCCCATTCCAATCCTGAGACACTTCCTATAGCATGAGAAGTGATATCTCCATGCTTATACCAAACCTGAGACCCTTCCTATAGCATGGGATGTGATATCCAAATCCTTCCCATTCCAATCCTTAGACCCTTCCTATAGCATGAGATGTGATATCTCAATGCTTATACCAAACCTGAGAGCCTACCTATAGCATGAGATGTGATATCCAAGTCCATCCCATTCGAATCCTTAGACCCTTCCTACAGCATGCGATGTGATATCTCAATGATTCTAATACCAAACCAGAGACCCGTCATATAACATGAGATGGGATATCCAACTCCTTCCCATTCCAATCCTGAGCCACTTCCGATAGCAGCGATGTGATATTTCAATGCTTATACCAAACCTGAGACCCTTCCTATAACATGAGATGTGATATCCAACTCCTTCACGTTCCAAACCTGAGACCCTTCCTATAGCATATGTGATATCCAACTCCTTCCCATTCCAAACATGAGACCCTTCCTATAGCAAGAATGTAATATCCAACTCCTACCCATTCCAATCCTGAGACCATTCCTATAGCATGAAATGTGATATCTCAATGCTTCTAATACCAAACCTGAGATACTTCCTATGACATGAGATGTGATATCCAATTCCTTCCCATTCCAAACCTGAGATCCTTCCTACAGCATGCGATGTGATATCTCAATGCTTCTAATACCAAACCTGAGACCCGTCCTATAACATGAGATGGGATATCCAACTCCTTCCCGTTCCAAACCTGAGACCCTTCCTATAGCATGAGATGTGATATCCAACTCCTTCCCATTCCAATCCTGAGACCCTTCCGATAGCATGAGATGTGATATCTCAATGCTTCTAATACCAAACCTGTGATCCTTCCTATAACATGAGATGGGAATATCCAACTCCTTCCCATTCCAATCCTGAGACCCTTCCGATAGCACAGATGTGATATCTCAATGCTTATACCAAACCTGAGATCCTTCCTATAACATGAGATGTGATATCCAACCTCTTCCCATTCCATTCCTGAGACCCTTCCTATAGCATGAGATGTGATATCTCACTGCTTATACCAAACCTGAGACCCTTCCTATAGCATGAGATGTGATATCCAACTCCTTCCCATTCCAATCCTGAGACCCTTCCTATAGCATGAGATGTGATATCTCAATGCTTCTAATACCAAACCTGAGACTCTTCCTATAACATGAGATGGGATATCCAACTCCTTCCCATTCCAATCCTGAGACCCCTCTGATAGCTTGAGATGTGATATCTCAATGCCTCTAATACCAAACCTGAGATCCTACCTCTAACATGAAATGTGATATCCAACTCCTTCCCTTTCCAAACGCGAGACCCTCCCTATAGCATGAGATGTGATATCCAAGTCCTTCCCATTCCAATCCTGAGACCCTTCCTATAGTATGAGATGTGATATCTCAATGCTTCTAATACCAAACCTGAGACCCTTCCTATAACATAAGATGGGATATCCAACTCCTTCCCATTCCAATCCTGAGACCCTTCTGATAGCAGAGATGTGATATCTCAATGCTTATACCAAACCTGAGACCCTTCCTATGGCATGAGATGACATATACACCTCCTTCCCATTCCAATCCTGAGACCCTTCCTATAGCATGAGATGTGATATATCAATGCTTATACCAAACCTGAGACCATTCCTATAGCATACGATGTGATATCCAACTCCTTCCCATTCCAATCCTGAGACCCTTCCTATAGCATGAGATGTGATATCCAACTCCTTCCCATTCCAATCCTGAGACCCTTCCTATAGCATGAGATTTGATATCTCAATGCTTCTAATACCAAACCTGAGATCCTTCCGATAGCATGAGATGTGATATCTCAATGCTTCTAATACCAAACCTGAGATCCTTCCTATAACATGAGATGTGATATCCAACTCCTTCCCATTCCAATCCTGAGACACTTCCTATAGCATGAGAAGTGATATCTCCATGCTTATACCAAACCTGAGACCCTTCCTATAGCATGGGATGTGATATCCAAATCCTTCCCATTCCAATCCTTAGACCCTTCCTATAGCATGAGATGTGATATCTCAATGCTTATACCAAACCTGAGAGCCTACCTATAGCATGAGATGTGATATCCAAGTCCATCCTATTCCAATCCTTAGACCCTTCCTACAGCATGCGATGTGATATCTCAATGATTCTAATACCAAACCAGAGACCCGTCCTATAACATGAGATGTGATATCCAAATCCTTCCCCTTCCAAACCTGAGACCCTCCCTTTAGCATGAGATGTGATATCCAACTCCTTCCCATTCCAATCCTGAGACCCCTCTGATAGCATGAGATGTGATATCTCAATGCCTCTAAATCCAAACCTGAGATCCTACCTCTAACATGAAATGTGATATCCAACTCCTTCCCTTTCCAAACGCGAGACCCTCCCTATAGCATGAGATGTGATATCCAAGTCCTTCCCATTCCAATCCTGAGACCCTTCCTATAGCATGAGATGTGATATCTCAATGCTTCTAATACCAAACCTGAGACCCTTCCTATAACATAAGATGGGATATCCAACTCCTTCCCATTCCAATCCTGAGACCCTTCCGATAGCAGAGATGTGATATCTCAATGCTTATACCAAACCTGAGACCCTTCCTGTGGCATGAGATGTCATATACAACTCCTTCCCATTCCAATCCTGAGACCCTTCCTATAGCATGGAATGTGATATCTCAATGCTTATACCAAACCTGAGACCCTTCCTATAGCATGAGATGTGATATCCAACTCCTTCCCATTCCAATCCTGAGACCCTTCCTATAGCATGAGATGTGATATCCAACTCATTCCCATTCCAATCCTGAGACCCTTCCTATAGCATGAGATTTGATATCTCAATGCTTCTAATACCAAACCTGAGATCCTTCCGATAGCATGAGATGTGATATCTCAATGCTTCTAATACCAAACCTGAGATCCTTCCTATAACATGAGATGTGATATACAACTCCTTCCCATTCCAATCCTGAGACACTTCCTATAGCATGAGAAGTGATATCTCCATGCTTATACCAAACCTGAGACCCTTCCTATAGCATGGGATGTGATATCCAAATCCTTCGCATTCCAATCCTTAGACCCTTCCTATAGCATGAGATGTGATATCTCAATGCTTATACAAAACCTGAGAGCCTACCTATAGCATGAGATGTGATATCCAAGTCCATCCCATTCCAATCCTTAGACCCTTCCTACAGCATGCGATGTGATATCTCAATGATTCTAATACCAAACCAGAGACCCGTCCTATAACATGAGATGGGATATCCAACTCCTTCCCATTCCAATCCTGAGCCACTTCCGATAGCAGAGATGTGATATTTCAATGCTTATACCAAACCTGAGACCCTTCCTATAACATGAGATGTGATATCCAACTCCTTCACGTTCCAAACCTGAGACCCTTCCTATAGCATATGTGATATCCAACTCCTTCCCATTCCAAACATGAGACCCTTCCTATAGCAAGAATGTAATATCCAACTCCTACCCATTCCA
This sequence comes from Ambystoma mexicanum, assembly GCF_040938575.1. NCBI lineage: Eukaryota > Metazoa > Chordata > Amphibia > Caudata > Ambystomatidae > Ambystoma > Ambystoma mexicanum. The sequence goes on from NC_090938.1 coordinate 302,023,217, forward strand.
ATCCTGAGACCATTCCTATAGCATGAGATGTGATATCTCAATGCTTCTAATACCAAACCTGAGATACTTCCTATGACATGAGATGTGATATCCAATTCCTTCCCATTCCAAACCTGAGATCCTTCCTACAGCATGCGATGTGATATCTCAATGCTTCTAATACCAAACCTGAGACCCGTACTATAACATGAGATGGGATATCCAACTCCTTCCCGTTCCAAACCTGAGACCCTTCCTATAGCATGAGATGTGATATCCAACTCCTTCCCATTCCAATCCTGAGACCCTTCCGATAGCATGAGATGTGATATCTCAATGCTTCTAATACCAAACCTGTGATCCTTCCTATAACATGAGATGGGAATTTCCAACTCCTTCCCATTCCAATCCTGAGACCCTTCCGATAGCACAGATGTGATATCTCAATGCTTACACCAAACCTGAGATCCTTCCTATAACATGAGATGTGATATCCAACCTCTTCCCATTCCATTCCTGAGACCCTTCCTATAGCATGAGATGTGATATCTCACTGCTTATACCAAACCTGAGACCCTTCCTATAGCATGAGATGTGATATCTAACTCCTTCCCATTCCAATCCTGAGACCCTTCCTATAGCATGAGATGTGATATCTCAATGCTTCTAATATCAAACTTGAGACCCTCCCTATAGCATGAGATGTGATATCCAAGTCCTTCCCATTCCAATCCTGAGACACTTCCTATAGCATGAGATGTGATATCTCAATGCTTCTAATACCAAACCTGAGACTCTTCCTATAACATGAGATGGGATATCCAACTCCTTCCCATTCCAATCCTGAGACCCCTCTGATAGCATGGGATGTGATATCTCAATGCCTCTAATACCAAACCTGAGATCCTACCTCTAACATGAAATGTGATATCCAACTCCTTCCCTTTCCAAACGCGAGACCCTCCCTATAGCATGAGATGTGATATCCAAGTCCTTCCCATTCCAATCCTGAGACCCTTCCTATAGTATGAGATGTGATATCTCAATGCTTCTAATACCAAACCTGAGACCCTTCCTATAACATAAGATGGGATATCCAACTCCTTCCCATTCCAATCCTGAGACCCTTCTGATAGCAGAGATGTGATATCTCAAAGCTTATACCAAACCTGAGACCCTTCCTATGGCATGAGATGACATATACACCTCCTTCCCATTCCAATCCTGAGACCCTTCCTATAGCATGAGATGTGATATATCAATGCTTATACCAAACCTGAGACCATTCCTATAGCATAAGATGTGATATCCAACTCCTTCCCATTCCAATCCTGAGACCCTTCCTATAGCATGAGATGTGATATCCAACTCCTTCCCATTCCAATCCTGAGACCCTTCCTATAGCATGAGATTTGATATCTCAATGCTTCTAATACCAAACCTGAGATCCTTCCGATAGCATGAGATGTGATATCTCAATGCTTCTAATACCAAACCTGAGATCCTTCCTATAACATGGGATGTGATATCCAAATCCTTCCCATTCCAATCCTTAGACCCTTCCTATAGCATGAGATGTGATATCTCAATGCTTATACCAAACCTGAGAGCCTACCTATAGCATGAGATGTGATATCCAAGTCCATCCCATTCCAATCCTTAGACCCTTCCTACAGCATGCGATGTGATATCTCAATGATTCTAATACCAAACCAGAGACCCGTCCTATAACATGAGATGTGATATCCAAATCCTTCCCCTTCCAAACCTGAGAGCCTCCCTTTAGCATGAGATGTGATATCCAACTCCTTCCCATTCCAATCCTGAGACCCCTCTGATAGCATGAGATGTGATATCTCAATGCCTCTAATACCAAACCTGAGATCCTACCTCTAACATGAAATGTGATATCCAACTCCTTCTCTTTCCAAACGCGAGATCCTCCCTATAGCATGAGATGTGATATCCAAGTCCTTCCCATTCCAATCCTGAGACCCTTCCTTTAGCATGAGATGTGATATCTCAATGCTTCTAATACCAAACCTGAGACCCTTCCTATAACATAAGATGGGATATCCAACTCCTTCCCATTCTAATCCTGAGACCCTTCCGATAGCAGAGATGTGATATCTCAATGCTTATACCAAACCTGAGACCCTTCCTGTGGCATGAGATGTCATATACAACTCCTTCCCATTCCAATCCTGAGACCCTTCCTATAGCATGGAATGTGATATCTCAATGCTTATACCAAACCTGAGACCCTTCCTATAGCATGAGATGTGATATCCAACTCCTTCCCATTCCAATCCTGAGACCCTTCCTATAGCATGAGATGTGATATCCAACTCCTTCCCATTCCAATCCTGAGACCCTTCCTATAGCATGAGATTTGATATCTCAATGCTTCTAATACCAAACCTGAGATCCTTCCGATAGCATGAGATGTGATAGATCAATGCTTCTAATACCAAACCTGAGATCCTTCCTATAACATGAGATGTGATATCCAACTCCTTCCCATTCCAATCCTGAGACACTTCCTATAGCATGAGAAGTGATATCTCCATGCTTATACCAAACCTGAGACCCTTCCTATAGCATGGGATGTGATATCCAAATCCTTCCCATTCCAATCCTTAGACCCTTCCTATAGCATGAGATGTGATATCTCAATGCTTATACCAAACCTGAGAGCCTACCTATAGCATGAGATGTGATATCCAAGTCCATCCCATTCCAATCCTTAGACCCTTCCTACAGCATGCAATGTGATATCTCAATGATTCTAATACCAAACCAGAGACCCGTCCTATAACATGAGATGGGATATCCAACTCCTTCCCATTCCAATCCTGAGCCACTTCCGATAGCAGAGATGTGATATTTCAATGCTTATACCAAACCTGAGACCCTTCCTATAACATGAGATGTGATATCCAACTCCTTCACGTTCCAAACCTGAGACCCTTCCTATAGCATATGTGATATCCAACTCCTTCCCATTCCAAACATGAGACCCTTCCTATAGCAAGAATGTAATATCCAACTCCTACCCATTCCAATCCTGAGACCATTCCTATAGCATGAGATGTGATATCTCAATGCTTCTAATACCAAACCTGAGATACTTCCTATGACATGAGATGTGATATCCAATTCCTTCCCATTCCAAACCTGAGATCCTTCCTACAGGATGCGATGTGATATCTCAATGCTTCTAATACCAAACCTGAGACCCGTCCTATAACATGAGATGGGATATCCAACTCCTTCCCGTTCCAAACCTGAGACCCTTCCTATAGCATGAGATGTGATATCCAACTCCTTCCCATTCCAATCCTGAGACCCTTCCGATAGCATGAGATGTGATATCTCAATGCTTCTAATACCAAACCTGTGATCCTTCCTATAACATGAGATGGGAATATCCAACTCCTTCCCATTCCAATCCTGAGACCCTTCCGATAGCACAGATGTGATATCTCAATGCTTATACCAACCTGAGATCCTTCTTATAACATGAGATGTGATATCCAACCTCTTCCCATTCCAATCCTGAGACCCTTCCTATAGCATGAGATGTGATATCTCACTGCTTATACCAAACCTGAGACCCTTCCTATAGCATGAGATGTGATATCCAACTCCTTCCCATTCCAATCCTGAGACCCTTCCTATAGCATGAGATGTGATATCTCAATGCTTCTAATATCAAACTTGAGACCCTCCCTATAGCATGAGATGTGATATCCAAGTCCTTCCCATTCCAATCCTGAGACCCTTCCTATAGCATGAGATGTGATATCCAACTCCTTCCCATTCCAATCCTGAGACCCTTCCTATAGCATGAGATGTGATATCCAACTCCTTCCCGTTCCAAACCTGAGACCCTTCCTATAGCATGAGATGTGATATCCAACTCCTTCCCATTCCAATCCTGAGACCCTTCCGATAGCATGAGATGTGATATCTCAATGCTTCTAATACCAAACCTGTGATCCTTCCTATAACATGAGATGGGAATTTCCAACTCCTTCCCATTCCAATCCTGAGACACCTCCGATAGCACAGATGTGATATCTCAATGCTTATACCAAACCTGAGATCCTTCCTATAACATGAGATGTGATATCCAACCTCTTCCCATTCCATTCCTGAGACCCTTCCTATAGCATGAGATGTGATATCTCACTGCTTATACCAAACCTGAGACCCTTCCTATAGCATGAGATGTGATATCTAACTCCTTCCCATTCCAATCCTGAGACCCTTCCTATAGCATGAGATGTGATATCTCAATGCTTCTAATATCAAACTTGAGACCCTCCCTATAGCATGAGATGTGATATCCAAGTCCTTCCCATTCCAATCCTGAGACACTTCCTATAGCATGAGATGTGATATCTCAATGCTTCTAATACCAAACCTGAGACTCTTCCTATAACATGAGATGGGATATCCAACTCCTTCCCATTCCAATCCTGAGACCCCTCTGATAGCATGGGATGTGATATCTCAATGCCTCTAATACCAAACCTGAGATCCTACCTCTAACATGAAATGTGATATCCAACTCCTTCCCTTTCCAAACGCGAGACCCTCCCTATAGCATGAGATGTGATATCCAAGTCCTTCCCATTCCAATCCTGAGACCCTTCCTATAGTATGAGATGTGATATCTCAATGCTTCTAATACCAAACCTGAGACCCTTCCTATAACATAAGATGGGATATCCAACTCCTTCCCATTCCAATCCTGAGACCCTTCTGATAGCAGAGATGTGATATCTCAATGCTTATACCAAACCTGAGACCCTTCCTATGGCATGAGATGACATATACACCTCCTTCCCATTCCAATCCTGAGACCCTTCCTATAGCATGAGATGTGATATATCAATGCTTATACCAAACCTGAGACCATTCCTATAGCATAAGATGTGATATCCAACTCCTTCCCATTCCAATCCTGAGACCCTTCCTATAGCATGAGATGTGATATCCAACTCCTTCCCATTCCAATCCTGAGACCCTTCCTATAGCATGAGATTTGATATCTCAATGCTTCTAATACCAAACCTGAGATCCTTCCGATAGCATGAGATGTGATATCTCAATGCTTCTAATACCAAACCTGAGATCCTTCCTATAACATGAGATGTGATATCCAACTCCTTCCCATTCCAATCCTGAGACACTTCCTATAGCATGAGAAGTGATATCTCCATGCTTATACCAAACCTGAGACCCTTCCTATAGCATGGGATGTGATATCCAAATCCTTCCCATTCCAATCCTTAGACCCTTCCTATAGCATGAGATGTGATATCTCAATGCTTATACCAAACCTGAGAGCCTACCTATAGCATGAGATGTGATATCCAAGTCCATCCCATTCCAATCCTTAGACCCTTCCTACAGCATGCGATGTGATATCTCAATGATTCTAATACCAAACCAGAGACCCGTCCTATAACATGAGATGTGATATCCAAATCCTTCCCCTTCCAAACCTGAGACCCTCCCTTTAGCATGAGATGTGATATCCAACTCCTACCCATTCCAATCCTGAGACCATTCCTATAGCATGAGATGTGATATCTCAATGCTTCTAATACCAAACCTGAGATACTTCCTATGACATGAGATGTGATATCCAATTCCTTCCCATTCCAAACCTGAGATCCTTCCTACAGGATGCGATGTGATATCTCAATGCTTCTAATACTAAACCTGAGACCCGTCCTATAACATGAGATGGGATATCCAACTCCTTCCCGTTCCAAACCTGAGACCCTTCCTATAGCATGAGATGTGATATCCAACTCCTTCCCATTCCAATCCTGAGACCCTTCCGATAGCATGAGATGTGATATCTCAATGCTTCTAATACCAAACCTGTGATCCTTCCTATAACATGAGATGGGAATATCCAACTCCTTCCCATTCCAATCCTGAGACCCTTCCGATAGCACAGATGTGATATCTCAATGCTTATACCAAACCTGAGATCCTTCTTATAACATGAGATGTGATATCCAACCTCTTCCCATTCCAATCCTGAGACCCTTCCTATAGCATGAGATGTGATATCTCACTGCTTATACCAAACCTGAGACCCTTCCTATAGCATGAGATGTGATATCCAACTCCTTCCCATTCCAATCCTGAGACCCTTCCTATAGCATGAGATGTGATATCTCAATGCTTCTAATATCAAACTTGAGACCCTCCCTATAGCATGAGATGTGATATCCAAGTCCTTCCCATTCCAATCCTGAGACACTTCCTATAGCATGAGATGTGATATCTCAATGCTTCTAATACCAAACCTGAGACTCTTCCTATAACATGAGATGGGATATCCAACTCCTTCCCATTCCAATCCTGAGACCCCTCTGATAGCATGAGATGTGATATCTCAATGCCTCTAATACCAAACCTGAGATCCTACCTCTAACATGAAATGTGATATCCAACTCCTTCCCTTTCCAAACGCGAGACCCTCCCTATAGCATGAGATGTGATATCCAAGTCCTTCCCATTCCAATCCTGAGACCCTTCCTATAGTATGAGATGTGATATCTCAATGCTTCTAATACCAAACCTGAGAACCTTCCTATAACATAAGATGGGATATCCAACTCCTTCCCATTCCAATCCTGAGACCCTTCTGCTAGCAGAGATGTGATATCTCAATGCTTATACCAAACCTGAGACCCTTCCTATGGCATGAGATGACATATACACCTCCTTCCCATTCCAATCCTGAGACCCTTCCTATAGCATGAGATGTGATATATCATTGCTTATACCAAACCTTAGACCATTCCTATAGCATAAGATGTGATATCCAACTCCTTCCCATTCCAATCCTGAGACCCTTCCTATAGCATGAGATGTGATATCCAACTCCTTCCCATTCCAGTCCTGAGACCCTTCCTATAGCATGAGATTTGATATCTCAATGCTTCTAATACCAAACCTGAGATCCTTCCGATAGCATGAGATGTGATATCTCAATGCTTCTAATACCAAACCTGAGATCCTTCCTATAACATGAGATGTGATATCCAACTCCTTCCCATTCCAATCCTGAGACACTTCCTATAGCATGAGAAGTGATATCTCCATGCTTATACCAAACCTGAGACCCTTCCTATGGCATGAGATGACATATACACCTCCTTCCCATTCCAATCCTGAGACCCTTCCTATAGCATGAGATGTGATATATCAATGCTTATACCAAACCTGAGACCATTCCTATAGCATAAGATGTGATATCCAACTCCTTCCCATTCCAATCCTGAGACCCTTCCTATAGCATGAGATGTGATATCCAACTCCTTCCCATTCCAATCCTGAGACCCTTCCTATAGCATGAGATTTGATATCTCAATGCTTCTAATACCAAACCTGAGATCCTTCCGATAGCATGAGATGTGATATCTCAATGCTTCTAATACCAAACCTGAGATCCTTCCTATAACATGAGATGTGATATCCAACTCCTTCCCATTCCAATCCTGAGACACTTCCTATAGCATGAGAAGTGATATCTCCATGCTTATACCAAACCTGAGACCCTTCCTATAGCATGGGATGTGATATCCAAATCCTTCCCATTCCAATCCTTAGACCCTTCCTATAGCATGAGATGTGATATCTCAATGCTTATACCAAACCTGATAGCCTACCTATAGCATGAGATGTGATATCCAAGTCCATCCCATTCCAATCCTTAGACCCTTCCTACAGCATGCGATGTGATATCTCAATGATTCTAATACCAAACCAGAGACCCGTCCTATAACATGAGATGGGATATCCAACTCCTTCCCATTCCAATCCTGAGCCACTTCCGATAGCAGAGATGTGATATTTCAATGCTTATACCAAACCTGAGACCCTTCCTATAACATGAGATGTGATATCCAACTCCTTCACGTTCCAATCCTGAGACACTTCCTATAGCATGAGATGTGATATCTCAATGCTTCTAATACCAAACCTGAGACTCTTCCTATAACATGAGATGGGATATCCAACTCCTTCCCATTCCAATCCTGAGACCCCTCTGATAGCATGAGATGTGATATCTCAATGCTTCTAATACCAAACCTGAGACCCTTCCTATAACATAAGATGGGATATCCAACTCCTTCCCATTCCAATCCTGAGACCCTTCCGATAGCAGAGATGTGATATCTCAATGCTTATACCAAACCTGAGACCCTTCCTGTGGCATGAGATGTCATATACAACTCCTTCCCATTCCAATCCTGAGACCCTTCCTATAGCATGAAATGTGATATCTCAATGCTTATACCAAACCTGAGACCCTTCCTATAGAATGAGATGTGATATCCAACTCCTTCCCATTCCAATCCTGAGACCCTTCCTATAACATGAGATGTGATGTCTCAATGCTTCTATTACCAAACCTGAGATCCTTCCTATGGCATGAGATGTCATATAAAACTCCTTCCCATTCCAATCCTGAGACCCTTCCTATAGCATGAGATGTGATATCCAACTCCTTCCCATTCCAATCCTGAGACCCTTCCTATAGCATGAGATTTGATATCTCAATGCTTCTAATACCAAACCTGAGATCCTTCCGATAGCATGAGATGTGATATCTCAATGCTTCTAATACCAAACCTGAGATCCTTCCTATAACATGAGATGTGATATCCAACTCCTTCCCATTCCAATCCTGAGGCACTTCCTATAGCATGAGAAGTGATATCTCCAAGCTTATACCAAACCTGAGACCCTTCCTATAGCATGGGATGTGATATCCAAATCCTTCCCATTCCAATCCTTAGACCCTTCCTATAGCATGAGATGTGATATCTCAATGCTTATACCAAACCTGAGAGCCTACCTATAGCATGAGATGTGATATCCAAGTCCATCCCATTCCAATCCTTAGACCCTTCCTACAGCATGCGATGTGATATCTCAATGATTCTAATACCAAACCAGAGACCCGTCCTATAACATGAGATGGGATATCCAACTCCTTCCCATTCCAATCCTGAGCCACTTACGATAGCAGAGATGTGATATCTCAATGCTTATACCAAACCTGAGACCCTTCCTATAACATGAGATGTGATATCCAACTCCTTCACGTTCCAAACCTGAGACCCTTCCTATAGCATATGTGATATCCAAGTCCTTCCCATTCCAAACATGAGACCCTTCCTATAGCAAGAATGTAATATCCAACTCCTACCCATTCCAATCCTGAGACCATTCCTATAGCATGAGATGTGATATCTCAATGCTTCTAATACCAAACCTGAGATACCTCCTATGACATGAGATGTGATATCCAATTCCTTCCCATTCCAAACCTGAGATCCTTCCTACAGCATGCGATGTGATATCTCAATGCTTCTAATACCAATCCTGAGACCCATCCTATAACATGAGATGGGATATCCAACTCCTTCCCGTTCCAAACCTGAGACCCTTCCTATAGCATGAGATGTGATATCCAACTCCTTCCCATTCCAATCCTGAGACCCTTCCGATAGCATGAGATGTGATATCTCAATGCTTCTAATACCAAACCTGTGATCCTTCCTATAACATGAGATGGGAATATCCAACTCCTTCCCATTCCAATCCGGAGACCCTTCCGATAGCATAGATGTGATATCTCAATGCTTATACCAAACCTGAGATCCTTCCTATAACATGAGATGTGATATCCAACCTCTTCCCATTCCAATCCTGAGACCCTTCCTATAGCAGGAGATGTGATATCTCACTGCTTATACCAAACCTGAGACCCTTCCTATAGCATGAGATGTGATATCCAACTCCTTCCCATTCCAATCCTGAGACCCTTCCTATAGCATGAGATGTGATATCTCAATGCTTCTAATATCAAACTTGAGACCCTCCCTATAGCATGAGATGTGATATCCAAGTCCTTCCCATTCCAATCCTGAGACCCTTCTGATAGCAGAGATGTGATATCTCAATGCTTATACCAAACCTGAGACCCTTCCTATGGCATGAGATGACATATACACCTCCTTCCCATTCCAATCCTGAGACCCTTCCTATAGCATGAGATGTGATATATCATTGCTTATACCAAACCTTAGACCATTCCTATAGCATAAGATGTGATATCCAACTCCTTCCCATTCCAATCCTGAGACCCTTCCTATAGCATGAGATGTGATATCCAACTCCTTCCCATTCCAATCCTGAGACCCTTCCTATAGCATGAGATTTGATATCTCAATGCTTCTAATACCAAACCTGAGATCCTTCCGATAGCATGAGATGTGATATCTCAATGCTTCTAATACCAAACCTGAGATCCTTCCTATAACATGAGATGTGATATCCAACTCCTTCCCATTCCAATCCTGAGACACTTCCTATAGCATGAGAAGTGATATCTCCATGCTTATACCAAACCTGAGACCCTTCCTATGGCATGAGATGACATATACACCTCCTTCCCATTCCAATCCTGAGACCCTTCCTATAGCATGAGATGTGATATATCAATGCTTATACCAAACCTGAGACCATTCCTATAGCATAAGATGTGATATCCAACTCCTTCCCATTCCAATCCTGAGACCCTTCCTATAGCATGAGATGTGATATCCAACTCCTTCCCATTCCAATCCTGAGACCCTTCCTATAGCATGAGATTTGATATCTCAATGCTTCTAATACCAAACCTGAGATCCTTCCGATAGCATGAGATGTGATATCTCAATGCTTCTAATACCAAACCTGAGATCCTTCCTATAACATGAGATGTGATATCCAACTCCTTCCCATTCCAATCCTGAGACACTTCCTATAGCATGAGAAGTGATATCTCCATGCTTATACCAAACCTGAGACCCTTCCTATAGCATGGGATGTGATATCCAAATCCTTCCCATTCCAATCCTTAGACCCTTCCTATAGCATGAGATGTGATATCTCAATGCTTATACCAAACCTGATAGCCTACCTATAGCATGAGATGTGATATCCAAGTCCATCCCATTCCAATCCTTAGACCCTTCCTACAGCATGCGATGTGATATCTCAATGATTCTAATACCAAACCAGAGACCCGTCCTATAACATGAGATGGGATATCCAACTCCTTCCCATTCCAATCCTGAGCCACTTCCGATAGCAGAGATGTGATATTTCAATGCTTATACCAAACCTGAGACCCTTCCTATAACATGAGATGTGATATCCAACTCCTTCACGTTCCAATCCTGAGACACTTCCTATAGCATGAGATGTGATATCTCAATGCTTCTAAACCAAACCTGAGACTCTTCCTATAACATGAGATGGGATATCCAACTCCTTCCCATTCCAATCCTGAGACCCCTCTGATAGCATGAGATGTGATATCTCAATGCTTCTAATACCAAACCTGAGACCCTTCCTATAACATAAGATGGGATATCCAACTCCTTCCCATTCCAATCCTGAGACCCTTCCGATAGCAGAGATGTGATATCTCAATGCTTATACCAAACCTGAGACCCTTCCTGTGGCATGAGATGTCATATACAACTCCTTCCCATTCCAATCCTGAGACCCTTCCTATAGCATGAAATGTGATATCTCAATGCTTATACCAAACCTGAGACCCTTCCTATAGCATGAGATGTGATATCCAACTCCTTCCCATTCCAATCCTGAGACCCTTCCTATAACATGAGATGTGATGTCTCAATGCTTCTATTACCAAACCTGAGATCCTTCCTATGGCATGAGATGTCATATAAAACTCCTTCCCATTCCAATCCTGAGACCCTTCCTATAGCATGAGATGTGATATCCAACTGCTTCCCATTCCAATCCTGAGACCCTTCCTATAGCATGAGATTTGATATCTCAATGCTTCTAATACCAAACCTGAGATCCTTCCGATAGCATGAGATGTGATATCTCAATGCTTCTAATACCAAACCTGAGATCCTTCCTATAACATGAGATGTGATATCCAACTCCTTCCCATTCCAATCCTGAGGCACTTCCTATAGCATGAGAAGTGATATCTCCAAGCTTATACCAAACCTGAGACCCTTCCTATTGCATGGGATGTGATATCCAAATCCTTCCCATTCCAATCCTTAGACCCTTCCTATAGCATGAGATGTGATATCTCAATGCTTATACCAAACCTGAGAGCCTACCTATAGCATGAGATGTGATATCCAAGTCCATCCCATTCCAATCCTTAGACCCTTCCTACAGCATGCGATGTGATATCTCAATGATTCTAATACCAAACCAGAGACCCGTCCTATAACATGAGATGGGATATCCAACTCCTTCCCATTCCAATCCTGAGCCACTTACGATAGCAGAGATGTGATATCTCAATGCTTATACCAAACCTGAGACCCTTCCTATAACATGAGATGTGATATCCAACTCCTTCACGTTCCAAACCTGAGACCCTTCCTATAGCATATGTGATATCCAACTCCTTCCCATTCCAAACATGAGACCCTTCCTATAGCAAGAATGTAATATCCAACTCCTACCCATTCCAATCCTGAGACCATTCCTATAGCATGAGATGTGATATCTCAATGCTTCTAATACCAAACCTGAGATACCTCCTATGACATGAGATGTGATATCCAATTCCTTCCCATTCCAAACCTGAGATCCTTCCTACAGCATGCGATGTGATATCTCAATGCTTCTAATACCAATCCTGAGACCCATCCTATAACATGAGATGGGATATCCAACTCCTTCCCGTTCCAAACCTGAGACCCTTCCTATAGCATGAGATGTGATATCCAACTCCTTCCCATTCCAATCCTGAGACCCTTCCGATAGCATGAGATGTGATATCTCAATGCTTCTAATACCAAACCTGTGATCCTTCCTATAACATGAGATGGGAATATCCAACTCCTTCCCATTCCAATCCTGAGACCCTTCCGATAGCACAGATGTGATATCTCAATGCTTATACCAAACCTGAGATCCTTCCTATAACATGAGATGTGATATCCAACCTCTTCCCATTCCAATCCTGAGACCCTTCCTATAGCAGGAGATGTGATATCTCACTGCTTATACCAAACCTGAGACCCTTCCTATAGCATGAGATGTGATATCCAACTCCTTCCCATTCCAATTCTGAGACCCTTCCTATAGCATGAGATGTGATATCTCAATGCTTCTAATATCAAACTTGAGACCCTCCCTATAGCATGAGATGTGATATCCAAGTCCTTCCCATTCCAATCCTGAGACACTTCCTATAGCATGAGATGTGATATCTCAATGCTTCTAATACCAAACCTGAGACTCTTCCTATAACATGAGATGGGATATCCAACTCCTTCCCATTCCAATCCTGAGACCCTTCTGATAGCAGAGATGTGATATCTCAATGCTTATACCAAACCTGAGACCCTTCCTACGGCATGAGATGTCATATACAACTCCCTCCCATTCCAATCCTGAGACCCTTCCTATAGCATGAGATGTGATATCTCAATGCTTATACCAAACCTGAGACCCTTCCTATAGCATGAGATGTGATATCCAACTCCTTCCCATTCCAATCCTGAGACCCTTCTGATAGCATGAGATGTGATATATCAATGCCTCTAATACCAAATCTGAGATCCTACCTCTAACATGAAATGTGATATCCAACTCCTTCCCTTTCCAAACCTGAGACCCTGCCTATAGCATGAGATGTCATATACAACTCCTTCCCATTCCAATCCTGAGACCCTTCCTATAGCATGAGATGTGATATCTCAATGCTTATACCAAACCTGAGACCCTTCCTATAGCATGAGATGTGATATCCAACTTCTTCCCATTCCAATCCTGTGGCCCTTCCTATAACATGAGATGTGATGTCTCAATGCTTCTACTATCAAACCTGAGATCTTTCCTATAGCTTGAGATGTGATATCCAACTCCTTCCCATTCCAATCCTGAGACCCTTCCTATAGCATGAGATGTGATATCTCAATGCCTCTAATACCAAACCTGAGATCCTTCCTCTAACATGAAATGTGATATCCAACTCCTTCCCCTTCCAAACCTGAGAGCCTTCCTATAGCATGAGATATGATATCCAAGTCCTTCCCATTCCAATCCTGAGACCCTTCCTATAACATGAGATGTGATATCCAACTCCTTCCCATTCCTACCTGAGACCCTTCCTATAGCATGAGATGGGATATCCAACTCCTTCCAAATCCAATCCTGATACCCTTCCGATAGCATGAGATGTGATATCCCAATGCTTCTACCAAACCTGAGATCCATACTATGGCATGAGATGTGATATCAAACTCCTTCCCATTCCAATCCTGAGACCCTTCCTACAGCTTGAAATGTGATATCCAACTCCTTCCCCTTCCAAACCTTAGACCCTTCCTTTATCATGAGATGTGATATCCAACTCCTTCCCATTCCAATCCTGAGACCCTTCCGATATCATGAGATTTGTTATCTCAATGCTTCTAATACCAAACCTGAGATCCTTCCGATAGCATGAGATGTGATATCTCAATGCTTCTAATACCAAACCTGAGACCCTTCCTATAACATAAGATGGGATATCCAATTCCTTCCCATTCCAATCCTGAGACCCTTTCGATAGCAGAGATGTGATATCTCAATGCTTATACCAAACCTGAGACCCTTCCTGTGGCATGAGATGCCATATACAACTCCTTCCCATTCCAATCCTGAGACTACTTCCTATAGCATGAGATGTGATATATCAAAGCTTATACCAAACCTGAGACCTTTCCTATAGCATGAGATGTGATATCAAACTCCTTCCCATTCCAATCCTGAGACCCTTCCTATAACATGAGATGTGATGTCTCAATGCTTCTAATACCAAACATGAGATCCTTCCTATGGCATGAGATGTCATATAAAACTCCTTCCCATTCCAATCCTGAGACCCTTCCTATAGCATGAGATGTGATATCCAACTCCTTCCCATTCCAATCCTGAGACCCTTCCTATAGCATGAGATTTGATATCTCAATGCTTCTAATACCAAACCTGAAATCCTTCCGATAGCATGAGATGTGATATCTCACTGCTTATACCAAACCTGAGACCCTTCCTATAGCATGAGATGTGATATCCAACTCCTTCCCATTCCAATCCTGAGACCCTTCCTATAGCATGAGATGTGATATCTCAATGCTTCTAATATCAAACTTGAGACCCTCCCTATAGCATGAGATGTGATATCCAAGTCCTTCCCATTCCAATCCTGAGACACTTCCTATAGCATGAGATGTGATATCTCAATGCTTATACCAAAACCTGAGACCCTTCCTGTGGCATGAGATGTCATATACAACTCCTTCCCATTCCAATCCTGAGACCCTTCCTATAGCATGAGATGTGATATCTCAATGCTTATACCAAACCTGATACCCTTCCTATAGCATGAGATGTGATATCCAACTCCTTCCCATTCCAATCCTGAGACCCTTCCTATAACATGAGATGTGATGTCTCAATGCTTCTAATACCAAACCTGAGATCCTTCCTATGGCATGTGATGTCATATAAAACTCCTTCCCGTTCCAATCCTGAGACCCTTCCTATAGCATGAGATGTGATATCCAACTCCTTCCCATTCCAATCCTGAGACCCTTCCTATAGCATGAGATTTGATATCTCAATGCTTCTAATACCAAACCTGAGATCCTTCCGATAGCATGAGATGTGATATCTCAATGCTTCTAATACCAAACCTGAGATCATTCCTATAACACGAGATGTAATATCCAAATCCTTCCCCTTCCAAACCTGAGACCCTCCCTTTAGCATGAGATGTGATATCCAACTCCTTCCCATTCCAATCCTGAGACCCTTCCTATAGCATGAGATTTGATATCTCAATGCTTCTAATACCAAACCTGAGATCCTTCCTATAGCATGAGATATGATGTCTCAATGCTTCTAATACCAAACCTGAGATCCTTCCTATAACATGCGATGTGATATCCAACTCCTTCCCATTCCAATCCTGAGACACTTCCTATAGCATGAGAAGTGATATCTCCATGCTTATACCAAACCTGAGACCCTTCCTATAGCATGAGATGTGATAGCCAAATCCTTCCCATTCCAATCCTTGGATATTACATCTCTTGCTATAGGAAGGGTCTCGGGTTTTTTATTAGAAACATTGAGATATCACATCTCATGCTATAGGAAGGGTTTCAGGATTGGAATGGGAAGGATTTGGATATCACATCTCATGCTAAAGGAAGGGTCTCAGGTTTGGAAGGGGAAGGATTCGGATATCATATCTGATGTTATAGGACGGGTCCCAGGTTTGGTATTAGAAGCATTGAGATATCACATCTCATGGTATAGGAAGGGTCTCAGGATTGGAATGGGAAGGAGTTGGATATCCCTTCTCATGCTATAGGAAGGGTCTCAGGTTGGAATGGGAAGGAGTTGGATATCACATCTCGTTATAGGAAGGGTCTCAGGATTTGAATGGGAAGGATTTGGATATCACATCTCTTGCTATAGGAAGGTCTCAGGTATTTTATTAGAAACATTGAGATATCACATCTCATGCTATAGGAAGGGTTTCAGGATTGGAATGGGAAGGATTTGGATATCACATCTCATGCTAAAGGAAGGGTCTCAGGTTTGGAAGGGGAAGGATTCGGATATCATATCTGATGTTATAGGACGGGTCCCAGGTTTGGTATTAGAAGCATTGAGATATCACATCTCATGCTATAGGAAGGGTTTCAGGATTGGAATGGGAAGGATTTGGATATCACATCTCATGCTAAAGGAAGAGTCTCAGGATTGGAATGGGAAGGAGTTGGATATCACGTCTATAGGAAGGGTCTCAGGATTGGAATGGGAAGGAGTTGGATATCACATCTCATGCTAAAGGAAGGGTCTCAGGATTGGAATGGGAGGAGCTGGATATCACATCTCTTGCTAAAAGAAGTGTCTCAGGTTTGGAAGGGGAAGGATTTGGATAGCACATCTCATGTTATAGGACGGGTCTCAGGTTTGGTATTAGAAGCATTGAGATATCACATCTCATGCTATAGGAAGTGTCTCAGGATTGGAATGGGAAGGAGTTGGATATCACATCTCATGCTACAGGAAGGGTTTCAGGTTTGGTAGAAGCATTGAGATATCACATCTCATGCTATAGGAAGAGTCTCAGGTTTGGGAAGGGAAGGATTTGGATTTCACATCTCATGTTATAGGATGGTTCTCATGTTTGGTTTTTGAAGCATTGAGATATCACATCTCATGCTATCGGAAGGGTCTCAGGTTTGGAATGGGAAGGAGTTGGATATCACATCTCATGTTATAGGAAGGATCTCAGGTTTGGTATTAGAAGCATTGAGATATCACATCTCATGCTATAGGAAGGGTCTCAGGATTGGAATGGGAAGGAGTTGGATATCACATCTCATGCTATAGGGGGGGTCTCAGTTTTGATATTAGAAGCATTGAGATATCACATATGCTATTGGAAGGGTCTCAGTATTGGAAGTGGAAGGAGTTGGATATCACATCTCATGCTATTGGGAGGTTCTCAGGTTTGATATTAGAAGCATTGAGATATCACATCTCATGCTATCGGAAGGGTCTCAGGTTTGGAATGGGAAGGAGTTGGATCTCCCATCTCATGTTTTAGGACGGGTCTCAGGTTTGGTATTAGAAGCATTGAGATATCACATCTCATGGTATAATAAGGGTCTCAGGATTGGAATGGGAAGGAGTTG
The DNA here is from genome assembly GCF_040938575.1 of Ambystoma mexicanum. Taxonomy (NCBI): domain Eukaryota; kingdom Metazoa; phylum Chordata; class Amphibia; order Caudata; family Ambystomatidae; genus Ambystoma; species Ambystoma mexicanum. The sequence goes on from NC_090938.1 coordinate 302,040,991, forward strand.
GATATCACATCTCAAGCTATCTCAGGATTGGAATGGGAAGGAGTTTGATATCACATCTCAAGCTATAGGAAGGGTCTCAGGTTTGGGAAGGGAAGGATTTGGATTTCACATCTCATGTTATATGATGGTTCTCATGTTTGGTTTTAGAAGCATTGAGATATCACATCTCATGCTATCGGAAGGGTCTCAGGTTTGGAATGGGAAGGAGTTGGATATCACATCTCATGTTATAGGAAGGATCTCAGGTTTGGTATTAGAAGCATTGAGATATCACATCTCATGCTATAAGAAGGGTCTCAGGATTGGAATGTGAAGGATTTGGATATGACATCTCATGCTAAAGGAAGGGTCTCAGGTTTGGTAGAAGCATTGAGATATCACATCTCATGCTATAGGAAGGGTCTCAGGATTGGAATGGGAAGGAGTTGGATATCACATCTCATGCCATAGGAAGGGTCTCAGGTTTGGTATAAGCATTGAGATATCACATCTCTGCTATCGGAACGGTCTCAGGATTGGATTGGGAAGGAGTTGGATACCCTTCTCATGCTATAGGAAGGGTTTCCGGATTGGAATGGGAAGGAGTTGGATATCACATCTCATGCTAAAGGAAGGGTCTCAGGTTTGGAAGGGGAAGGATTTGGATATCATATCTCATGTTATAGGATGGGTCCCAGGTTTGGTATTAGAAGCATTGAGATATCACATCTCATGGTATAGGAAGGGTCTCAGGATTGGAAGAGGAAGGAGTTGGATATCACATCTCATCCAATAGGAAGGGTCTCAGGTTTGGAATGGGAAGGAATTGGATATCACATCTCATGTTATAGGAAGGATCTCAGGATTGGAATGGGAAGGATTTGGATATCACATCTCTTGCTATAGGAAGGGTCTCAGGTTTTTTATTAGAAGCATTGAGATATTACATCTCATGGTATAGGAAGGTTCTCAGGATTGGAATGGGAAGGAGTTGGATATCCCTTCTCATGCTATAGGAAGGGTCTCATGTTGGAATGGGAAGGAGTTGGATATCACATCTCGTTATAGGAAGGGTCTCAGGATTGGAATGGGAAGGATTTGGATATCACATCCCTTGCTATAGGAAGGGTCTCAGGTTTTTTATTAGAAACATTGAGATATCACATCTCATGCTATAGGAAGGGTTTCAGGATTGGAATGGGAAGGATTTGGATATCACATCTCATGCTAAAGGAAGGGTCTCAGGTTTGGAAGGGGAAGGATTTGGATATCATATCTCATATTATAGGACTGGTCCCAGGTTTGGTATTAGAAGCATTGAGATATCACATCTCATGCTTTAGGAAGAGTCTCAGGATTGGAATGGGAAGGAGTTGGATATCACGTTTCATGTTATAGGAAGGGTCTCAGGATTGGAATGGGAAGGAGTTGGATATCACATCTCATGCTAAAGGAAGGGTCTCAGGTTTGATAGAAGCATTGAGATATCACACCTCATGCTATAGGAAGGAACTCAGGATTGGAATGGGAAGGAGTTGGATATCACATCTCATGCCATAGGAAGGGTCATCAGGTTTGGTCTAAGCATTGAGATATCACATCTCTGCTATCGGAAGGGTCTCAGGATAGGAATGGGAAGGACTTAGATATCACATCTCATACTATAGGGAGGGTCTCAGTTTTGATATTAGAAGCATTGAGATATCACATCTCATGCTATCGGGAGGGTCTCAGGATTGGAATGGGATGGAGTTTGATATCACATCTCATGCCATGGTATGGGTCTCAGGTTTTGTAGAAGCATTGGGATATCACATCTCATGCTATCGGAAGGGTATCAGGATTGGATTTGGAAGGAGTTGGATATCCCATCTCATCCAATAGGAAGGGTCTCAGGTTGGAATGGGAAGGAGTTGGATATCACATCTCATGTTATAGGAAGCGTCTCAAGATTGGAATGGGAAGGATTTGGATATTACATCTCTTGCTATAGGAAGGGTCTCAGGTTTTTTATCAGAAACATTGAGATATCACATCTCATGCTATAGGAAGGGTTTCAGGATTGGAATGGGAAGGATTTGGATATCACATCTCATGCTAAAGGAAAGGTCTCAGGTTTGGAAGGGGAAGGATTTGGATATCATATCTCATGTTATAGGATGGGTCCCAGGTTTGGTATTAGAAGCATTGAGATATCACATCTCACGGTATAGGAAGGGTCTCAGGATTGGAAGAGGAAGGAGTTGGATATCACATCTCATCGAATAGGAAGGGTCTCAGGTTTGGAATGGGAAGGAATTGGATATCACATCTCATGTTATAGGAAGGATCTCAGGATTGTAATGGGAAGGATTTGGATATCACATCTCTTGCTATAGGAAGGGTCTCAGGTTTTTTATTAGAAGCATTGAGATATTACATCTCATGGTATAGGAAGGTTCTCAGGATTGGAATGGGAAGGAGTTGGATATCCCTTCTCATGCTATAGGAAGGGTCTTAGGTTGGAATGGGAAGGAGTTGGATATCACATCTCGTTATAGGAAGGGTCTCAGGATTGGAATGGGAAGGATTTGGATATCACATCTCATGCTAAAGGAAGGGTCTCAGGTTTGGAAGGGGAAGGATTTGGATATCATATCTCATATTATAGGACTGGTCCCAGGTTTGGTATTAGAAGCATTGAGATATTACATCTCATGCTTTAGGAAGAGTCTCAGGATTGGAATGGGAAGGAGTTGGATATCACGTTTCATGTTATAGGAAGGGTCTCAGGATTGGAATGGGAAGGAGTTGGATATCACATCTCATGCTAAAGGAAGGGTCTCAGGTTTGATAGAAGCATTGAGATATCACATCTCATGCTATAGGAAGGAACTCAGGATTGGAATGGGAAGGAGTTGGATATCACATCTCATGCCATAGGAAGGGCCATAAGGCTTGGTATAAGCATTGAGATATCACATCTCTGCTATCGGAAGGGTCTCAGGATAGGAATGGGAAGGACTTAGATATCACATCTCATACTATAGCGAGGGTCTCAGTTTTGATATTAGAAGCATTGAGATATCACATCTCATGCTATCGGGAGGGTCTCAGGATTGGAATGGGATGGAGTTTGATATCACATCTCATGCCATGGTATGGGTCTCAGGTTTTGTAGAAGCATTGGGATATCACATCTCATGCTATCGGAAGGGTATCAGGATTGGATTTGGAAGGAGTTGGATATCCCATCTCATGCTATAGGAAGGGTCTCGGGTTGGAATGGGAAGGAGTTGGATATCACATCTCATGTTATAGGAAGGATCTCAGGATTGGAATGGGAAGGACTTGGATATCATATCTCATGCTGTAGGAAGGCTCTCAAGTTTGGAAAGGGAAGGAGTTGGATATCACATTTGATGTTAGAGGTAGGATCTCAGGTTTGGTATTAGAGGCATTGAGATATCACATCTCATGCTATCAGAAGGGTATCAGGATTGGAATGGGAAGGAGTTGGATATCGCATCTCACGTTATAGGAAGGATCTCAGGTTTGGTATTAGAAGCATTGAGATATCACATCTCATGCTATAGGAAGGGTCTCAGAATTGGAATGGGAAGGAGTTGGATATCACATCTGATGCTAAAGGAAGGGTCTCAGTTTTGGTAGAAGCATTGAGATATCACATCTCATGCTATAGGAAGGGTCTCAGGATTGGAATGGGAAGGAGTTGGATATCACATCTCATGCTATAGGAAGGGTCTCAGGTTTGGTATAAGCATTGAGATATCACATCTCTGCTATCGGAAGTGTCTCAGGTTTCGAAGGGGAAGGATTTGGATATCATATCTCATGTTATAGGACTGGTCCCAGGTTTGGTATTAGAAGCATTGAGATATCACATCTCATGCTATAGGAAGAGTCTCAGGATTGGAATGGGAAGGAGTTGGATATCACGTTTCATGTTATAGGAAGGGTCTCAGGATTGGAATGGGAAGGAGTTGGATATCACATCTCATGCTAAAGGAAGGGTCTCAGGTTTGATAGAAGCATTGAGATATCACATCTCATTCTATAGGAAGGAACTCGGGATTGGAATGGGAAGGAGTTGGATATCACATCTCATGCCATAGGAAGGGTCATCAGGTTTGGTATAAGCATTGAGATATCACATCTCTGCTATCGGAAGGGTCTCAGGATAGGAATGGGAAGGACTTAGATATCACATCTCATACTATAGGGAGGGTCTCAGTTTTGATATTAGAAGCATTGAGATATCACATCTCATGCTATCGGAAGGGTCTCAGGATTGGAATGGGATGGAGTTGGATATCACATCTCAAGCTATCTCAGGATTGGAATGGGAAGGAGTTTGATATCACATCTCAAGCTATAGGAAGGGTCTCAGGTTTGGAAGGGGAAGGATTTGGATCTCACATCTCATGTTTTAGGACGGGTCTCAGGTTTGGTATTAGAAGCATTGAGATATCACATCTCATGGCATAGGAAGGGTCTCAGGATTGGAATGGGAAGAAGTTGGATATCACATCTCAAGCTATCTCAGCATTGGAATGGGAAGGAGTTTGATATCACATCTCAAGCTATAGGAAGGGTCTCAGGTTTGGAAAGGGAAGGATTTGGATTTCACATCTCATGTTATAGGATGGTTCTCATGGTTTTAGAAGCATTGAGATATCACATATCATGCTATCGGAAGGGTCTCAGGTTTGGAAAGGGAAGGATTTAGATTTCACATGTTATAGGATGGTTCTCAGGTTTGGTTTTAGAAGCATTAAGATAAAACATCTCATGCTATAGGAAGGGTCTCAGGTTTGGAATGGGAAGGAGTTGGATATCACATCTCAAGCTAAAGGAAAGGTCTCAGGTTTGGAAGGGGAAGGATTTGGATCTCACATCTCATGTTTTAGGACGGGTCTCAGGTTTGGTATTAGAAGCTTTGAGATATCACATCTCATGGTATAGGAAGGGTCTCAGGATTGGAATGGGAAGGAGTTGGATATCACATTGAATGGGAAGGAGTTTGATATCACATCTCAAGCTATAGGAAGGGTCTCAGGTTTGGAAAGGGAATGATTTGGATTTCACATCTCATGTTATAGGATGGTTCTCATGTTTGGTTTTAGAAGCATTGAGATATCACATCTCATGCTATAGGAAGAGTCTCAGGATTGAAATGGGAAGGAGTTGGATACCACGTCTCATGTTATAGGAAGGGTCTCAGGATTGGAATTGGAAGGAGTTGGATATCACATCACATGCTAAAGGAAGGGTCTCAGGTTTGATAGAAGCAAAGGTTTGGAATGGGAAGGAGTTTGATATCACATTTCATGTTATAGGAAGGATCTCAGGTTTGGTATTAGAAGCATTGAGATATCACATCTCATGCTATAGGAAGGGTCTCAGGATTGGAATGGGAAGGAGTTGGATATCACATCTCATGCTATAGGAAGGGTCTCTGGATTGGAATGGGAAGCAGTTGGATATCACATCTCATGCTAAAGGAAGGGTATCAGGTTTGATAGAAGCATTGAGATATCACATCTCATGCTATAGGAAGGAACTCAGGATTGGAATGGGAAGGAGTTGGATATCACATCTCATGCCATAGGAAGGGTCATCAGGTTTGGTATAAGCATTGAGATATCACATCTCTGCTCTTGGAAGGGTCTCAGGATAGGAATGGGAAGGACTTAGATATCACATCTCATACTATAGGGAGGGTCTAAGTTTTGATATTAGAAGCATTGAGATATCACATCTCATGCTATCAGAAGGGTCTCAGGATTGGAATGGGATGGAGTTGGATATCACATCTCAAGCTATCTCAGGATTAGAATGGGAAGGAGTTTGATATCACATCTCAAGCTATAGGAAGGGTCTCAGGTTTGGAAAGGGAAGGATCTGGATTTCACATCTCATGTTATAGGATGGTTCTCATGTTTGGTTTTAGAAGCATTGAGATATCACATCTCATGCTATCGGAAGGGTCTCAGGTTTGGAAAGGGAAGGATTTGGATTTCACATGTTATAGGATGGTTCTCAGGTTTGGTTTTAGAAGCATTAAGATATAAAATCTCATGCTATAGGAAGGGTCTCAGGTTTGGAATGGGAAGGAGTTGGATATCACATCTCATGCTAAAGGAAAGATCTCAGGTTTGGAAGGGGAAGGATCTGGATCTCACAGCTCATGTTTTAGGACGGGTCTCAGGTTTGGTATTAGAAGCATTGAGATATCACATCTCTGCTATCGGAAGGGTCTCAGGATTGGATTGGGAAGGAGTTGGATATCCCTTCTCATGCTATAGGAAGGATCTCAGGTTGGAATGGGAAGGAGTTGGATATCACATCTCATGTTATAGGGAGGTTCTCAAGATTGGAATGGGAAGGATTTGGATATTACATCTCTTGCTATAGGAAGGGTCTCAGGTTTTTTTATTAGAAACATTGAGATATCACATCTCATGCTATAGGAAGGGTTTCAGGATTGGAATGGGAAGGATTTGGATATCACATCTCATGCTAAAGGAAGGGTCTCAGGTTTGGAAGGGGAAGGATTTGGATATCATATCTCATGTTATAGGACGGGTCCCAGGTTTGGTATTAGAAGCATTGAGATATCACATCTCATGGTATAGGAAGGGTCTCAGGATTGGAATACCAAACCTGAGACCCTTCCTATAACATGAGATGTGATATCCATGCCCTTCCCATTCCAATCCTGAGACTCTTCCTATAGCTTGAGATGTGATATCCAACTCCTTCCCATTCCAATTCTGAGACCCGTCCTATACCATGAGATATGATATCTCAATGCTTCTAATACCAAACCTGAGACCCTTCCTATAACGAGATGGGATATCCAACTCCTTCCCATTCCAATCCTGAGACCCTTCCGATAGAAGAGATGTGATATCTCAATGCTTATACCAAACCTGAGACCCTTCCTATGGCATGAGATGTCATATACAACTCCTTCCGATTCCAAACCTGAGACCCTTCCTATAGCATGAGATGGGATATCTCAATGCTAATACCAAGCCTGAGATCCTTCCTATAACATGAGATGTGATATCCAAATCCTTCCCCTTCCAAACCCGAGACCCTCCCCTTAGCATGAGATGTGATATCCAACTCCTTCCCATTCCAATCCTGAGACCCTTCTGATAGCATGAGATGTGATATCTCAATGCCTCTAATACCAAACCTAAGATCCTTCCGATAGCATGAGATGTGATATCTCAATGCTTCTAATACCAAACCTGAGATCCTTCCTATAACATGAGATGTGATATCCAAATACTTCCCCTTCCAAACCTGAGACCCTCCCTTTAGCATGAGATGTGATATCCGACTCCTTCCCATTCCAATCCTGAGACCCTTCTGATAGCATGAGATGTGCTATCTCAATGCCTCTAATACCAAACCTGAGATCCTTCCTATAACATGAGATGTGATATCTCAATGCTTCTAATACCAAACCTGAGACCCTTCCTTTAGCATGAGATGTGATATCCGACTCCTTCCCATTCCAATCCTGAGACCCTTCTGATAGCATGAGATGTGATATCTCAATGGCTCTAATACCAAACCTGAGATCCTTCCGATAGCATGAGATGTGATATCTCAATGCTTCTAATACCAAACTTGAGATCCTTCCTATAACATGAGATGTGATATCCAAATCCTTCCCCTTCCAAACCTGAGACCCTCCCTTTAGCATGAGATGTGATATCCAACTCCTTCCCATTCCAATCCTGAGATCCTTCTGATAGCATGAGATGTGATATCTCAATGCCTCTAATACCAAACCTGAGATCCTACCTCTAACATGAAATGTGATATCCAACTCCTTCCCATTCCAATCCTGAGACCCTTCCTATAACATGAGATGTGATATCCAACTCCTTCCCATTCCAACCTGAGACCCTTCCTATAGCATGAGATGGGATATCCAACTCCTTCCAAATCCAATCCTGACACCCTTCCGATAGCATGAGATGTGATATCCCAATGCTTCTACAAAACCTGAGACCCATACATGGCATGAGATGTGATATCAAACTCCTTAGCATTCCAATCCTGAGACCCTTCCTATAGCTTGAGATGTGATATCCAACTCCTTCCCATTCCAATTCTGAGACCCTACCTATAGCATGAGATGTTATATCTCAATGCTTCTAATACCAAACCTGAGACCCTTCCTATAACATGAGATGTGATATCCAAGTCCTTCCCATTCCAATCCTGAGACCCTTCCTATAGCATTAGATGTGATATCTCAATGCTTCTAATACCAAACCTGAGACCCTTCCTATAACATGAGATGTGATATCCAAGTCCTTCCCATTCCAATCCTGAGACCCTTCCTATAGCTTGAGTTGTGATATCCAACTCCTTCCCATTCCAATTCTGAGACCCGTCCTATGCCATGAGATGTGATATCTCAATGCTTCTAATACCAAACCTGAGACCCTTCCTATAACGAGATGGGATATCCAACTCCTTCCCATTCCAATCCTGAGACCCTTCCGATAGCAGAGATGTGATATCTCAATGCTTATACCAAACCTGAGACCCTTCCTATGGCATGAGATGTCATATACAACTCCTTCCGATTCCAAACCTGGGACCCTTCCTATCGCATGAGATGGGATATCTCAATGCTAATACCAAACCTGAGACCCTTCCTATAGCATAAGATGTGATATCCAACTCCTTCCCATTCCAATCCTGAGTCCCTTCCTATAGCTTGAGATGTGATATCCAACTCCTTCCCATTCCAATCTTGAGACCCTTGCTATAGCATGAGATGTGATATCTCAATGATTCTAATACCAAACCTGAGATCCTTCCTATAACATGAGATGTGATATCCAAATCCTTCCACTTCCAAACCTGAGACCCTCCCTTTAGCATGAGATGTGATATCCGACTCCTTCCCATTCCAATCCTGAGACCCTTCTGATAGCAAGAGATGTGATATCTCAATGCCTCTAATACCAAACCTGAGATCCTTCCGATAGCATGAGATGTGATATCTCAATGCTTCTAATACCAAACCTGACATACTTCCTATAACATGAGATGTGATATCCAAATCCTTCCCCTTCCAAACCTGAGACCCTCCCTTTAGCATGAGATGTGATATCCAACTCCTTCCCATTCCAATCCCGAGACCCTTCTGATAGCATAAGATGTTATATCTCAATGCCTCTAATACCAAACCTGAGATCCTACCTCTAACATGAAATGTGATATCCAACTCCTTCCCCTTCCAAACCTGAGAGCCTTCCTATAGCATGAGATGTGATATCCAAGTCCTTCCCATTCCAATCCTGAGACCCTTCCTATAATATGAGATGTGATATCCAAGTCCTTCCCATTCCAATCCTGAGACCCTTCCTATAGCATGAGATGTGATATCTCAATGCTTCTAATACCAAACCTGAGACTCTTCCTATAACATGAGATGGGATATCCAACTCATTCCCATTCCAATCCTGAGACCCTTCCGATAGCAGAGATGTGATATCTCAATGCTTATACCAAACCTGAGACCCTTCCTATGGCATGAGATGTCATATACAACTCCTTCCCATTCCAATCCTGAGACCCTTCCTATAGCATGAGATGTGATATCTCAATGCTTATACCAAACCTGAGACCCTTCCTATAGCATGAGATGTGATATCCAACTCCTTCCCATTCCAAGCCTGAGACCCTTCCTATAGCATGAGATGTGATGTCTCAATGCTTCTAATACCAAACCTGAGATCCTTCCTATAACATGAGATGTGATATCCAACTCCTTCCCATTCCAATCCTGAGACCCTTCCTATAGCATGAGATGTGATATCTCAATGCTTATACGAAACCTGAGACCCTTCCTATAGCATGAGATGTGATATCTCAATGCCTCTAATACCAAACCTGAGATCCTTCTTCTAACATGAAATGTGATATCCAACTCCTTCCCTTTCCAAACCTGAGAGCCTACCTATAGCATGAGATGTGATATCCAAGTCCTTCCCATTCCAATCCTTAGACCCTTCCTACAGCATGCAATATGATATCTCAATGATTCTAATAACAAACCTGAGACCCGTCCTATAACATGAGATGGGATATCCAACTCCTTCCCATTCCAATCCTGAGACACTTCCGATAGCAGAGATGTGATATCTCAATGCTTATACCAAACCTGAGCCCCTTCCTATAGCATGAGATGTGATATCCAACTCCTTCCCGTTCCAAACCTGAGACCTTTCCTATAGCATATGTTATATCCAACTCCTTCCCATTCCAAACATGAGACCCTTCCTATAGCATGAGATGTGATATCCAACTCCTTCCCATTCCAATCCTGAGACCCTTCCTATAGCATGAGATGTGATATCTCAATGCCTCTAATACCAAACCTGAGATCCTTCCTCTAACATGAAATGTGATATCCAACTCCTTCCCTTTCCAAACCTGAGATCCTTCCTATAGCATGAGATGTGATATCTCAATGCTTATACCAAACCTGAGACTCTTCCTATAACATGAGATATGATATCCAACTCCTTCCCGTTCCAAACCTGAGACCCTTCCTGCAGCATGAGATGTGATATCCCACTCCTTCCCATTCCAATCCTCAGACCCTTCCGATAGCATGAGATGTGATATTTCAATGCTTCTAATACCAAACCTGAGATCCTTCCTATAACATGTGATGTGATATCCAAATCCTTCCCCTTCCAAACCTGAGACCCTCCCTTTAGCATGAGATGTGATATCCAACTCCTTCCCATTCCAATCCTGAGACCCTTCTGATAGCATGAGATGTGATGTCTCAATGCTTCTAATACCAAACCTGAGATCCTTCCTATAACATGAGATGTGATATCCAACTCCTTCTCATTCTAATCCTGAGACCCTTCCTATAGCATGAAAAGTGATATCTCCATGCTTATACCCAAACCTGAGACCCTTCCTATAGTATGAGATGTGATATCCAACTCCTTCCCCTTCCAAACCTGAGACCCTTCCTATAGCATGAGATGTGATATCCAACTCCTTCCCATCCCAATCCTGAGACACTTCCGATTGCAGAGATGTGATATCTCAATGCTTATACCAAACCTGAGACTCTTCCTATAACATGGGATGTGATATCCAACTCCTTCCCGTTCCAAACCTGAGACCCTCCCTTTAGCATGAGATGTGATATCCAACTCCTTCACATTCCAATCCTGAGACCCTTCTGATAGCATGAGATGTGATATCTCAATGCCTCTAATACCAAACCTGAGATCCTACCTCCAACATGAAATGTGATATCCAACTGCTTCCCTTTCCAAACCTGAGACTCTGCCTATAGCATGAGATGTGATATCCAACTCCTTCCCATCCCAATCCTGAGACACTTCCGATTGCAGAGATGTGATATCTCAATGCTTATACCAAACCTGAGACTCTTCCTATAACATGGGATGTGATATCCAACTCCTTCCCGTTCCAATCCTGAGACCCTTCCTATAGCATGAAAAGTGATATCTCCATGCTTATACCCAAACCTGAGACCCTTCCTATAGTATGAGATGTGATATCCAAATCCTTCCCATTCTAATCCTGAGACCCTTCCTATAGCATGAGATGTGATATCTCAATGCTTCTAATACCAAACCTGAGACCGGTCCTACAACATGAGATGTGATATCCAAATCCTTCCCCTTCCAAACCTTAGACCCTTCCTACCCTTCCGATAGCATGAGATGTGATATCCCAATGCTTCTACCAAACCTGAGACCCATACTATGGCATGAGATGTGATATCAAACTCCTTCCCCTTCCAAACCTGAGACCCTCCCTTTAGCATGAGATGTGATATCCAACTCCTTCCCATTCCAATCCTGAGACCCTTCTGATAGCATGAGATGTGATATCTCAATGCCTCTAATACCAAACCTGAGATCCTACCTCTAACATGAAATGTGATATCCAACTCCTTCCCTTTCCAAACCTGAGACCCTGCCTATAGCATGAGATGTGATATCCAAGTCCTTCCCATTCCAATCCTGAGACCCTTCCTATAGCATGTGATGTGATATCTCAAAGCTTATACCAAACCTGAGACCCTTCCTATGGCATGTGATGTCATATACAACTCCTTCCCATTCCAATCCTGAGACCCTTCCTATAGCATGAGATGTGATATCTCAATGCTTATACCAAACCTGAGACCCTTCCTATAGCATGAGATGTGATATCCAACTTCTTCCCATTCCAATCCTGAGACCCTTTTTATAACATGAGATTTGATGTCTCAATGCTTCTAATACCAAACCTGAGATCTTTCCTATAACATGAGATGTGATATCCAACTCCTTCCCATTCCAATTCTGAGACCCTTCCTATAGCATGAGATGTGATATCTCAATGCTTATACCAAACCTGAGACCCTTCCTATAGCTTGAGATGTGATATCCAACTCCTTCCCATTCCAATCCTGAGACCCTTCCTATAGCATGAGATGTGATATCTCAATGCTTCTAATACCAAACCTGAGACCCTTCCTATAGCTTGAGATGTGATATCCAACCCCTTCCCCTTCCAAACCTGAGAGCCTTCCGATAGCATGAGATATGATATCCAAGTCCTTCCCATTCCAATCCTGAGTCCCTTCCTATAACATGAGATGTGATATCCAACACCTTCCCATTCCAACCTGAGACTCTTCCTATAGCATGATGGGATATCCAACTCCTTCCAAATCCAATACTGATACCCTTCCGATAGCATGAGATGTGATATCAAACTTCTAACCATTCCAATCCTGAGACCCTTCCTATAGCTTGAGATGTGTTATCCAACTCCTTCCCATTCCAATTCTGAGACCCTTCCTATACCATGAGACTTGATATCTCAATGCTTCTAATACCAAACCTGAGACCCGTCCTATAACATGAGATGTGATATCCAAATCCTTCCCCTTCCAAACCTTAGACCCTTCCTATATCATGAGATGTGATATCCAACTCCTTCCCATTCCAATCCTGAGACCCTTCCGATATCATGAGATTTGTTATCTCAATGCTTCTAATATCAAACTTGAGACCCTCCCTATATACATGTACTTTCCCGCGAAACACGGATGCTTTCGCGAGCTTCTACATGTCTTGTGTGTGCCTCCAGGATGTGGGCTGGGATGTCTGGTCCCAATACACATCCTGGGTGCCAGAGAGTCTAGGGTGGTGTGAATGCCTGGGACCACCGTGGTCCGTGATTGGTCCACGAATGGTGTGAGTGTTGATGAGCGGATCTCCCATTGGGTCCCCTCTGTTTTGGCGCGAAGGGAACCGTGGATAAGAGGGGGCTGGAAACACCACTACCATGTCGATCTCCTGAGTTCTCACGAACGAAGGAATACAGGAGCCAAGTATCCTGCAACCAAGAGGCTGAACCGAGGAATCGCTGGTGACCCACTGAAGGACTTCTCCTCTGCACTGCTATCGTCTTGTGAAACCCTTTTCACCTTTGATCGAACCAGAAGGCCTGTACTGGTACTTCGACCCTTTGGAATAGCAGGAACAGCTATTCTCGGCATCTTCACCATCTCCTGCCAGTAAGCCTTCGGAAGTGTCTCTGGGCCATCCAGCTGACTGACCAGCTTACACGGGAGTCTTGCTCTGTAACCGCCGCCAGGTTGTGTAGTATTTCGAGTCCTTGTCACTCTCACACGCTTCGTACACTTGGCGTTCCCAAGTCGGAAGTGAGTAGTGTACATTTGGCTCAGATACACACGGCCGCTCCGTTGCCCTGCTGTGGTAACAAACTGTGCAGGTTTCTTCGATTGGGACGTCTTTTTACTCAACACGACGACGAGGCGTTCCCTGCTCTTCTGAACCTGCCAGCTGCTGAAACTGATGCGGAGAAGCCTGGGTCTGCTTGCATCGGGGACCGGTGAGTAGCATAGCTAGGATCTGGTCGCCCTCCTGCAGGAGCCCATTGCTTTTCCCCACTGTGTAAAACAGCAACCCTTTTCCGTACTCGCGCTCTGCTTCTGCACACTGTGGAGGCTGCGCTTGAGTCGCGGAACTTGTTCTTCTTCTTTTGTGCACTAAACTGAACTGCCTGATTTCCCTCGAAGAGCTTCTCCTTTTGCCCGTTGGCACCAGCGCGTGCAGGTACTTTTGAGCACAAGGCTCCACTCTTCGCAGGGCTCGGACTTCCATCTAGTTAGGTGCCTCTGAAGGCGAACTGGGTCTAAGCATTATTTCGCACTGCCTGTCTTCCTTCCCTTTTAGGTGGACTACCCATTTCGTGCATATAACGCTTGAGACTGTCGTATTTGTATATATATTGTGTTGATATGGTATGTGTTGGTTTAATATAGTTATATTGTGATTTTCTCGCTACGGTCATTGTTTTAAAGGCCTTGAAATAAATGTGTATATATTTTTAATATAACAACTGTTTGGAGTAGTTTGTAAGTGATCTTGCTTTGTGTGCTCATTGCGGGCTTTCAGTCACCCTCACCCCTCTTGAGACCTAGTCTTGACCGGCGCGATCGCTACCTTGATTGGTCTGGCTCGTCCAGAGGTTACCCTGTTCCAAGTAATTAGGTTGGCCTTCTGAACTTCTGCGCCACCAGGACAGAGTTCAGAAATCCGTCTTAACAATGAGATGTGATATCCAACTCCTTCCCATTCCAACCTGAGACCCTTCTTATAGCATGAGATGGGATATCCAACTCCTTCCAAATCCAATTCTGATACCCTTCCGATAGCATGAGATGTGATATCCCAATGCTTCTACCAAACCTGAGACCCATACTATGGCATGAGATGTGATATCAAACTCCTTCCCATTCCAATCCTGAGACCCTTCCTATAGCTTGAGATGTGATATCCAAATCCTTCCCATTCCAATTCTGAGACCCTTCCTATACCATGAGACTTGATATCTCAATGCTCTAATACCAAACCTGAGACCCGTCCTATAACATGAGATGTGATATCCAAATCCTTCCCCTTCCAAACCTAAGACCCTTCCTTTATCATGAGATGTGATATCCAACTCCTTCCCATTCCAATCCTGAGACCCTTCCGATATCATGAGATGTGATATCTCAATGCTTCTAATATCAAACTTGAGACCCTCCCTATAGCATGAGATGTGATATCCAAGTCCTTCCCATTCCAATCCTGAGACCCTTCCTATAGCATGAGATGTGATATCTCAATGCTTCTAATACCAAACGTGAGACCCTTCCTATAACATGAGATGGGAATATCCAACTCCTTCCCATTCCAATCCTGAGACCCTTCCGATAGCAGAGATGTGATATCTGAATGCTTATACCAAACCTGAGATCCTTCCTATAACATGAGATGTGATATCCAACTCCTTCCCATTCCAATCCTGAGACACTTCCTATAGCATGAGATGTGATATCTCACTGCTTATACCAAACCTGAGACCCTTCCTATAGCATGAGATGTGATATCCAACTGCTTCCCATTCCAATCCTGAGACCCTTCCTATAGCATGAGATGTGATATCTCAATGCTTCTAATATCAAACTTGAGACCCTCCCTATAGCATGAGATGTGATATCCAAGTCCTTCCCATTCCAATCCTGAGACACTTCCTATAGCATGAGATGTGATATCGCAATGCTTCTAATACCAAACCTGAGACTCCTCCTATAACATGAGATGGGATATCCAACTCCTTCGCATTCCAATCCTGAGACCCTTCCGATAGCAGAGATGTGATATCTCAATGCTTATACCAAACCTGAGATCCTTCCTATGGCATGAGATGTCATATACAACTCCTTCCCATTCCAATCCTGAGACCCTTCCTATAGCATGAGATGTGATATCTCAATGCTTATACCAAACCTGAGACCCTTCCTATAGCATGAGATGTGATATCCAACTCCTTCCCGTTCCAATCCTGAGAACCTTCCTATAGCATGAGATGTGATGTCTCAATGCTTCTAATACCAAACCTGAGATCCTTCCTATAACATGAGATGTGATATCCAACTCCTTCCCATTCCAATCCTGAGACCCTTCCTATAGCATGAGATGTGATATCTCAATGCTTATACCAAACCCGAGACCCTTCCTATAACATGAGATGTGATATCCAACTCCTTCCCATTCCAATCCTGAGACCCTTCCTATAGCATGAGATGTGATATCTCAATGCCTCTAATACCAAACTTGAGATCCTTCCTCTAACATGAAATGTGATATCCAACTCCTTTCCTTTCCAAACCTGAGAGCCTACCTATAGCATGAGATGTGATCTCCAAGTCCTTCCCATTCCAATCCTTAGACCCTTCCTACAGCATGCAATATGATATCTCAATGATTCTAATAACAAACCTGAGACCCGTCCTATAACATGAGATGGGATATCCAACTCCTTCCCATTCCAATCCTGAGACACTTCCGATAGCAGAGATGTGATATCTCAATGCTAATACCAAACCCGAGACCCTTCCTATAACATGAGATGTGATATCCAACTCCTTCCCGTTCCAAACCTGAGACCCTTCCTATAGCATATGTGATATCCAACTCCTTCCCATTCCAAACATGAGACCCTTCCTATAGCAAGAATGTAATATCCAACTCCTTCCCATTCCAATCCTGAGACCATTCCTATAGCATGAGATGTGATATCTCAATGCTTCTAATACCAAACCTGAGATCCTTCCTATGACATGAGATGTGATATCCAATTCCTTCCCATTCCAAACCTGAGACCCTTCCTACAGCATGCAATGTGATATCTCAGTGCTTCTAATACCAAACCTGAGACCAGTCCTATAAAATGAGATGAGATATCCAACTCCTTCCCCTTCCAAACCTGAGACCCTTCCTATAGCATGAGATGTGATATCCAACTCCTTCCCATCCCAATCCTGAGACACTTCCGATTGCAGAGATGTGATATCTCAATGCTTATACCAAACCTGAGACTCTTCCTATAACATGGGATGTGATATCCAACTCCTTCCCGTTCCAAACCTGAGACCCTCCCTTTAGCATGAGATGTGATATCCAACTCCTTCACATTCCAATCCTGAGACCCTTCTGATAGCATGAGATGTGATATCTCAATGCCTCTAATACCAAACCTGAGATCCTACCTCCAACATGAAATGTGATATCCAACTGCTTCCCTTTCCAAACCTGAGACTCTGCCTATAGCATGAGATGTGATATCCAACTCCTTCCCATCCCAATCCTGAGACACTTCCGATTGCAGAGATGTGATATCTCAATGCTTATACCAAACCTGAGACTCTTCCTATAACATGGGATGTGATATCCAACTCCTTCCCGTTCCAAACCTGAGACCCTCCCTTTAGCATGAGATGTGATATCCAACTCCTTCACATTCCAATCCTGAGACCCTTCTGATAGCATGAGATGTGATATCTCAATGCCTCTAATACCAAACCTGAGATCCTACCTCCAACATGAAATGTGATATCCAACTGCTTCCCTTTCCAATCCTGAGACCCTTCCTATAGCATGTGATGTGATATCTCAATGCTTATACCAAACCTGAGACCCTTCCTATGGCATGAGATGTCATATACAACTCCTTCCCATTCCAATCATGAGACCCTTCCTATAGCATGAGATGTGATATCTCAATGCTTATACCAAACCTGAGACCCTTCCTATAGCATGAGATGTGATATCCAACTTCTTCCCATTCCAATCCTGAGACCCTTCCTATAACATGAGATGTGATGTCTCAATGCTTCTAATACCAAACCTGAGATCTTTCCTATAACATGAGATGTGATATCCAACTCCTTCCCATTCCAATTCTGAGACCCTTCCTATAGCATGAGATGTGATATCTCAATGCTTATACCAAACCTGAGACCCTTCCTATAGCTTGAGATGTGATATCCAACTCCTTCCCATTCCAATCCTGAGACCCTTCCTATAGCATGAGATGTGATATCTCAATGCCTCTTATACCAAACCTGAGATCCTTCCTCTAACATGAAATGTGATATCCAACTCCTTCCCCTTCCAAACCTGAGAGCCTTCCTATAGCATGAGATATGATATCCAAGTCCTTCCCATTCCAATCCTGAGACCCTTCCTATAACATGAGATGTGATATCCAACTTCTTCCCATTCCAACCTGAGACCCTTCCTATAGCATGAGATGGGATATCCAACTCCTTCCAAATCCAATACTGATACCCTTCCGATAGCATGAGATGTGATATCCCAATGCTTCTACCAAACCTGAGACCCATACTATGGCATGAGATGTGATATCAAACTCCTTCCCATTCCAATCCTGAGACCCTTCCTATAGCTTGAGATGTGATATCCAACTCCTTCCCATTCCAATTCTGAGACCCTTCCTATACCATGAGACTTGATATCTAAATGCTTCTAATACCAAACCTGAGACCCGTCCTATAACATGAGATGTGATATCCAAATCCTTCCCCTTCCGAACCTTAGACCCTTCCTTTATCATGAGATGTGATATCCAACTCCTTCCCATTCCAATCCTGAGACCCTTCCTATAGCATGAGAAGTGATATCTCAATGCTTCTAATACCAAACCTGAGACCCTTCCTATAACATAAGATGGGAATATCCAACTCCTTCCCATTCCAATCCTGAGACCATTCCGATAGCAGAGATGTGATATCTCAATGCTTATACCAAACCTGAGATCCTTCCTATAACATGAGATGTGATATCCAACTCCTTCCCATTCCAATCCTGAGACACTTCCTATAGCATGAGATGTGATATCTCACTGCTTATACCAAACCTGAGACCCTTCCTATAGCATGAGATGTGATATCCAACTCCTTCCCATTCCAATCCTGAGACCCTTCCTATAGCATGAGATGCGATATCTCAATGCTTATACCAAACCTGAGACCCTTCCTATAGCATGAGATGTGATATCCAACTCCTTCCCATTCCAATCCTGAGACCCTTCCTATAGCATGAGATGTAATATCTCAATGCCTCTAATACCAATCCTGAGATCCTTCCTCTAATATGAAATGTGATATCCAACTACTTCCCTTTCCAAACCTGAGAGCTTATCTATAGCATGAGATGTGATATCCAAGTCCTTCCCATTCTAATACTTAGACCCTTCCTACAGCATGCAATATGATATCTCAATGATTCTAATAACAAACCTGAGACCAGTCCTATAACATGAGATGGGATATCCAACTCCTTCCCATTTCAATCCTGAGACACTTCCGATAGCAGAGATATGATATCTCAATGCTTATACCAAACCTGAGACCCTTCCTATAACATGAGATGTGATATCCAACTCCTTCCCGTTCCAAACCTGAGACCCTTCCTTTAGCATGAGATGTGATATCAGCTCCTTCCCATTCCAATCCTGAGACATTTCCGATAGCATGAGATGTGATATCTCAATGCTTCTACCAAACCTGAGACCCTTCCTTTAGCATGAGATGTGATATCCAACTCCTTCCCATTCCAATCCTGAGACACTTCCTATATCATGAGATGTGATATCTCAGTACTTCTAATACCAAACCTGAGATCCTTCCGATAACATGAGATGTGATATCCAAATCCTTCCCCTTCCAAACCTGAGACCCTCCCTTTAGCATGAGATGTGATATCCAGCTCCTTCCCTTTCCAATCCTGAGACCCTTCTGATAGCATGAGATGTGATATCTCAATGCTTCTAATACCAAGCCTGAGATCCTTCCGATAGCATGAGATGTGATATCTCAATGCTTCTAATACCAAACCTGAGATCCTTCCTATAACATGAGATGTGATATCCAAATCCTTCCCCTTCCAAACCTGAGACCCTCCCTTTAGCATGAGATGTGATATCCAACTCCTTCCCATTCCAATCCTGAGACCCTTCTGATAGCATGAGATGTGATATCTCAATGCCTCTAATACCAATCCTGAGACCCTTCCTATAACATGAGATGTGATATCCAACTCCTTCCCATTTTAACCTGAGACCCGTCCTATAACATGAGATGGGATATCCAACTCCTTCCCATTCCAATCCTGAGACACTTCCGATAGCAGAGATGTGATATCTCAATGCTTATACCAAACCTGAGACCCTTCCTATAACATGAGATGTGATATCCAACTCCTTCCCGTTCCAACCTGAGACCCTTCCTATAGCATATGTGATATCCAACTCCTTCCCATTCCAAACATGAGACCCTTCCTATAGCAAGAATGTAATATCCAACTCCTTCCCATTCCAATCCTGAGACCATTCTGATAGCATGAGATGTGATATCTCAATGCCTCTAATACCAATCCTGAGACCCTTCCTATAACATGAGATGTGATATCCAACTCCTTCCCATTTCAACCTGAGACCCTTCCTATAGCATGAGATGGGATATCCAACTCCTTCCGAATCCAATTCTGATACCCTTCCGATAGCATGAGATGTGATATCCCAATGCTTCTACCAAACCTGAGACCCATACTATGGCATGAGATGTGATATCAAACTCCTTCCCATTCCAATCCTGAGACCCTTCCTATAGCATGAGATGTGATGTCTCAATGCTTCTAATACCAAACCTGAGATCCTTCCTCTAACATGAAATGTGATATCCAACTCCTTTCCTTTCCAAACCTGAGAGCCTACCTATGGCATGAGATGTGATATCCAAGTCCTTCCCATTCCAATCCGTAGACCCTTCCTACAGCATGCAATATGATATCTCAATGATTCTAATAACAAACCTGAGACCCGTCCTATAACATGAGATGGGATATCCAACTCCTTCCCGTTCCAAACCTGAGACCCTTCCTATAGCATATGTGATATCCAACTCCTTCCCATTCCACACATGAGACCCTTCCTATAGCAAGAATGTAATATCCAACTCCTTCCCATTCCAATCCTGAGACCATTCCTATAGCATGAGATGTGATATCTCAATGCTTCTAATACCAAACCTGAGACCAGTCCTATAACATGAGATGGGATATCCAACTCCTTCCCCTTCCAAACCTGAGACCCTTCCTATAGCATGAGATGTGATATCCAACTCCTTCCGATTCCAATCCTGAGACCCTTCCGATAGCATGAGATGTGATATCTCAATGCCTCTAATACCAAACCTGAGATACTTCCGATAGCAGGCGATGTGATATCTCAATGCTTCTAATACCAAACCTGAGATCCTTCCTATAACATGAGATGTGATATCCAAATCCTTCCCCTTCCAAACCTGAGACCCTCCCTTTAGCATTAAATGTGATATCCAACTCCTTCCCATTCCAATCCTGAGACCCTTCTGATAGCATGAGATGTGATATCTCAATGCCTCTAATACCAAACCTGAGATCCTACCTCTAACATGAAATGTGATATCCAACTCCTTCCCTTTCCAAACCTGAGACCATGCCTATAGCATGAGATGTGATAATCAAGTCCTTCCCATTCCAATCCTGAGACCCTTCCTATAGCATGAGATGTGATATCTCAATGCTTATACCAAACCTGAGACCCTTCCTATAGCATGAGATGTGATATCCAACTCCTTCCCATTCCAATCCTGAGACCCTTCCTATAGCATGAGATGTGATATCCAACTTCTTCCCATTCCAATCCTGAGACCCTTCCTATAACATGAAATGTGATGTCTCAATGCTTCTAATACCAAACCTGAGATCTTTCCTATAACATGAGATGTGATATCCAACTCCTTCCCATTCCAATCCTGAGACCCTTCCTATAACATGAGATGTGATATCCAACTCCTTCCCATTTCAACCTGAGACCCTTCCTATAGCATATGTGATATCCAACTCCTTCCCATTCCACACATGAGACCCTTCCTATAGCAAGAATGTAATATCCAACTCCTTCCCATTCCAATCCTGAGACCATTCCTATAGCATGAGATGTGATATCTCAATGCTTCTAATACCAAACCTGAGACCAGTCCTATAACATGAGATGGGATATCCAACTCCTTCCCCTTCCAAACTTGAGACCCTTCCTATAGCATGAGATGTGATATCCAACTCCTTCCCATCCCAATCATGAGAAACTTCCGATTGCAGAGATGTGATATCTCAATGCTTATACCAAACCTGAGACTCTTCCTATAACATGAGATGTGATATCCAACTCCTTCCTGTTCCAAACCTGAGACCCTTCCTATAGCATGAGATGTGATATCCAACTCCTTCCGATTCCAATCCTGAGACCCTTCCGATAGCATGAGATGTGATATCTCAATGCCTCTAATACCAAACCTGAGATACTTCCGATAGCATGCGATGTGATATCTCAATGCTTCTAATACCAAACCTGAGATCCTTCCTATAACATGAGATGTGATATCCAAATCCTTCCCCTTCCAAACCTGAGACCCTCCCTTTAGCATGAGATGTGATATCCAACTCCTTCCCATTCCAATCCTGAGACCCTTCTGATAGCATGAGATGTGATATCTCAATGCCTCTAATACCAAACCTGAGATCCTACCACTAACATGAAATGTGATATCCAACTCCTTCCCTTTCCAAACCTGAGACCCTGCCTATAGCATGAGATGTGATATCCAAGTCCTTCCCATTCCAATCCTGAGACCCTTCCTATAGCATGTGATATGATATCTCAATGCTTATACCAAACCTGAGACCCTTCCTATGGCATGAGATGTCATATACAACTCCTTCCCATTCCAATCCTGAGACCCTTCCTATAGCATGAGATGTGATATCTCAATGCTTATACCAAACCTGAGACCCTTCCTATAGCATGAG
Organism: Ambystoma mexicanum; assembly: GCF_040938575.1. Taxonomy (NCBI): domain Eukaryota; kingdom Metazoa; phylum Chordata; class Amphibia; order Caudata; family Ambystomatidae; genus Ambystoma; species Ambystoma mexicanum. Next base: position 302,063,787 of record NC_090938.1, read on the forward strand.
ATGTGATATCCAACTCCTTCCCATTCCAATTCTGAGACCCTTCCTATAGCATGAGATGTGATATCTCAATGCTTATACCAAACCTGAGACCCTTCCTATAGCTTGAGATGTGATATCCAACTCCTTCCCATTCCAATCCTGAGACCCTTCCTATAGCATGAGATGTGATATCCAACTTCTTCCCATTCCAATCCTGAGACCCTTCCTATAACATGAGATGTGATGTCTCAATGCTTCTAATACCAAACCTGAGATCTTTCCTATAACATGAGATGTGATATCCAACTCCTTCCCATTCCAATCCTGAGACCCTTCCTATAACATGAGATGTGATATCCAACTCCTTCCCATTTCAACCTGAGACCCTTCCTATAGCATGAGATGGGATATCCAACTCCTTCCAAATCCAATTCTGATACCCTTCCGATAGCATGAGATGTGATATCCCAATGCTTCTACCAAACCTGAGACCCATACTATGGCATGAGATGTGATATCAAACTCCTTCCCATTCCAATACTGAGACCCTTCCTATAGCATGAGATGTGATGTCTCAATGCTTCTAATACCAAACCTGAGACCCTTCCTATAGCATGAGATGTGATATCCAACTCCTTCCGATTCCAATCCTGAGACCCTTCCTATAGCATCAGATGTGATATCTCAATGCCTCTAATACCAAACCTGAGATCCTTCCTCTAACATGAAATGTGATATCCAACTCCTTTCCTTTCCAAACCTGAGAGCCTACCTATAGCATGAGATGTGATATCCAAGTCCTTCCCATTCCAATCCTTAGACCCTTCCTACAGCATGCAATATGATATCTCAATGATTCTAATAACAAACCTGAGACCCGTCCTATAACATGAGATGGGATATCCAACTCCTTCCCATTCCAATCCTGAGACACTTCTGATAGCAGAGATGTGATGTCTCAATGCTTATACCAAACATGAGACCCTTCCTATAACATGAGATGTGATATCCAACTCCTTCCCGTTCCAAACCTGAGACCCTTCCTATAGCATATGTGATATCCAACTCCTTCCCATTCCAAACATGAGACCCTTCCTATAGCAAGAATGTAATATCCAACTCCTTCCCATTCCAATCCTGAGACCATTCCTATAGCATGAGATGTGATATCTCAATGCTTCTAATACCAAACCTGAGACCAGTCCTATAACATGAGATGGGATATCCAACTCCTTCCCCTTCCAAACCTGAGACCCTTCCTATAGCATGAGATGTGATATCTAACTCCTTCCCATCCCAATCCTGAGACACTTCCGATTGCAAAGATGTGATATCTCAATGCTTATACCAAACCTGAGACTCTTCCTATAACATGAGATGTGATATCCAACTCCTTCCCGTTCCAAACCTGAGACCCTTCCTATAGCATGAGATGTGATATCCAACTCCTTCCGATTCCAATCCTGAGACCCTTCCGATAGCATGAGATGTGATATCTCAATGCTTCTAATACCAAACCTGAGATCCTTCCTATAACATGTGATGTGATATCCAAATCCTTCCCCTTCCAAACCTGAGACCCTCCCTTTAGCATGAGATGTGCTATCCAACTCCTTCCCATTCCAATCCTGAGACCCTTATGATAGCATGAGATGTGATATCTCAATGCCTCTAATACCAAACCTGAGATACTTCCGATAGCATGAGATGTGATATCTCAATGCTTCTAATACCAAACCTGAGATCCTTCCTATAACATGAGATGTGATATCCAAATCCTTCCCCTTCCAAACCTGAGACCCTCCCTTTAGCATGAGATGTGATATCCAACTCATTCCCATTCCAATCCTGAGACCCTTCTGATAGCATGAGATGTGATATCTCAATGCCTCTAATACCAAACCTAAGATCCTACCTCTAACATGAAATGTGATATCCAACTCCTTCCCTTTCCAAACCTGAGACCCTGCCTATAGCATGAGATGTGATATCCAAGTCCTTCCCATTCCAATCCTGAGACCCTTCCTATAGCATGTGATGTGATATCTCAATGCTTATACCAAACCTGAGACCCTTCCTATGGCATGAGATGTCATATACAACTCCTTCCCATTCCAATCCTGAGACCCTTCCTATAGCATGAGATGTGATATCCAACTTCTTCCCATTCCAATCCTGAGACCCTTCCTATAACATGAGATGTGATGTCTCAATGCTTCTAATACCAAACCTGAGATCTTTCCTATAACATGAGATGTGATATACAACTCCTTCCCATTCCCATTCTGAGACACTTCCTATAGCATGAGATGTGATATCTCAATGCTTATACCAAACCTGAGACTCTTCCTATAGCTTGAGATTTGATATCCAACTCCTTCCCATTCCAATCCTGAGACCCTTCCTATAGCATGAGATGTGATATCTCAATGCTTCTAATACCAAACCTAGATCCTTCCTCTAACTTGAAATGTGATATCCAACTCCTTCCCCTTCCAAACCTGAGAGCCTTCCCATAGCATGAGATATGATATCCAAGTCCTTCCCATTCCAATCCTGAGACCCTTCCTATAACATTAGATGTGATATCCAACTCCTTCCCATTCCAATCCTGAGACCCCTCTGATAGCATGAGATGTGATATCTCAATGCCTCTAATACCAATCCTGAGACCCTTCCTATAACATGGGATGTGATATCCAACTCCTTCCCATTTCAACCTGAGACCCTTCCTATAGCATGAGATGGGATATCCAACTCCTTCCAAATCCAATTCTGATACCCTTCCGATAGCATGAGATGTGATATCCCAATGCTTCTACCAAACCTGAGACCCATACTATGGCATGAGATGTGATATCAAACTCCTTCCCATTCCAATCCTGAGTCCCTTCCTATAGCTTGAGATGTGATATCCAACTCCTTCCCATTCCAATTCTGAGACCCTTCCTATACCATGAGACTTGATATCTCAATGCTTCTAATACCAAACCTGAGACCCATCCTATAACATGAGATGTGATATCCAAATCCTTCCCCTTCCAAACCTTAGACCCTTCCTTTATCATGAGATGTGATATCCAACTCCTTCCCATTCCAATCCTGAGACCCTTCCGATATCATGAGATTTGTTATCTCAATGCTTCTAATATCAAACTTGAGACCCTCCCTATAGCATGAGATGTGACATCCAAGTCCTTCCCATTAAAATCCTGAGACCCTTCTGATAGCAGAGATGTGATATCTCAATGCTTATACCAAACCTGAGACCCTTCCTATGGCCTGAGATGTCATATACAACTCCTTCCCATTCCAATCCTGAGACCCTTCCTATAGCATGAGATGTGATATCTCAATGCTTATACCAAATCTGAGACCCTTCCTATAGCATGAGATGTGATATCCAACTCCTTCCCATTCCAATCCTGAGACCCTTCCTATAGCATGAGATGTGATGTCTCAATGCTTCTAATACCAAACCTGAGATCCTTCCTATAACATGAGATGTGATATCCAACTCCTTCCCATTCCAATCCTGAGACCCTTCCTGTAGCATGAGAAGTGCTATCTCCATGCTTATACCAAACCTGAGACCCTTCCTATAGCATGAGATGTGATATCCAAATCCTTCCCATTCCAATCCCGAGACCCTTCCTATAGCATGAGATGTGATATCTCAATGCTTATACCAAACCTGAGAGCCTACCTATAGCATGAGATGTGATATCCAAGTCCATCCCATTCCAATCCTTAGACCCTTCCTACAGCATGCGATGTGATATCTCAATGATTCTAATACCAAACCAGAGACCCGTCCTATAACATGAGATGGGATATCCAACTCCTTCCCATTCCAATCCTGAGCCACTTCCGATAGCAGAGATGTGATATCTCAATGCTTATACCAAACCTGAGACCCTTCCTATAACATAAGATGTGATATCCAACTCCTTCCCGTTCCAAACCTGAGACACTTCCTATAGCATATGTGATATCCAACTCCTTCCCATTCCAAACATGAGACCCTTCCTATAGCAAGAATGTAATATCCAACTCCTACCCATTCCAATCCTGAGACCATTCCTATAGCATGAGATGTGATATATCAATGCTTCTAATACCAAACCTGAGATCCTTCCTATGACATGAGATGTGATGTCTCAATGCTTCTAATACCAAACCTGAGATCTTTCCTATAACATGAGATGTGATATCCAACTCCTTCCCATTCCAATTCTGAGACCCTTCCTATAGCATGAGATGTGATATCTCAATGCTTATACCAAACCTGAGACCCTTCCTATAGCTTGAGATGTGATATCCAACTCCTTCCCATTCCAATCCTGAGACCCTTCCTATAGCGTGAGATGTGATATCTCAATGCCTCTAATACCAAACCTGAGATCCTTCCTCTAACATAAAATGTGATATCCAACTCCTTCCCCTTCCAAACCTGAGAGCCTTCCCATTGCATGAGATATGATATCCAAGTCCTTCCCATTCCAATCCTGAGACCCTTCCTATAAAATGAGATGTGATATCCAACTCCTTCCCATTCCAACCTGAGACCCTTCCTATAGCATGAGATGGGATATCCAACTCCTTCCAAATCCAATACTGATACCCTTCCGATAGCATGAGATGTGATATCCCAATGCTTCTACCACACCTAAGACCCATACTATGGCATGAGATGTGATATCAAACTCCTTCCCATTCCAATCCTGAGACCCTTCCTATAGCTTGAAATGTGATATCCAACTCCTTCCCATTCCAATTCTGAGACCCTTCCTATACCATGAGACTTGATATCTCAATGCTTCTAATACCAAACCTGAGACCCATCCTATAACATGGGATGTGATATCCAAATCCTTCCCCTTCCAAACCTTAGACCCTTCCTTTATCATGAGATGTGATATCCAACTCCTTCCCTTTCCAATCCTGAGACCCTTACGATATCATGAGATTTGTTATCTCAATGCTTCTAATATCAAACTTGAGACCCTCCCTATAGCATGAGATGTGACATCCAAGTCCTTCCCATTAAAATCCTGGGACACGTCCGATAGCAGAGATGTGATATCTCAATGCTTATACCAAACCTGAGACCCTTCCTATGGCCTGAGATGTCATATACAACTCCTTCCCATTAAAATCCTGAGACCCTTCCTATAGCATGAGATGTGATATCTCAATGCTTATACCAAATCTGAGACCCTTCCTATAGCATGAGATGTGATATCCAACTTCTTCCCATTCCAATCCTGAGACCCTTCCTATAGCATGAGATCTGATGTCTGAACGCTTCTAATACCAAACCTGAGATCCTGCCTATAACATGAGATGTGATATCCAACTCCTTCCCATTCCAATCCTGAGACCCTTCCTATAGCATGAGAATTGATATCTCCATGCTTATACCAAACGTGAGACCCTTCCTATGGCCTGAGATGTCATATACAACTCCTTCCCATTCCAATCCTGAGACCCTTCCTATAGCATGAGATGTTATATCCAACTCCTTCCCATTCCAACTTGAGACCCTTCCTATAGCATGAGATGGGATATCCAACTCCTTCGCATTCCAATCCTGAGACCCTTCCTATAGCATGAGATGTGATGTCTGAATGCTTCTAATACCAAACCTGAGATCCTTCCTATAACATGAAATGTGATATCCAACTCCTTCCCCTTCCAAACCTGAGAGCCTTCCCATAGCATGAGATATGATATCCAAGTCCTTCACATTCCAATCCTGAGACCCTTCCTATAACATGAGATGTGATATCCAACTCCTTCCCATTCCAACCTGAGACCCTTCCGATAGCATGAGATGTGATATCCCAATGCTTCTACCAAACCTGAGACCCATACTATGGCATGAGATGTGATATCAAACTCCTTCCCATTCCAATCCTGAGACCCTTCCTATAGCTTGAGATGTGATATCCAACTCCTTCCCATTCCAATTCTGAGACCCTTCCTATACCATGAGACTTGATATCTCAATGCTTCTAATACCAAACCTGAGACCCATCCTATAACATGGGATGTGATATCCAAATCCCTCCCCTTCCAAACCTTAGACCCTTCCTTTATCATGAGATGTGATATCCAACTCCTTCCCATTCCAATCCTGAGACCCTTCCGATATCATGAGATTTGTTATCTCAATGCTTCTAATATCAAACTTGAGACCCTCCCTATAGCATGAGATGTGACACCCAAGTCCTTCCCATTAGAATCCTGAGACCCTTCGGATAGCAGAGATGTGATATCTCAATGCTTATACCAAACCTGAGACCCTTCCTATGGCCTGAGATGTCATATACAACTCCTTCTTATTAAAATCCTGAGACCCTTCCTATAGCATGAGATTTGATATCCAACTCCTTCCCATTCCAATCCTGAGACCCTTCCTATAACATGAGATGTGATGTCTCAATGCTTCTAATACCAAACCTGAGATCCTTCCTATAACATGAGATGTGATATCCAACTCCTTCCCATTCCAATCCTGAGACCCTTCCTATAGCATGAGATGTGATATCTCAATGCTTATACCAAATCTGAGACCCTTCCTATAGCATGAGATGTGATATCCAACTTCTTCCCATTCCAATCCTGAGACCCTTCCTATAGCATGAGATGTGATATCCAACTCCTTCCCATTCCAACCTGAGACCCTTCCTATAGCATGAGATGGGATATCCAACTCCTTCCAAATCCACTACTGATACCCTTCCGATAGCATGAGATGTGATATCCCAATGCTTCTACCAAACCTGAGACCCATACTATGGCATGAGATGTGATATCAAACTCCTTCCCATTCCAATATTGAGACCCTTCCTATAACTTGAGATGTGATATCCAACTCCTTCCCATTTCAATTCTGAGACCCTTCCTATACTATGAGACGTGATATCTCAATGCTTCTAATACCAAACCTGAGACCCGTCCTATAACATGAGATGTGATATCCAAATCCTTCCCCTTCCAAACCTTAGACCCTTCCTTTATCATGAGATGTGATATCCAACTCCTTCCCATTCCAATCCTGAGACCCTTCCGATATCATGAGATTTGTTATCTCAATGCTTCTAATATCAAACTTGAGACCCTCCCTATAGCATGAGATGTGACATCTAAGTCCTTCCCATTCCAATCCTGAGACCCTTCCTATAGCATGAGATGTGATATCTCAATGCTTCTAATACCAAACCTGAGACCCTTCCTATAACATGAGATGGGATATCCAACTCCTTCCCATTCCAATCCTGAGACCCTTCCGATAGCAGAGATGTGATATCTCAATGCTTATACCAAACCTGAGACCCTTCCTATGGCCTGAGATGTCATATACAACTCCTTCCCATTCCAATCCTGAGACCCTTCCTATAGCATGAGATGTGATATCTCAATGCTTATACCAAATCTGAGACCCTTCCTATAGCATGAGATGTGATATCCAACTCCTTCCCATTCCAATCCTGAGACCCTTCCTACAGCATGAGATGTGATGTCTCAATGCTTCTAATACCAAACCTGAGATCCTTCCTATAACATGAGATGTGATATCCAACTCCTTCCCATTCCAATCCTGAGACCCTTCCTATAGCATGAGAAGTGATATCTCCATGCTTATACCAAACCGGAGACCCTTCCTATAGCATGAGATGTGATATCCAAATCCTTCCCATTCCAATCCTGAGACCCTTCCTATAGCATGAGATGTAATATCTCAATGCTTATCCCAAACCTGAGAGCCTACCTATAGCATGAGATGTGATATCCAAGTCCATCCCTTTCCAATCCTTAGACCCTTCCTACAGCATGCGATGTGATATCTCAATGATTCTAATACCAAACCTGAGACCCTTCCTATAACATGAGATGTGATATCCAACTCCTTCCCGTTCCAAACCTGAGACACTTCCTATAGCATATGTGATATCCAACTCCTTCCCATTCCAAACATTAGACCCTTCCTATAGCAAAAATGTAATATCCAACTCCTACCCATTCCAATCCTGAGACCATTCCTATAGCATGAGATTTGATATATCAATGCTTCTAATACCAAACCTGAGATCCTTCCTATGACATGAGATGTGATATCCAAATCCTTCCCATTCCAATCCTGAGACCCTTCCTATAGCAAGAGATGTGATATCCAAATCCTTCCCATTCCAATCCTGAGACCCTTCCTATAGCATGAGAAGGGATATCCAACTCCTTCCCAATCTAATCCTGAGACCCTTCCGATAGCAGAGATGTGATGTCACAATGCTTATACCAAACCTGAGACCCTTCCTATGGCATGAGATGTGATATCCAACTCCTTGCCATTCAAATCCTGAGACCCCTACTATAGCATGAGATGTGATATCTCAATGCTTCTACCAAACCTGAGACCCTTCCTTTAGCATGAGATGTGATATCCAAATCCTTCATATTCCAATCCTGAGGCCCTTCCTATAGCATGAGATGTGATATCTCAATGCTTCTAATACCAAACCTGAGATCCTTCCTATAACATGAGATGTGATAGCCAATTCCTTCCCATTCCAAACCTGAGACCCTTCCTATTGGATGAGATGTGATCTCCAACTCCTTCCCATTCCAACCCTGAGACCCTTCCTATACCATGAGATGTGATATCTCAATGCTTCTAATACCAAACCTGGGACCCGTCCTATAACATGAGATATGATATCCAAATCCTTCCCCTTCCAAACCTGAGACCCTTCCGATAGCATGAGTTGTGATATCTCAATGCTTCTAATACCAAACCTGAGATCCTTCCTATAACATGAGATGTGATATCCAAATCCTTCCCCTTCCAAACCTGAGACCCTCCCTTTAGCATGAGATGTGATATCCAACTCCTTCCCATTCCAATCCTGATACCCTTCTGATAGCATGAGATGTGATATCTCAATGCCTCTAATACAAACCTGAGATCCTACCTCTAACATGAAATGTGATAGCCCACTCCTTCCCTTTCCAAACCTGAGAGCCTTCCTACAGCATGAGATGTGATATCCAACTCCTTCCCATTCCAATCCTGAGACCCTTCTGATAGCATGAGATGTGATATCTCAGTGCTTCTAATATCAAAACTGAGACCCTCCCTATAGCATGAGATGTGATATCTAAGTCCTTCCCATTCCAATCCTGAGACCCTTCCGATAGCAGAGATGTGATATCTCAATGCTTATACCAAACCTGAGACCCTTCCTATAGCATGAGATGTGATATCCAACTCCTTCCCATTCCAATCCTGAGACCCTTCCTATAACATGTCGATGTGATATCCAAGTCCTTCCCATTACAATCCTGAGACCCTTCCTATAGCTTGAGATGTGATATCCAACTCCTTCCCATTCCAATTCTGAGACCCGTCCTATACCATGAGACTTGATATCTCAATGCTTCTAATGCCAAACCTGAGACCGGTCCTACACCATGAGATGTGATATACAAATCCTTCCCCTTCCAAACCTTAGACCCTTCCTATAGCATGAGATGTGATATCGCAATGCTTCTAATACCAAACCTGAGACCCTTCTTATAACGAGATGGGATATCCAACTCCTTCCCATTCCAATCCTGAGACCCTTCCGATAGCAGAAATGTGATATCTCAATGCTTATACCAAACCTGAGACCCTTCCTATGGCATGAGATGTCATATACTACTCCTTCCGATTCCAATCCTGAGACCCTTCCTATAGCATGAGATGGGATATCTCAATGCTTATACCAAACCTGAGACCCTTCCTATAGCATGAGATGTGATATCCATCTCCTTCCCATTCCAATCCTGAGACCCTTCCTATAGCATGAGATGTGATATCTCAATGCTTCTAATACCAAACCTGAGATCCTTCCTATAACATGAGATGTGATATCAAACTCCTTCCCCTTCCAAACCTGAGACCCTCCCTTTAGCATGAGATGTGATATCCAAATCCTTCCCCTTCCAAACCTGAGACCCTCCATTTAGCATGAGATGTGATATCCAACTCCTTCCCATTCCAATCCTGAGACCCTTCTGATAGCATGAGATGTGATATCTCAATGCCTCTAATACCAATCCTGAGACCCTTCCTATAACATGAGATGTGATATCCAATTCCTTCCCATTCCAACCTGAGACCCTTCCTATAGCATGAGATGGGATATCCAACTCCTTCCAAATCCAATACTGATACCCTTCCGATAGCATGAGATGTGATATCCCAATGCTTCTACCAAACCTGAGACCCATACTATGGCATGAGATGTGATATCAAACTCCTTCCCATTCCAATCCTGAGACCCTTCCTATAGCTTGAGATGTGATATCCAACTCCTTCCCATTCCAATTCTGAGACCCTTCCTATACCATGAGCCTTGATATCTCAATGTTTCTAATACCAAACCTGAGACCCGTCCTATAACATGAGATGTGATATCCAAATCCTTCCCCTTCCAAACCTAAGACCCTTCCTTTATCATGAGATGTGATATCCAACTCCTTCCCATTCCAATCCTGAGACCCTTCCGATATCATGAGATGTGATATCTCAATGCTTCTAATATCAAACTTGAGACCCTCCCTATAGCATGAGATGTGATATCCAAGTCCTTCCCATTCCAATCCTGAGACCCTTCCTATAGCATGAGATGTGATATCTCAATGCTTCTAATACCAAACCTGAGACCCTTCCTATAACATGAGATGGGAATATCCAACTCCTTCCCATTCCAATCCTGAGACCCTTCCGATAGCAGAGATGTGATATCTGAATGCTTATACCAAACCTGAGATCCTTCCTATAACATGAGATGTGATATCCAACTCCTTCCCATTCCAATCCTGAGACACTTCCTATAGCATGAGATGTGATATCTCACTGCTTATACCAAACCTGAGACCCTTCCTATAGCATGAGATGTGATATCCAACTCCTTCCCATTCCAATCCTGAGACCCTTCCTATAGCATGAGATGTGATATCTCAATGCTTCTAATATCAAACTTGAGACCCTCCCTATAGCATGAGATGTGATATCCAAGTCCTTCCCATTCCAGTCCTGAGACACTTCGTATAGCATGAGATGTGATATCTCAATGCTTCTAATACCAAACCTGAGACTCTTCCTATAACATGAGATGGGATATTCAACTCCTTCCCATTCCAATCCTGAGACCCTTCCGATAGCAGAGATGTGATATCTCAATGCTTATACCAAACCTGAGACCCTTCCTATGGCATGAGATGTCATATACAACTCCTTCCCATTATAATCCTGAGACCCTTCCTATAGCATGAGATGTGATGTCTCAATGCTTCTAATACCAAACCTGAGATCCTTCCTATAACATGAGATGTGATATCCAACTCCTTCCCATTCCAATCCTGAGACCCTTCCTATAGTATGAGATGTGATATCTCAATGCTTATACCAAACCCGAGACCCTTCCTATAGCATGAGATGTGATATCCAACTCCTTCCCATTCCAATTCTGAGACCCTTCCTATAGCATGAGATGTGATATCTCAATGCCTCTAATACCAAACCTGAGATCCTTCCTCTAACATGAAATGTGATATCCAACTCCTTTCCTTTCCAATCCTGAGAGCCTACCTATAGCATGAGATGTGATATCCAAGTCCTTCCCATTCCAATCCTTAGACCCTTCCTACAGCATGCAATATGATATCTCAATGATTCTAATAACAAACCTGAGACCCGTCCTATAACATGAGATGGGATATCCAACTCCTTCCCATTCCAATCCTGAGACACTTCCGATAGCAGAGATGTGATATCTCAATGCTTATACCAAACCTGAGACCCTTCCTATAACATGAGATGTGATATCCAACTCCTTCCCGTTCCAAACCTGTGACCCTTCCTATAGCATATGTGATATCCAACTCCTTCCCATTCCAAACATGAGACCCTTCCTATAGCAAGAATGTAATATCCAACTCCTTCCCATTCCAATCCTGAGACCATTCCTATAGCATGAGATGTGATATCTCAATGCTTCTAATACCAAACCAGAGATCCTTCCTATGACATGAGATGTGATATCCAATTCCTTCCCATTCCAAACCTGAGACCCTTCCTACAGCATGCAATGTGATATCTCAATGCTTCTAATACCAAACCTGAGGCCAGTCCTATAACATGAGATGGGATATCCAACTCCTTCCCCTTCCAATCCTGAGACCCTTCCTATAACATGAGTTGTGATATCCAACTCCTTCCCATTCCAACCTGAGACCCTTCCTATAGCATGAGAAGGGATATCCAACTCCTTCCCAATCTAATCCTGAGACCCTCCCGATAGCAGAGATGTGATGTCACAATGCTTATACCAAACCTGAGACCCTTCCTATGGCATGAGATGTGATATCCAACTCCTTGCCATTCAAATCCTGAGACCCCTACTATAGCATGAGATGTGATATCTCAATGCTTCTACCAAACCTGAGACCCTTCCTTTAGCATGAGATGTGATATCCAAATCCTTCATATTCCAATCCTGAGGCCCTTCCTATAGCATGAGATGTGATATCTCAATCCTTCTAATACCAAACCTGAGATCCTTCCTATAACATGAGATGTGATAGCCAATTCCTTCCCATTCCAAACCTGAGACCCTTCCTATTGGATGAGATGTGATCTCCAACTCCTTCCCATTCCAACCCTGAGACCCTTCCTATACCATGAGATGTGATATCTCAATGCTTCTAATACCAAACCTGGGACCCGTCCTATAACATGAGATATGATATCCAAATCCTTCCCCTTCCAAACCTGAGACCCTTCCGATAGCATGAGTTGTGATATCTCAATGCTTCTAATACCAAACCTGAGATCCTTCCTATAACATGAGATGTGATATCCAAATCCTTCCCCTTCCAAACCTGAGACCCTCCCTTTAGCATGAGATGTGATATCCAACTCCTTCCCATTCCAATCCTGATACCCTTCTGATAGCATGAGATGTGATATCTCAATGCCTCTAATACAAACCTGAGATCCTACCTCTAACATGAAATGTGATAGCCCACTCCTTCCCTTTCCAAACCTGAGAGCCTTCCTACAGCATGAGATGTGATATCCAACTCCTTCCCATTCCAATCCTGAGACCCTTCTGATAGCATGAGATGTGATATCTCAGTGCTTCTAATATCAAAACTGAGACCCTCCCTATAGCATGAGATGTGATATCTAAGTCCTTCCCATTCCAATCCTGAGACCCTTCCGATAGCAGAGATGTGATATCTCAATGCTTATACCAAACCTGAGACCCTTCCTATAGCATGAGATGTGATATCCAACTCCTTCCCATTCCAATCCTGAGACCCTTCCTATAGCATGAGATGTGATATCTCAATGCTTCTACCAAAACTGAAACCCTTCCTTTAGCATGAGATGTGATATCCAACTCCTTCCCATTCCAATCCTGAGACCCTTCCTATAGCGTGAGATGTGATATCTCAATGCCTCTAATACCAAACCTGAGATCCTTCCTCTAACATAAAATGTGATATCCAACTCCTTCCCCTTCCAAACCTGAGAGCCTTCCCATTGCATGAGATATGATATCCAAGTCCTTCCCATTCCAATCCTGAGACCCTTCCTATAAAATGAGATGTGATATCCAACTCCTTCCCATTCCAACCTGAGACCCTTCCTATAGCATGAGATGGGATATCCAACTCCTTCCAAATCCAATACTGATACCCTTCCGATAGCATGAGATGTGATATCCCAATGCTTCTACCACACCTAAGACCCATACTATGGCATGAGATGTGATATCAAACTCCTTCCCATTCCAATCCTGAGACCCTTCCTATAGCTTGAAATGTGATATCCAACTCCTTCCCATTCCAATTCTGAGACCCTTCCTATACCATGAGACTTGATATCTCAATGCTTCTAATACCAAACCTGAGACCCATCCTATAACATGGGATGTGATATCCAAATCCTTCCCCTTCAAAACCTTAGACCCTTCCTTTATCATGAGATGTGATATCCAACTCCTTCCCTTTCCAATCCTGAGACCCTTACGATATCATGAGATTTGTTATCTCAATGCTTCTAATATCAAACTTGAGACCCTCCCTATAGCATGAGATGTGACATCCAAGTCCTTCCCATTAAAATCCTGGGACACGTCCGATAGCAGAGATGTGATATCTCAATGCTTATACCAAACCTGAGACCCTTCCTATGGCCTGAGATGTCATATACAACTCCTTCCCATTAAAATCCTGAGACCCTTCCTATAGCATGAGATGTGATATCTCAATGCTTATACCAAATCTGAGACCCTTCCTATAGCATGAGATGTGATATCCAACTTCTTCCCATTCCAATCCTGAGACCCTTCCTATAGCATGAGATCTGATGTCTGAACGCTTCTAATACCAAACCTGAGATCCTGCCTATAACATGAGATGTGATATCCAACTCCTTCCCATTCCAATCCTGAGACCCTTCCTATAGCATGAGAATTGATATCTCCATGCTTATACCAAACGTGAGACCCTTCCTATGGCCTGAGATGTCATATACAACTCCTTCCCATTCCAATCCTGAGACCCTTCCTATAGCATGAGATGTTATATCCAACTCCTTCCCATTCCAACTTGAGACCCTTCCTATAGCATGAGATGGGATATCCAACTCCTTCGCATTTCAATCCTGAGACCCTTCCTATAGCATGAGATGTGATGTCTGAATGCTTCTAATACCAAACCTGAGATCCTTCCTATAACATGAAATGTGATATCCAACTCCTTCCCCTTCCAAACCTGAGAGCCTTCCCATAGCATGAGATATGATATCCAAGTCCTTCACATTCCAATCCTGAGACCCTTCCTATAACATGAGATGTGATATCCAACTCCTTCCCATTCCAACCTGAGACCCTTCCGATAGCATGAGATGTGATATCCCAATGCTTCTACCAAACCTGAGACCCATACTATGGCATGAGATGTGATATCAAACTCCTTCCCATTCCAATCCTGAGACCCTTCCTATAGCTTGAGATGTGATATCCAACTCCTTCCCATTCCAATTCTGAGACCCTTCCTATACCATGAGACTTGATATCTCAATGCTTCTAATACCAAACCTGAGACCCATCCTATAACATGGGATGTGATATCCAAATCCTTCCCCTTCCAAACCTTAGACCCTTCCTTTATCATGAGATGTGATATCCAACTCCTTCCCATTCCAATCCTGAGACCCTTCCGATATCATGAGATTTGTTATCTCAATGCTTCTAATATCAAACTTGAGACCCTCCCTATAGCATGAGATGTGACACCCAAGTCCTTCCCATTAGAATCCTGAGACCCTTCGGATAGCAGAGATGTGATATCTCAATGCTTATACCAAACCTGAGACCCTTCCTATGGCCTGAGATGTCATATACAACTCCTTCTTATTAAAATCCTGAGACCCTTCCTATAGCATGAGATTTGATATCCAACTCCTTCCCATTCCAATCCTGAGACCCTTCCTATAACATGAGATGTGATGTCTCAATGCTTCTAATACCAAACCTGAGATCCTTCCTATAACATGAGATGTGATATCCAACTCCTTCCCATTCCAATCCTGAGACCCTTCCTATAGCATTAGAAGTAATATCTCCATGCTTATACCAAACCTGAGACCCTTCCTATGGCCTGAGATGTCATATACAACTCCTTCCCATTCCAATCCTGAGACCCTTCCTATAGCATGAGATGTGATATCCAACTCCTTCCCATTCCAACCTGAGACCCTTCCTATAGCATGAGATGGGATATCCAACTCCTTCCAAATCCACTACTGATACCCTTCCGATAGCATGAGATGTGATATCCCAATGCTTCTACCAAACCTGAGACCCATACTATGGCATGAGATGTGATATCAAACTCCTTCCCATTCCAATATTGAGACCCTTCCTATAACTTGAGATGTGATATCCAACTCCTTCCCATTTCAATTCTGAGACCCTTCCTATACTATGAGACGTGATATCTCAATGCTTCTAATACCAAACCTGAGACCCGTCCTATAACATGAGATGTGATATCCAAATCCTTCCCCTTCCTTTATCATGAGATGTGATATCCAACTCCTTCCCATTCCAATCCTGAGACCCTTCCGATATCATGAGATTTGTTATCTCAATGCTTCTAATATCAAACTTGAGACCCTCCCTATAGCATGAGATGTGACATCTAAGTCCTTCCCATTCCAATCCTGAGACCCTTCCTATAGCATGAGATGTGATATCTCAATGCTTCTAATACCAAACCTGAGACCCTTCCTATAACATGAGATGGGATATCCAACTCCTTCCCATTCCAATCCTGAGACCCTTCCGATAGCAGAGATGTGATATCTCAATGCTTATACCAAACCTGAGACCCTTCCTATGGCCTGAGATGTCATATACAACTCCTTCCCATTCCAATCCTGAGACCCTTCCTATAGCATGAGATGTGATATCTCAATGCTTATACCAAATCTGAGACCCTTCCTATAGCATGAGATGTGATATCCAACTCCTTCCCATTCCAATCCTGAGACCCTTCCTACAGCATGAGATGTGATGTCTCAATGCTTCTAATACCAAACCTGAGATCCTTCCTATAACATGAGATGTGATATCCAACTCCTTCCCATTCCAATCCTGAGACCCTTCCTATAGCATGAGAAGTGATATCTCCATGCTTATACCAAACCGGAGACCCTTCCTATAGCATGAGATGTGATATCCAAATCCTTCCCATTCCAATCCTGAGACCCTTCCTATAGCATGAGATGTAATATCTCAATGCTTATCCCAAACCTGAGAGCCTACCTATAGCATGAGATGTGATATCCAAGTCCATCCCATTCCAATCCTTAGACCCTTCCTACAGCATGCGATGTGATATCTCAATGATTCTAATACCAAACCTGAGACCCTTCCTATAACATGAGATGTGATATCCAACTCCTTCCCGTTCCAAACCTGAGACACTTCCTATAGCATATGTGATATCCAACTCCTTCCCATTCCAAACATTAGACCCTTCCTATAGCAAAAATGTAATATCCAACTCCTACCCATTCCAATCCTGAGACCATTCCTATAGCATGAGATTTGATATATCAATGCTTCTAATACCAAACCTGAGATCCTTCCTATGACATGAGATGTGATATCCAAATCCTTCCCATTCCAATCCTGAGACCCTTCCTATAGCAAGAGATGTGATATCCAAATCCTTCCCATTCCAATCCTGAGACCCTTCCTATAACATGAGTTGTGATATCCAACTCCTTCCCATTCCAACCTGAGACCCTTCCTATAGCATGAGAAGGGATATCCAACTCCTTCCCAATCTAATCCTGAGACCCTTCCGATAGCAGAGATGTGATGTCACAATGCTTATACCAAACCTGAGACCCTTCCTATGGCATGAGATGTGATATCCAACTCCTTGCCATTCAAATCCTGAGACCCCTACTATAGCATGAGATGTGATATCTCAATGCTTCTACCAAACCTGAGACCCTTCCTTTAGCATGAGATGTGATATCCAAATCCTTCATATTCCAATCCTGAGGCCCTTCCTATAGCATGAGATGTGATATCTCAATGCTTCTAATACCAAACCTGAGATCCTTCCTATAACATGAGATGTGATAGCCAATTCCTTCCCATTCCAACCCTGAGACCCTTCCTATACCATGAGATGGGATATCTCAATGCTTATACCAAACCTGAGACCCTTCCTATAGCATGAGATGTGATATCCATCTCCTTCCCATTCCAATCCTGAGACCCTTCCTATAGCATGAGATGTGATATCTCAATGCTTCTAATACCAAACCTGAGATCCTTCCTATAACATGAGATGTGATATCAAACTCCTTCCCCTTCCAAACCTGAGACCCTCCCTTTAGCATGAGATGTGATATCCAAATCCTTCCCCTTCCAAACCTGAGACCCTCCATTTAGCATGAGATGTGATATCCAACTCCTTCCCATTCCAATCCTGAGACCCTTCTGATAGCATGAGATGTGATATCTCAATGCCTCTAATACCAATCCTGAGACCCTTCCTATAACATGAGATGTGATATCCAATTCCTTCCCATTCCAACCTGAGACCCTTCCTATAGCATGAGATGGGATATCCAACTCCTTCCAAATCCAATACTGATACCCTTCCGATAGCATGAGATGTGATATCCCAATGCTTCTACCAAACCTGAGACCCATACTATGGCATGAGATGTGATATCAAACTCCTTCCCATTCCAATCCTGAGACCCTTCCTATAGCTTGAGATGTGATATCCAACTCCTTCCCATTCCAATTCTGAGACCCTTCCTATACCATGAGCCTTGATATCTCAATGTTTCTAATACCAAACCTGAGACCCGTCCTATAACATGAGATGTGATATCCAAATCCTTCCCCTTCCAAACCTAAGACCCTTCCTTTATCATGAGATGTGATATCCAACTCCTTCACATTCCAATCCTGAGACCCTTCCGATATCATGAGATGTGATATCTCAATGCTTCTAATATCAAACTTGAGACCCTCCCTATAGCATGAGATGTGATATCCAAGTCCTTCCCATTCCAATCCTGAGACCCTTCCTATAGCATGAGATGTGATATCTCAATGCTTCTAATACCAAACCTGAGACCCTTCCTATAACATGAGATGGGAATATCCAACTCCTTCCCATTCCAATCCTGAGACCCTTCCGATAGCAGACATGTGATATCTGAATGCTTATACCAAACCTGAGATCCTTCCTATAACATGAGATGTGATATCCAACTCCTTCCCATTCCAATCCTGAGACACTTCCTATAGCATGAGATGTGATATCTCACTGCTTATACCAAACCTGAGACCCTTCCTATAGCATGAGATGTGATATCCAACTCCTTCCCATTCCAATCCTGAGACCCTTCCTATAGCATGAGATGTGATATCTCAATGCTTCTAATATCAAACTTGAGACCCTCCCTATAGCATGAGATGTGATATCCAAGTCCTTCCCATTCCAGTCCTGAGACACTTGGTATAGCATGAGATGTGATATCTCAATGCTTCTAATACCAAACCTGAGACTCTTCCTATAACATGAGATGGGATATTCAACTCCTTCCCATTCCAATCCTGAGACCCTTCCGATAGCAGAGATGTGATATCTCAATGCTTATACCAAACCTGAGACCCTTCCTATGGCATGAGATGTCATATACAACTCCTTCCCATTATAATCCTGAGACCCTTCCTATAGCATGAGATGTGATGTCTCAATGCTTCTAATACCAAACCTGAGATCCTTCCTATAACATGAGATGTGATATCCAACTCCTTCCCATTCCAATCCTGAGACCCTTCCTATAGTATGAGATGTGATATCTCAATGCTTATACCAAACCCGAGACCCTTCCTATAGCATGAGATGTGATATCCAACTCCTTCCCATTCCAATTCTGAGACCCTTCCTATAGCATGAGATGTGATATCTCAATGCCTCTAATACCAAACCTGAGATCCTTCCTCTAACATGAAATGTGATATCCAACTCCTTTCCTTTCCAATCCTGAGAGCCTACCTATAGCATGAGATGTGATATCCAAGTCCTTCCCATTCCAATCCTTAGACCCTTCCTACAGCATGCAATATGATATCTCAATGATTCTAATAACAAACCTGAGACCCGTCCTATAACATGAGATGGGATATCCAACTCCTTCCCATTCCAATCCTGAGACACTTCCGATAGCAGAGATGTGATATCTCAATGCTTATACCAAACCTGAGACCCTTCCTATAACATGAGATGTGATATCCAACTCCTTCCCGTTCCAAACCTGTGACCCTTCCTATAGCATATGTGATATCCAACTCCTTCCCATTCCAAACATGAGACCCTTCCTATAGCAAGAATGTAATATCCAACTCCTTCCCATTCCAATCCTGAGACCATTCCTATAGCATGAGATGTGATATCTCAATGCTTCTAATACCAAACCAGAGATCCTTCCTATGACATGAGATGTGATATCCAATTCCTTCCCATTCCAAACCTGAGACCCTTCCTACAGCATGCAATGTGATATCTCAATGCTTCTAATACCAAACCTGAGGCCAGTCCTATAACATGAGATGGGATATCCAACTCCTTCCCCTTCCAATCCTGAGACCCTTCCTATAACATGAGTTGTGATATCCAACTCCTTCCCATTCCAACCTGAGACCCTTCCTATAGCATGAGAAGGGATATCCAACTCCTTCCCAATCTAATCCTGAGACCCTCCCGATAGCAGAGATGTGATGTCACAATGCTTATACCAAACCTGAGACCCTTCCTATGGCATGAGATGTGATATCCAACTCCTTGCCATTCAAATCCTGAGACCCCTACTATAGCATGAGATGTGATATCTCAATGCTTCTACCAAACCTGAGACCCTTCCTTGAGCATGAGATGTGATATCCAAATCCTTCATATTCCAATCCTGAGGCCCTTCCTATAGCATGAGATGTGATATCTCAATCCTTCTAATACCAAACCTGAGATCCTTCCTATAACATGAGATGTGATAGCCAATTCCTTCCCATTCCAAACCTGAGACCCTTCCTATTGGATGAGATGTGATCTCCAACTCCTTCCCATTCCAACCCTGAGACCCTTCCTATACCATGAGATGTGATATCTCAATGCTTCTAATACCAAACCTGGGACCCGTCCTATAACATGAGATATGATATCCAAATCCTTCCCCTTCCAAACCTGAGACCCTTCCGATAGCATGAGTTGTGATATCTCAATGCTTCTAATACCAAACCTGAGATCCTTCCTATAACATGAGATGTGATATCCAAATCCTTCCCCTTCCAAACCTGAGACCCTCCCTTTAGCATGAGATGTGATATCCAACTCCTTCCCATTCCAATCCTGATACCCTTCTGATAGCATGAGATGTGATATCTCAATGCCTCTAATACAAACCTGAGATCCTACCTCTAACATGAAATGTGATAGCCCACTCCTTCCCTTTCCAAACCTGAGAGCCTTCCTACAGCATGAGATGTGATATCCAACTCCTTCCCATTCCAATCCTGAGACCCTTCTGATAGCATGAGATGTGATATCTCAGTGCTTCTAATATCAAAACTGAGACCCTCCCTATAGCATGAGATGTGATATCTAAGTCCTTCCCATTCCAATCCTGAGACCCTTCCGATAGCAGAGATGTGATATCTCAATGCTTATACCAAACCTGAGACCCTTCCTATAGCATGAGATGTGATATCCAACTCCTTCCCATTCCAATCCTGAGACCCTTCCTATAGCATGAGATGTGATATCTCAATGCTTCTACCAAAACTGAAACCCTTCCTTTAGCATGAGATGTGATATCCAACTCCTTCCCATTCCAATCCTGAGACCCGTCCTATACCATGAGACTTGATATCTCAATGCTTCTAATACCAAACCTGAGACCCTTCCTATAACATGTCGATGTGATATCCAAGTCCTTCCCATTACAATCCTGAGACCCTTCCTATAGCTTGAGATGTGATATCCAACTCCTTCCCATTCCAATTCTGAGACCCGTCCTATACCATGAGACTTGATATCTCAATGCTTCTAATGCCAAACCTGAGACCGGTCCTACACCATGAGATGTGATATACAAATCCTTCCCCTTCCAAACCTTAGACCCTTCCTATAGCATGAGATGTGATATCGCAATGCTTCTAATACCAAACCTGAGACCCTTCTTATAACGAGATGGGATATCCAACTCCTTCCCATTCCAATCCTGAGACCCTTCCGATAGCAGAAATGTGATATCTCAATGCTTATACCAAACCTGAGACCCTTCCTATGGCATGAGATGTCATATACAACTCCTTCCGATTCCAATCCTGAGACCCTTCCTATAGCATGAGATTGGATATCTCAATGCTTATACCAAACCTGAGACCCTTCCTATAGCATGAGATGTGATATCCAACTCCTTCCCATTCCAATCCTGAGACCCTTCCTATAGCATGAGATGTGATATCTCAATGCTTCTAATACCAAACCTGAGATCCTTCCTATAACATGAGATGTGATATCAAACTCCTTCCCCTTCCAAACCTGAGACCCTCCCTTTAGCATGAGATGTGATATCCAAATCCTTCCCCTTCCAAACCTGAGACCCTCCCTTTAGCATGAGATGTGATATCCAACTCCTTCCCATTCCAATCCTGAGACCCTTCTGATAGCATGAGATGTGATATCTCAATGCCTCTAATACCAATCCTGAGACCCTTCCGATAACATGAGATGTGATATCCAATTCCTTCCCATTCCAACCTGAGACCCTTCCTATAGCATGAGATGGGATATCCAACTCCTTCCAAATCCAATACTGATAACCTTCCGATAGCATGAGATGTGATATCCCAATGCTTCTACCAAACCTGAGACCCATACTATGGCATGAGATGTGATATCAAACTCCTTCCCATTCCAATCCTGAGACCCTTCCTATAGCTTGAGATGTGATATCCAACTCCTTCCCATTCCAATTCTGAGACCCTTCCTATACCATGAGCCTTGATATCTCAATGTTTCTAATACCAAACCTGAGACCCGTCCTATAACATGAGATGTGATATCCAAATCCTTCCCCTTCCAAACCTAAGACCCTTCCTTTATCATGAGATGTGATATCCAACTCCTTCCCATTCCAATCCTGAGACCCTTCCGATATCATGAGATGTGATATCTCAATGCTTCTAATATCAAACTTGAGACCCTCCCTATAGCATGAGATGTGATATCCAAGTCCTTCCCATTCCAATCCTGAGACCCTTCCTATAGCATGAGATGTGATATCTCAATGCTTCTAATACCAAACCTGAGACCCTTCCTATAACATGAGATGGGAATATCCAACTCCTTCCCATTCCAATCCTGAGACCCTTCCGATAGCAGAGATGTGATATCTGAATGCTTATACCAAACCTGAGATCCTTCCTATAACATGAGATGTGATATCCAACTCCTTCCCATTCCAATCCTGAGACACTTCCTATAGCATGAGATGTGATATCTCACTGCTTATACCAAACCTGAGACCCTTCCTATAGCATGAGATGTGATATCCAACTCCTTCCCATTTCAATCCTGAGACACTTCCTATAGCATGAGATGTGATATCTCACTGCTTATACCAAACCTGAGACCCTTCCTATAGCATGAGATGTGATATCCAACTCCTTCCCATTCCAATCCTGAGACCCTTCCTATAGCATGAGATGTGATATCTCAATGCTTCTAATATCAAACTTGAGACCCTCCCTATAGCATGAGATGTGATATCCAAGTCCTTCCCATTCCAATCCTGAGACCCTTCCTATAGCATGAGATGTGATATCTCAATGCTTCTAATACCAAACCTGAGACCCTTCCTATAACATGAGATGGGAATATCCAACTCCTTCCCATTCCAATCCTGAGACCCTTCCGATAGCAGACATGTGATATCTGAATGCTTATACCAAACCTGAGATCCTTCCTATAACATGAGATGTGATATCCAACTCCTTCCCATTCCAATCCTGAGACACTTCCTATAGCATGAGATGTGATATCTCACTGCTTATACCAAACCTGAGACCCTTCCTATAGCATGAGATGTGATATCCAACTCCTTCCCATTCCAATCCTGAGACCCTTCCTATAGCATGAGATGTGATATCTCAATGCTTCTAATATCAAACTTGAGACCCTCCCTATAGCATGAGATGTGATATCCAAGTCCTTCCCATTCCAGTCCTGAGACACTTGGTATAGCATGAGATGTGATATCTCAATGCTTCTAATACCAAACCTGAGACTCTTCCTATAACATGAGATGGGATATTCAACTCCTTCCCATTCCAATCCTGAGACCCTTCCGATAGCAGAGATGTGATATCTCAATGCTTATACCAAACCTGAGACCCTTCCTATGGCATGAGATGTCATATACAACTCCTTCCCATTATAATCCTGAGACCCTTCCTATAGCATGAGATGTGATGTCTCAATGCTTCTAATACCAAACCTGAGATCCTTCCTATAACATGAGATGTGATATCCAACTCCTTCCCATTCCAATCCTGAGACCCTTCCTATAGTATGAGATGTGATATCTCAATGCTTATACCAAACCCGAGACCCTTCCTATAGCATGAGATGTGATATCCAACTCCTTCCCATTCCAATTCTGAGACCCTTCCTATAGCATGAGATGTGATATCTCAATGCCTCTAATACCAAACCTGAGATCCTTCCTCTAACATGAAATGTGATATCCAACTCCTTTCCTTTCCAATCCTGAGAGCCTACCTATAGCATGAGATGTGATATCCAAGTCCTTCCCATTCCAATCCTTAGACCCTTCCTACAGCATGCAATATGATATCTCAATGATTCTAATAACAAACCTGAGACCCGTCCTATAACATGAGATGGGATATCCAACTCCTTCCCATTCCAATCCTGAGACACTTCCGATAGCAGAGATGTGATATCTCAATGCTTATACCAAACCTGAGACCCTTCCTATAACATGAGATGTGATATCCAACTCCTTCCCGTTCCAAACCTGTGACCCTTCCTATAGCATATGTGATATCCAACTCCTTCCCATTCCAAACATGAGACCCTTCCTATAGCAAGAATGTAATATCCAACTCCTTCCCATTCCAATCCTGAGACCATTCCTATAGCATGAGATGTGATATCTCAATGCTTCTAATACCAAACCAGAGATCCTTCCTATGACATGAGATGTGATATCCAATTCCTTCCCATTCCAAACCTGAGACCCTTCCTACAGCATGCAATGTGATATCTCAATGCTTCTAATACCAAACCTGAGGCCAGTCCTATAACATGAGATGGGATATCCAACTCCTTCCCCTTCCAATCCTGAGACCCTTCCTATAACATGAGTTGTGATATCCAACTCCTTCCCATTCCAACCTGAGACCCTTCCTATAGCATGAGAAGGGATATCCAACTCCTTCCCAATCTAATCCTGAGACCCTCCCGATAGCAGAGATGTGATGTCACAATGCTTATACCAAACCTGAGACCCTTCCTATGGCATGAGATGTGATATCCAACTCCTTGCCATTCAAATCCTGAGACCCCTACTATAGCATGAGATGTGATATCTCAATGCTTCTACCAAACCTGAGACCCTTCCTTGAGCATGAGATGTGATATCCAAATCCTTCATATTCCAATCCTGAGGCCCTTCCTATAGCATGAGATGTGATATCTCAATCCTTCTAATACCAAACCTGAGATCCTTCCTATAACATGAGATGTGATAGCCAATTCCTTCCCATTCCAAACCTGAGACCCTTCCTATTGGATGAGATGTGATCTCCAACTCCTTCCCATTCCAACTCTGAGACCCTTCCTATACCATGAGATGTGATATCTCAATGCTTCTAATACCAAACCTGGGACCCGTCCTATAACATGAGATATGATATCCAAATCCTTCCCCTTCCAAACCTGAGACCCTTCCGATAGCATGAGTTGTGATATCTCAATGCTTCTAATACCAAACCTGAGATCCTTCCTATAACATGAGATGTGATATCCAAATCCTTCCCCTTCCAAACCTGAGACCCTCCCTTTAGCATGAGATGTGATATCCAACTCCTTCCCATTCCAATCCTGATACCCTTCTGATAGCATGAGATGTGATATCTCAATGCCTCTAATACAAACCTGAGATCCTACCTCTAACATGAAATGTGATAGCCCACTCCTTCCCTTTCCAAACCTGAGAGCCTTCCTACAGCATGAGATGTGATATCCAACTCCTTCCCATTCCAATCCTGAGACCCTTCTGATAGCATGAGATGTGATATCTCAGTGCTTCTAATATCAAAACTGAGACCCTCCCTATAGCATGAGATGTGATATCTAAGTCCTTCCCATTCCAATCCTGAGACCCTTCCGATAGCAGAGATGTGATATCTCAATGCTTATACCAAACCTGAGACCCTTCCTATAGCATGAGATGTGATATCCAACTCCTTCCCATTCCAATCCTGAGACCCTTCCTATAGCATGAGATGTGATATCTCAATGCTTCTACCAAAACTGAAACCCTTCCTTTAGCATGAGATGTGATATCCAACTCCTTCCCATTCCAATCCTGAGACCCGTCCTATACCATGAGACTTGATATCTCAATGCTTCTAATACCAAACCTGAGACCCTTCCTATAACATGTCGATGTGATATCCAAGTCCTTCCCATTACAATCCTGAGACCCTTCCTATAGCTTGAGATGTGATATCCAACTCCTTCCCATTCCAATTCTGAGACCCGTCCTATACCATGAGACTTGATATCTCAATGCTTCTAATGCCAAACCTGAGACCGGTCCTACACCATGAGATGTGATATACAAATCCTTCCCCTTCCAAACCTTAGACCCTTCCTATAGCATGAGATGTGATATCGCAATGCTTCTAATACCAAACCTGAGACCCTTCTTATAACGAGATGGGATATCCAACTCCTTCCCATTCCAATCCTGAGACCCTTCCGATAGCAGAAATGTGATATCTCAATGCTTATACCAAACCTGAGACCCTTCCTATGGCATGAGATGTCATATACAACTCCTTCCGATTCCAATCCTGAGACCCTTCCTATAGCATGAGATTGGATATCTCAATGCTTATACCAAACCTGAGACCCTTCCTATAGCATGAGATGTGATATCCAACTCCTTCCCATTCCAATCCTGAGACCCTTCCTATAGCATGAGATGTGATATCTCAATGCTTCTAATACCAAACCTGAGATCCTTCCTATAACATGAGATGTGATATCAAACTCCTTCCCCTTCCAAACCTGAGACCCTCCCTTTAGCATGAGATGTGATATCCAAATCCTTCCCCTTCCAAACCTGAGACCCTCCCTTTAGCATGAGATGTGATATCCAACTCCTTCCCATTCCAATCCTGAGACCCTTCTGATAGCATGAGATGTGATATCTCAATGCCTCTAATACCAATCCTGAGACCCTTCCGATAACATGAGATGTGATATCCAATTCCTTCCCATTCCAACCTGAGACCCTTCCTATAGCATGAGATGGGATATCCAACTCCTTCCAAATCCAATACTGATAACCTTCCGATAGCATGAGATGTGATATCCCAATGCTTCTACCAAACCTGAGACCCATACTATGGCATGAGATGTGATATCAAACTCCTTCCCATTCCAATCCTGAGACCCTTCCTATAGCTTGAGATGTGATATCCAACTCCTTCCCATTCCAATTCTGAGACCCTTCCTATACCATGAGCCTTGATATCTCAATGTTTCTAATACCAAACCTGAGACCCGTCCTATAACATGAGATGTGATATCCAAATCCTTCCCCTTCCAAACCTAAGACCCTTCCTTTATCATGAGATGTGATATCCAACTCCTTCCCATTCCAATCCTGAGACCCTTCCGATATCATGAGATGTGATATCTCAATGCTTCTAATATCAAACTTGAGACCCTCCCTATAGCATGAGATGTGATATCCAAGTCCTTCCCATTCCAATCCTGAGACCCTTCCTATAGCATGAGATGTGATATCTCAATGCTTCTAATACCAAACCTGAGACCCTTCCTATAACATGAGATGGGAATATCCAACTCCTTCCCATTCCAATCCTGAGACCCTTCCGATAGCAGAGATGTGATATCTGAATGCTTATACCAAACCTGAGATCCTTCCTATAACATGAGATGTGATATCCAACTCCTTCCCATTCCAATCCTGAGACACTTCCTATAGCATGAGATGTGATATCTCACTGCTTATACCAAACCTGAGACCCTTCCTATAGCATGAGATGTGATATCCAACTCCTTCCCATTTCAATCCTGAGACCCTTCCTATAGCATGAGATGTGATATCTCAATGCTTCTAATATCAAACTTGAGACCCTCCCTATAGCATGAGATGTGATATCCAAGTCCTTCCCATTCCAATCCTGAGACACTTCGTATAGCATGAGATGTGATATCTCAATGCTTCTAATACCAAACCTGAGACTCTTCCTATAACATGAGATGGGATATTCAACTCCTTCCCATTCCAATCCTGAGACCCTTCCGATAGCAGAGATGTGATATCTCAATGCTTATACCAAACCTGAGACCCTTCCTATGGCATGAGATGTCATATACAACTCCTTCCCATTATAATCCTGAGACCCTTCCTATAGCATGAGATGTGATGTCTCAATGCTTCTAATACCAAACCTGAGATCCTTCCTATAACATGAGATGTGATATCCAACTCCTTCCCATTCCAATCCTGAGACCCTTCCTATAGTATGAGATGTGATATCTCAATGCTTATACCAAACCCGAGACCCTTCCTATAGCATGAGATGTGATATCCAACTCCTTCCCATTCCAATTCTGAGACCCTTCCTATAGCATGAGATGTGATATCTCAATGCCTCTAATACCAAACCTGAGATCCTTCCTCTAACATGAAATGTGATATCCAACTCCTTTCCTTTCCAATCCTGAGAGCCTACCTATAGCATGAGATGTGATATCCAAGTCCTTCCCATTCCAATCCTTAGACCCTTCCTACAGCATGCAATATGATATCTCAATGATTCTAATAACAAACCTGAGACCCGTCCTATAACATGAGATGGGATATCCAACTCCTTCCCATTCCAATCCTGAGACACTTCCGATAGCAGAGATGTGATATCTCAATGCTTATACCAAACCTGAGACCCTTCCTATAACATGAGATGTGATATCCAACTCCTTCCCGTTCCAAACCTGTGACCCTTCCTATAGCATATGTGATATCCAACTCCTTCCCATTCCAAACATGAGACCCTTCCTATAGCAAGAATGTAATATCCAACTCCTTCCCATTCCAATCCTGAGACCATTCCTATAGCATGAGATGTGATATCTCAATGCTTCTAATACCAAACCAGAGATCCTTCCTATGACATGAGATGTGATATCCAATTCCTTCCCATTCCAAACCTGAGACCATTCCTACAGCATGCAATGTGATATCTCAATGCTTCTAATACCAAACCTGAGGCCAGTCCTATAACATGAGATGGGATATCCAACTCCTTCCCCTTCCAAACCTGAGAACCTTCCTATAGCATGAGATGTGATATCCAACTCCTTCCCATCCCAATCCTGAGACACTTCCGATTGCAGAGATGTGATATCTCAATGCTTATACCAAACCTGAGACTCTTCCTATAACATGAGATGTGATATCCAACTCCTTCCCGTTCCAAACCTGAGACCCTCCCTTTAGCATGAGATGTGATATCCAACTCCTTCCCATTCCAATCCTGAGACCCTTCTGATAGCATGAGATGTAATATCTCAATGCCTCTAATACCAAACCTGAGATCCTACCTCTAACATGAAATGTGATATCCAACTGCTTCCCTTTCCAAACCTGAGACCCTGCCTATAGCATGAGATGTGATATCCAAGTCCTTCCCATTCCAATCCTGAGACCCTTCCTATAGCATGTGATGTGATATCTCAATGCTTATACCAAACCTGAGACCCTTCCTATGGCATGAGATGTCATATACAACTCCTTCCCATTCCAATCCTGAGACCCTTCCTATAGCATGAGATGTGATATATCAATGCTTATACCAAACCTGAGACCCTTCCTATAGCTTGAGATGTGATATCCAACTCCTTCCCATTCCAATCCTGAGACCCTTCCTATAGCATGAGATGTGATATCTCAATGCCTCTTATACCAAACCTGAGATCCTTCCTCTAACATGAAATGTGATATCCAACTACTTCCCCTTCCAAACCTGAGAGCCTTCCTATAGCATGAGATATGATATCCAAGTCCTTCCCATTCCAATCCTGAGACCCTTCCTATAACATGAGATGTGATATCCAACTCCTTCCCCTTCCAAACCTGAGAGTCTTCCTATAGCATGAGATATGATATCCAAGTCCTTCCCATTCCAATCCTGAGACCCTTCCTATAACATGGGATGGGATATCCAACTCCTTCCAAATCCAATACTGATACCCTTCCGATAGCATGAGATGTGATACCCCAATACTTCTACCAAACCTGAGACCCATACTATGGCATGAGATGTGATATCAAACTCCTTCCCATTCCAATCCTGAGACCCTTCCTATAGCTTGAGATGTGATATCCAACTCCTTCCCACTCCAATTCTGAGACCCTTCCTATACCATGAGACTTGATATCTCAATGCTTCTAATACCAAACCTGAGACCAGTCCTATAACATGAGATGTGATATCCAAACCCTTCCCCTTCCAAACCTTAGACCCTTCCTTTATCATGAGATGTGATATCCAACTCCTTCCCATTCCAATCCTGAGACCCTTCCGATATCATGAGATGTGATATCTCAATGCTTCTAATATCAAACTTGAGACCGTCCCTATAGCATGAGATGTGATATCCAAGTCCTTCCCATTCCAATCCTGAGACCCTTCCTATAGCATGAGAAGTGATATCTCAATGCTTCTAATACCAAACCTGAGACCCTTCCTATAACATGAGAGGGGAATATCCAACTCCTTCCCATTCCAATCCTGGGACCATTCCGATAGCAGAGATGTGATATCTCAATGCTTATACCAAACCTGAGATCCTTCCTATAACATGAGATGTGATATCCAACTCGTTCCCATTCCAATCTTGAGACACTTCCTATAGCATGAGATGTGATATCTCACTGCTTATACCAAACCTGAGACCCTTCCAATAGCTTGAAATGTGATATCCAACTCCTTCCCATTCCAATTCTGAGACCCTTCCTATACCATGAGACTTGATATCTCAATGCTTTTAATACCAAACCTGAGACCCATCCTATAACATGGGATGTGATATCCAAATCCTTCCCCTTCCAAACCTTAGACCCTTCCTTTATCATGAGATGTGATATCCAACTCCTTCCCTTTCCAATCCTGAGACCCTTACGATATCATGAGATTTGTTATCTCAATGCTTCTAATATCAAACTTGAGACCCTCTCTATAGCATGAGATGTGACATCCAAGTCCTTCCCATTAAAATCCTGGGACACTTCCGATAGCAGAGATGTGATATCTCAATGCTTATACCAAACCTGAGACCCTTCCTATGGCCTGAGATGTCATATACAACTCCTTCCCATTAAAATCCTGAGACCCTTCCTATAGCATGAGATGTGATATCTCAATGCTTATACCAAATCTGAGACCCTTCCTATAGCATGAGATGTGATATCCAACTTCTTCCCATTCCAATCCTGAGACCCTTCCTACAGCATGAGATCTGATGTCTGAATGCTTCTAATACCAAACCTGAGATCCTTCCTATAACATGAGATGTGATATCCAACTCCTTCCCATTCCAATGCTGAGACCCTTCCTATAGCATGAGAATTGATATCTCCATGCTTATACCAAACCTGAGACCCTTCCTATGGCCTGAGATGTCATATACAACTCCTTCCCATTCCAATCCTGAGACCCTTCCTATAGCATGAGATGTGATATCCAACTCCTTCCCATTCCAACTTGAGACCCTTCCTATAGCATGAGATGGGATATCCAACTCCTTCGCATTCCAATCCTGAGACCCTTCCTATAGCATGAGATGTGATGTCTGAATGCTTCTAATACCAAACCTGAGATCCTTCCTATAACATGAAATGTGATATCCAACTCCTTCCCCTTCCAAACCTGAGAGCCTTCCCATAGCATGAGATATGATATCCAAGTCCTTCCCATTCCAATCCTGAGACCCTTCCTATAACATGAGATGTGATATCCAACTCCTTCCCATTCCAATCCTGAGACCCTTCCTATAACATGAGATGTGATATCCAACTCCTTCCCATTCCAATTCTGAGACCCTTCCTATAGCATGAGATGTGATATCTCAATGCCTCTAATACCAAACCTGAGATCCTTCCTCTAACATGAAATGTGATATCCAACTCCTTTCCTTTCCAATCCTGAGAGCCTACCTATAGCATGAGATGTGATATCCAAGTCCTTCCCATTCCAATCCTTAGACCCTTCCTACAGCATGCAATATGATATCTCAATGATTCTAATAACAAACCTGAGACCCGTCCTATAACATGAGATGGGATATCCAACTCCTTCCCATTCCAATCCTGAGACACTTCCGATAGCAGAGATGTGATATCTCAATGCTTATACCAAACCTGAGACCCTTCCTATAACATGAGATGTGATATCCAACTCCTTCCCGTTCCAAACCTGTGACCCTTCCTATAGCATATGTGATATCCAACTCCTTCCCATTCCAAACATGAGACCCTTCCTATAGCAAGAATGTAATATCCAACTCCTTCCCATTCCAATCCTGAGACCATTCCTATAGCATGAGATGTGATATCTCAATGCTTCTAATACCAAACCAGAGATCCTTCCTATGACATGAGATGTGATATCCAATTCCTTCCCATTCCAAACCTGAGACCATTCCTACAGCATGCAATGTGATATCTCAATGCTTCTAATACCAAACCTGAGGCCAGTCCTATAACATGAGATGGGATATCCAACTCCTTCCCCTTCCAAACCTGAGAACCTTCCTATAGCATGAGATGTGATATCCAACTCCTTCCCATCCCAATCCTGAGACACTTCCGATTGCAGAGATGTGATATCTCAATGCTTATACCAAACCTGAGACTCTTCCTATAACATGAGATGTGATATCCAACTCCTTCCCGTTCCAAACCTGAGACCCTCCCTTTAGCATGAGATGTGATATCCAACTCCTTCCCATTCCAATCCTGAGACCCTTCTGATAGCATGAGATGTAATATCTCAATGCCTCTAATACCAAACCTGAGATCCTACCTCTAACATGAAATGTGATATCCAACTGCTTCCCTTTCCAAACCTGAGACCCTGCCTATAGCATGAGATGTGATATCCAAGTCCTTCCCATTCCAATCCTGAGACCCTTCCTATAGCATGTGATGTGATATCTCAATGCTTATACCAAACCTGAGACCCTTCCTATGGCATGAGATGTCATATACAACTCCTTCCCATTCCAATCCTGAGACCCTTCCTATAGCATGAGATGTGATATATCAATGCTTATACCAAACCTGAGACCCTTCCTATAGCTTGAGATGTGATATCCAACTCCTTCCCATTCCAATCCTGAGACCCTTCCTATAGCATGAGATGTGATATCTCAATGCCTCTTATACCAAACCTGAGATCCTTCCTCTAACATGAAATGTGATATCCAACTACTTCCCCTTCCAAACCTGAGAGCCTTCCTATAGCATGAGATATGATATCCAAGTCCTTCCCATTCCAATCCTGAGACCCTTCCTATAACATGAGATGTGATATCCAACTCCTTCCCCTTCCAAACCTGAGAGCCTTCCTATAGCATGAGATATGATATCCAAGTCCTTCCCATTCCAATCCTGAGACCCTTCCTATAACATGAGATGGGATATCCAACTCCTTCCAAATCCAATACTGATACCCTTCCGATAGCATGAGATGTGATATCCCAATGCTTCTACCAAACCTGAGACCCATACTATGGCATGAGATGTGATATCAAACTCCTTCCCATTCCAATCCTGAGACCCTTCCTATAGCTTGAGATGTGATATCCAACTCCTTCCCACTCCAATTCTGAGACCCTTCCTATACCATGAGACTTGATATCTCAATGCTTCTAATACCAAACCTGAGACCCGTCCTATAACATGAGATGTGATATCCAAACCCTTCCCCTTCCAAACCTTAGACCCTTCCTTTATCATGAGATGTGATATCCAACTCCTTCCCATTCCAATCCTGAGACCCTTCCGATATCATGAGATGTGATATCTCAATGCTTCTAATATCAAACTTGAGACCGTCCCTATAGCATGAGATGTGATATCCAAGTCCTTCCCATTCCAATCCTGAGACCCTTCCTATAGCATGAGAAGTGATATCTCAATGCTTCTAATACCAAACCTGAGACCCTTCCTATAACATGAGAGGGGAATATCCAACTCCTTCCCATTCCAATCCTGGGACCATTCCGATAGCAGAGATGTGATATCTCAATGCTTATACCAAACCTGAGATCCTTCCTATAACATGAGATGTGATATCCAACTCCTTCCCATTCCAATCTTGAGACACTTCCTATAGCATGAGATGTGATATCTCACTGCTTATACCAAACCTGAGACCCTTCCAATAGCTTGAAATGTGATATCCAACTCCTTCCCATTCCAATTCTGAGACCCTTCCTATACCATGAGACTTGATATCTCAATGCTTTTAATACCAAACCTGAGACCCATCCTATAACATGGGATGTGATATCCAAATCCTTCCCATTCCAAACCTTAGACCCTTCCTTTATCATGAGATGTGATATCCAACTCCTTCCCTTTCCAATCCTGAGACCCTTACGATATCATGAGATTTGTTATCTCAATGCTTCTAATATCAAACTTGAGACCCTCCCTATAGCATGAGATGTGACATCCAAGTCCTTCCCATTAAAATCCTGGGACACTTCCGATAGCAGAGATGTGATATCTCAATGCTTATACCAAACCTGAGACCCTTCCTATGGCCTGAGATGTCATATACAACTCCTTCCCATTAAAATCCTGAGACCCTTCCTATAGCATGAGATGTGATATCTCAATGCTTATACCAAATCTGAGACCCTTCCTATAGCATGAGATGTGATATCCAACTTCTTCCCATTCCAATCCTGAGACCCTTCCTATAGCATGAGATCTGATGTCTGAATGCTTCTAATACCAAACCTGAGATCCTTCCTATAACATGAGATGTGATATCCAACTCCTTCCCATTCCAATCCTGAGACCCTTCCTATAGCATGAGAATTGATATCTCCATGCTTATACCAAACCTGAGACCCTTCCTATGGCCTGAGATGTCATATACAACTCCTTCCCATTCCAATCCTGAGACCCTTCCTATAGCATGAGATGTGATATCCAACTCCCTCCCATTCCAACTTGAGACCCTTCCTATAGCATGAGATGGGATATCCAACTCCTTCGCATTCCAATCCTGAGACCCTTCCTATAGCATGAGATGTGATGTCTGAATGCTTCTAATACCAAACCTGAGATCCTTCCTATAACATGAAATGTGATATCCAACTCCTTCCCCTTCCAAACCTGAGAGCCTTCCCATAGCATGAGATATGATATCCAAGTCCTTCCCATTCCAATCCTGAGACCCTTCCTATAACATGAGATGTGATATCCAACTCCTTCCCATTCCAATCCTGAGACCCTTCCTATAACATGAGATGTGATATCCAACTCCTTCCCATTCCAACCTGAGACCCTTCCGATAGCATGAGATGTGATATCCCAATGCTTCTACCAAACCTGAGACCCATACTATGGCATGAGATGTAATATCAAACTCCTTCCCATTCCAATCCTGAGACCCTTCCTATAGCTTGAGATGTGATATCCAACTCCTTCCCATTCCAATTCTGAGACCCTTCCTATACCATGAGACTTGATATCTCAATGCTTCTAATACCAAACCTGAGACCCATCCTATAACATGGGATGTGATATCCAAATCCTTCCCCTTCCAAACCTTAGACCCTTCCTTTATCATGAGATGTGATATCCAACTCCTTCCCATTCCAATCCTGAGACCCTTCCTATAGCATGAGAAGTGATATCTCCATGCTTATACCAAACCTGAGACCCTTCCTATGGCCTGAGATGTCATATACAACTCCTTCCCATTCCAATCCTGAGACCCTTCCTATAGCACGAGATGTGATATCCAACTCCTTCCCATTCCAACCTGAGACCCTTCCTATAGCATGAGATGGGATATCCAACTCCTTCCAAATCCAATACTGATACCCTTCCGATAGCATGAGATGTGATATCCCAATGCTTCTACCAAACCTGAGACCCATACTATGGCATGAGATGTGATATCAAACTCCTTCCCATTCCAATCCTGAGACCCTTCCTATAACTTGAGATGGGATATCCAACTCCTTCCCATTTCAATTCTGAGACCCTTCCTATACTATGAGACGTGATATCTCAATGCTTCTAATACCAAACCTGAGACCCATCCTATAACATGGGATGTGATATCCAAATCCTTCCCCTTCCAAACCTTAGACCCTTCCTTTATCATGAGATGTGATATCCAACTCCTTCCCATTCCAATCCTGAGACCCTTCCGATATCATGAGATTTGTTATCTCAATGCTTCTAATATCAAACTTGAGACCCTCCCTATAGCATGAGATGTGACACCCAAGTCCTTCCCATTAGAATCCTGAGACCCTTCCGATAGCAGAGATGTGATATCTCAATGCTTATACCAAACCTGAGACCCTTCCTATGGCCTGAGATGTCATATACAACTCCTTCTTATTAAAATCCTGAGGCCCTTCCTATAGCATGAGATTTGATATCCAACTCCTTCCCATTCCAATCCTGAGACCCTTCCTATAACATGAGATGTGATGTCTCAATTCTTCTAATACCAAACCTGAGATCCTTCCTATAACATGAGATGTGATATCCAACTCCTTCCCATTCCAATCCTGAGACCCTTCCTATAGCATGAGAAGTGATATCTCCATGCTTATACCAAACCTGAGACCCTTCCTATGGCCTGAGATGTCATATACAACTCCTTCCCATTCCAATCCTGAGACCCTTCCTATAGCATGAGATGTGATATCCAACTCCTTCCCATTCCAACCCGAGACCCTTCCTATAGCATGAGATGGGATATCCAACTCCTTCCAAATCCAATACTGATACCCTTCCGATAGCATGAGATGTGATATCCCAATGCTTCTACCAAACCTGAGACCCATACTATGGCATGAGATGTGATATCAAACTCCTTCCCATTCCAATCCTGAGACCCTTCCTATAACTTGAGATGGGATATCCAACTCCTTCCCATTTCAATTCTGAGACCCTTCCTATACTATGAGACGTGATATCTCAATGCTTCTAATACCAAACCTGAGACCCGTCCTATAACATGAGATGTGATATCCAAATCCTTCCCCTTCCAAACCTTAGACCCTTCCTTTATCATGAGATGTGATATCCAACTCCTTCCCATTCCAATCCTGAGACCCTTCCGATATCATGAGATTTGTTATCTCAATGCTTCTAATATCAAACTTGAGACCCTCCCTATAGCATGAGATGTGACATCTAAGTCCTTCCCATTCCAATCCTGAGACCCTTCCTATAGCATGAGATGTGATATCTCAATGCTTCTAATACCAAACCTGAGACCCTTCCTATAACATGAGATGGGATATCCAACTCCTTCCCATTCCAATCCTGAGACCCTTCCGATAGCAGAGATGTGATATCTCAATGCTTATACCAAACCTGAGACCCTTCCTATGGCCTGAGATGTCATATACAACTCCTTCCCATTTCAATTCTGAGACCCTTCCTATACTATGAGACGTGATATCTCAATGCTTCTAATACCAAACCTGAGACCCATCCTATAACATGGGATGTGATATCCAAATCCTTCCCCTTCCAAACCTTAGACCCTTCCTTTATCATGAGATGTGATATCCAACTCCTTCCCATTCCAATCCTGAGACCCTTCCGATATCATGAGATTTGTTATCTCAATGCTTCTAATATCAAACTTGAGACCCTCCCTATAGCATGAGATGTGACACCCAAGTGCTTCCCATTAGAATCCTGAGACCCTTCCGATAGCAGAGATGTGATATCTCAATGCTTATACCAAACCTGAGACCCTTCCTATGGCCTGAGATGTCATATACAACTCCTTCTT
This sequence comes from Ambystoma mexicanum, assembly GCF_040938575.1. NCBI lineage: Eukaryota > Metazoa > Chordata > Amphibia > Caudata > Ambystomatidae > Ambystoma > Ambystoma mexicanum. The sequence goes on from NC_090938.1 coordinate 302,101,787, forward strand.
ATTAAAATCCTGAGACCCTTCCTATAGCATGAGATTTGATATCCAACTCCTTCCCATTCCAATCCTGAGACCCTTCCTATAACATGAGATGTGATGTCTCAATTCTTCTAATACCAAACCTGAGATCCTTCCTATAACATGAGATGTGATATCCAACTCCTTCCCATTCCAATCCTGAGACCCTTCCTATAGCATGAGAAGTGATATCTCCATGCTTATACCAAACCTGAGACCCTTCCTATGGCCTGAGATGTCATATACAACTCCTTCCCATTCCAATCCTGAGACCCTTCCTATAGCATGAGATGTGATATCCAACTCCTTCCCATTCCAACCCGAGACCCTTCCTATAGCATGAGATGGGATATCCAACTCCTTCCAAATCCAATACTGATACCCTTCCGATAGCATGAGATGTGATATCCCAATGCTTCTACCAAACCTGAGACCCATACTATGGCATGAGATGTGATATCAAACTCCTTCCCATTCCAATCCTGAGACCCTTCCTATAACTTGAGATGGGATATCCAACTCCTTCCCATTTCAATTCTGAGACCCTTCCTATACTATGAGACGTGATATCTCAATGCTTCTAATACCAAACCTGAGACCCGTCCTATAACATGAGATGTGATATCCAAATCCTTCCCCTTCCAAACCTTAGACCCTTCCTTTATCATGAGATGTGATATCCAACTCCTTCCCATTCCAATCCTGAGACCCTTCCGATATCATGAGATTTGTTATCTCAATGCTTCTAATATCAAACTTGAGACCCTCCCTATAGCATGAGATGTGACATCTAAGTCCTTCCCATTCCAATCCTGAGACCCTTCCTATAGCATGAGATGTGATATCTCAATGCTTCTAATACCAAACCTGAGACCCTTCCTATAACATGAGATGGGATATCCAACTCCTTCCCATTCCAATCCTGAGACCCTTCCGATAGCAGAGATGTGATATCTCAATGCTTATACCAAACCTGAGACCCTTCCTATGGCCTGAGATGTCATATACAACTCCTTCCCATTCCAATCCTGAGACCCTTCCTATAGCATGAGATGTGATATCTCAATGCTTATACCAAATCTGAGACCCTTCCTATAGCATGAGATGTGATATCCAACTCCTTCCCATTCCAATCCTGAGACCCTTCCTATAGCATGAGATGTGATGTCAAAATGCTTCTAATACCAAACCTGAGATCCTTCCTATAACATGAGATGTGATATCCAACTCCTTCCCATTCCAATCCTGAGACCCTTCCTATAGCATGAGAAGTGATATCTCCATGCTTATACCAAACCGGAGACCCTTCCTCTAGCATGAGATGTGATATCCAAATCCTTCCCATTCCAATCCTGAGACCCTTCCTATAGCATGAGATGTAATATCTCAATGCTTATCCCAAACCTGAGAGCCTACCTATAGCATGAGATGTGATATCCAAGTCCATCCCATTCCAATCCTTAGACCCTTCCCACAGCATGCGATGTGATATCTCAATGATTCTAATACCAATCCTGAGACCCTTCCTATAAGATGAGATGTGATATCCAACTCCTTCCCGTTCCAAACCTGAGACACTTCCTATAGCATATGTGATATCCAACTCCTTCCCATTCCAAACATTAGACCCTTCCTATAGCAAGAATGTAATATCCAACTCCTACCCATTCCAATCCTGAGACCATTCCTATAGCATGAGATTTGATATATCAATGCTTCTAATACCAAACCTGAGATCCTTCCTATGACATGAGATGTGATATCCAAATCCTTCCCATTCCAATCCTGAGACCCTTCCTATAGCAAGAGATGTGATATCCAAATCCTTCCCATTCCAATCCTGAGACCCTTCCTATAACATGAGTTGTGATATCCAATTCCTTCCCATTCCAACCTGAGACCCTTCCTATAGCATGAGAAGGGATATCCAACTCCTTCCCAATCTAATCCTGAGACCCTTCCGATAGCAGAGATGTGATATCACAATGCTTATACCAAACCTGAGACCCTTCCTATGGCATGAGATTTGATATCCAACTCCTTGCCATTCAAATCCTGAGACCCCTACTATAGCATGAGATGTGATATCTCAATGCTTCTACCAAACCTGAGACCCTTCCTTTAGCATGAGATGTGATATCCAAATCCTTCCCATTCCAATTCTGAGACCCTTCCTATACCATGAGACTTGATATCTCAATGCTTCTAATACCAAACCTGAGACCCATCCTATAACATGGGATGTGATATCCAAATCCTTCCCCTTCCAAACCTTAGACCCTTCCTTTATCATGAGATGTGATATCCAACTCCTTCCCATTCCAATCCTGAGACCCTTCCGATATCATGAGATTTGTTATCTCAATGCTTCTAATATCAAACTTGAGACCCTCCCTATAGCATGAGATGTGACACCCAAGTCCTTCCCATTAGAATCCTGAGACCCTTCCGATAGCAGAGATGTGATATCTCAATGCTTATACCAAACCTGAGACCCTTCCTATGGCCTGAGATGTCATATACAACTCCTTCTTATTAAAATCCTGAGACCCTTCCTATAGCATGAGATTTGATATCCAACTCCTTCCCATTCCAATCCTGAGACCCTTCCTATAACATGAGATGTGATATCCAACTCCTTCCCGTTCCAAACCTGAGACACTTCCTATAGCATATGTGATATCCAACTCCTTCCCATTCCAAACATTAGACCCTTCCTATAGCAAGAATGTAATATCCAACTCCTACCCATTCCAATCCTGAGACCATTCCTATAGCATGAGATTTGATATATCAATGCTTCTAATACCAAACCTGAGATCCTTCCTATGACATGAGATGTGATATCCAAATCCTTCCCATTCCAATCCTGAGACCCTTCCTATAGCAAGAGATGTGATATCCAAATCCTTCCCATTCCAATCCTGAGACCCTTCCTATAACATGAGTTGTGATATCCAATTCCTTCCCATTCCAACCTGAGACCCTTCCTATAGCATGAGAAGGGATATCCAACTCCTTCCCAATCTAATCCTGAGACCCTTCCGATAGCAGAGATGTGATATCACAATGCTTATACCAAACCTGAGACCCTTCCTATGGCATGAGATGTGATATCCAACTCCTTGCCATTCAAATCCTGAGACCCCTACTATAGCATGAGATGTGATATCTCAATGCTTCTACCAAACCTGAGACCCTTCCTTTAGCATGAGATGTGATATCCAAATCCTTCCCATTCCAATTCTGAGACCCTTCCTATACCATGAGACTTGATATCTCAATGCTTCTAATACCAAACCTGAGACCCATCCTATAACATGGGATGTGATATCCAAATCCTTCCCCTTCCAAACCTTAGACCCTTCCTTTATCATGAGATGTGATATCCAACTCCTTCCCATTCCAATCCTGAGACCCTTCCGATATCATGAGATTTGTTATCTCAATGCTTCTAATATCAAACTTGAGACCCTCCCTATAGCATGAGATGTGACACCCAAGTCCTTCCCATTAGAATCCTGAGACCCTTCCGATAGCAGAGATGTGATATCTCAATGCTTATACCAAACCTGAGACCATTCCTATGGCCTGAGATGTCATATACAACTCCTTCTTATTAAAATCCTGAGACCCTTCCTATAGCATGAGATTTGATATCCAACTCCTTCCCATTCCAATCCTGAGACCCTTCCTATAACATGAGATGTGATGTCTCAATGCTTCTAATACCAAACCTGAGATCCTTCCTATAACATGAGATGTGATATCCAACTCCTTCCCATTCCAATCCTGAGACCCTTCCTATAGCATGAGAAGTGATATATCCATGCTTATACCAAACCTGAGACCCTTCCTATGGCCTGAGATGTCATATACAACTCCTTCCCATTCCAATCCTGAGACCCTTCCTATAGCATGAGATGTGATATCCAACTCCTTCCCATTCCAACCTGAGACCCTTCCTATAGCATGAGATGTGATATCCAACTCCTTCCCATTCCAATCCTGAGACCCTTCCGATATCATGAGATTTGTTATCTCAATGCTTCTAATATCAAACTTGAGACCCTCCCTATAGCATGAGATGTGACACCCAAGTCCTTCCCATTAGAATCCTGAGACCCTTCCGATAGCAGAGATGTGATATCTCAATGCTTATACCAAACCTGAGACCATTCCTATGGCCTGAGATGTCATATACAACTCCTTCTTATTAAAATCCTGAGACCCTTCCTATAGCATGAGATTTGATATCCAACTCCTTCCCATTCCAATCCTGAGACCCTTCCTATAACATGAGATGTGATGTCTCAATGCTTCTAATACCAAACCTGAGATCCTTCCTATGGCCTGAGATGTCATATACAACTCCTTCCCATTCCAATCCTGAGACCCTTCCTATAGCATGAGATGTGATATCTCAATGCTTATACCAAATCTGAGACCCTTCCTATAGCATGAGATGTGATATCCAACTCCTTCCCATTCCAATCCTGAGACCCTTCCTATAGCATGAGATGTGATGTCAAAATGCTTCTAATACCAAACCTGAGATCCTTCCTATAACATGAGATGTGATATCCAACTCCTTCCCATTCCAATCCTGAGACCCTTCCTATAGCATGAGAAGTGATATCTCCATGCTTATACCAAACCGGAGACCCTTCCTCTAGCATGAGATGTGATATCCAAATCCTTCCCATTCCAATCCTGAGACCCTTCCTATAGCATGAGATGTAATATCTCAATGCTTATCCCAAACCTGAGAGCCTACCTATAGCATGAGATGTGATATCCAAGTCCATCCCATTCCAATCCTTAGACCCTTCCCACAGCATGCGATGTGATATCTCAATGATTCTAATACCAATCCTGAGACCCTTCCTATAAGATGAGATGTGATATCCAACTCCTTCCCGTTCCAAACCTGAGACACTTCCTATAGCATATGTGATATCCAACTCCTTCCCATTCCAAACATTAGACCCTTCCTATAGCAAGAATGTAATATCCAACTCCTACCCATTCCAATCCTGAGACCATTCCTATAGCATGAGATTTGATATATCAATGCTTCTAATACCAAACCTGAGATCCTTCCTATGACATGAGATGTGATATCCAAATCCTTCCCATTCCAATCCTGAGACCCTTCCTATAGCAAGAGATGTGATATCCAAATCCTTCCCATTCCAATCCTGAGACCCTTCCTATAACATGAGTTGTGATATCCAATTCCTTCCCATTCCAACCTGAGACCCTTCCTATAGCATGAGAAGGGATATCCAACTCCTTCCCAATCTAATCCTGAGACCCTTCCGATAGCAGAGATGTGATATCACAATGCTTATACCAAACCTGAGACCCTTCCTATGGCATGAGATTTGATATCCAACTCCTTGCCATTCAAATCCTGAGACCCCTACTATAGCATGAGATGTGATATCTCAATGCTTCTACCAAACCTGAGACCCTTCCTTTAGCATGAGATGTGATATCCAAATCCTTCCCATTCCAATTCTGAGACCCTTCCTATACCATGAGACTTGATATCTCAATGCTTCTAATACCAAACCTGAGACCCATCCTATAACATGGGATGTGATATCCAAATCCTTCCCCTTCCAAACCTTAGACCCTTCCTTTATCATGAGATGTGATATCCAACTCCTTCCAATTCCAATCCTGAGACCCTTCCGATATCATGAGATTTGTTATCTCAATGCTTCTAATATCAAACTTGAGACCCTCCCTATAGCATGAGATGTGACACCCAAGTCCTTCCCATTAGAATCCTGAGACCCTTCCGATAGCAGAGATGTGATATCTCAATGCTTATACCAAACCTGAGACCCTTCCTATGGCCTGAGATGTCATATACAACTCCTTCTTATTAAAATCCTGAGACCCTTCCTATAGCATGAGATTTGATATCCAACTCCTTCCCATTCCAATCCTGAGACCCTTCCTATAACATGAGATGTGATATCCAACTCCTTCCCGTTCCAAACCTGAGACACTTCCTATAGCATATGTGATATCCAACTCCTTCCCATTCCAAACATTAGACCCTTCCTATAGCAAGAATGTAATATCCAACTCCTACCCATTCCAATCCTGAGACCATTCCTATAGCATGAGATTTGATATATCAATGCTTCTAATACCAAACCTGAGATCCTTCCTATGACATGAGATGTGATATCCAAATCCTTCCCATTCCAATCCTGAGACCCTTCCTATAGCAAGAGATGTGATATCCAAATCCTTCCCATTCCAATCCTGAGACCCTTCCTATAACATGAGTTGTGATATCCAATTCCTTCCCATTCCAACCTGAGACCCTTCCTATAGCATGAGAAGGGATATCCAACTCCTTCCCAATCTAATCCTGAGACCCTTCCGATAGCAGAGATGTGATATCACAATGCTTATACCAAACCTGAGACCCTTCCTATGGCATGAGATGTGATATCCAACTCCTTGCCATTCAAATCCTGAGACCCCTACTATAGCATGAGATGTGATATCTCAATGCTTCTACCAAACCTGAGACCCTTCCTTTAGCATGAGATGTGATATCCAAATCCTTCCCATTCCAATTCTGAGACCCTTCCTATACCATGAGACTTGATATCTCAATGCTTCTAATACCAAACCTGAGACCCATCCTATAACATGGGATGTGATATCCAAATCCTTCCCCTTCCAAACCTTAGACCCTTCCTTTATCATGAGATGTGATATCCAACTCCTTCCCATTCCAATCCTGAGACCCTTCCGATATCATGAGATTTGTTATCTCAATGCTTCTAATATCAAACTTGAGACCCTCCCTATAGCATGAGATGTGACACCCAAGTCCTTCCCATTAGAATCCTGAGACCCTTCCGATAGCAGAGATGTGATATCTCAATGCTTATACCAAACCTGAGACCATTCCTATGGCCTGAGATGTCATATACAACTCCTTCTTATTAAAATCCTGAGACCCTTCCTATAGCATGAGATTTGATATCCAACTCCTTCCCATTCCAATCCTGAGACCCTTCCTATAACATGAGATGTGATGTCTCAATGCTTCTAATACCAAACCTGAGATCCTTCCTATAACATGAGATGTGATATCCAACTCCTTCCCATTCCAATCCTGAGACCCTTCCTATAGCATGAGAAGTGATATATCCATGCTTATACCAAACCTGAGACCCTTCCTATGGCCTGAGATGTCATATACAACTCCTTCCCATTCCAATCCTGAGACCCTTCCTATAGCATGAGATGTGATATCCAACTCCTTCCCATTCCAACCTGAGACCCTTCCTATAGCATGAGATGGGATATCCAACTCCTTCCAAATCCAATACTGATACCCTTCCGATAACATGAGATGTGATATCCCAATGCTTCTACCAAACCTGAGACCCATACTATGGCATGAGATGTGATATCAAACTCCTTCCCATTCCAATCCTGAGACCCTTCCTATAACTTGAGATGTGATATCCAACTCCTTCCCATTTCAATTCTGAGACCCTTCCTATACTATGAGACGTGATATCTCAATGCTTCTAATACCAAACCTGAGACCCGTCCTATAACATGAGATGTGATATCCAAATCCTTCCCCTTCCAAACCTTAGACCCTTCCTTTATCATGAGATGTGATATCCAACTCCTTCCCATTCCAATCCTGAGACCCTTCCGATATCATGAGATTTGTTATCTCAATGCTTCTAATATCAAACTTGAGACCCTCCCTATAGCATGAGATGTGACATCTAAGTCCTTCCCATTCCAATCCTGAGACCCTTCCTATAGCATGAGATGTGATATCTCAATGCTTCTAATACCAAACCTGAGACCCTTCCTATAACATGAGATGGGATATCCAACTCCTTCCCATTCCAATCCTGAGACCCTTCCGATAGCAGAGATGTGATATCTCAATGCTTATACCAAACCTGAGACCCTTCCTATGGCCTGAGATGTCATATAAAACTCCTTCCTATTCCAATCCTGAGACCCTTCCTATAACATGAGATGTGATGTCTCAATGCTTCTAATACCAAACCTGAGATCCTTCCTATAACATGAGATGTGATATCCAACTCCTTCCCATACCAATCCTGAGACCCTTCCTATAGCATGAGAAGTGATATCTCCATGCTTATACCAAACCTGAGACCCTTCCTATGGCCTGAGATGTCATATACAACTCCTTCCCATTCCAATCCTGAGACCCTTCCTATAGCATGAGATGGGATATCCAACTCCTTCCAAATCCAATACTGATACCCTTCCGATAGCATGAGATGTGATATCCCAATGCTTCTACCAAACCTGAGACCCATACTATGGCATGAGATGTGATATCAAACTCCTTCCCATTCCAATCCTGAGACCCTTCCTATAACTTGAGATGTGATATCCAACTCCTTCCCATTTCAATTCTGAGACCCTTCCTATACTATGAGACGTGATATCTCAATGCTTCTAATACCAAACCTGAGACCCGTCCTATAACATGAGATGTGATATCCAAATCCTTCCCCTTCCAAACCTTAGACCCTTCCTTTATCATGAGATGTGATATCCAACTCCTTCCCATTCCAATCCTGAGACCCTTCCGATATCATGAGATTTGTTATCTCAATACTTCTAATATCAAACTTGAGACCCTCCCTATAGCATGAGATGTGACATCTAAGTCCTTCCCATTCCAATCCTGAGACCCTTCCTATAGCATGAGATGTGATATCTCAATGCTTCTAATACCAAACCTGAGACCCTTCCTATAACATGAGATGGGATATCCAACTCCTTCCCATTCCAATCCTGAGACCCTTCCGATAGCAGAGATGTGATATCTCAATGCTTATACCAAACCTGAGACCCTTCCTATGGCCTGAGATGTCATATACAACTCCTTCCCATTCCAATCCTGAGACCCTTCCTATAGCATGAGATGTGATATCTCAATGCTTATACCAAATCTGAGACCCTTCCTATAGCATGAGATGTGATATCCAACTCCTTCCCATTCCAATCCTGAGACCCTTCCTATGGCATGAGATGTGATGTCTCAATGCTTCTAATACCAAACCTGAGATCCTTCCTATAACATGAGATGTGATATCCAACTCCTTCCCATTCCAATCCTGAGACCCTTCCTATAGCATGAGAAGTGATATCTCCATGCTTATACCAAACCGGAGACCCTTCCTATAGCATGAGATGTGATATCCAAATCCTTCCCATTCCAATCCTGAGACCCTTCCTATAGCATGAGATGTAATATCTCAATGCTTATCCCAAACCTGAGAGCCTACCTATAGCATGAGATGTGATATCCAAGTCCATCCCATTCCAATCCTTAGACCCTTCCTACAGCATGCGATGTGATATCTCAATGATTCTAATACCAAACCTGAGACCCTTCCTATAACATGAGATGTGATATCCAACTCCTTCCCGTTCCAAACCTGAGACACTTCCTATAGCATATGTGATATCCAACTCCTTCCCATTCCAAACATTAGACCCTTCCTATAGCAAGAATGTAATATCCAACTCCTACCCATTCCAATCCTGAGACCATTCCTATAGCATGAGATTTGATATATCAATGCTTCTAATACCAAACCTGAGATCCTTCCTATGACATGAGATGTGATATCCAAATCCTTCCCATTCCAATCCTGAGACCCTTCCTATAGCAAGAGATGTGATATCCAAATCCTTCCCATTCCAATCCTGAGACCCTTCCTATAACATGAGTTGTGATATCCAACTCCTTCCCATTCCAACCTGAGACCCTTCCTATAGCATGAGAAGGGATATCCAACTCCTTCCCAATCTAATCCTGAGACCCTTCCGATAGCAGAGATGTGATATCACAATGCTTATACCAAACCTGAGACCCTTCCTATGGCATGAGATGTGATATCCAACTCCTTGCCATTCAAATCCTGAGACCCCTACTATAGCATGAGATGTGATATCTCAATGCTTCTACCAAACCTGAGACCCTTCCTTTAGCATGAGATGTGATATCCAAATCCTTCCCATTCCAATTCTGAGACCCTTCCTATACCATGAGACTTGATATCTCAATGCTTCTAATACCAAACCTGAGACCCATCCTATAACATGGGATGTGATATCCAAATCCTTCCCCTTCCAAACCTTAGACCCTTCCTTTATCATGAGATGTGATATCCAACTCCTTCCCATTCCAATCCTGAGACCCTTCCGATATCATGAGATTTGTTATCTCAATGCTTCTAATATCAAACTTGAGACCCTCCCTATAGCATGAGATGTGATACCCAAGTCCTTCCCATTAGAATCCTGAGACCCTTCCGATAGCAGAGATGTGATATCTCAATGCTTATACCAAACCTGAGACCCTTCCTATGGCCTGAGATGTCATATACAACTCCTTCTTGTTAAAATCCTGAGACCCTTCCTATAACATGAGATGTGATGTCTCAATGCTTCTAATACCAAACCTGAGATCCTTCCTATAACATGAGATGTGATATCCAACTCCTTCCCATTCCAATCCTGAGACCCTTCCTATAGCATGAGAAGTGATATCTCCATGCTTATACCAAACCTGAGACCCTTCCTATAGCTTGAAATGTGATATCCAACTCCTTCCCATTCCAATTCTGAGACCCTTCCTATACCATGAGACTTGATATCTCAATGCTTCTAATACCAAACCTGAGACCCATCCTATAACATGGGATGTGATATCCAAATCCTTCCCCTTCCAAACCTTAGACACTTCCTTTATCATGAGATGTGATATCCAACTCCTTCCCTTTCCAATCCTGAGACCCTTACGATATCATGAGATTTGTTATCTCAATGCTTCTAATATCAAACTTGAGACCCTCCCTATAGCATGAGATGTGACATCCAAGTCCTTCCCATTAAAATCCTGGGACACGTCCGATAGCAGAGATGTGATATCTCAATGCTTATACCAAACCTGAGACCCTTCCTATGGCCTAAGATGTCATATACAACTCCTTCCCATTAAAATCCTGAGACCCTTCCTATAGCATGAGATGTGATATCTCAATGCTTATACCAAATCTGAGACCCTTCCTATAGCATGAGATGTGATATCCAACTTCTTCCCATTCCAATCCTGAGACCCTTCCTATAGCATGAGATCTGATGTCTGAATGCTTCGAATACCAAACCTGAGATCCTGCCTATAACATGAGATGTGATATCCAACTCCTTCCCATTCCAATCCTGAGACCCTTCCTATAGCATGAGAATTGATATCTCCATGCTTATACCAAACCTGAGACCCTTCCTATGGCCTGAGATGTCATATACAACTCCTTCCCATTCCAATCCTGAGACACTTCCTATAGCATGAGATGTGATATCCAACTCCTTCCCATTCCAACTTGAGACCCTTCCTATAGCATGAGATGGGATATCCAACTCCTTCGCATTCCAATTCTGAGACCCTTCCTATAGCATGAGATGTGATGTCTGAATGCTTCTAATACCAAACCTGAGATCCTTCCTATAACATGAAATGTGATATCCAACTCCTTCCCCTTCCAAACCTGAGAGCCTTCCCATAGCATGAGATATGATATCCAAGTCCTTCCCATTCCAATCCTGAGACCCTTCCTATAACATGAGATGTGATATCCAACTCCTTCCCATTCCAACCTGAGACCCTTCCGATAGCATGAGATGTGATATCCCAATGCTTCTACCAAACCTGAGACCCATACTATGGCATGAGATGTGATATCAAACTCCTTCCCATTCCAATCCTGAGACCCTTCCTATAGCTTGAGATGTGATATCCAACTCCTTCCCATTCCAATTCTGAGACCCTTCCTATACCATGAGACTTGATATCTCAATGCTTCTAATACCAAACCTGAGACCCATCCTATAACATGGGATGTGATATCTGTAGGGTATTTTGTGGAGATTTGGGGCCTGACGGTATTTTATTACCGCCGAAAAATAACTTAGCAATAATCACTCTTTGTATTCAGATTTGGCCATGTGCAACAATAATACAATGGACATGCATTATTTCAGCACCCAGACCTGCTTATTTGGTATACGTGGTTGGTGGTATTTTGGTGAGCATAATTCCCTTGTTTTATTTGTGGCCCCAATGTCCAGAATCCCTTATCTTCGCTTAGATTTTTCGTGTGATCACTAGAGAGACCTCAGACCTGCATTCTAGAGATACCACATTTTCCAGTGATAGTGTTGGTGCGCCACCATGGGCAAACTCACTGACTTATTTACGACAGAGAGCTATATGTGGTAGTCTTGTGGTAATTTCCACTACCTTATATACGGTAGGGAGCTATGTTCAGAGAGTCTCTCTTCCCGTTGGCTCATGTACCTCCAACAAGTTATACTACAGTCACTCACAATTATTCATACTGATTCTGACATGCACACATCTGTCTTAAAATGACCATTGCACTGTTTAAAATCCCCCCACATCATCAGCATTGTAATGATAAACAGTAAATACACCATCCGTCTGTTTTCAAATATTTTTCTGTATTATAAAAGTTGTATTTAACACGATCTCATTCTTTACAGCAATAAAATGGCACAATCAAAGCATTTTCTATGACACACTGCAAATAGAGTGGCGGAGAACAGAACTCAAATTGCAACATTAGCACTTGATTAAGACACGCACGGGACTTTCATTTTTTCTACACTGACTGCATATCTTCGTGCACACACACAGCTCCCCCAGTTATGTAATTACCTTATCTGTTCAGAGGCTTCTCTTTGTGAATGTGGCTCTCTTGGATTAACTCCAGCAAAAAGGAACGCTTGCCTTCTCAAGCCGGGGTCATTGCCTGGAATTCTCAGCTTTTTCAGATAGGAATGCCTCAGCCAGTGGAAAGGTTTTTCTTTCAGCTCTCCCCAATGTCGACTGCAGCAGGACACCGGAATCTGCATTCAGTCAGGACCCCACAGCCAGGTCTTCTCCCCAGTAGTGCAGAAAGATGTCTGCCTGTCTTTTTCCCTGATACTGCCCACTAAATCTTTCCTCTCAGCCCTCTTTATGACGTGTCCCAATGAAATCCATCATCTCTCATCCTCCTACTCTTCAACAATAGCTTCGCTTATACATTTGCAATTGTTGCAAATCTGACTTCCTCCTTCCTGCAGTTACTGTGCACAACAACACGGAGAATCAGGCAGAGAAGAGAATAGAAAAATCTGCACACTCATTTAAATGGTTTTCAGAGTATGCCTAATTCTGCATTAGAGAACACATTTTATTAGTGGGTTATATTACAATAAGGTTTTATTAGTCAGGTTAATGGTTAATAGGTTAGCTGTTAATTTTCAAATGTGTCTCTAGCAATATAGGCATTTCAGGTGAAAAATAGTGTGCATTTTTAAATGAACACGTGTGCTTTTAACTGTAAAAATAGATTTGCATCTTATATGTTAAAATCGTTTTTTACTGAATAGTCTGTCTTTCCTTGTTAATCTGCTAACCCATATAGCAATGCACCGCACCCTTGTGGTGGTGGTGCTGCAAAAAATTGTGCTACTTGTGCAGTATTGCTGTACTGTGTACTGTAACACGCCAAATATCCTTACATATCCAAATCCTTCCCCTTCCAAACCTTAGACCCTTCCTTTATCATGAGATGTGATATCCAACTCCTTCCCATTCCAATCCTGAGACCCTTCCGATATCATGAGATTTGTTATCTCAATGCTTCTAATATCAAACTTGAGACCCTCCCTATAGCATGAGATGTGACACCCAAGTCCTTCCCATTAGAATCCTGAGACCCTTCGGATAGCAGAGATGTGATATCTCAATGCTTATACCAAACCTGAGACCCTTCCTATGGCCTGAGATGTCATATACAACTCCTTCTTATTAAAATCCTGAGACCCTTCCTATAGCATGAGATTTGATATCCAACTCCTTCCCATTCCAATCCTGAGACCCTTCCTATAACATGAGATGTGATGTCTCAATGCTTCTAATACCAAACCTGAGATCCTTCCTATAACATGAGATGTGATATCCAACTCTTTCCCATTCCAATCCTGAGACCCTTCCTATAGCATGAGATGGGATATCCAACTCCTTCCAAATCCAATACTGATACCCTTCCGATAGCATGAGATGTGATATCCCAATGCTTCTACCAAACATGAGACCCTTATTATGGCATGAGATGTGATATCAAACTCCTTCCCATTCAAATCCTGAGACCCTTACTATAGCTTGAGATGTGATATCCAACTCCTTCCCATTCCAATTCTGAGACCCTTCCTATACCATGAGACTTGATATCTCAATGCTTCTAATACCAAACCTGAGACCCGTCCTATAACATGAGATGTGATATCCAAATCCTTCCCCTTCCAAACCTTAGACCCTTCCTTTATCATGAGATGTGATATCCAACTCCTTCCCATTCCAATCCTGAGACCCTTCCGATATCATGAGATGTGATATCTCAATGCTTCTAATATCAAACTTCAGACCCTCCCTATAGCATGAGATGTGATATCCAAGTCCTTCCCATTCCAATCATGAGACCCTTCCTATAGCATGAGAAGTGATATCTCAATGCTTCTAATACCAAACCTGAGACCCTTCCTATAACATGAGATGGGAATATCCAACTCCTTTCCATTCCAATCCTGAGACCATTCCGATAGCAGAGATGTGATATCTCAATGCTTATACCACACCTGAGATCCTTCCTATAACATGAGATGTGATATCCAACTCCTTCCCATTCCAATCCTGAGACACTTCCTATAGCATGAGATGTGATATCTCACTGCTTATACCAAACCTGAGACCCTTCCTATAGCATGAGATGTGATATCCAACTCCTTCCCATTCTAATCCTGAGACCCTTCCTATAGCATGAGATGTGATATCTCAATGCTTCTAATATCAAACTTGAGACCCTCCCTATAGCATGAGATGTGATATCCAAGTCCTTCCCATTCCAATCCTGAGACACTTCCTATAGCATGAGATGTAATATCTCAATGCTTCTAATACCAAACCTGAGACTCTTCCTATAACATGAGATGGGATATCCAACTCCTTCCCATTCCAATCCTGAGACCCTTTCAATTGCAGAGATGTGATATCTCAATGCTTATACCAAACCTGAGACCCTTCCTACGGCATGAGATGTCATATACAACTCCTTCCCATTCCAATCCTGAGACCCTTCCTATAGCATGAGATGTGATATCTCAATGCTTATACCTAACCTGAGACCCTTCCTATAGCATGAGATGTGATATCCAACTCCTTCCCATTCCAATCCTAAAACCCTTCCTATAGCATGAGATGTGATGTCTCAATGCCTCTAATACCAAACCTGAGATCCTTCCTCTAACATGAAATGTGATATCCAACTCCTTCCCTTTCCAAACCTGAGAGCCTATCTATAGCATGAGATGTGATATCCAAGTCCTTCCCATTCCAATACTTAGACCCTTCCTACAGCATGCAATATGATATCTCAATGATTCTAATAACAAACCTGAGACCCGTCCTATAACATGAGATGGGATATCCAACTCCTTCCCATTCCAATCCTGAGGCACTTCCGATAGCAGAGATATGATATTTCAATGCTTATACCAAACCTGAGACCCTTCCTATAACATGAGATGTGATATCCAACTCCTTCCCGTTCCAAACCTGAGACCCTTCCTTTAGCATGAGATGTGATATCCAGCTCCTTCCCATTCCAATCCTGAGACATTTCCGATAGCATGAGATGTGATATCTCAATGATTCTACCAAACCTGAGACTTTTCCTTTAGCATGAGATGTGATATCTCAATGCTTCTAATATCAAACTTGAGACCCTCCCTATAGCATGAGATGTGACATCCAAGTCCTTCCCATTAAAATCCTGAGATCCTTCCGATAGCAGAGATGTGATATCTCAATGCTTATACCAAACCTGAGACCCTTCCTATGGCCTGAGATGTCATATACAACTCCATCCCATTCCAATCCTGAGACCCTTCCTATAGCATGAGATGTGATATCTCAATACTTCTAATACCAAACCTGAGATCCTTCCGATAACATGAGATGTGATATCCAAATCCTTCCCCTTCCAAACCTGAGACCCTCCCTTTAGCATGAGATGTGATATCCAACTCCTTCCCATTCCAATCCTGAGACCCTTCTGATAGCATGAGATGTGATATCTCAATGCTTCTAATACCAAACCTGAGATCCTTCCGATAGCATGAGATGTGATATCTCAATGCTTCTAATATCAAACTTGAGACCCTCCCTATAGCATGAGATGTGACATCCAAGTCCTTCCCATTAAAATCCTGAGACCCTTCCGATAGCAGAGATGTGATATCTCAATGCTTATACCAAACCTGAGACCCTTCCTATGGCCTGAGATGTCATATACAACTCCTTCCCATTCCAATCCTGAGACCCTTCCTATAGCATGAGATGTGATATCTCAATGCTTATACCAAATCTGAGACCCTTCCTATAGCATGAGATGTGATATCCAACTCCTTCCCATTCCAATCCTGAGACCCTTCCTATAGCATGAGATGTGACGTCTCAATGCTTCTAATACCAAACCTGAGATCCTTCCTATAACATGAGATGTGATATCCAACTCCTTCCCATTCCAATCCTGAGACCCTTCCTGTAGCATGAGAAGTGCTATCTCCATGGTTATACCAAACCTGAGACCCTTCCTATAGCATGAGATGTGATATCCAAATCCTTCCCATTCCAATCCTGAGACCCTTCCTATAGCATGAGATGTGATATCTCAATGCTTATACCAAACCTGAGAGCCTACCTATAGCATGAGATGTGATATCCAAGTCCATCCCATTCCAATCCTTAGACCCTTCCTACAGCATGCGATGTGATATCTCAATGATTCTAATACCAAACCAGAGACCCGTCCTATAACATGAGATGGGATATCCAACTCCTTCCCATTCCAATCCTGAGCCACTTCCGATAGCAGAGATGTGATATCTCAATGCTTATACCAAACCTGAGACCCTTCCTGTAACATAAGATGTGATATCCAACTCCTTCCCGTTCCAAACCTGAGACACTTCCTATAGCATATGTGATATCCAACTCCTTCCCATTCCAAACATGAGACCCTTCGTATAGCAAGAATGTAATATCCAACTCCTACCCATTCCAATCCTGAGACCATTCCTATAGCATGAGATGTGATATATCAATGCTTCTAATACCAAACCTGAGATCCTTCCTATGACATGAGATGTGATGTCTCAATGCTTCTAATACCAAACCTGAGATCTTTCCTATAACATGAGATGTGATATCCAACTCCTTCCCATTCCAATTCTGAGACCCTTCCAATAGCATGAGATGTGATATCTCAATGCTTATACCAAACCTGAGACCCTTCCTATAGCTTGAGAAGTGATATCCAACTCCTTCCCATTCCAATCCTGAGACCCTTCCTATAGCGTGAGATGTGATATCTCAATGCCTCTAATACCAAACCTGAGATCCTTCCTCTAACATGAAATGTGATATCCAACTCCTTCCCCTTCCAAACCTGAGAGCCTTCCCATAGCATGAGATATGATATCCAAGTCCTTCCCATTCCAATCCTGAGACCCTTCCTATAAAATGAGATGTGATATCCAACTCCTTCCCATTCCAACATGAGACCCTTCCTATAGCATGAGATGGGATATCCAACTCCTTCCAAATCCAATCCTGATACCCTTCCGATAGCATGAGATGTGATATCCCAATGCTTCTACCAAACCTGAGACCCATACTATGGCATGAGATGTGATATCAAACTCCTTCCCATTCCAATACTGAGACCCTTCCTATAGCTTGAAATGTGATATCCAACTCCTTCCCATTCCAATTCTGAGACCCTTCCTATACCATGAGACTTGATATCTCAATGCTTCTAATACCAAACCTGAGACCCATCCTATAACGTGGGATGTGATATCCAAATCCTTCCCCTTCCAAACCTTACACCCTTCCTTTATCATGAGATGTGATATCCAACTCCTTCCCTTTCCAATCCTGAGACCCTTACGATATCATGAGATTTGTTATCTCAATGCTTCTAATATCAAACTTGAGACCCTTCCTATGGCCTGAGATGTCATATACAACTCCTTCCCATTAAAATCCTGAGACCCTTCCTATAGCATGAGATGTGATATCTCAATGCTTATACCAAATCTGAGACCCTTCCTATAGCATGAGATGTGATATCCAACTCCTTCCCATTCCAATCCTGAGACCCTTCCTATAGCATGAGATCTGATGTCTGAATGCTTCTAATACCAAACCTGAGATCCTTCCTATAACATGAGATGTGATATCCAACTCCTTCCCATTCCAATCCTGAGACCCTTCCTATAGCATGAGAAGTGATATCTCCATGCTTATACCAAACCTGAGACCCTTCCTATGGCCTGAGATTTCATATACAACTCCTTCCCATTCCAATCCTGAGACCCTTCCTATAGCATGAGATGTGATATCCAACTCCTTCCCATTCCAACCTGAGACCCTTCCTATAGCATGAGATGGGATATCCAACTCCTTCCCATTCCAATCCTGAGACCCTTCCTATAGCATGAGATGTGATGTCTGAATGCTTCTAATACCAAACCTGAGATCCTTCCTATAACATGAAATGTGATATCCAACTCCTTCCCCTTCCAAACCTGAGAGCCTTCCCATAGCATGAGATATGATATCCAAGTCCTTCCCATTCCAATCCTGAGACCCTTCCTATAACATGAGATGTGATATCCAACTCCTTCCCATTCCAATCCTGAGACCCTTCCTATAACATGAGATGTGATATCCAAATCCTTCCCCTTCCAAACCTTAGACCCTTCCTTTATCATGAGATGTGATATCCAACTCCTTCCCATTCCAATCCTGAGACCCTTCCGATATCATGAGATTTGTTATCTCAATGCTTCTAATATCAAACTTGAGACCCTCCCTATAGCATGAGATGTGACATCTAAGTCCTTCCCATTCCAATCCTGAGACCCATCCTATAGCATGAGATGTGATATCTCAGTGCTTCTAATACCAAACCTGAGACCCTTCCTATAACATGAGATGGGATATACAACTCCTTCCCATTCCAATCCTGAGACCCTTCCGATAGCAGAGATGTGATATCTCAATGCTTATACCAAACCTGAGACCCTTCCTATGGCCTGAGATGTCATATACAACTCCTTCCCATTCCAATCCTGAGACCCTTCCTATAGCATGGGATGTGATATCTCAATGCTTATACCAAATCTGAGACCCTTCCTATAGCATGAGATGTGATATCCAACTCCTTCCCATTCCAATCCTGAGACCCTTCCTATAGCATGAGATGTAATATCTCAATGCTTATCCCAATCCTGAGTGCCTATATATAGCATGAGATGTGATATCCAAGTCCATCCCATTCCAATCCTTAGACCCTTCCTACAGCATACGATGTGATATCTCAATGATTCTAATACCAAACCAGAGACCCGTCCTATAACATGAGATGGGATATCCAACTCCTTCCCATTCCAATCCTGAGCCACTTTCAATAGTAGAGATGTGATATCTCAATGCTTATACCAAACCTGAGACCCTTCCTATAACATGAGATGTGATATGCAACTCCTTCCCGTTCCAAACCTGAGACACTTCCTATAGCATATGTGATATCCAACTCCTTCCCATTCCAAACATTAGACCCTTCCTATAGCAAGAATGTAATATCCAACTCCTACCCATTCCAATCCTGAGACCATTCCTATAGCATGAGATGTGATATATCAATGCTTCTAATACCAAACCTGAGATCCTTCCTATGACATGAGATGTGATATCCAAATCCTTCCCATTCCAATCCTGAGACCCTTCCTATAGCAAGAGATGTGATATCCAAATCCTTCCCATTCCAATCCTGAGACCCTTCCTATAACATGAGTTGTGATATCCAATTTCTTCCCATTCCAACCTGAGACCCTTCCTATAGCATGAGAAGGGATATCCAACTCCTTCCCAATCCAATCCTGAGACCCTTCCGATAGCAGAGATGTGATATCACAATGCTTATACCAAACCTGAGACCCTTCTTATGGCATGAGATGTGATATCCAACTCCTTGCCATTCAAATCCTGAGACCCCTACTAAAGCATGAGATGTGACATCTCAATGCTTCTACCAAACCTGAGACCCTTCCTTTAGCATGAGATGTGATATCCAAATCCTTCATATTCCAATCCTGAGGCCCTTCCTATAGCATGAGATGTGATATCTCAATGCTTCTAATACCAAACCTGAGATCCTTCCTATAACATGAGATGTGATAGCCAATTCCTTCCCATTCCAAACCTGAGACCCTTCCTATTGGATGAGATGTGATCTCCAACTCCTTCCCATTCCAACCCTGAGACCCTTCCTATACCATGAGATGTGATATCTCAATGCTTCTAATACCAAACCTGGGACCCGTCCTATAACATGAGATATGATATCCAAATCCTTCCCCTTCCAAACCTGAGACCCTTCCTTTAGCATGAGATGTGATATCCAAATCCTTCCCATTCCAATCCTAAAACCCTTCCTATAGCATGAGATGTGATATCTCAATGTTTCTAATAAAAAACCTTAGACCCTTCCTATAGCAAGAGATGTGATATCCAAATCCTTCCCATTCCAATCCTGAGACCCTTCCTATAACATGAGATGTGATATCCAACTCCTTCCCATTCCAACCTGAGACCCTATAGTATGAGAAGGGATATCCAACTCCTTCCCAATCCAATCCTGAGACCCTTCCCATAGCAGAGATGTGATATCTCAATGCTTATACCAAACCTGAGACCTGTAGGGTATTTTGTGGAGATTTGGGGCCTGACGGTATTTTATTACCGCCGAAAAATAACTTAGCAATAATCACTCTTTGTATTCAGATTTGGCCATGTGCAACAATAATACAATGGACATGCATTATTTCAGCACCCAGACCTGCTTATTTGGTATACGTGGTTGGTGGTATTTTGGTGAGCATAATTCCCTTGTTTTATTTGTGGCCCCAATGTCCAGAATCCCTTATCTTCGCTTAGATTTTTCGTGTGATCACTAGAGAGACCTCAGACCTGCATTCTAGAGATACCACATTTTCCAGTGATAGTGTTGGTGCGCCACCATGGGCAAACTCACTGACTTATTTACGACAGAGAGCTATATGTGGTAGTCTTGTGGTAATTTCCACTACCTTATATACGGTAGGGAGCTATGTTCAGAGAGTCTCTCTTCCTGTTGGCTCATGTACCTCCAACAAGTTATACTACAGTCACTCACAATTATTCATACTGATTCTGACATACACACATCTGTCTTAAAATGACCATTGCACTGTTTAAAAATCTCCCCACATCATTGGCATTGTAATGGTAAATAGAAAATAAACCACCCGTCTGTTTTCAAATATTTTCTGTATTATAAAAGTTGCACTTAGACATGATCTCATTCTTTACAGAAATAAATAAAATGGTACAGTAAAAGCATTTTCTATGTCACACTGCAAAGAGCGTGGCGGAGAACAAAACTCAAATTGCAACATTGGTATTTGATTAAGACACGCACAGGAATCCTACACTGACTGCATAATTTCGTGCACACACCCGGCTCCCACGCTTAGGTAATTACCTTATCTGAGTGTTCTTCAGTTGTTCTCTTTGTGAATGTGGCTCTCTTGGATTAACTCCAGCAAAAAGGAACGCTTGCCTTCTCAAGCCGGGGTCATTGCCTGGAAATCTCAGCTTTTTCAGATAGGAATGCCTCAGCCAGTGGAAAGGTTTTTCTTTCAGCTCTCCCCAGTCTCGACTGCAGCAGGACACCGGAATTTGCATTCAGTCAGGACCCCACAGCCAGGTCTTCTCCCCAGTAGTGCAGAAAGATGTCTGCCTGTCTTTTTCCCTGATACTGCCCACTAAAACTTTCCTCTCAGCCCTCTTTATGACGTGTCCCAATGAAATCCATCATCTCTCATCCTCCTACTCTTCAACAATAGCTTCGCTTATACATTTGCAATTGTTGCAAATCTGACTTCCTCCTTCCTGCAGTTATTGTGCACAAAAACACGGAGAATCAGGCAGAGAAGAGAAGAGAAAAATCTGCACACTCATTTAAATGGTTTTCAGAGTATGCCTAATTCTGCAGTAGAGAACACATTTTATTAGTGGGTTATATTAAAATAAGGTTTTATTAGTCAGGTTAATGGTTAATAGGTTAGCTGTTAATTTTCAAATGTGTCTCTAGCAATATAGGCATTTCAGGTGAAAAATAGTGTGCATTTTTAAATGAACACGTGTGCTTTTAACTGTAAAAATAGATTTGCATCTTATATGTTAAAATCGTTTTTTACTGAATAGTCTGTCTTTCCTTGTTAATCTGCTAACCCATATAGCAATGCACCGCACCCTTGTGGTGGTGGTGCTGCAAAAAAATTGTGCTACTTGTGCAGTATTGCTGTACTGTGTACTGTAACACGCCAAATATCCTTACATATACCCTCCTTTTGTTTTTAGAACTTGGCTATAATCCAAGCCAATTCCTAAAAACAACTTGTTCTATTTTTTTTTACAATATAGCAATCCAACAAAATGAATATTCATGTGCATCAATGACAATTTGCAATCAACATTTCATCTGAGTCCATCAGTTCATAAAATGTTCCACATTTGCCTTCTCAGTGGAAGTGGCATTACTTTAAGTTTAAATTTTCCAAGTCAATCAAAAACAATGAAATAAAACAACTAACTAAAACAAATAAGTAATATAACAAGTTAAAATAAATAATTAAAATAATAAATACGTGGAACTTCATATGCCGGAACTTTTGCTTTGTCTCTTTTGGTATGTCTCGACCAGCGATGTTATTCGGTTCATTCGAGTACTCTTTCATCTTGGCAATCTTGAATCCACAGTAGTCATCTCTTTTGGCATTCCGGTTATTTTGTCTTCACCTCCACCTGGAGGCAGGCATCTTTTGGTCTTCATCCAGGGGACTCCAGGACTCCATCGTCTCCCGTGGCCTCTGATCCCGGAACCTCCGACCAAATAATGTTAATTGTCTAAATCAAAATAGAAAATAAACAGATTAAGTACATAGCACAATACTAACTTCATCCTTTTGCCAAAAATAAAACATGCTTGGTAAAAATACTTCGTTTTTTTTTTTCTTTTTTCTGAAATTAAACACAAGTTAAAAGAAAACAAACACATATAAAACAGCATTCAATATTTAATACACTTTCTCTCTGCACACCAACCACGAGCTTCCGTTATATGTGTATTTATTTATTTATTTATTTATTTATTTATTTATATTATATATTTTTACATATATTACAGTGTTTATGTGCCATCATAACAATCAACTTTTTTTTAACTTCTTTGTCACTGCCTCCTGATTACACCCATTTATTTTCTCAAGGGACTCTATCCGTTTCCACATGCTCAAGCTGCCTGATCTCATGTCTGGGATGGCATGGTTTGATTTGATTTACATGGACAAACTGCTCTATTGCTGTTTCACCTTCATTTTTCAAAATTTTATACACTACAGGAGAGACTTTATCTATAATTCGAAATGGCCCCTGCCAGGCTGCCAGAAATTTAGAATTTTTCTGTTTACATTTTCCAAAATGAAACTTGTACACCTGATCCCCTACACTGTATTCCTTTACTGATGTCTTTTTATCATAATATGACTTTGCACTGTCAGCAGCTCTTTCCAGATTTCTCTGCACAAAAGCAAATGCATGTTGCAAATGCCTCCTCAGTTCATCAATATATTCATGAACTGTGGATGCACTCACTAGAGTTTGCTCATGTGTTCTGTATAGTAGGTGTTGTGGTAACACCATTTTCCTACCTGTTAAGACCTCATGGGGGCTAACACCTGTTGCTTTGGCAGGAGTCGACCTGATTGCCATCAAAACCAATGGTAAACGCAAATCCCAGCTGGAACCTGCTTCTGCCACAAATTTCTTTAAAATATCCACAACAGACCTATTGCTTCTTTCAACTGTACCTGAAGACGCCGCCCGATATGCGATATGTAGTTTCCTTTTCACACCTAGTATTTGCCATACCTTACTCATTAGAGTACTTGTGAAATGACTTCCTCTGTCTGACTCAATTCTTTGTGGCAACCCAAACCTTGAGAACACATGGTTCACCAGCAATGTGGCTGCTGTTTGCGCACTACAATCTGGTGCGGGAATGCACTCAATCCACTTTGACATCAAACATACCACACTCAAAATATAGCGGTGTCCCCTGCTCGACCTTTTTAAAGGACCTACATAGTCTATTTGCAAATCTGACCATGGGAGAGTTAGGCCTCTTTTCATCAATGGTGCTCTATGCATTGGTGAAGCAGGTTTAAATTGGGTGCATACTAGACATCCTCTAGTATATAATTCCACATCTTGGGACATATGAGGCCAGTAAGCATAATCTTTTAGTATTTCTAATGTTTTTTGTGAACCTCTATGGCCTGCAGTTATGGCATCGTGTGCATGGTGTAGCATTAGTCCTCTGAATGAAAGGGGTACTACCCACTGTATTTGCCCTGTTATGGACTCTCTAATCATGAGTCCATCCTGTAATCTAATTCGTGTTTTGTTCTTTAATAACACCCTCAACTCTTCTTTTCCCATACAATCATTTTCTGTTAAAGGATTTTGTTCAGGATCTATCAAATGATTATAATAGATTCCCAAAATTTGATCATTCTTTTGTGCCTCAATCAAATCTTGGTCTGGCGTGTCATGACTCCACTGCACCACCGGTTGATCTACCTCCTTTGGTGCTTTAGAACGTGTGACTGCATCAATTTGTATTTCACCCATTAAATAATCAATAGGTAGCAATTCTCCCATCACAGCCCCAATCTTAGCCAGATGGTCTGCCTTATCATTTCCCTCCTTATCCTCTCCTGGTGTTTTTAAATGCCCACGAATTTTTCTCCAGTATATTGTTAAATTATTTTCTGACACCAATTTGTCTATGGCTTGTATCATTTTTCCATGTTTAAGTGGCTTTTTGTTGTATGTAACCATGCCTCTTGCTTTCCAACCAGGCAAATACTCCACAAAGCTATTCCGTGCATAGTCAGAATCAGTCACCAGGACAATTTCACTGAACTTTTTATCAACTGCAGTAGCAATTGCTTTATAGATGGCTGCCAATTCCGCCACCTGACTGCTCCTATCTCCAATCCTCATCCCTATACTAGGAACGCCTTCACATTTCAACCAGACATTTCCTATTCCTGCCACTAATTGTTTATTACTGTCATTTTCAATGTGAAAAGCACAACCATCCACATATACAGTTGGCAAATCCATGCATGTTTTTTCATCAAAAGCTTTGTGTGGTGATTGTTCAAATCCCTGTAAACTAGCTTCCACATCCATTTCATTTGTTATTTGTTCAGCTGCACAGTCATGTAAGTCAGCTAACCCTTGAGCAATTGGGCTCTTTTTATTTTGTCCATATCTTACTTCTACGGGAAAACCTTGTAATGCCAGCGTCCATGAAGTGATTCTGGATTGCGCTAGATTGCCTGATCTAATTCTTTTACTCTCTAAAAATTGCAAAGGTTGATGATTTGTTTCAATAATCACCTTTTCTCCCTGAACAATGGGGCGGAAATGTTGTAGCGCCCACACAGTGGTTAATAGGGCCTTTTCGCATTCATTAAATTTCATTTCAACTTGGGAAAATGCCTTACTTGCATATGCAATGGTTTTGTGATTCAAATCGTGTTTTTGTGATAACACTGCTGACATACAATGTTCAGAAAAGCCTATTTCTATAAAGAAATCCCTGTCCTTTATGGGGTATGCTAAACATGGTGCCTTTACAAGACATTCCTTCAATCTAGCCACTGCATCAGACTGCTCTCTTTCCCATCTCCAGGGAGTATTTAGTTTAAGCAGTTTAGTCAATGGTTGAGTGATTTCTGCATAATTCTCAATGAACTTTCTGTTATAGCCTGTCATCCCTAATAAACTTTTTACTCCTTTCACATTTTTAGGATCTTTTAATCTTTGTATGGCCTCTATTTTCTTCCTTTGTGGATTTAGCCCATGTTCAGTCACTTCATGCCCTAGAAAGTTCACTTTTTTCTTGCACCATTATGCTTTTTGCAAAGATACTTTGGCGCCTGCTTTCTGCAATTGGCCAAGCACATGTCTTATTTCATCAAAATGGCTTTTAAGGTTTTCATTTTTTATCAAGACATCATCCACATAAACTATTGTTCCTCTTTCCGCTGCATCTGGCATGGCCTTTCTCAAAAATATGCCAAATTCACTCCCACTATTGATGTACCCGAACGGAGCTCTAAGCCAGGCATATTGAGTCCTGTCAAATGTAAAGGAAAATAGGTGTTGTATCTCCTCTGCCAATGGCACACACCAATATCCAGATGTGAGATCTAACGTGGTAAATACATTTGAACCATGTATCTGAGCTAGGCCCTGATCAATGAATGGTAGTGGCCATCTAGATACTGGTACTCTTTTATTTAACTCTCTTAAGTCTGCACACAGCCGCCATTGACCATTTGGCTTTAACACACCTAAAATAGGCGTATTGGATGTGCTATGAATGGGCCTAATTATTCCCCGTGATTCCAAATTTTTAATAATCTCTGCCAATGATTCTAAACATGCCAGCGGTAGTCTATACTGGCGTACAAACACTGGATTTCTGCTACAACCTTCTGGTAGTGTGGCCACATGTAAATCAGTTAAACCACAATCATAAGCATCTTTTGCAAATACATCCTTAAACTCCATAAATATTTCCCTCAGTTTGCGTCGATCCTCATCGCTGTCACATGCATCCGCTAAGGAGATCTGCTCTTCTACCATTCTGGAAAATTCTGGAAACTCTTCTGGTAAAGGAATCTCAGCGCTTTCCTCTAACTGTGTGGCTGTGTCTTTTTGTAGAGCTGCCACTTTCAAATATTTTGGCATATCAGCTTCCACTTCAATGGGCTGATTTCCTGTTTCATTTTCATTTAAATTAAATATTATGCAATCCTCTTGATGGCAGCACACTGTCTCATTTGAATCATAAGGATACACAGAATGAATTTTAAATATTCCTTTGGGCTGAGAGTCCAGGTGTTCTGGCAACTCGCCCTTGGCATCTACATATTTTTCAGGAATATTCCCAATCACCATGTTATTTAAATCTGCCGTATAATGTGATTTTTGTATGGCCATTCCTAATGGGGAGTTTTCCTCTAAATGAATGTCCTGACAACCTTTATTATTTACCATGATTTTTACAGATCCTTCACCAATGTCTACCAATGGAATGTATTCATAATCCAGGCCTTGCTGTTTTATGGATTCATTCAGGCATACAAATGCATCAGAGCCTTTCATCTGCTGTCCATTTTTGCATTTCAGTGTTATTGCAAACTGTTTTGTAAATGCAGGAACAATAGTATTTTTCCTCATCTGTAATTCGACTGCATAAGGAACTAGTTGTGCACAATGATAAGCCCTTCTTTTGTCTTCAAATTCAGGCGCCGGCCCACCTAGGCGTGACCATATTTTTTGATTAAGGAAATCTAACACCATACACATTCTGTGCATGATGTCATTGCCCATGTAAAATTCATTTTGTGCTCCATTCACTATCCATACATTATGGTAAATTGTTTTCTGCCCAATGCTAATTTTAAGCATGCATCTGCCTGTAATTCGGTTTTCAAAGTCTGGACTGTCCAACCCAGAAACATATTGGTTTTTAATCCTAAATTTCGGGATTTCTTCCCTCTCCATAATTTTTTGCAACAATTTCTCATTAATGAAACTCCTTTCATGTTCAAGCGCTAAAGTGGCTTTTATTGTTTTAAGATAATCATTTATACCAACGTGAACCCATGGTTACTCATCTTCCAGGTGTATTTCTGCCAGAGTGGTAATGTGTTTTTCTGAATCTGTTTTAGGAACAATATTCTGTTTGCATGTATTCTCTTTTAAGTAAAAACGTAATGTGTGCTCATCTATAGCAGTCTGCCAATCTTTCCTTGGGTCCAAGTATATTTGTACAGGTAGTTTTTCATTGTCGCTCTGATCTTTGTCTTGACACATTAATATAACAGTGACACTAGGTATGCAGCTATTCTGGAGATATACCTCCACAGCATCATTTGTTTTGGCAACGGTGTGACATTCTTTTATATTGCTGTTTTGTGATTTTAGTTTCTTAGGCCTCAATGGTTTTTTGGTTAAGGACCACAGCACTCCATTCACCCCATCTATGAGAGGAGACAATCTTTTCAGGCAATCTGTCCCCATCAGAAATGTCATGCAAAATTATATCAGAGCAATCTGTCATTTTGGCACTGCAGTTATCATGAGTACTTAGTCACTTTTCGGAAGCCCCCCGGTCATTGCTATGGCCATCAGCCCCCTCTTTGGAAGGTTGTTTTTGCGCTGTATAGAGCTTTCCTATTTGCTCAGCTAACATTTTCACTTGGGCCTCAAGGCATTGGAACCTTTCCACTTCTCTAGGATCCTCTTTCTGTGGCCTAGGTCGATATTGGTTGTTTTCCCCCTGATTGGATCTATTCTGATACCTCTCAGGTGATTGATACCGGTTGGGATGGTTTCTGAACTCTTGATTCATTTGTGGAGGGGAGCGGGGTGCACCCATCCTTTGATTATAGTCCCCTGGTGGGGAATCATTGTACTGGCGTGGACTGTAGTTCACGTTTTGCCTCATGTCCTGTCTCTCAGATTGTGGGTACTGGCCCCTATGTTGATTTCCATTATCAGTAAATCGATCCACATATCGGGGCCTATCCTGATTACCATATATCATGGTGCTGGGATGAAATCTGCTCTGTGTCCCCAATGACTGGTAGGGACCATCATTTCTTTGATCTTGATTTTGTCTCTGGTTATTGTTCATACCTGCCATATCAGACCGGTATCTTACCCGGGGTCTATCTCCTAAATATCTAGGGCTGATGTAGCTCTCTCTATTACTAGGATCATGTGATTGGAACATTGGTACAGGAAATGGCGATCTTTGTTGATTACCCCTTTGTTCAGGTGTCACATTATTTTTACCTTGGCTTTGAGTAGACTCAAGGGACATTTTGGCTGACCTGATTTCCATTACTGTGGCTGAGGGTTCTTTAGATTTAGGCCTAGTATCTTTCATTTTATCACTTTCTCTACCCTGACAATAGAGTACCTCATATAGCTTGGTGCTTTGATGTACAATCCATTCAAGGGACTTGTCACGGTCAAATTCACGGACCAATTGGGATATGATGTCTTTCTGTAGCCCATAGAAGTATGCGGTTTTAAACTCATTGGAATTTGAGTCAAAAGATACATCAAAGCGAGAGAATGCTCTTTTTAAGTCTTGTAAAAATTGGCGAGGTGATGTATTAGGTCCAGCAGTAATAGTGTACGCGACTTTCTTTGCCTCCTGCAATGACTGAAAAGGAGAAAAATGACG
Source organism: Ambystoma mexicanum (assembly GCF_040938575.1). NCBI lineage: Eukaryota > Metazoa > Chordata > Amphibia > Caudata > Ambystomatidae > Ambystoma > Ambystoma mexicanum. The sequence goes on from NC_090938.1 coordinate 302,131,435, forward strand.
CCTAATTTCTTTTTCAAACTCCAGCCATGTCATATTTTGCTGTTCATTTAATCCCCTTATGATGCTGGCCGTCGGGGCATCTAAAGTTAAATGAAAATATTGTCTGTACTGTTCCTTAGGTATCTGGAGTGCTTTAAAAATGTCATGCACCGCTTCTAAGTGATCCTCAATGCAGCATTCACCTCCCTTTTTAAATGGTTTGATCAGGGCTTTAATGGATTTCATTATTTTATGGGGCTACTTGTTGCAATGCATGGAATTGCACTATTTTGTGATTCAATCCTGTTTTCAGGTGTATGAGATTGGTGGCTGCCCCCAATGGGAGTATCAAATCCCCCAAGGGCGCTGCAACCAAGTTCAGTCACCGGCCCAGTCACTGGGGCACTAGCTCTTTGGGCAGAGCTAGAATTCACCTCCACTCCATTGAATGTGGTACCCTGCCGCCTCTCCTGGGACCTGGGGATGCACATTTGCTGTTCTAAGTCCTTACACTTTTTAAGGAGTCTGTTGGCTTCATCATGCAAGTAATTATTTTCATCACTCATTTTATTAATTGCCTCCTGCATATCGCACATTTGCATTTGGCATTCATTGAACTCTTTATTTCTCTTGTCTCTTTCTTGGATCATTTTAATCATTTCTTGTTCTGCACTCTGGAGATCACCTTCTTTTTCGCAATGTTCTTTTTGTAAAATCTGCATTTCTGAAACAACCTCATCTTTATCCTGCCTAATGTGATCCACTAAGGCTTTTAAGTGTGTCAATTCTTGCTCACTATCTTCAAATTGTTTCTTGCTTTTGGATAACTGAGTATCAAAGTCTCTGCATTTTAATTGCATGTCTTTTTTGCATACATCCAATTCTGCTCTCAACATTTCCTGATTTTTACTTGCCCCGTCTAATTCAGTCTTTAACCTGTTAATTAGCTGAGTATCATTCTCTTGCATTCGCAGGGACTTGTTTAAAATAAACCATATTTTGCCGCATAGCCGTATTAAACAGTCTTTCTCTGCACTTTTATCGGCTGCATTCAATAATCTTGTAAGGCAGACCTGAATTATGCTGCCTTCTGCAAAAATATTGTCTAGTTTTTCTTTCTGCACCTCACCTTGAATGCGGTTACTCCATTCTAACGTGGTATTCGAAGACCAATTCCCATGTGCAAATAACTTTGCCTCTAAATATTGCACTAGATCTGAGAATGTGGTTTCCCTTTGTGACATTCTGAAATTCGTTTTTAGTGGCACACTGCTATTATAAAATGGGTTCCCTTTAATGTGCAAATGGCAGTGTGAGACACACTTGCCACGCCCAGTAGGTACTCTATGATCACTTTCCCGGCCTGCAACGCACCATAAATATGTAGGGTATTTTGTGGAGATTTGGGGCCTGACGGTATTTTATTACCGCCGAAAAATAACTTAGCAATAATCACTCTTTGTATTCAGATTTGGCCATGTGCAACAATAATACAATGGACATGCATTATTTCAGCACCCAGACCTGCTTATTTGGTATACGTGGTTGGTGGTATTTTGGTGAGCATAATTCCCTTGTTTTATTTGTGGCCCCAATGTCCAGAATCCCTTATCTTCGCTTAGATTTTTCGTGTGATCACTAGAGAGACCTCAGACCTGCATTCTAGAGATACCACATTTTCCAGTGATAGTGTTGGTGCGCCACCATGGGCAAACTCACTGACTTATTTACGACAGAGAGCTATATGTGGTAGTCTTGTGGTAATTTCCACTACCTTATATACGGTAGGGAGCTATGTTCAGAGAGTCTCTCTTCCTGTTGGCTCATGTACCTCCAACAAGTTATACTACAGTCACTCACAATTATTCATACTGATTCTGACATACACACATCTGTCTTAAAATGACCATTGCACTGTTTAAAAATCTCCCCACATCATTGGCATTGTAATGGTAAATAGAAAATAAACCACCCGTCTGTTTTCAAATATTTTCTGTATTATAAAAGTTGCACTTAGACATGATCTCATTCTTTACAGAAATAAATAAAATGGTACAGTAAAAGCATTTTCTATGTCACACTGCAAAGAGCGTGGCGGAGAACAAAACTCAAATTGCAACATTGGTATTTGATTAAGACACGCACAGGAATCCTACACTGACTGCATAATTTCGTGCACACACCCGGCTCCCACGCTTAGGTAATTACCTTATCTGAGTGTTCTTCAGTTGTTCTCTTTGTGAATGTGGCTCTCTTGGATTAACTCCAGCAAAAAGGAACGCTTGCCTTCTCAAGCCGGGGTCATTGCCTGGAATTCTCAGCTTTTTCAGATAGGAATGCCTCAGCCAGTGGAAAGGTTTTTCTTTCAGCTCTCCCCAGTCTCGACTGCAGCAGGACACCGGAATTTGCATTCAGTCAGGACCCCACAGCCAGGTCTTCTCCCCAGTAGTGCAGAAAGATGTCTGCCTGTCTTTTTCCCTGATACTGCCCACTAAAACTTTCCTCTCAGCCCTCTTTATGACGTGTCCCAATGAAATCCATCATCTCTCATCCTCCTACTCTTCAACAATAGCTTCGCTTATACATTTGCAATTGTTGCAAATCTGACTTCCTCCTTCCTGCAGTTATTGTGCACAAAAACACGGAGAATCAGGCAGAGAAGAGAAGAGAAAAATCTGCACACTCATTTAAATGGTTTTCAGAGTATGCCTAATTCTGCAGTAGAGAACACATTTTATTAGTGGGTTATATTAAAATAAGGTTTTATTAGTCAGGTTAATGGTTAATAGGTTAGCTGTTAATTTTCAAATGTGTCTCTAGCAATATAGGCATTTCAGGTGAAAAATAGTGTGCATTTTTAAATGAACACGTGTGCTTTTAACTGTAAAAATAGATTTGCATCTTATATGTTAAAATCGTTTTTTACTGAATAGTCTGTCTTTCCTTGTTAATCTGCTAACCCATATAGCAATGCACCGCACCCTTGTGGTGGTGGTGCTGCAAAAAAATTGTTCTACTTGTGCAGTATTGCTGTACTGTGTACTGTAACACGCCAAATATCCTTACAGACCCTTCCTATGGCATGAGATGTGATATCCAACTCCTTGCCATTCAAATCCTGAGACCCTCCCTATAACAAGAGATGTCATATCCAACTCCTTCCCATTCCAAACCTGAGACCCTTCCTTTAGCATGAGATGTGATATCCAAATCCTTCACATTCCAATCCTGAGACCCTTCCTATAGCATGAGATGTGATATCTCAATGCTTCTAATACCAAACCTGAGATCCTTCCTATAACATGAGATGTGATATCCAACTACTTCCCATTCCAAACCTGAGACCCTTCCGATAGCATGAGATGTGATATCTCAATGCTTCAAAAACCAAACATGAGAACCATCCTATAACATGAGATGTGAAATCCAAATCCTTTCCTTCCCAAACCTGAGACTCTTCCTATAGCATGAGATGTGATATCTCAATGCTTCTACCAAACCTGAAACCCTTCCTATAGCATGAGATGTGATATCCAACTCCTTCCCATTCCAATCCTGAGACCCTTCCTATAGCATGAGATGTGATATCTCAATGCTTCTAATACCAAACCTGAGACCCGTCCTATATCATGAGATGTGATATCCAAATCCTTCCCCTTCCAAACCTGAGACCCTTCCATTAGCATGAGATGTGATATCCAGCTCCTCCCATTCCAATCCTGAGACCCTTCCGATAGCATGAGATGTGATATCTCAATGCTTCTAATATCAAAATTGAGACCCTCCTTATAGCATGAGATGTGATATCTAAGTCCTTCCCATTCCAATCCTGAGACCCTTCCGATAGCAGAGATGTGATATCTCAATGCTTATACCAAACCTGAGACCCTTCCTATAGCATGAGATGTGATATCCAACTCCTTCCCATTCCAATCCTGAGACCCTTCCTATAGCATGAGATGTGATATCTCAATGCTTCTACCAAAACTGAGACCCTTCCTTTAGCATGAGATGTGATATCCAACTCCTTCCCATTCCAATCCTGAGACCCTTCCTATAGCATGAGATGTGATATCTCAATGCTTCTAATACCAAACCTGAGACCCTTCCTATAACATGAGATGTGATATCCAACTCCTTCCCATTCCAATCCTGAGACCCTTCCTATAGCATGAGATGTGATATCTCAATGCTTCTAATACCAAACCTGAGATCCTTCCGATAGCATGAGTTGTGATATCTCAATGCTTCTAATACCAAACCTGAGATCCTTCCTATAACATGAGATGTGATATCCAAATCCTTCCCCTTCCAAACCTGAGACCCTCCCTTTAGCATGAGATGTGATATCCAACTCCTTCCCATTCCAATCCTGATACCCTTCTGATAGCATGAGATGTGATATCTCAATGCCTCTAATACCAAACCTGAGATCCTACATCTAACATGAAATGTGATAGCCCACTCCTTCCCTTTCCAAACCTGAGAGCTTTCCTACAGCATGAGATGTGATATCCAACTCCTTCCCATTCCAATCCTGAGACCCTTCCGATAGCATGAGATGTGATATCTCAATGCTTCTAATATCAAAACTGAGACCCTCCCTATAGCATGAGATGTGATATCTAAGTCCTTCCCATTCCAATCCTGAGACCCTTCCGATAGCAGAGATGTGATATCTCAATGCTTATACCAAACCTGAGACCCTTCCTATAGCATGAGATGTGATATCCAACTCCTTCCCATTCCAATCCTGAGACCCTTCCTATAGCATGAGATGTGATATCTCAATGCTTCTAATACCAAACCTGAGACCCTTCCTATAACATGAGATGGGAATATCCAACTCCTTCCCATTCCAATCCTGAGACCCTTCCGATAGCAGAGATGTGATATCTGAATGCTTATACCAAACCTGAGATCCTTCCTATAACATGAGATGCGATATCCAACTCCTTCCCATTCCAATCCTGAGACACTTCCTATAGCATGAGATGTGATATCTCACTGCTTATACCAAACCTGAGACCCTTCCTATAGCATGAGTTGTGATATCCAACTCCTTCCCATTCCAATCCTGAGACCCTTCCTATAGCATGAGATGTGATATCTCAATGCTTCTAATATCAAACTTGAGACCCTCACTATAGCATGAGATGTGATATCCAAGTTCTTCCCATTCCAATCCTGAGACACTTCCTATAGCATGAGATGTGATATCTCAATGCTTCTAATACCAAACCTGAGACTCTTCCTATAACATGAGATGGGATATCCAACTCCTTCCCATTCCAATCCTGAGACCCTTCCGATAGCAGAGATGTGATATCTCAATGCTTATACCAAACCTGAGACCCTTCCTATGGCATGAGATGTCATATACAACTCCTTCCCATTATAATCCTGAGACCCTTCCTATAGCATGAGATGTGATGTCTCAATGCTTCTAATACCAAACCTGAGATCCTTCCTATAACATGAGATGTGATATCCAACTCCTTCCCATTCCAATCCAGAGACCCTTCCTATAGTATGAGATGTGATATCTCAATGCTTATACCAAACCCGAGACCCTTCCTATAGCATGAGATGTGATATCCAACTCCTTCCCATTCCAATCCTGAGACCCTTCCTATTGCATGAGATGTGATATCTCAATGCCTCTAATACCAAACCTGAGATCCTTCCTCTAACATGAAATGTGATATCCAACTCCTTTCCTTTCCAATCCTGAGAGCCTACCTATAGCATGAGATGTGATATCCAAGTCCTTCCCATTCCAATCCTTAGACCCTTCCTACAGCATGCAATATGATATCTCAATGATTCTAATAACAAACCTGAGACCCGTCCTATAACATGAGATGGGATATCCAACTCCTTCCCATTCCAATCCTGAGACACTTCCGATAGCAGAGATGTGATATCTCAATGCTTATACCAAACCTGAGACCCTTCCTATAACATGAGATGTGATATCCAACTCCTTCCCGTTCCAAACCTGTGACCCTTCCTATAGCATATGTGATATCCAACTCATTCCCATTCCAAACATGAGACCCTTCCTATAGCAAGAATGTAATATCCAACTCCTTCCCATTCCAATCCTGAGACCATTCCTATAGCATGAGATGTGATATCTCAATGCTTCTAATACCAAACCTGAGATCCTTCCTATGACATGAGATGTGATATCCAATTCCTTCCCATTCCAAACCTGAGACCCTTCCTATAGCATGAGATGTGATATCCAACTCCTTCCCGTTCCAAACCTGAGACCCTCCCTTTAGCATGAGATGTGATATCCAACTCCTTCCCGTTCCAATCCTGAGACCCTTCTGATAGCATGAGATGTGATATCTCAATGCCTCTAATACCAAACCTGAGATCCTACCTCTAACATGAAATGTTATATCCAACTGCTTCCCTTTCCAAACCTGAGACCCTGCCTATAGCATGAGATGTGATATCCAAGTCCTTCCCATTCCAATCCTGAGACCCTTCCTATAGCATGTGATGTGATATCTCAATGCTTATACCAAACCTGATACCCTTCCTATGGCATGAGATGTCATATACAACTCCTTCCCATTCCAATCCTGAGACCCTTCCTATAGCATGGGATGTGATATCTCAATGCTTATACCAAACCTGAGACCCTTCCTATAGCATGAGATGTGATATCCAACTTCTTCCCATTCCAATCCTGAGACCCTTCCTATAACATGAGATGTGATGTCTCAATGCTTCTAATACCAAACCTGAGATCTTTCCTATAACATGAGATGTGATATCCAACTCCTTCCCATTCCAATTCTGAGACCCTTCCTATAGCATGAGATGTGATATATCAATGCTTATACCAAACCTGAGACCCTTCCTATAGCTTGAGATGTGATATCCAACTCCTTCCCATTCCAATCCTGAGACCCTTCCTATAGCATGAGATGTGATATCTCAATGCCTCTTATACCAAACCTGAGATCCTTCCTCTAACATGAAATGTGATATCCAACTCCTTCCCCTTCCAAACCTGAGAGCCTTCCTATAGCATGAGATATGATATCCAAGTCCTTCCCATTCCAATCCTGAGACCCTTCCTATAACATGAGATGTGATATCCAACTCCTTTCCCTTCCAAACCTGAGAGCCTTCCTATAGCATGAGATATGATATCCAAGGCCTTCCCATTCCAATCCTGAGACCCTTCCTATAACATGAGATGGGATATCCAACTCCTTCCAAATCCAATACTGATACCCTTCCGATAGCATGAGATGTGATATCCCAATGCTTCTACCAAACCTGAGACCCATACTATGGCATGAGATGTGATATCCAACTCCCTCCCATTCCAATCCTGAGACACTTCCTATAGCATGAGATGTGATATCTCACTGCTTATACCAAACCTGAGACCCTTCCTATAGCATGAGATGTGATATCTCAATGCCTCTTATACCAAACCTGAGATCCTTCCTCTAACATGAAATGTGATATCCAACTCCTTCCCCTTCCAAACCTGAGAGCCTTCCTATAGCATGAGATATGATATCCAAGTCCTTCCCATTCCAATCCTGAGAATCTTCATATAACATGAGATGTGATATCCAACTCCTTCCCATTCCAACCTGAGACCCTTCCTATAGCATGAGATGGGATATCCAACTCCTTCCAAATCCAATACTGATACCCTTCCGATAGCATGAGATGTGATATCCCAATGCTTCTACCAAACCTGAGACCCATACTATGGCATGAGATGTGATATCAAACTCCTTCCCATTCCAATCCTGAGACCCTTACTATAGCTTGAGATGTGATATCCAACTCCTTCCCATTCCAATTCTGAGACCCTTCCTATACCATGAGACTTGATATCTCAATGCTTCTAATACCAAACCTGAGACCCTTCCTATAACATGAGATGTGATATCCAAATCCTTCCCCTTCCAAACCTTAGACCCTTCCTTTATCATGAGATGTGATATCCAACTCCTTCCCATTCCAATCCTGAGACCCTTCCGATATCATGAGATGTCATATCTCAATGCTTCTAATATCAAACTTCAGACCCTCCCTATAGCATGAGATGTGATATCCAAGTCCTTCCCATTCCAATCCTGAGACCCTTCCTATAGCATGAGAAGTGATATCTCAATGCTTCTAATACCAAACCTGAGACCCGTCCTATAACATGAGATGTGATATCCAAATCCTTCCCCTTCCAAACCTTAGACCCTTCCTTTATCATGAGATGGGAATATCCAACTCCTTCCCATTCCAATCCTGAGACCATTCCGATAGCAGAGATGTGATATCTCAATGCTTATACCAAACCTGAGATCCTTCCTATAACATGAGATGTGATATCCAACTCCTTCCCATTCCAATCCTGAGACACTTCCTATAGCATGAGATGTGATATCTCACTGCTTATACCAAACCTGAGACCCTTCCTATAGCATGAGAAGTGATATCCAACTCCTTCCCATTCTAATCCTGAGACCCTTCCTATAGCATGAGATGTGATATCTCAATGCTTCTAATATCAAACTTGAGACCCTCCCTATAGCATGAGATGTGATATCCAAGTCCTTCCCATTCCAATCCTGAGACACTTCCTATAGCATGAGATGTAATATCTCAATGCTTCTAATACCAAACCTGAGACTCTTCCTATAACATGAGATGGGATATCCAACTCCTTCCCATTCCAATCCTGAGACCCTTTCGATTGCAGAGATGTGATATCTCAATGCTTATACCAAACCTGAGACCCTTCCTACGGCATGAGATGTCATATACAACTCCTTCCCATTCCAATCCTGAGACCCTTCCTATAGCATGAGATGTGATATCTCAATGCTTATACCTAACCTGAGACCCTTCCTATAGCATGAGATGTGATATCCAACTCCTTCCCATTCCAATCCTGAGACCCTTCCTATAGCATGAGATGTGATGGCTCAATGCCTCTAATACCAAACCTGAGATCCTTCCTCTAACATGAAATGTGATATCCAACTCCTTCCCTTTCCAAACCTGGGAGCCTATCTATAGCATGAGATGTGATATCCAAGTCCTTCCCATTGCAATACTTAGACCCTTCCTACAGCATGCAATATGATATCTCAATGATTCTAATAACAAACCTGAGACCCGTCCTATAACATGAGATGGGATATCCAACTCCTTCCCATTCCAATCCTGAGACACTTCCGATAGCAGAGATATGATATCTCAATGCTTATACCAAACCTGAGACCCTTCCTATAACATGAGATGTGATATCCAACTCCTTCCCGTTCCAAACCTGAGACCCTTCCTTTAGCATGAGATGTGATATCCAGCTCCTTCCCATTCCAATCCTGAGACATTTCCGATAGCATGAGATGTGATATCTCAATGATTCTACCAAACCTGAGACCCTTCCTTTAGCATGAGATGTGATATCCAACTCCATCCCATTCCAATCCTGAGACCCTTCTTATAGCATGAGATGTGATATCTCAATACTTCTAATACCAAACCTGAGATCCTTCCGATAACATGAGATGTGATATCCAAATCCTTCCCCTTCCAAACCTGAGACCCTCCCTTTAGCATGAGATGTGATATCCAACTCCTTCCCATTCCAATCCTGAGACCCTTCTGATAGCATGAGATGTGATATCTCAATGCTTCTAATACCAAACCTGAGATCCTTCCGATAGCATGAGATGTGATATCTCAATGCTTCTAATACCAAACCTGAGATCCTTCCTATAACATGAGATGTGATATCCAAATCCTTCCCCTTCCAAACCTGAGACCCTCCCTTTAGCATGAGATGTGAAATCCAACTCCTTCCCATTCCAATCCTGAGACCCTTCTGATAGCATGAGATGTGATATCTCAATGCCTCTAAAACGAATCCTGAGACCCTTCCTATAACATGAGATGTGATATCCAACTCCTTCCCATTTCAACCTGAGACCCTTCCTATAGCATGAGATGGGATATCCAACTCCTTCCAAATCCAATTCTGATACCCTTCCGATAGCATGAGATGTGATATCCCAATGCTTCTACCAAACCTGAGACCCTTCCTTTAGCATGAGATGTGATATCCAACTCCATCCCATTCCAATCCTGAGACCCTTCTTATAGCATGAGATGTGATATCTCAATGCTTCTAATACCAAGCCTGAGATCCTTCCTATAACATGTGATGTGATATCCAAATCCTTCCCCTTCCAAACCTGAGACCCTCCCTTTAGCATGAGATGTGAAATCCAACTCCTTCCCATTCCAATCCTGAGACTCTTATGATAGCATGAGATGTGATATCTCAATGCCTCTAATACCAAACCTGAGATACTTCCGATAGCATGAGATGTGATATCTCAATGCTTCTAATACCAAACCTGAGATCCTTCCTATAACATGAGATGTGATATCCAAATCCTTCCCCTTCCAAACCTGAGACCCTCCCTTTAGCATGAGATGTGATATCCAACTCCTTCCCATTCCAATCCTGAGACCCTTCTGATAGCATGAGATGTGATATCTCAATGCCTCTAATACCAAACCTGAGATCCTACCTCTAACATGAAATGTGATATCCAACTCCTTCCCTTTCCAAACCTGAGACCCTGCCTATAGCATGAGATGTGATATCCAAGTCCTTCCCATTCCAATCCTGAGACCCTTCCTATAGCATGTGATGTGATATCTCAATGCTTATACCAAACCTGAGACCCTTCCTATGGCATGAGATTTCATATACAACTCCTTCCCATTCCAATGCTGAGAGCCTTCCTATAGCATGAGATGTGATATCTCAATGCTTATACCAAACCTGAGACCCTTCCTATAGCTTGAGATGTGATATCCAACTCCTTCCCATTCCAATCCTGAGACCCTTCCTATAGCATGAGATGTGATATCTCAATGCTTCTAATACCAAACCTGAGACCCTTCCTATAGCTTGAGATGTGATATCCAACTCCTTCCCCTTCCAAACCTGAGAGCCTTCCCATAGCATGAGATATGATATCCAAGTCCTTCCCATTCCAATCCTGAGACCCTTCCTATAACATGAGATGTGATATCCAACTCCTTCCCATTCCAACCTGAGACCCTTCCTATAGCATGATGGGATATCCAACTCCTTCCAAATCCAATACTGATACCCTTCCGATAGCATGAGATGTGATATCCCAATGCTTCTACCAAACCTGAGACCCATACTATGGCATGAGATGTGATATCAAACTTCTTCCCATTCCAATCCTGAGACCCTTCCTATAGCTTGAGATGTGTTATCCAACTCCTTCCCATTTCAATTCTGAGACCCTTCCTATACCATGAGACTTGATATCTCAATGCTTCTAATACCAAACCCGAGACCCGTCCTATAACATGAGATGTGATATCCAAATCCTTCCCCTTCCAAACCTTAGACCCTTCCTATATCATGAGATGTGATATCCAACTCCTTCCCATTCCAATGTGAGACTATTCCGATATCATGAGATTTGTTATCTCAATGCTTCTAATATCAAACTTGAGACCCTCCCTTATAGCATGAGATGTGACATCCAAGTCCTTCCCATTCCAATCCTGAGACCCTTCCGATAGCAGAGATGTGATATCTCAATGCTTATACCAAACCTGAGACCCTTCCTATGGCCTGAGATGTCATATACAACTCCTTCCCATTCCAATCCTGAGACCCTTCCTATAGCATGAGATGTGATATCTCAATGCTTATACCAAATCTGAGACCCTTCCTATAGCATGAGATGTGATATCCAACTCCTTCCCATTCCAATCCTGAGACCCTTCCTATGGCATGAGAAGTGATATCTCCATGCGTATACAAAACCTGAGACCCTTCCTATAGCATGAGATGTGATATCCAAATCCGTCCCATTCCAATCCTGAGACCCTTCCTATAGCATGAGATGTGATATCTCAATGCTTATACCAAACCTGAAAGCCTACCTATAGCATGAGATGTGATGTCCAAGTCCATCCCATTCCAATCCTTAGACCCTTCCTACAGCATGCGATGTGATCTCTCAATGATTCTAATACCAAACCAGAGACCCGTCCTATAACATGAGATGGGATATCCAACTCCTTCCCATTCCAATCCTGAGCCACTTCCGATAGCAGAGATGTGATATCTCAATGCTTATACCAAACCTGAGACCCTTCCTATAACATGAGATGTGATATCCAAATCATTCCCATTCCAATCCTGAGACCCTTCCGATAGCATGAGATGTGATATCTCAATGCTTCTAATACCAAACCTGAGATCCTTCCTATAGCATATGTGATATCCAACTCCTTCCCATTCCAAACATGAGACCCTTCCTATAGCAAGAATGTAATATCCAACTCCTACTCATTCCAATCCTGAGACCATTCCTATAGCATGAGATGTGATATATCAATGCTTCTAATACCAAACCTGAGATCCTTCCTATGACATGAGATGTGATATCCAAATCCTTCCCATTCCAATCCTGAGACCCTTCCGATAGCATGAGATGTGATATCTCAATGCTTCTAATACCAAATCTGAGATCCTTCCTATAGCATGAGATGTGATATCCAACTTCTTCCCATTCCAATCCTGAGACCCTTCCTATAGCATGAGATGTGATAACTCAATGCTTATACCAAACCTGAGACCCTTCCTATAGCATGAGATGTGATATCCAACTTCTTCCCATTCCAATCCTGAGACCCTTCTTATAACATGAGATGTGATGTCTCAATGCTTCTAATACCAAACCTGAGATCTTTCCTATAACATGAGATGTGATATCCAACTCCTTCCCATTCCAATTCTGAGACCCTTCCTATAGCATGAGATATGATATCCAAGTCCTTCCCATTCCAATCCTGAGACCCTTCCTATAACATGAGATGTGATATCCAACTCCTTCCCATTCCAACCTGAGACCCTTCCTATAGCATGAGATGGGATATCCAACTCCTTCCAAATCCAATACTGATACCCTTCCGATAGCATGAGATGTGATATCCCAAAGCTTCTACCAAACCTGAGACCCATACTATGGCATGAGATGTGATATCAATCTCCTTCCCCTTCCAAACCTGAGACCCTCCCTTTAGCATGAGATGTGATATCCAACTCCTTCCCATTCCAATCCTGAGACCCTTCTGATAGCATGAGATGTGATATCTCAATGCCTCTAATACCAAACCTGAGATCCTACCTCTAACATGAAATGTGATATCCAACTCCTTCCCTTTACAAACCTGAGACCCTGCCTATAGCATGAGATGTGATATCCAGGTCCTTCCCATTCCAATCCTGAGACCCTTCCTATAGCATGTGATGTGATATCTCAATGCTTATACCAAACCTGAGACCCTTCCTATGGCATGAGATGTCATATACAACTCCTTCCCATTCCAATCCTGAGACCCTTCCTATAGTATGAGATGTGATATCTCAATGCTTATACCAAACCTGAGACCCTTCCTATAGCATGAGATGTGATATCCAACTTATTCCCATTCCAATCCTGAGACCCTTCCTATAACATGAGATTTGATGTCTCAATGCTTCTAATACCAAACCTGAGATCTTTCCTATAACATGAGATGTGATATCCAACTCCTTCCTATTCCAATTCTGAGACCCTTCCTATAGCATGAGATATGATATCCAAGTCCTTCCCATTCCAATCCTGAAACCCTTCCTATAACATGAGATGTGATATCCAACTTCTTCCCATTCCAACCTGAGACCCTTCCTATAGCATGAGATGGGATATCCAACTCCTTCCAAATCCAATACTGATACCCTTCCGATAGCATGAGATGTGATATCCCAATGCTTCTACCAAACCTGAGACCCATACTATGGCATGAGATGTGATATCAAACTCCTTCCCCTTCCAAACCTGAGACCCTCCCTTTAGCATGAGATGTGATATCCAACTCCTTCCCATTCCAATCCTGAGACCCTTCTGATAGCATGAGATGTGATATCTCAATGCCTCTAATACCAAAACTGAGATCCTACCTCTAACATGAAATGTGATATCCAACTCCTTCCCTTTCCAAACCTGAGACCCTGCCTATAGCATGAGATGTGATATCCAAATCCTTCCCATTCCAATCCTGAGACCCTTCCTATAGCATGTGATGTGATATCTCAATGCTTATACCAAACCTGAGACCCTTCCTATGGCATGAGACGTCATATACAACTCCTTCCCATTCCAATCCTGAGACCCTTCCTATAGCATGAGATGTGATATCCAACTTCTTCCCATTCCAATCCTGAGACCCTTCCTATAACATGAGATTTGATGTCTCAATGCTTCTAATACCAAACCTGAGATCTTTCCTATAACATGAGATGTGATATCCAACTCCTTCCCATTCTAATTCTGACACCCTTCCTATAGCATGAGATGTGATATCTCAATGCTTATACCAAACCTGAGACCCTTCCTATAGCTTGAGATGTGATATCCAACTCCTTCCCATTCCAATCCTGAGACCCTTCCTATAGCATGAGATGTGATATCTCAATGCTTCTAATACCAAACCTGAGACCCTTCCTATAGCTTGAGATGTGATATCCAACTCCTTCCCCTTCCAAACCTGAGAGCCTTCCCATAGCATGAGATATGATATCCAAGTCCTTCCCATTCCAATCCTGAGACCCTTCCTATAACATGAGATGTGATATCCAACTCCTTCCCATTCCAACCTGAGACCCTTCCTATAGCATGATGGGATATCCAACTCCTTCCAAATCCAATACTGATACCCTTCCGATAGCATGAGATGTGATATCCCAATGCTTCTACCAAACATGAGACCCATACTATGGCATGAGATGTGATATCAAACTTCTTCCCATTCCAATCCTGAGACCCTTGCTATAGCTTGAGATGTGTTATCCAACTCCTTCCCATTCCAATTCTGAGACCCTTCCTATACCATGAGACTTGATATCTCAATGCTTCTAATACCAAACCTGAGACCCGTCCTATAACATGAGATGTGATATCCAAATCCTTCCCCTTCCAAACCTGAGACCCTTCATATATCATGAGATGTGATATCCAACTCCTTCCCATTCCAATCCTGAGACCCTTCCGATATCATGAGATTTGTTATCTCAATGCTTCTAATATCAAACTTGAGACCCTCCCTATAGCATGAGATTTGACATCCAAGTCCTTCCCATTCCAATCCTGAGACCCTTCCGATAGCAGAGATGTGATATCTCAATGCTTATACCAAACCTGAGACCCTTCCTATGGCCTGAGATGTCATATACAACTCCTTCCCATTCCAATCCTGAGACCCTTCCTATAGCATGAGATGTGATATCTCAATGCTTATACCAAATCTGAGACCCTTCCTATAGCATGAGATGTGTTATCCAACTCCTTCTCATTCCAATCCTGAGACCCTTCCTATAGCATGAGAAGTGATATCTCCATGCGTATACCAAACCTGAGACCCTTCCTATAGCATGAGATGTGATATCCAAATCCGTCCCATTCCAATCTTGAGACCCTTCCTATAGCATGAGATGTGATATCTCAATGCTTATACCAAACCTGAGAGCCTACCTATAGCATGAGATGTGATGTCCAAGTCCATCCCATTCCAATCCTTAGACCCTTCCTACAGCATGCGATGTGATATCTCAATGATTCTAATACCAAATCAGAGACCCGTCCTATAACATGAGATGGGATATCCAACTCCTTCCCATTCCAATCCGGAGCCACTTCCGATAGCAGAGATGTGATATCTCAATGCTATACCAAACCTGAGACCCTTCCTATAACATGAGATGTGATATCCAAATCATTCCCATTCCAATCCTGAGACCCTTCCGATAGCATGAGATGTGACATCTCAATGCTTCTAATACCAAACCTGAGATCCTTCCTATAGCATATGTGATATCCAACTCCTTCCCATTCCAAACATGAGACCCTTCCTATAGCAAGAATGTAATATCCAACTCCTACCCATTCCAATCCTGAGACCATTCCTATAGCATGAGATGTGATATCTCAATGCTTATACCAAACCTGAGACTCTTCCTATAGCATGAGATGTGATATCCAACTCCTTCCCCTTCCAAACCTGAGAGCCTTCCTATAGCATGAGATATGATATCCAAGTCCTTCCCATTCCAATCCTGAGACCCTTCCTATAACATGAGATGTGATATCCAACTCCTTTCCCTTCCAAACCTGAGAGCCTTCCTATAGCATGAGATATGATATCCAAGGCCTTCCCATTCCAATCCTGAGACCCTTCCTATAACATGAGATGGGATATCCAACTCCTTCCAAATCCAATACTGATACCCTTCCGATAGCATGAGATGTGATATCCCAATGCTTCTACCAAACCTGAGACCCATACTATGGCATGAGATGTGATATCCAACTCCTTCCCATTCCAATCCTGAGACACTTCCTATAGCATGAGATGTGATATCTCACTGCTTATACCAAACCTGAGACCCTTCCTATAGCATGAGATGTGATATCTCAATGCCTCTTATACCAAACCTGAGATCCTTCCTCTAACATGAAATGTGATATCCAACTCCTTCCCCTTCCAAACCTGAGAGCCTTCCTATAGCATGAGATATGATATCCAAGTCCTTCCCATTCCAATCCTGAGACCCTTCCTATAACATGAGATGTGATATCCAACTCCTTCCCATTCCAACCTGAGACCCTTCCTATAGCATGAGATGGGATATCCAACTCCTTCCAAATCCAATACTGATACCCTTCCGATAGCATGAGATGTGATATCCCAATGCTTCTACCAAACCTGAGACCCATACTATGGCATGAGATGTGATATCAAACTCCTTCCCATTCCAATCCTGAGACCCTTACTATAGCTTGAGTTGTGATATCCAACTCCTTCCCATTCCAATTCTGAGACCCTTCCTATACCATGAGACTTGATATCTCAATGCTTCTAATACCAAACCTGAGACCCGTCCTATAACATGAGATGTGATATCCAAATCCTTCCCCTTCCAAACCTTAGACCCTTCCTTTATCATGAGATGTGATATCCAACTCCTTCCCATTCCAATCCTGAGACCCTTCCGATATCATGAGATGTCATATCTCAATGCGTCTAATATCAAACTTCAGACCCTCCCTATAGCATGAGATGTGATATCCAAGTCCTTCCCATTCCAATCCTGAGACCCTTCCTATAGCATGAGAAGTGATATCTCAATGCTTCTAATACCAAACCTGAGACCCGTCCTATAACATGAGATGTGATATCCAACTCCTTCCCATTCCAACCTGAGACCCTTCCTATAGCATGATGGGATATCCAACTCCTTCCAAATCCAATACTGATACCCTTCCGATAGTATGAGATGTGATATCCCAATGCTTCTACCAAACATGAGACCCATACTATGGCATGAGATGTGATATCCAACTCCTTCCCATTCCAATCCTGAGACCCTTCCGATATCATGAGATTTGTTATCTCAATGCTTCTAATATCAAACTTGAGACCCTCCCTATAGCATGAGATTTGACATCCAAGTCCTTTCCATTCCAATCCTGAGACCCTTCCGATAGCAGAGATGTCACTTTTCAATACGTCTAGAGGGTTACGGCTCTAAGTTGAATAAAGGGTGTTATAAAGCATTCTGAGCGCTGGATCTTATGGAGCTCATTTGTTATTTTGAAGGCATCGGGAAGAGGAGAGAAGGCAGGGAACACGCGTCTAAACCAGAGCTGGGAAGCAAGCACTTGCAACGCGAAACTGCAGGGAACAGGAAAAGAAAGGAAGAACGCCTCTGAGGAGGACCAACTGGATTAGCCTACTTTGGAGAGAACGAGATCACCAGGGGAGTGCAGCTTGTAAACTAGAAGGCACACATGGTGACTGGATTAACAGATGGCAAATACACGTTCCAGAACAGTAAGGAAAGCTGATAATGCATTGAAGATTTCAGCAGTATACCTTCAGCCTGTAAACAAAGTATATTTTGATCCCACTTGTATAGGAGACGAGTGGTTAAAAATATTAGGTTCGACTGAACAAACGCACGTACACTGACAAACAGGAAACTCAACACAATTAGCATTTACCAAAACGCGAGGAAAGTACATTTTCTAGCTGTTTTTGATAGTTTTTAGCACGTTTCAATAAGTCTAGCGGGTTACAGCTATAAGTTGAATAATGGGAGTTATAAAGCATTCTGAGCACTGTGTATTTTTTGGAGCTCATTTGTTGTTTTGAAGGCAGCGGGAAGAGGAGAGAAGGCAGGGAACTCGCGTCTAAATTAGAGGTCTGAGACCAGAAAATCCAGAGTATTCCCTGCAAAGTGTGGAGGGCCAGCGGCATGAAGAGTTGCAGATTTCGTTAGAGTCCAGGTCAGGAACCTGTAGGTTAATGAAAGAAGGAAGCCGAAGAAGGGAGAGACGAGACAGCGAACAGGATCAATCCGGGAGCTAGGAGTAGTGAGAAGTTAGGGAGATCTGAGTCTCAGGATTGGAAAGGGAAGGAGTTGGATATCACATGTCATGCCATAGGAAGGGTCTCAGGTTTGGTATTAGAAGCACTGAGGTATCACATCTCATGCTATCGGAAGGGTCTCAGGATTGGAATACGAAGGTGTTGAATATCAAATCTCATGCAATAGGAACAATATCAGGTTTGGTAGAAGCATTGAGATATCACATCTAATGCTATAGGAAGGGTCTCAGGATTGGAATGGGAAGCATTTGGATATCACATCTCTTGCAATAGGAAGGGTCTCAGGTTTGGTACTAGAAACATTGAGATATCACATCTCATGGTATAGGAAGTGTCTCAGGATTGGAATCGGAAGGAGTTGGATATCACATCTCATAGGAAGGGTCTCAGGTTTTGTATTAGAAGCACTGAGATATCAAATTCCATGCTATATGAAGAGACGCGGGATTGGAATGGGAAGAAGTTGGATATCACATCTCATGCTATAGGAAGGGTCTCAGGTTTGGAATGGGAAGGATTAGGATATCACATCTCTTGCAATAGGAAGGGTCTCAGGTTTGTTATTAGAAACATTAAGATATCACATCTCATGCCATAGGAAGGGTCTCAGGAGTGGAATCGGCAGAAGTTGGATATCACATCTCATGTTATAGGAAGTGTCTCAGGTTTGGTATTAGAAGCACTGAGATCTCAAATCCCATGCTAAATGAAGGGACGCAGGATTGGAATGGGAAGGAGTTGGATATCACATCTCATGGTATAGGAACGGTCCGACTTTGGTATTAGAAGCATTGAGATATCACATCTCATGGAAGGGGTTCAGGATTAGAATGGGAAGGAGGTGGATATCATCTCGTGTTATAGGAAAGATCCCAGGTTTGGTAATAAGAGCATTGAGATATCACATCTCATGCTATAGGAAGGGCCTCATGATTGGAATGCGAAGGAGTTGGATATCACATCTCATGTTATAGGAAGGGACTCAGGTTTGGTATTAGAAGCACTGAGATATCAGATCTCATCCTTTAGGAAGGGACTCAAGTTTGGTATTTGAAGGAGTGAGATAATAAATCTCATCCTATCGTAAGGGTCTCAGGATTGGAATGGGAAGGAGTTGAATATCACATCTCATGCTATAGGGAGGGTCTCAGGATTGGAATGGGAAGGAGTTGGATATCACATCTCATGCTATAGGGAGGGTCTCAGGATTGGATTGGGAAGGAGTTGGATATCACATCTCATGTTATAGGAAGGGTCTCAGGATTGGAATGGGAAGGAGTTGGATATCACATCTCATGCTATTGGAAGGGTCTCAGGATTGGAATGGGAAGGAGTTGGATATCACATTTCATGCTTTAGGAAGGGTCTCAGGATTGGAATGGGAGGGAGTTGGATATCACATCTCATGCCATGGGAAGGTCTCAGGTATGGTAGAAGCATTAAGATATCACATCTCATGCTATCGGAAGGGTCTCAGGATTGGATTGGGAAGGAGTTGGATATCCCATCTCATGCTATAGGAAGGGTCATAGGTTGGAATTGGAAGGAGTTGGATATCACATCTCATGCTATCGGAAGGGTCTTAGGATTGGATTGGGAAGGAGTTGGATATCACATCTCATGCTATAGGGAGGGTCTCAGGTTTGATATTAGAAGCATTGAAATATCACATCTAATGCTATCGGAAGGGTCTCAGGATTGGATTGGGAAGGAGTTGGATATCACATCATGCAATAGGAAAGGTCTCAGGTTTGGAATGGGAAGGGTTTGGATATCACATCTCTTGCAATAGGAAGGGTCTCAGGTCTGGTATTAGAAACATTGAGATATCACATCTCATGGTATAGGAAGGGTCTCAGGATTGGAATGGGAAGGAGTTGGATATCATCTCATGCTATAGGAAGGGTCTCAGGATTGGAATGGGAAGGTGTTGGATATCACTTCTCATCCTGTAGGAAGGGTCTCAGGTTTGGAATGGGAAGCATTTGGATATCACATCTCTTGCAATAGGAATGATCCAAGGTTTGGTATTAAGAGCCTTGAGATATCACATCTCATGCTATAGGAAGGGTCTCAGGATTGGAATGGGAAGGAGTTGGATATCAC
This sequence comes from Ambystoma mexicanum, assembly GCF_040938575.1. Taxonomy (NCBI): domain Eukaryota; kingdom Metazoa; phylum Chordata; class Amphibia; order Caudata; family Ambystomatidae; genus Ambystoma; species Ambystoma mexicanum. Next base: position 302,152,063 of record NC_090938.1, read on the forward strand.
ATCTCATGCTATAGGAAGGGTCTCAGGTTTGGTAGAAGCATTGAGATATCACATCTCATGCTATAGCAAGGGCCTCATGATTGAAATGGGAAGGAGTTGGATATCACATCTCTTGCAATAGGAAGGGTCTCAGGTTTGTTATTAGAAACATTGAGATATCACATCTCATGCCATAGGAAGGGTCTCAGGAGTGGAATCGGCAGGAGTTGGATATCACATCTCATGTTATAGGAAGTGTCTCAGGTTTGGTATTAGAAGCACTGAGATCTCAAATCCCATGCTAAATGAAGGGACGCAGGATTGGAATGGGAAGGAGTTGGATATCACATCTCATGGTGTAGGAACGGTCCGACTTTGGTATTAGAAGCAGTGAGATATCACATCTCATGAAAGGGGTTCAGGATTGGAATGGGAAGGAGGTGGATATCATCACGTGTTATAGGAATGATCCCAGGTTTGGTAATAAGAGCATTGAGATATCACATCTCATGCTATAGGAAGGGCCTCATGATTGGAATGGGAAGGAGTTGGATATCACATCTCATGTTATAGGAAGGGACTCAGGTTTGGTATTAGAAGCACTGAGATATCAGATCTCATCCTTTAGGAAGGGACTCAAGTTTGGTATTTGAAGGAGTGAGATAATAAATCTCATCCTATCGTAAGGGTCTCAGGATTGGAATGGGAAGGAGTTGAATATCACATCTCATGCTTTAGGAAGGATCTCAGGTTTGGTAGAAGCATTGAGATATCACATCTCATGCTAAAGGAAGGGTGTCAGGATTGGAATGGGAAGGAGTTGGATATCACACCTCATGCTATAGGAAGGGCCTCATGATTGGAATGGGAAGGAGTTGGATATCACATCTCAGGCTATGGGAAGGGTCAAAGGATTGGAATGGGAAGGAGTTGGATATCACATCTCATGCTATAGGGAGGGTCTCAGGATTGGATTGGGAAGGAGTTGGATATCACATCTCATGCCATAGGAAGGTCTCAGGTATGGTAGAAGCATTAAGATATCACATCTCATGCTATCGGAAGGGTCTCAGGATTTGATTGGGAAGGAGTTGGATATCCCATCTCATGCTATAGGAAAGTTCAGAGGTTGGAATTGGCAGGAGTTGGATATCACATCTCATGCTATCGGAAGGGTCTCAGGATTGGATTGGGAAGGAGTTGGATATCACATCTCATGCTATAGGGAGGGTCTCAGGTTTGATATTAGAAGCATTGAGATATCACATCTCATGCCATAGGAAGGGTCTCAGGAGTGGAATCGGCAGGAGTTGGATATCACATCTCATGTTATAGGAAGTGTCTCAGGTTTGGTATTAGAAGCACTGAGATCTCAAATCCCATGCTAAATGAAGGGACGCAGGATTGGAATGGGAAGGAGTTGGATATCACATCTCATGGTGTAGGAACGGTCCGACTTTGGTATTAGAAGCAGTGAGATATCACATCTCATGAAAGGGGTTCAGGATTGGAATGGGAAGGAGGTGGATATCATCACGTGTTATAGGAATGATCCCAGGTTTGGTAATAAGAGCATTGAGATATCACATCTCATGCTATAGGAAGGGCCTCATGATTGGAATGGGAAGGAGTTGGATATCACATCTCATGTTATAGGAAGGGACTCAGGTTTGGTATTAGAAGCACTGAGATATCAGATCTCATCCTTTAGGAAGGGACTCAAGTTTGGTATTTGAAGGAGTGAGATAATAAATCTCATCCTATCGTAAGGGTCTCAGGATTGGAATGGGAAGGAGTTGAATATCACATCTCATGCTTTAGGAAGGATCTCAGGTTTGGTAGAAGCATTGAGATATCACATCTCATGCTAAAGGAAGGGTGTCAGGATTGGAATGGGAAGGAGTTGGATATCACACCTCATGCTATAGGAAGGGCCTCATGATTGGAATGGGAAGGAGTTGGATATCACATCTCAGGCTATGGGAAGGGTCAAAGGATTGGAATGGGAAGGAGTTGGATATCACATCTCATGCTATAGGGAGGGTCTCAGGATTGGATTGGGAAGGAGTTGGATATCACATCTCATGCCATAGGAAGGTCTCAGGTATGGTAGAAGCATTAAGATATCACATCTCATGCTATCGGAAGGGTCTCAGGATTTGATTGGGAAGGAGTTGGATATCCCATCTCATGCTATAGGAAAGTTCAGAGGTTGGAATTGGCATGAGTTGGATATCACATCTCATGCTATCGGAAGGGTCTCAGGATTGGATTGGGAAGGAGTTGGATATCACATCTCATGCTATAGGGAGGGTCTCAGGTTTGATATTAGAAGCATTGAGATATCACATCTAATGCTATCGGATGGGTCTCAGGATTGGATTGGGAAGGAGTTGGATATCACATCTCATGCAATAGGAAATGTCTCAGGTTTGGAATGGGAAGGAGTTGGATATCATCTCATGCTATAGGAAGGGTCTCAGGATTGGAATGGGAAGGTGTTGGATATCACTTCTCATCCTATAGGAAGGGTCTCAGGTTTGGTATGAGCATTGAGATATCACATCTCATGCTATCGGATGGGTCTCAGGATTGGAACGGGAAAGAGTTGGATATCACATCTCATGCTATAGGGAGGGTCTCAGGTTTGGAAGGGGATTTGGATATCACATCTCATGTTATAGGAAGGATCTCAGGTTTGGTATTAGAAGCATTGAGATATCACATCTCATGCTATCGGATGGGTCTCAGGATTGGAACGGGATGGAGTTGGATATCACATCTCATGCTATAGGAAGGGTCTTAGGTTTGGAACTGGAAGGAGTTGGATATCACATCTCATGTTATAGGAAGCGTCTCAGGTTTGGTATAAGCATTGAGATATCACATCTCTGCTATCGGAAGTATCTCAGGATTGGAATGGGAAGGAGTTGGATATCCCATCTCATGTTATAGGACGGGTCTCAGGTTTGGTATTAGAATCATTGAGATATCACATTGCATGCTGTAGGAAGGGTCTAAGGATTGGAATGGGAAGGACTTGGATATCACATTTCATGCTACAGGTAGGCTCTCAGGTTTGGAAAGGGAAGGAGTTGGATATCACATTTCATGTTAGAGGAAGGATCTCAGGTTTGATATTAGAGGCATTGAGATATCACATCTCATGCTATAGGAAGGGTCTCAGGATTGGAATGGGAAGGAGTTGGATATCATATCTCATGCTATAGGAAGGGTCTCAGGTTTGGTATAAGCATTGAGATATCATATTGCATGCTGTAGGAAGGGTCTAAGGATTGGAATGGGAAGGACTTGGATATCACATCTCATGCTATAGGTAGGCTCTCAGGTTTGGAAAGGGAAGGAGTTGGATATCACATTTCATGTTAGAGGAAGGATCTCAGGTTTGGTATTAGAGGCATTGAGATATCACATCACATGCTATAGGAAGGGTCTCAGGATTGGAATGGGAAGGAGTTGGATATCACATCTCATGCTATAGGAAGGGTCTCAGGTTTGGTATAAGCATTGAGATATCACATCTCATGCTATAGGAAGGGTCTCAGGATTGGAATGGGATGGATTTGGATATCACATCTCATGCTAAAGGATGGGTCTCAGGTTTTTTATTAGAAACATTGAGATATCACATCTCTTGCCATAGGAAGGGTTTCAGGATTGGAATGGGAAGGATTTGGATATCACATCTCTTGCTATAGGAAGGGTCTCAGGTTTGGAATGGGAAGGATTTGTATATCACATCTCTTGCTATAGGAAGGGTCTCAGGTTTGGTAGAAGCATTGAGATATCACATCTCATGCTATAGGAAGGGTCCCAGGATTGGAATGGGAAGGAGTAGTATATGACATCTCATGTCATAGGAAGGGTCTCAGGTTTGGTATAAGCATTGATATATCACATCTCTGCTATCGGAAGGGTCTCGGGATTGGAATGGGAAGGAGTTGGATATCCTATCTCATGTTATAGGAAGGGTCTCAGGTTTGGTATTAGAAGCATTGAGATATCACATCTCATGTTATAGGAAGGGTTTCAGGATTGGAATGGAAAGGACTTGGATATCACATCTCATGCTATAGGGAGGGTCTCAGGTTTCATATTAGAATCATTGAGATATCACATCTCATGCTATCGGAAGGGTCTCAGGATTGGAATGGGAAGAAGTTGGATATCACATCTCATGCTAAAGGAAGGGTCTCAGGCTTGGAAGGGGAAGGATTAGGACATTACATCTCATGTTATAGGACGGGTCTCAGGTTTAGTATTAGAAGCATTGAGATATCACATCTCATGGTATAGGAAGGGTCTCAGGATTGGATTGGGAAGGAGTTGGATATCCCACCTCATGCTATAGGAAGGGTCTCAGGTTTGGTATTAGAAGCATTGAGATATCACATCTCATGCTATAGGAAGGGTCTCAGGTTTCGTATTAGAAGCATTGAGATATCAAGTCTCATGGTATAGGAAGGGTCTTAGAATTGGAATGGGAAGGAGTTGGATATCACATCCCAAGCTATAGGAAGGGTCTCAGGATTGGAATGGGAAGGAGTTTGATATCACATCTCATGCCATAATATGGGTCTCAGGTTTGGTAGAAGCATTGAGATATCACATCTCATGCTATCTGAAGGGTCTCAGGATTGGATTTGGATGGAGTTGGATATCCCATCTCATGCTATAGGAAGGGTCTCAGGTTGGAATGGGAAGGAGTTGGATATCACATCTCATGTTATAGGAAGGGTCTCAGGATTGGAATGGGAAGGACTTGGATATCACATCTCATGCTATAGGAAGGCTCTGAGGTTTGGAAAGGGAAGGAGTTGGATATCACATTTCATGTTAGAGGAAGGATCTCAGGTTTGGTATTAGAGGCATTGAGATATCACATCTCATGCTATCGGAAGGGTCTCAAGATTGGAATGGGAAGGAGTTGGATATCACATCTCATGGTATAGGAAGGCTCTCAGGTTTGGAAAGGGAAGGAGTTGGATATCACATTTCATGTTAGAGGAAGGATCTCAGGTTTGGTATTAGAGGCATTGAGATATCACATCTCATGCTATCGGAAGGGTCTCAGGTTTGGAACTGGAAGGAGTTGGATATCACATCTCATGCTATAGGGAGGGTCTCAGGTTTGGAAGGGGATTTGGATATCACATCTCATGTTATAGGAAGGATCTCAGGTTTAGTATTAGAAGCATTGAGATATCACATCTCATGCTATCGGATGGGACTCAGGATTGGAATGGGAAGGAGTTGGATATCACATCTCATGCTATAGGAAGGGTCTCAGGTTTGGAACTGGAAGGAGTTGGATATCACATCTCATGTTAAGGGAAGTGTCTCAGGTTTGGTATAAGCATTGAGATATCACATCTCTGCTATCGGAAGTGTCTCAGGATTGGAAAGGGAAGGAGTTGGATATCACATTTCATGTTAGAGGAAGGATCTCAGGTTTGGTATTAGAGGCATTGAGATATCACATCTCATGCTATAGGAAGGGTCTCAGGATTGGAATGGGAAGGAGTTGGATATCACATCTCATGCTATAGGAAGGGTCTCAGGTTTGGTATAAGCATTGAGATATCATATTGCATGCTGTAGGAGGGGTCTAAGGATTGGAATGGGAAGGACTTGGATATCACATCTCATGCTATAGGTAGGCTCTCAGGTTTGGAAAGGGAAGGAGTTGGATATCACATTTCATGTTAAAGGAAGGATCTCAGGTTTGGTATTAGAGGCATTGAGATATCACATCTCATGCTATAGGAAGGGTCTCAGGATTGGAATGGGAAGGAGTTGGATATCACATCTCAGGCTATAGGAAGGGTCTCAGGTTTGGTATAAGCATTGAGATATCACATCTCATGCTATAGGAAGGGTCTCAGGATTGGAATGGGAAGGATTTGGATATCACATCTCATGCTAAAGGATGGGTCTCAGGTTTTTTATTAGAAACATTGAGATATCACATCTCATGCCATATGAAGGGTTTCAGGATTGGAATGGGAAGGATTTGGATATCACATCTCATGCTAAAGGAAGGGTCTCAGGTTTGGAAGGGGAAGGATTTGGATATCATATCTCATGTTATAGGACGGGTCCCAGGTTTGGTATTAGAAGCATTGAGATATCACATCTCATGGTATAGGAAGGGTCTCAGGATTGGAATGGGAAGGAGTTGGATATCACATCTCATCCAATAGGAAGGGTCTCAGGTTTGGAATGGGAAGGAATTGGATATCACATCTCATGTTATAGGAAGGATCTCAGGATTGGAATGGGAAGGATTTGGATATCACATCTCATGCCATAGGAAAGGTCTCAGGTTTGGTATAAGCATTGAGATATCACATCTCTGCTACCGGAAGGGTCTCAGGATTGGAATGGGAAGGAGTTGGATATACCATCTCATGTTATAGGAAGGGTCTCAGGTTTGGTATTAGAAGCATTGAGATATCACATCCCATGCTATAGGAAGGGTCTCAGGATTGGAATGGGAAGGACCTGGATATCCCATCTCATGTTATTGGATGGGTCTCAGGTGTGGTATTAGAAGCATTGAGATATTCACATCGCATTCTGTAGGAAGGGTCTCAGGTTTGGAATGGAAAGGAATTGGATATCACATCTCATGTCATAGGAAGGATCTCAGGTTTGCTATTAGAAGCATTGAGATATCACATCTCATGCTATAGGAATGGTCTCAGGATTGGAATGAGAAGGAGTTGGATATTACATTCTTGCTATAGGATGGGTCTCAGGTTTGGAATGGGAAGGAGTTGGATATCACATATGCTATAGGAAGGGCCTCAGGTTTGGAATGAGAAGTAGTTGGATATCACATCTCATGCTTTAAGACGGGTCTCAGTTTTGGTATTAGAAGCATTGAGATATCACATCTCATGCTATAGGAAGGGTCTCAGGTTTGGTATTACAAGCATTGTGATATCACAGCTCACGCTATAGGAAGGGTCTCTGGTTTGGAATGGGAAGGATTTGTATATCACAACTCATGCCATAGGAAGGGTCTCAGGTTTCGTATAAGCATTGAGATATCACATCTCTGCTATCAGAAGGATCTCAGGATTGGAATGGGAAGGACTTAGATATCACATCTCATGCTATAAGGAGGGTCTCAGTTTTGATATTAGAAGCATTGAGATATCACATCTCATGCTATCGGAAGGGTCTCAGGATTGGAATGGGAAGGAGCTGGATATCACATCTCATGCTAAAGGAAGGGTCTCAGTTTTGGAAGGGGAAGGATTTGGATATCACATCTCATGTTATAGGACGGGTCTCAGGTTTGGTATTAGAAGCATTGAGATTTCACACCTCATGGTATAGGAAGGGTTTCCGGATTGGAATGGGGAGGAGTTGGATATCATATCTCATGCTATAGGAAGGGTCTCAGGATTGGAATGGGAAGGAGTGTGATATCAAATCTCATGCCATAGGAAGGGTCACAGGTTTGGTATTAGAAGCATTGAGATATCACATCTCATGCTATAGAAAGTGTCTGAGGATTGGAATGGGAAGGAGTTGGATATCACATCTCATGCTATAGGAAGGGTCTCAGGTTTGGTAGAAGCATTGAGATATCACATCTCATGCTATAGGAAGAGTCTCAGGATTGGAATGGGAAGGAGTTGGATATCACGTCTCATGTTATAGGAAAGGTCTCAGGTTTGGTAGTAGAAACATTGAGATATCAAATCTCATGCTATAGGAAGGGACGCAGGATTGGAATGGGACGGAGTTTTATATCACATTTCATGCTATAGGAAGTATCCAGGTTTGGTATTAGAAGCATTGAGATATCACATCTCATGCTATATGAAGGGTCTTAGATTTGGAATGGGAAGGAGTTGGATATCCCATCTCATGTTATAGGACGGGTCTCAGGTTTGGTATTAGAAGCATTGAGATATGACATCACATGCTGTAGGAAGGGTCTCAGGTTTGGAATGGGAAGGAATTGGATATCACATCTCATGCTATAGGAAGGGTCTCAGGTTTCGTATTAGAAGCATTGAGATATCAAGTCTCATGGTATAGGAAGGGTCTCAGAATTGGAATGGGAAGGAGTTGGATATCACATCTCAAGCTATAGGAAGGGTCTCAGGATTGGAATGGGAAGGAGTTTGATATCACATCTCATGCCATAGTATGGGTCTCAGGTTTGGTAGAAGCATTGAGATATCACATCTCATGCTATCGGAACGGTCTCAGGATAGGATGAGTTGGATATCCCATCTCATGCTATAGGAAGGGTCTCAGGATTGGAATGGGAAGGAGTTGGATATCATATCTCATGCTATAGGAAGGGTCTCAGGTTTGGTATAAGCATTGAGATATCATATTGCATGCTGTAGGAAGGGTCTAAGGATTGGAATGGGAAGGACTTGGATATCACATCTCATGCTATAGGTAGGCTCTCAGGTTTGGAAAGGGAAGGAGTTGGATATCACATTTCATGTTAGAGGAAGGATCTCAGGTTTGGTATTAGAGGCATTGACATATCACATCACATGCTATAGGAAGGGTCTCAGGATTGGAATGGGAAGGAGTTGGATATCACATCTCATGCTATAGGAAGGGTCTCAGGTTTGGTATAAGCATTGAGATATCACATCTCATGCTATAGGAAGGGTCTCAGGATTGGAATGGGATGGATTTGGATATCACATCTCATGCTAAAGGATGGGTCTCAGGTTTTTTATTAGAAACATTGAGATATCACATCTCTTGCCATAGGAAGGGTTTCAGGATTGGAATGGGAAGGATTTGGATATCACATCTCTTGCTATAGGAAGGGTCTCAGGTTTGGAATGGGAAGGATTTGTATATCACATCTCTTGCTATAGGAAGGGTCTCAGGTTTGGTAGAAGCATTGAGATATCACATCTCATGCTATAGGAAGGGTCCCAGGATTGGAATGGGAAGGAGTAGTATATGACATCTCATGTCATAGGAAGGGTCTCAGGTTTGGTATAAGCATTGATATATCACATCTCTGCTATCGGAAGGGTCTCGGGATTGGAATGGGAAGGAGTTGGATATCCTATCTCATGTTATAGGAAGGGTCTCAGGTTTGGTATTAGAAGCATTGAGATATCACATCTCATGTTATAGGAAGGGTTTCAGGATTGGAATGGGAAGGACTTGGATATCACATCTCATGCTATAGGGAGGGTCTCAGGTTTCATATTAGAATCATTGAGATATCACATCTCATGCTATCGGAAGGGTCTCAGGATTGGAATGGGAAGGACTTGGATATCACATCTCATGCTATAGGGAGGGTCTCAGGTTTCATATTAGAATCATTGAGATATCACATCTCATGCTATCGGAAGGGTCTCAGGATTGGAATGGGAAGAAGTTGGATATCACATCTCATGCTAAAGGAAGGGTCTCAGGATTGGAAGGGGAAGGATTAGGACATTACATCTCATGTTATAGGACGGGTCTCAGGTTTAGTATTAGAAGCATTGAGATATCACATCTCATGGTATAGGAAGGGTCTCAGGATTGGATTGGGAAGGAGTTGGATATCCCATCTCATGCTATAGGAAGGGTCTCAGGTTTGGTATTAGAAGCATTGAGATATCACATCTCATGCTATAGGAAGGGTCTCAGGTTTCGTATTAGAAGCATTGAGATATCAAGTCTCATGGTATAGGAAGGGTCTTAGAATTGGAATGGGAAGGAGTTGGATATCACATCCCAAGCTATAGGAAGGGTCTCAGGATTGGAATGGGAAGGAGTTTGATATCACATCTCATGCCATAATATGGGTCTCAGGTTTGGTAGAAGCATTGAGATATCACATCTCATGCTATCTGAAGGGTCTCAGGATTGGATTTGGATGGAGTTGGATATCCCATCTCATGCTATAGGAAGGGTCTCAGGTTGGAATGGGAAGGAGTTGGATATCACATCTCATGTTATAGGAAGGGTCTCAGGATTGGAATGGGAAGGACTTGGATATCACATCTCATGCTATAGGAAGGCTCTGAGGTTTGGAAAGGGAAGGAGTTGGATATCACATTTCATGTTAGAGGAAGGATCTCAGGTTTGGTATTAGAGGCATTGAGATATCACATCTCATGCTATCGGAAGGGTCTCAAGATTGGAATGGGAAGGAGTTGGATATCACATCTCATGGTATGGGAAGGCTCTCAGGTTTGGAAAGTGAAGGAGTTGGATATAACATTTCATGTTAGAGGAAGGATCTCAGGTTTGGTATTAGAGGCATTGAGATATCACATCTCATGCTATCGGAAGGGTCTCAGGTTTGGAACTGGAAGGAGTTGGATATCACATCTCATGCTATAGGGAGGGTCTCAGGTTTGGAAGGGGATTTGGATATCACATCTCATGTTATAGGAAGGATCTCAGGTTTAGTATTAGAAGCATTGAGATATCACATCTCATGCTATCGGATGGGACTCAGGATTGGAATGGGAAGGAGTTGGATATCACATCTCATGCTATAGGAAGGGTCTCAGGTTTGGAACTGGAAAGAGTTGGATATCACATCTCATGTTAAGGGAAGTGTCTCAGGTTTGGTATAAGCATTGAGATATCACATCTCTGCTATCGGAAGTGTCTCAGGATTGGAAAGGGAAGGAGTTGGATATCACATTTCATGTTAGAGGAAGGATCTCAGGTTTGGTATTAGAGGCATTGAGATATCACATCTCATGCTATAGGAAGGGTCTCAGGATTGGAATGGGAAGGAGTTGGATATCACATCTCATGCTATAGGAAGGGTCTCAGGTTTGGTATAAGCATTGAGATATCATATTGCATGCTGTAGGAGGGGTCTAAGGATTGGAATGGGAAGGATTTGGATATCACATCTCATGCTATAGGTAGGCTCTCAGGTTTGGAAAGGGAAGGAGTTGGATATCACATTTCATGTTAAAGGAAGGATCTCAGGTTTGGTATTAGAGGCATTGAGATATCACATCTCATGCTATAGGAAGGGTCTCAGGATTGGAATGGGAAGGAGTTGGATATCACATCTCAGGCTATAGGAAGGGTCTCAGGTTTGGTATAAGCATTGAGATATCACATCTCATGCTATAGGAAGGGTCTCAGGATTGGAATGGGAAGGATTTGGATATCACATCTCATGCTAAAGGATGGGTCTCAGGTTTTTTATTAGAAACATTGAGATATCACATCTCATGCCATATGAAGGGTTTCAGGATTGGAATGGGAAGGATTTGGATATCACATCTCATGCTAAAGGAAGGGTCTCAGGTTTGGAAGGGGAAGGATTTGGATATCATATCTCATGTTATAGGACGGGTCCCAGGTTTGGTATTAGAAGCATTGAGATATCACATCTCATGGTATAGGAAGGGTCTCAGGATTGGAATGGGAAGGAGTTGGATATCACATCTCATCCAATAGGAAGGGTCTCAGGTTTGGAATGGGAAGGAATTGGATATCACATCTCATGTTATAGGAAGGATCTCAGGATTGGAATGGGAAGGATTTGGATATCACATCTCATGCCATAGGAAAGGTCTCAGATTTGGTATAAGCATTGAGATATCACATCTCTGCTACCGGAAGGGTCTCAGGATTGGAATGGGAAGGAGTTGGATATACCATCTCATGTTATAGGAAGGGTCTCAGGTTTGGTATTAGAAGCATTGAGATATCACATCCCATGCTATAGGAAGGGTCTCAGGATTGGAATGGGAAGGACCTGGATATCCCATCTCATGTTATTGGATGGGTCTCAGGTGTGGTATTAGAAGCATTGAGATATTCACATCGCATTCTGTAGGAAGGGTCTCAGGTTTGGAATGGAAAGGAATTGGATATCACATCTCATGTCATAGGAAGGATCTCAGGTTTGCTATTAGAAGCATTGAGATATCACATCTCATGCTATAGGAATGGTCTCAGGATTGGAATGAGAAGGAGTTGGATATTACATTCTTGCTATAGGATGGGTCTCAGGTTTGGAATGGGAAGGAGTTGGATATCACATATGCTATAGGAAGGGCCTCAGGTTTGGAATGAGAAGGAGTTGGATATCACATCTCATGCTTTAAGACGGGTCTCAGTTTTGGTATTAGAAGCATTGAGATATCACATCTCATGCTATAGGAAGGGTCTCAGGTTTGGTATTACAAGCATTGTGATATCACAGCTCACGCTATAGGAAGGGTCTCTGGTTTGGAATAGGAAGGATTTGTATATCACAACTCATGCCATAGGAAGGGTCTCAGGTTTCGTATAAGCATTGAGATATCACATCTCTGCTATCAGAAGGATCTCAGGATTGGAATGGGAAGGACTTAGATATCACATCTCATGCTATAAGGAGGGTCTCAGTTTTGATATTAGAAGCATTGAGATATCACATCTCATGCTATCGGAAGGGTCTCAGGATTGGAATGGGAAGGAGCTGGATATCACATCTCATGCTAAAGGAAGGGTCTCAGTTTTGGAAGCGGAAGGATTTGGATATCACATCTCATGTTATAGGACGGGTCTCAGGTTTGGTATTAGAAGCATTGAGATTTCACACCTCATGGTATAGGAAGGGTTTCCGGATTGGAATGGGGAGGAGTTGGATATCATATCTCATGCTATAGGAAGGGTCTCAGGATTGGAATGGGAAGGAGTGTGATATCAAATCTCATGCCATAGGAAGGGTCTCAGGTTTGGTATTAGAAGCATTGAGATATCACATCTCATGCTATAGAAAGTGTCTGAGGATTGGAATGGAAAGGAGTTGGATATCACATCTCATGCTATAGGAAGGGTCTCAGGTTTGGTAGAAGCATTGAGATATCACATCTCATGCTATAGGAAGAGTCTCAGGATTGGAATGGGAAGGAGTTGGATATCACGTCTCATGTTATAGGAAAGGTCTCAGGTTTGGTAGTAGAAACATTGAGATATCAAATCTCATGCTATAGGAAGGGACGCAGGATTGGAATGGGACGGAGTTTTATATCACATTTCATGCTATAGGAAGGATCCAGGTTTGGTATTAGAAGCATTGAGATATCACATCTCATGCTATATGAAGGGTCTTAGATTTGCAATGGGAAGGAGTTGGATATCCCATCTCATGTTATAGGACGGGTCTCAGGTTTGGTATTAGAAGCATTGAGATATGACATCACATGCTGTAGGAAGGGTCTCAGGTTTGGAATGGGAAGGAATTGGATATCACATCTCATGCTATAGGAAGGGTCTCAGGTTTCGTATTAGAAGCATTGAGATATCAAGTCTCATGGTATAGGAAGGGTCTCAGAATTGGAATGGGAAGGAGTTGGATATCACATCTCAAGCTATAGGAAGGGTCTCAGGATTGGAATGGGAAGGAGTTTGATATCACATCTCATGCCATAGTATGGGTCTCAGGTTTGGTAGAAGCATTGAGATATCACATCTCATGCTATCGGAACGGTCTCAGGATAGGATGAGTTGGATATCCCATCTCATGCTATAGGAAGGGTCTCAGGATTGGAATGGGAAGGAGTTGGATATCATATCTCATGCTATAGGAAGGGTCTCAGGTTTGGTATAAGCATTGAGATATCATATTGCATGCTGTAGGAAGGGTCTAAGGATTGGAATGGGAAGGACTTGGATATCACATCTCATGCTATAGGTAGGCTCTCAGGTTTGGAAAGGGAAGGAGTTGGATATCACATTTCATGTTAGAGGAAGGATCTCAGGTTTGGTATTAGAGGCATTGAGATATCACATCACATGCTATAGGAAGGGTCTCAGGATTGGAATGGGAAGGAGTTGGATATCACATCTCATGCTATAGGAAGGGTCTCAGGTTTGGTATAAGCATTGAGATATCACATCTCATGCTATAGGAAGGGTCTCAGGATTGGAATGGGATGGATTTGGATATCACATCTCATGCTAAAGGATGGGTCTCAGGTTTTTTATTAGAAACATTGAGATATCACATCTCTTGCCATAGGAAGGGTTTCAGGATTGGAATGGGAAGGATTTGGATATCACATCTCTTGCTATAGGAAGGGTCTCAGGTTTGGAATGGGAAGGATTTGTATATCACATCTCTTGCTATAGGAAGGGTCTCAGGTTTGGTAGAAGCATTGAGATATCACATCTCATGCTATAGGAAGGGTCCCAGGATTGGAATGGGAAGGAGTAGTATATGACATCTCATGTCATAGGAAGGGTCTCAGGTTTGGTATAAGCATTGATATATCACATCTCTGCTATCGGAAGGGTCTCGGGATTGGAATGGGAAGGAGTTGGATATCCTATCTCATGTTATAGGAAGGGTCTCAGGTTTGGTATTGGAAGCATTGAGATATCACATCTCATGTTATAGGAAGGGTTTCAGGATTGGAATGGGAAGGACTTGGATATCACATCTCATGCTATAGGGAGGGTCTCAGGTTTCATATTAGAATCATTGAGATATCACATCTCATGCTATCGGAAGGGTCTCAGGATTGGAATGGGAAGAAGTTGGATATCACATCTCATGCTAAAGGAAGGGTCTCAGGCTTGGAAGGGGAAGGATTAGGACATTACATCTCATGTTATAGGACGGGTCTCAGGTTTAGTATTAGAATCATTGAGATATCACATCTCATGGTATAGGAAGGGTCTCAGGATTGGATTGGGAAGGAGTTGGATATCCCATCTCATGCTATAGGAAGGGTCTCAGGTTTGGTATTAGAAGCATTGAGATATCACATCTCATGCTATAGGAAGGGTCTCAGGTTTCGTATTAGAAGCATTGAGATATCACATCTCATGTTATAGGAAGGGTTTCAGGATTGGAATGGGAAGGACTTGGATATCACATCTCATGCTATAGGGAGGGTCTCAGGTTTCATATTAGAATCATTGAGATATCACATCTCATGCTATCGGAAGGGTCTCAGGATTGGAATGGGAAGAAGTTGGATATCACATCTCATGCTAAAGGAAGGGTCTCAGGCTTGGAAGGGGAAGGATTAGGACATTACATCTCATGTTATAGGACGGGTCTCAGGTTTAGTATTAGAATCATTGAGATATCACATCTCATGGTATAGGAAGGGTCTTAGAATTGGAATGGGAAGGAGTTGGATATCACATCCCAAGCTATAGGAAGGGTCTCAGGATTGGAATGGGAAGGAGTTTGATATCACATCTCATGCCATAATATGGGTCTCAGGTTTGGTAGAAGCATTGAGATATCACATCTCATGCTATCTGAAGGGTCTCAGGATTGGATTTGGATGGAGTTGGATATCCCATCTCATGCTATAGGAAGGGTCTCAGGTTGGAATGGGAAGGAGTTGGATATCACATCTCATGTTATAGGAAGGGTCTCAGGATTGGAATGGGAAGGACTTGGATATCACATCTCATGCTATAGGAAGGCTCTGAGGTTTGGAAAGGGAAGGAGGTGGATATCACATTTCATGTTAGAGGAAGGATCTCAGGTTTGGTATTAGAGGCATTGAGATATCACATCTCATGCTATCGGAAGGGTCTCAAGATTGGAATGGGAAGGAGTTGGATATCACATCTCATGCTATAGGAAGGCTCTCAGGTTTGGAAAGGGAAGGAGTTGGATATCACATTTCATGTTAGAGGAAGGATCTCAGGCTTGGTATTAGAGGCATTGAGATATCACATCTCATGCTATCGGAAGGGTCTCAGGTTTGGAACTGGAAGGAGTTGGATATCACATCTCATGCTATAGGGAGGGTCTCAGGTTTGGAAGGGGATTTGGATATCACATCTCATGTTATAGGAAGGATCTCAGGTTTGGTATTAGAAGCATTGAGATATCACATCTCATGCTATCGGATGGGACTCAGGATTGGAATGGGAAGGAGTTGAATATCACATCTCATGCTATAGGAAGGGTCTCAGGTTTGGAACTGGAAGGAGTTGGATATCACATCTCATGTTAAGGGAAGTGTCTCAGGTTTGGTATAAGCATTGAGATATCACATCTCTGCTATCGGAAGTGTCTCAGGATTGGAATGGGAAGGAGTTGGATATCCCATCTCATGTTATAGGACGGGTCTCAGGTTTGGTATTAGAATCATTGAGATATCACATTGCATGCTGTAGGAAGGGTCTCAGGATTGGAATGGGAAGGACTTGGATATCACATCTCATGCTATAGGTAGGCTCTCAGGTTTGGAAAGGGAAGGAGTTGGATATCACATTTCATGTTAGAGGAAGGATCTCAGGTTTGGTATTAGAGGCATTGAGATATCACATCTCATGCTATAGGAAGGGTCTCAGGATTGGAATGGGAAGGAGTTGGATATCACATCTCATGCTATAGGAAGGGTCTCAGGTTTGGTATAAGCATTGAGATATCATATTGCATGCTGTAGGAGGGGTCTAAGGATTGGAATGGGAAGGACTTGGATATCACATCTCATGCTATAGGTAGGCTCTCAGGTTTGGAAAGGGAAGGAGTTGGATATCACATTTCATGTTAGAGGAAGGATCTCAGGTTTGGTATTAGAGGCATTGAGATATCACATCTCATGCTATAGGAAGGGTCTCAGGATTGGAATGGGAAGGAGTTGGATATCACATCTCAGGCTATAGGAAGGGTCTCAGGTTTGGTATAAGCATTGAGATATCACATCTCATGCTATAGGAAGGGTCTCAGGATTGGAATGGGAAGGATTTGGATATCACATCTCATGCTAAAGGATGGGTCTCAGGTTTTTTATTAGAAACATTGAGATATCACATCTCATGCCATAGGAAGGGTTTCAGGATTGGAATGGGAAGGATTTGGATATCACATCTCATGCTAAAGGAAGGGTCTCAGGTTTGGAAGGGGAAGGATTTGGATATCATATCTCATGTTATAGGACGGGTCCCAGGTTTGGTATTAGAAGCATTGAGATATCACATCTCATGGTATAGGAAGGGTCTCAGGATTGGAATGGGAAGGAGTTGGATATCACATCTCATCCAATAGGAAGGGTCTCAGGTTTGGAATGGGAAGGAATTGGATATCACATCTCATGTTATAGGAAGGATCTCAGGATTGGAATGGGAAGGATTTGGATATCACATCTCATGCCATAGGAAAGGTCTCAGGTTTGGTATAAGCATTGAGATATCACATCTCTGCTATCGGAAGGGTCTCAGGATTGGAATGGGAAGGAGTTGGATATACCATCTCATGTTATAGGAAGGGTCTCAGGTTTGGTATTAGAAGCATTGAGATATCACATCCCATGCTATAGGAAGGGTCTCAGGATTGGAATGGGAAGGACCTGGATATCCCATCTCATGTTATTGGATGGGTCTCAGGTGTGGTATTAGAAGCATTGAGATATTCACATCGCATGCTGTAGGAAGGGTCTCAGGTTTGGAATGGAAAGGAATTGGATATCACATCTCATGTCATAGGAAGGATCTCAGGTTTGCTATTAGAAGCATTGAGATATCACATCTCATGCTATAGGAATGGTCTCAGGATTGGAATGAGAAGGAGTTGGATATTACATTCTTGCTATAGGATGGGTCTCAGGTTTGGAATGGGAAGGAGTTGGATATCACATATGCTATAGGAAGGGCCTCAGGTTTGGAATGAGAAGGAGTTGGATATCACATCTCATGCTTTAAGACGGGTCTCAGTTTTGGTATTAGAAGCATTGAGATATCACATCTCATGCTATAGGAAGGGTCTCAGGTTTGGTATTACAAGCATTGTGATATCACAGCTCACGCTATAGGAAGGGTCTCTGGTTTGGAATGGGAAGGATTTGTATATCACAACTCATGCCATAGGAAGGGTCTCAGGTTTCGTATAAGCATTGAGATATCACATCTCTGCTATCAGAAGGATCTCAGGATTGGAATGGGAAGGACTTAGATATCACATCTCATGCTATAAGGAGGGTCTCAGTTTTGATATTAGAAGCATTGAGATATCACATCTCATGCTATCGGAAGGGTCTCAGGATTGGAATGGGAAGGAGCTGGATATCACATCTCATGCTAAAGGAAGGGTCTCAGTTTTGGAAGGGGAAGGATTTGGATATCACATCTCATGTTATAGGACGGGTCTCAGGTTTGGTATTAGAAGCATTGAGATTTCACACCTCATGGTATAGGAAGGGTTTCCGGATTGGAATGGGGAGGAGTTGGATATCATATCTCATGCTATAGGAAGGGTCTCAGGATTGGAATGGGAAGGAGTGTGATATCAAATCTCATGCCATAGGAAGGGTCTCAGGTTTGGTATTAGAAGCATTGAGATATCACATCTCATGCTATAGAAAGTGTCTGAGGATTGGAATGGGAAGGAGTTGGATATCACATCTCATGCTATAGGAAGGGTCTCAGGTTTGGTAGAAGCATTGAGATATCACATCTCATGCTATAGGAAGAGTCTCAGGATTGGAATGGGAAGGAGTTGGATATCACGTCTCATGTTATAGGAAAGGTCTCAGGTTTGGTAGTAGAAACATTGAGATATCAAATCTCATGCTATAGGAAGGGACGCAGGATTGGAATGGGACGGAGTTTTATATCACATTTCATGCTATAGGAAGGATCCAGGTTTGGTATTAGAAGCATTGAGATATCACATCTCATGCTATACGAAGGGTCTTAGATTTGGAATGGGAAGGAGTTGGATATCCCATCTCATGTTATAGGACGGGTCTCAGGTTTGGAATGGGAAGGAATTGGATATCACATCTCATGCTATAGGAAGGGTCTCAGGTTTCGTATTAGAAGCATTGAGATATCAAGTCTCATGGTATAGGAAGGGTCTCAGAATTGGAATGGGAAGGAGTTGGATATCACATCTCAAGCTATAGGAAGGGTCTCAGGATTGGAATGGGAAGGAGTTTGATATCACATCTCATGCCATAGTATGGGTCTCAGGTTTGGTAGAAGCAATGAGATATCACATCTCATGCTATCGGAACGGTCTCAGGATAGGATGAGTTGGATATCCCATCTCATGCTATAGGAAGGGTCTCAGGTTGGAATGGTAAGGAGTTGGATATCACATCTCATGTTATAGGAAGTGTCTCAGGATTGGAATGGGACGGAGTTTTATATCACATTTCATGCTATAGGAAGGATCCAGGTTTGGTATTAGAAGCATTGAGATATCACATCTCATGCTATACGAAGGGTCTCAGATTTGGAATGGGAAGGAGTTGGATATCCCATCTCATGTTATAGGACGGGTCTCAGGTTTGGTATTAGAAGCATTGAGATATGACATCGCATGCTGTAGGAAGGGTCACAGGTTTGGAATGGGAAGGAATTGGATATCACATCTCATGCTATAGGAAGGGTCTCAGGTTTCGTATTAGAAGCATTGAGATATCAAGTCTCATGGTATAGGAAGGGTCTCAGAATTGGAATGGGAAGGAGTTTGATATCACATCTCATGCCATAGTATGGGTCTCAGGTTTGGTAGAAGCATTGAGATATCACATCTCATGCTATCGGAACGGCCTCAGGATAGGATGAGTTGGATATCCCATCTCATGCTATAGGAAGGCTCTCAGGTTTGGAAAGGGAAGGAGTTGGATATCACATTTCATGTTAGAGGAAGGATCTCAGGTTTGGTATTAGAGGCATTGAGATATCACATCTCATGCTATTGGAAGGGTCTCAGGATTGGAATGGGAAGGAGTTGGATATCACATCTCATGCTATAGGAAGGGTCTCAGGTTTGGAACTGGAAGGAGTTGGATATCACATCTCATGCTATAGGGAGGGTCTCAGGTTTGGAAGGTGATTTGGATATCACATCTCATGTTATAGGAACGATCTCAGGTTTGGTATTAGAAGCATTGAGATATCACATCTCATGCTAACGGATGGGTCTCAGGATTGAAATGGGAAGAAGTTGGATATCACATTTCATGCAATAGGAAGGTTCTCAGGTTTGGAACTGGAAAGTGTTGGATATCACATCTCATGTTATAGGAAGCGTCTCAGGTTTGGTATAAGCATTGAGATATCATATGTCTGCTATTGGAAGTGTCTCAGGATTGGAATGGGAAGGAGTTGGATATCACATCTCATGCTATAGGTAGGCTCTCAGGTTTGGAAAGGGAAGGAGTTGGATATCACATTTCATGTTAGATGAAGGATCTCAGGTTTGGTATTAGAGGCATTGAGATATCACATCTCATTCTATAGGAAGGGTCTCAGGATTGGAATGGGAAGGAGTTGGATATCACATCTCATGCTATAGGAAGGGTCTCAGGTTTGGTATAAGCATTGAGATATCACATCGCATGCTGTAGGAAGGGTCTAAGGATTGGAATGGGAAGGACTTGGATATCACATCTCATGCAATAGGTAGGCTCTCAGGTTTGGAAAGGGAAGGAGTTGGATATCACATTTCATGTTAGAGGAAGGATCTCAGGTTTGGTATTAGAGGCATTGAGATATCACATCTCATGCTATAGGAAGGGTCTCAGGATTGAAATGGGAAGGAGTTGGATATCACATCTCATGCTATAGGAAGGGTCTCAGGTTTGGTATAAGCATTGACATATCACATCTCATGCTATAGGAACGGTCTCAGGATTGGAATGGGAAGGAGTTGGATATCACATCTCAAGCTAAAGGAAGGGTCTCAGTATTGGAGTGGGAAGGAGTTGGATATCCCATCTCATGTTATAGGAAGGATCTCAGGATTGGAATGGGAAGGATTTGGATATCACATCTCTTGCTTTAGGAAGGGTCTCAGGTTTTTTATTAGAAACATTGAGATATCACATCTCATGCTATAGGAAGGGTCTCAGGTTGGAATGGGAAGGAGTTGGATATCACATCTCAAGCTATAGGAAGGGTCTCAGGTTTGGTATTAGAAGCATTGAGATATCAAGTCTCATGGTATAAAAAGGGTCTCAGAATTGGAATGGGAAGGAGTTGGGTATCACATCTCAAGCTATAGGAAGGGTCTCAGGATTGGAATGGGAAGGAGTTGTATATGACATCTCATGCCATAGGAAAGGTTTCAGGTTTAGTATAAGCATTGAGATATCCTATCTCTGCTATCGGAAGGGTCTCAGGATTGGAATGGGAAAGAGTTGGATATCCCATCTCATGTTATAGGAAGGGTCTCAGGTTTGGTATTAGAAGCATTGAGATACCAACTCTCATGCTATAGGAAGGGTCTCAGGATTGGAATCGGAAGGACTTGGATATCCCATCTCATGTTATTGGACGGGTCTCAGGTGTGGTATTAGAAGCATTGGGATATCACATTGCATGCTGTAGGAAGGGTCTCAGGTTTGGAATGGGAAGGAATTGGATATCACATCTCATGTCATAGGAAGGATCTCAGGTTTGCTATTAGAAGCATTGAGATATCACATCTCATGCTATAGGAAGGGTCTCAGGTTTGGAATGGGAAGGATTTGTATATCACATCTCTTGCTATAGGAAGGGTCTCAGGTTTGGTAGAAGCATTGAGATATCACATCTCATGCTATAGGAAGGGTCCCAGGATTGGAATGGGAAGGAGTAGTATATGACATCTCATGTCATAGGAAGGGTCTCAGGTTTGGTATAAGCATTGATATATCACATCTCTGCTATCGGAAGGGTCTCGGGATTGGAATGGTAAGGAGTTGGATATCCTATCTCATGTTATAGGAAGGGTCTCAGGTTTGGTATTAGAAGCATTGAGATATCACATCTCATGTTATAGGAAGGGTTTCAGGATTGGAATGGGAAGGACTTGGATATCACATCTCATGCTATAGGGAGGGTCTCAGGTTTCATATTAGAATCATTGAGATATCACATCTCATGCTATCGGAAGGGTCTCAGGATTGGAATGGGAAGAAGTTGGATATCACATCTCATGCTAAAGGAAGGGTCTCAGGCTTGGAAGGGGAAGGATTAGGACATTACATCTCATGTTATAGGACGGGTCTCAGGTTTAGTATTAGAAGCATTGAGATATCACATCTCATGGTATAGGAAGGGTCTCAGGATTGGATTGGGAAGGAGTTGGATATCCCATCTCATGCTATAGGAAGGGTCTCAGGTTTGGTATTAGAAGCATTGAGATATCACATCTCATGCTATAGGAAGGGTCTCAGGTTTCGTATTAGAAGCATTGAGATATCAAGTCTCATGGTATAGGAAGGGTCTTAGAATTGGAATGGGAAGGAGTTGGATATCACATCCCAAGCTATAGGAAGGGTCTCAGGATTGGAATGGGAAGGAGTTTGATATCACATCTCATGCCATAATATGGGTCTCAGGTTTGGTAGAAGCATTGAGATATCACATCTCATGCTATCTGAAGGGTCTCAGGATTGGATTTGGATGGAGTTGGATATCCCATCTCATGCTATAGGAAGGGTCTCAGGTTGGAATGGGAAGGAGTTGGATATCACATCTCATGTTATAGGAAGGGTCTCAGGATTGGAATGGGAAGGACTTGGATATCACATCTCATGCTATAGGAAGGCTCTGAGGTTTGGAAAGGGAAGGAGTTGGATATCACATTTCATGTTAGAGGAAGGATCTCAGGTTTGGTATTAGAGGCATTGAGATATCACATCTCATGCTATCGGAAGGGTCTCAAGATTGGAATGGGAAGGAGTTGGATATCACATCTCATGCTATAGGAAGGCTCTCAGGTTTGGAAAGGGAAGGAGTTGGATATCACATTTCATGTTAGAGGAAGGATCTCAGGTTTGGTATTAGAGGCATTGAGATATCACATCTCATGCTATCGGAAGGGTCTCAGGTTTGGAACTGGAAGGAGTTGGATATCACATCTCATGCTATAGGGAGGGTCTCAGGTTTGGAAGGGGATTTGGATATCACATCCCATGTTATAGGAAGGATCTCAGGTTTGGTATTAGAAGCATTGAGATATCACATCTCATGCTATCGGATGGGACCCAGGATTGGAATGGGAAGGAGTTGGATATCACATCTCATGCTATAGGAAGGGTCTCAGGTTTGGAACTGGAAGGAGTTGGATATCACATCTCATGTTAAGGGAAGTGTCTCAGGTTTGGTATAAGCATTGAGATATCACATCTCTGCTATCGGAAGTGTCTCAGGATTGGAATGGGAAGGAGTTGGATATCCCATCTCATGTTATAGGACGGGTC
Organism: Ambystoma mexicanum; assembly: GCF_040938575.1. Lineage (NCBI taxonomy): Eukaryota > Metazoa > Chordata > Amphibia > Caudata > Ambystomatidae > Ambystoma > Ambystoma mexicanum. The sequence goes on from NC_090938.1 coordinate 302,175,192, forward strand.
TCAGGTTTGGTATTAGAATCATTGAGATATCACATTGCATGCTGTAGGAAGGGTCTAAGGATTGGAATGGGAAGGACTTGGATATCACATCTCATGCTATAGGTAGGCTCTCAGGTTTGGAAAGGGAAGGAGTTGGATATCACATTTCATGTTAGAGGAAGGATCTCAGGTTTGGTATTAGAGGCATTGAGATATCCCATCTCATGCTATAGGAAGGGTCTCAGGTTGGAATGGGAAGGAGTTGGATATCACATCTCATGTTATAGGAAGGGTCTCAGGATTGGAATGGGAAGGACTTGGATATCACATCTCATGCTATAGGAAGGCTCTGAGGTTTGGAAAGGGAAGGAGTTGGATATCACATTTCATGTTAGAGGAAGGATCTCAGGTTTGGTATTAGAGGCATTGAGATATCACATCTCATGCTATCGGAAGGGTCTCAAGATTGGAATGGGAAGGAGTTGGATATCACATCTCATGCTATAGGAAGGCTCTCAGGTTTGGAAAGGGAAGGAGTTGGATATCACATTTCATGTTAGAGGAAGGATCTCAGGTTTGGTATTAGAGGCATTGAGATATCACATCTCATGCTATCGGAATGGTCTCAGGTTTGGAACTGGAAGGAGTTGAATATCACATCTCATGCTATAGGGAGGGTCTCAGGTTTGGAAGGGGATTTGGATATCACATCTCATGTTATAGGAAGGATCTCAGGTTTGGTATTAGAAGCATTGAGATATCACATCTCATGCTATCGGATGGGACTCAGGATTGGAATGGGAAGGAGTTGAATATCACATCTCATGCTATAGGAAGGGTCTCAGGTTTGGAACTGGAAGGAGTTGGATATCACATCTCATGTTAAGGGAAGTGTCTCAGGTTTGGTATAAGTATTGAGATATCACATCTCTGCTATCGGAAGTGTCTCAGGATTGGAATGGGAAGGAGTTGGATATCCCATCTCATGTTATAGGACGGGTCTCAGGTTTGGTATTAGAATCATTGAGATATCACATTGCATGCTGTAGGAAGGGTCTAAGGATTGGAATGGGAAGGACTTGGATATCACATCTCATGCTATAGGTAGGCTCTCAGGTTTGGAAAGGGAAGGAGTTGGATATCACATTTCATGTTAGAGGAAGGATCTCAGGTTTGGTATTAGAGGCATTGAGATATCACATCTCATGCTATAGGAAGGGTCTCAGGATTGGAATGGGAAGGAGTTGGATATCACATCTCATGCTATAGGAAGGGTCTCAGGTTTGGTATAAGCATTGAGATATCATATTGCATGCTGTAGGAGGGGTCTAAGGATTGGAATGGGAAGGACTTGGATATCACATCTCATGCTATAGGTAGGCTCTCAGGTTTGGAAAGGGAAGGAGTTGGATATCACATTTCATGTTAGAGGAAGGATCTCAGGTTTGGTATTAGAGGTATTGAGATATCACATCTCATGCTATAGGAAGGGTCTCAGGATTGGAATGGGAAGGAGTTGGATATCACATCTCAGGCTATAGGAAGGGTCTCAGGTTTGGTATAAGCATTGAGATATCACATCTCATGCTATAGGAAGGGTCTCAGGATTGGAATGGGAAGGATTTGGATATCACATCTCATGCTAAAGGATGGGTCTCAGGTTTTTTATTAGAAACATTGAGATATCACATCTCATGCCATAGGAAGGGTTTCAGGATTGGAATGGGAAGGATTTGGATATCACATCTCATGCTAAAGGAAGGGTCTAAGGTTTGGAAGGGGAAGGATTTGGATATCATATCTCATGTTATAGGACGGGTCCCAGGTTTGGTATTAGAAGCATTGAGATATCACATCTCATGGTATAGGAAGGGTCTCAGGATTGGAATGGGAAGGAGTTGGATATCACATCTCATCCAATAGGAAGGGTCTCAGGTTTGGAATTGGAAGGAATTGGATATCACATCTCATGCTATAGGAAGGGTCTCAGGATTGGAATGGGAAGGAGTTGGATATCACATCTCAGGCTATAGGAAGGGTCTCAGGTTTGGTATAAGCATTGAGATATCACATCTCATGCTATAGGAAGGGTCTCAGGATTGGAATGGGAAGGATTTGGATATCACATCTCATGCTAAAGGATGGGTCTCAGGTTTTTTATTAGAAACATTGAGATATCACATCTCATGCCATAGGAAGGGTTTCAGGATTGGAATGGGAAGGATTTGGATATCACATCTCATGCTAAAGGAAGGGTCTAAGGTTTGGAAGGGGAAGGATTTGGATATCATATCTCATGTTATAGGACGGGTCCCAGGTTTGGTATTAGAAGCATTGAGATATCACATCTCATGGTATAGGAAGGGTCTCAGGATTGGAATGGGAAGGAGTTGGATATCACATCTCATCCAATAGGAAGGGTCTCAGGTTTGGAATGGGAAGGAATTGGATATCACATCTCATGTTATAGGAAGGATCTCAGGATTGGAATGGGAAGGACTTGGATATCACATCTCATGCTATAGGTAGGCTCTCAGGTTTGGAAAGGGAAGGAGTTGGATATCACATTTCATGTTAGAGGAAGGATCTCAGGTTTGGTATTAGAGGCATTGAGATATCACATCTCATGCTATAGGAAGGGTCTCAGGATTGGAATGGGAAGGAGTTGGATATCACATCTCATGCTATAGGAAGGGTCTCAGGTTTGGTATAAGCATTGAGATATCATATTGCATGCTGTAGGAGGGGTCTAAGGATTGGAATGGGAAGGACTTGGATATCACATCTCATGCTATAGGTAGGCTCTCAGGTTTGGAAAGGGAAGGAGTTGGATATCACATTTCATGTTAGAGGAAGGATCTCAGGTTTGGTATTAGAGGCATTGAGATATCACATCTCATGCTATAGGAAGGGTCTCAGGATTGGAATGGGAAGGAGTTGGATATCACATCTCAGGCTATAGGAAGGGTCTCAGGTTTGGTATAAGCATTGAGATATCACATCTCATGCTATAGGAAGGGTCTCAGGATTGGAATGGGAAGGATTTGGATATCACATCTCATGCTAAAGGATGGGTCTCAGGTTTTTTATTAGAAACATTGAGATATCACATCTCATGCCATAGGAAGGGTTTCAGGATTGGAATGGGAAGGATTTGGATATCACATCTCATGCTAAAGGAAGGGTCTAAGGTTTGGAAGGGGAAGGATTTGGATATCATATCTCATGTTATAGGACGGGTCCCAGGTTTGGTATTAGAAGCATTGAGATATCACATCTCATGGTATAGGAAGGGTCTCAGGATTGGAATGGGAAGGAGTTGGATATCACATCTCATCAAATAGGAAGGGTCTCAGGTTTGGAATGGGAAGGAATTGGATATCACATCTCATGTTATAGGAAGGATCTCAGGATTGGAATGGGAAGGATTTGGATATCACATCTCATGCCATAGGAAAGGTCTCAGGTTTGGTATAAGCATTGAGATATCACATCTCTGCTATCGGAAGGGTCTCAGGATTGGAATGGGAAGGAGTTGGATATACCATCTCATGTTATAGGAAGGGTCTCAGGTTTGGTATTAGAAGCATTGAGATATCACATCCCATGCTATAGGAAGGGTCTCAGGATTGGAATGGGAAGGACCTCGATATCCCATCTCATGTTATTGGATGGGTCTCAGGTGTGGTATTAGAAGCATTGAGATATTCACATCGCATGCTGTAGGAAGGGTCTCAGGTTTGGAATGGAAAGGAATTGGATATCACATCTCATGTCATAGGAAGGATCTCAGGTTTGCTATTAGAAGCATTGAGATATCACATCTCATGCTATAGGAATGGTCTCAGGATTGGAATGAGAAGGAGTTGGATATTACATTCTTGCTATAGGATGGGTCTCAGGTTTGGAATGGGAAGGAGTTGGATATCACATATGCTATAGGAAGGGCCTCAGGTTTGGAATGAGAAGGAGTTGGACATCACATCTCATGCTTTAAGACGGGTCTCAGTTTTGGTATTAGAAGCATTGAGATATCACATCTCATGCTATAGGAAGGGTCTCAGGTTTGGTATTACAAGCATTGTGATATCACAGCTCACGCTATAGGAAGGGTCTCTGGTTTGGAATGGGAAGGATTTGTATATCACAACTCATGCCATAGGAAGGGTCTCAGGTTTCGTATAAGCATTGAGATATCACATCTCTGCTATCAGAAGGATCTCAGGATTGGAATGGGAAGGACTTAGATATCACATCTCATGCTATAAGGAGGGTCTCAGTTTTGATATTAGAAGCATTCAGATATCACATCTCATGCTATCGGAAGGGTCTCAGGATTGGAATGGGAAGGAGCTGGATATCACATCTCATGCTAAAGGAAGGGTCTCAGTTTTGGAAGGGGAAGGATTTGGATATCACATCTCATGTTATAGGACGGGTCTCAGGTTTGGTATTAGAAGCATTGAGATTTCACACCTCATGGTATAGGAAGGGTTTCCGGATTGGAATGGGGAGGAGTTGGATATCATATCTCATGCTATAGGAAGGGTCTCAGGATTGGAATGGGAAGGAGTGTGATATCAAATCTCATGCCATAGGAAGGGTCTCAGGTTTGGTATTAGAAGCATTGAGATATCACATCTCATGCTATAGAAAGTGTCTGAGGATTGGAATGGGAAGGAGTTGGATATCACATCTCATGCTATAGGAAGGGTCTCAGGTTTGGTAGAAGCATTGAGATATCACATCTCATGCTATAGGAAGAGTCTCAGGATTGGAATGGGAAGGAGTTGGATATCACGTCTCATGTTATAGGAAAGGTCTCAGGTTTGGTAGTAGAAACATTGAGATATCAAATCTCATGCTATAGGAAGGGACGCAGGATTGGAATGGGACGGAGTTTTATATCACATTTCATGCTATAGGAAGGATCCAGGTTTGGTATTAGAAGCATTGAGATATCACATCTCATGCTATACGAAGGGTCTTAGATTTGGAATGGGAAGGAGTTGGATATCCCATCTCATGTTATAGGACGGGTCTCAGGTTTGGTATTAGAAGCAGTGAGATATGACATTGCATGCTGTAGGAAGGGTCTCAGGTTTGGAATGGGAAGGAATTGGATATCACATCTCATGCTATAGGAAGGGTCTCAGGTTTCGTATTAGAAGCATTGAGATATCAAGTCTCATGGTATAGGAAGGGTCTCAGAATTGGAATGGGAAGGAGTTGGATATCACATCTCAAGCTATAGGAAGGGTCTCAGGATTGGAATGGGAAGGAGTTTGATATCACATCTCATGCCATAGTATGGGTCTCAGGTTTGGTAGAAGCATTGAGATATCACATCTCATGCTATCAGAACGGTCTCAGGATAGGATGAGTTGGATATCCCATCTCATGCTATAGGAAGGGTCTCAGGTTGGAATGGTAAGGAGTTGGATATCACATCTCATGTTATAGGAAGTGTCTCAGGATTGGAATGGGACGGAGTTTTATATCACATTTCATGCTATAGGAAGGATCCAGGTTTGGTATTAGAAGCATTGAGATATCACATCTCATGCTATACGAAGGGTCTCAGATTTGGAATGGGAAGGAGTTGGATATCCCATCTCATGTTATAGGACGGGTCTCAGGTTTGGTATTAGAAGCATTGAGATATGACATCGCATGCTCTAGGAAGGGTCTCAGGTTTGGAATGGGAAGGAATTGGATATCACATCTCATGCTATAGGAAGGGTCTCAGGTTTCGTATTAGAAGCATTGAGATATCAAGTCTCATGGTATAGGAAGGGTCTCAGAATTGGAATGGGAAGGAGTTTGATATCACATCTCATGCCATAGTATGGGTCTCAGGTTTGGTAGAAGCATTGAGATATCACATCTCATGCTATCGGAACGGCCTCAGGATAGGATGAGTTGGATATCCCATCTCATGCTATAGGAAGGCTCTCAGGTTTGGTATTAGAGGCATTGAGATATCACATCTCATGCTATTGGAAGGGTCTCAGGATTGGAATGGGAAGGAGTTGGATATCACATCTCATGCTATAGGAAGGGTCTCAGGTTTGGAACTGGAAGGAGTTGGATATCACATCTCATGCTATAGGGAGGGTCTCAGGTTTGGAAGGTGATTTGGATATCACATCTCATGTTATAGGAAGGATCTCAGGTTTGGTATTAGAAGCATTGAGATATCACATCTCATGCTAACGGATGGGTCTCAGGATTGGAATGGGAAGAAGTTGGATATCACATCTCATGCAATAGGAAGGTTCTCAGGTTTGGAACTGGAAAGAGTTGGATATCACATCTCATGTTATAGGAAGCGTCTCAGGTTTGGTATAAGCATTGAGATATCATATGTCTGCTATTGGAAGTGTCTCAGGATTGGAATGGGAAGGAGTTGGATATCACATCTCATGCTATAGGTAGGCTCTCAGGTTTGGAAAGGGAAGGAGTTGGATATCACATTTCATGTTAGATGAAGGATCTCAGGTTTGGTATTAGAGGCATTGAGATATCACATCTCATTCTATAGGAAGGGTCTCAGGATTGGAATGGGAAGGAGTTGGATATCACATCTCATGCTATAGGAAGGGTCTCAGGTTTGGTATAAGCATTGAGATATCACATCGCATGCTGTAGGAAGGGTCTAAGGATTGGAATGGGAAGGACTTGGATATCACATCTCATGCAATAGGTAGGCTCTCAGGTTTGGAAAGGGAAGGAGTTGGATATCACATTTCATGTTAGAGGAAGGATCTCAGGTTTGGTATTAGAGGCATTGAGATATCACATCTCATGCTATAGGAAGGGTCTCAGGATTGGAATGGGAAGGAGTTGGATATCACATCTCATGCTATAGGAAGGGTCTCAGGTTTGGTATAAGCATTGACATATCACATCTCATGCTATTGGAACGGTCTCAGGATTGGAATGGGAAGGAGTTGGATATCACATCTCAAGCTATAGGAAGGGTCTCAGTATTGGAGTGGGAAGGAGTTGGATATCCCATCTCATGTTATAGGAAGGATCTCAGGATTGGAATGGGAAGGATTTGGATATCACATCTCTTGCTTTAGGAAGGGTCTCAGGTTTTTTATTAGAAACATTGAGATATCACATCTCATGCTATAGGAAGGGTCTCAGGTTGGAATGGGAAGGAGTTGGATATCACATCTCAAGCTATAGGAAGGGTCTCAGGTTTGGTATTAGAAGCATTGAGATATCAAGTCTCATGGTATAAAAAGGGTCTCAGAATTGGAATGGCAAGGAGTTGGGTATCACATCTCAAGCTATAGGAAGGGTCTCAGGATTGGAATGGGAAGGAGTTGTATATGACATCTCATGCCATAGGAAAGGTTTCAGGTTTAGTATAAGCATTGAGATATCCTATCTCTGCTATCGGAAGGGTCTCAGGATTGGAATGGGAAAGAGTTGGATATCCCATCTCATGTTATAGGAAGGGTCTCAGGTTTGGTATTAGAAGCATTGAGATACCAACTCTCATGCTATAGGAAGGGTCTCAGGATTGGAATCGGAAGGACTTGGATATCCCATCTCATGTTATTGGACGGGTCTCAGGTGTGGTATTAGAAGCATTGGGATATCACATCGCATGCTGTAGGAAGGGTCTCAGGTTTGGAATGGGAAGGAATTGGATATCACATCTCATGTCATAGGAAGGATCTCAGGTTTGCTATTAGAAGCATTGAGATATCACATCTCATGCTATAGGAAGGGTCTCAGGTTTGGAATGGGAAGGATTTGTATATCACATCTCTTGCTATAGGAAGGGTCTCAGGTTTGGTAGAAGCATTGAGATATCACATCTCATGCTATAGGAAGGGTCCCAGGATTGGAATTGGAAGGAGTAGTATATGACATCTCATGTCATAGGAAGGGTCTCAGGTTTGGTATAAGCATTGATATATCACATCTCTGCTATCGGAAGGGTCTCGGGATTGGAATGGGAAGGAGTTGGATATCCTATCTCATGTTATAGGAAGGGTCTCAGGTTTGGTATTAGAAGCATTGAGATATCACATCTCATGTTATAGGAAGGGTTTCAGGATTGGAATGGGAAGGACTTGGATATCACATCTCATGCTATAGGGAGGGTCTCAGGTTTCATATTAGAATCATTGAGATATCACATCTCATGCTATCGGAAGGGTCTCAGGATTGAAATGGGAAGAAGTTGGATATCACATCTCATGCTAAAGGAAGGGTCTCAGGCTTGGAAGGGGAAGGATTAGGACATTACATCTCATGTTATAGGACGGGTCTCAGGTTTAGTATTAGAAGCATTGAGATATCACATCTCATGGTATAGGAAGGGTCTCAGGATTGGATTGGGAAGGAGTTGGATATCCCATCTCATGCTATAGGAAGGGTCTCAGGTTTGGTATTAGAAGCATTGAGATATCACATCTCATGCTATAGGAAGGGTCTCAGGTTTCGTATTAGAAGCATTGAGATATCAAGTCTCATGGTATAGGAAGGGTCTTAGAATTGGAATGGGAAGGAGTTGGATATCACATCCCAAGCTATAGGAAGGGTCTCAGGATTGGAATGGGAAGGAGTTTGATATCACATCTCATGCCATAATATGGGTCTCAGGTTTGGTAGAAGCATTGAGATATCACATCTCATGCTATCTGAAGGGTCTCAGGATTGGATTTGGATGGAGTTGGATATCCCATCTCATGCTATAGGAAGGGTCTCAGGTTGGAATGGGAAGGAGTTGGATATCACATCTCATGTTATAGGAAGGGTCTCAGGATTGGAATGGGAAGGACTTGGATATCAAATCTCATGCTATAGGAAGGCTCTGAGGTTTGGAAAGGGAAGGAGTTGGATATCACATTTCATGTTAGAGGAAGGATCTCAGGTGTGGTATTAGAGGCATTGAGATATCACATCTCATGCTATCGGAAGGGTCTCAAGATTGGAATGGGAAGGAGTTGGATATCACATCTCATGCTATAGGAAGGCTCTCAGGTTTGGAAAGGGAAGGAGTTGGATATCACATTTCATGTTAGAGGAAGGATCTCAGGTTTGGTATTAGAGGCATTGAGATATCACATCTCATGCTATCGGAAGGATCTCAGGTTTGGAACTGGAAGGAGTTGGATATCACATCTCATGCTATAGGGAGGGTCTCAGGTTTGGAAGGGGATTTGGATATCACATCCCATGTTATAGGAAGGATCTCAGGTTTGGTATTAGAAGCATTGAGATATCACATCTCATGCTATCGGATGGGACCCAGGATTGGAATGGGAAGGAGTTGGATATCACATCTCATGCTATAGGAAGGGTCTCAGGTTTGGAACTGGAAGGAGTTGGATATCACATCTCATGTTAAGGGAAGTGTCTCAGGTTTGGTATAAGCATTGAGATATCACATCTCTGCTATCGGAAGTGTCTCAGGATTGGAATGGGAAGGAGTTGGATATCCCATCTCATGTTATAGGACGGGTCTCAGGTTTGGTATTAGAATCATTGAGATATCACATTGCATGCTGTAGGAAGGGTCTAAGGATTGGAATGGGAAGGACTTGGATATCACATCTCATGCTATAGGTAGGCTCTCAGGTTTGGAAAGGGAAGGAGTTGGATATCACATTTCATGTTAGAGGAAGGATCTCAGGTTTGGTATTAGAGGCATTGAGATATCCCATCTCATGCTATAGGAAGGGTCTCAGGTTGGAATGGGAAGGAGTTGGATATCACATCTCATGTTATAGGAAGGGTCTCAGGATTGGAATGGGAAGGACTTGGATATCACATCTCATGCTATAGGAAGGCTCTGAGGTTTGGAAAGGGAAGGAGTTGGATATCACATTTCATGTTAGAGGAAGGATCTCAGGTTTGGTATTAGAGGCATTGAGATATCACATCTCATGCTATCGGAAGGGTCTCAAGATTGGAATGGGAAGGAGTTGGATATCACATCTCATGCTATAGGAAGGCTCTCAGGTTTGGAAAGGGAAGGAGTTGGATATCACATTTCATGTTAGAGGAAGGATCTCAGGTTTGGTATTAGAGGCATTGAGATATCACATCTCATGCTATCGGAAGGGTCTCAGGTTTGGAACTGGAAGGATTTGGATATCACATCTCATGCTATAGGGAGGGTCTCAGGTTTGGAAGGGGATTTGGATATCACATCTCATGTTATAGGAAGGATCTCAGGTTTGGTATTAGAAGCATTGAGATATCACATCTCATGCTATCGGATGGGACTCAGGATTGGAATGGGAAGGAGTTGAATATCACATCTCATGCTATAGGAAGGGTCTCAGGTTTGGAACTGGAAGGAGTTGGATATCACATCTCATGTTAAGGGAAGTGTCTCAGGTTTGGTATAAGTATTGAGATATCACATCTCTGCTATCGGAAGTGTCTCAGGATTGGAATGGGAAGGAGTTGGATATCCCATCTCATGTTATAGGACGGGTCTCAAGTTTGGTATTAGAATCATTGAGATATCACATTGCATGCTGTAGGAAGGGTCTAAGGATTGGAATGGGAAGGACTTGGATATCACATCTCATGCTATAGGTAGGCTCTCAGGTTTGGAAAGGGAAGGAGTTGGATATCACATTTCATGTTAGAGGAAGGATCTCAGGTTTGGTATTAGAGGCATTGAGATATCACATCTCATGCTATAGGAAGGGTCTCAGGATTGGAATGGGAAGGAGTTGGATATCACATCTCATGCTATAGGAAGGGTCTCAGGTTTGGTATAAGCATTGAGATATCATATTGCATGCTGTAGGAGGGGTCTAAGGATTGGAATGGGAAGGACTTGGATATCACATCTCATGCTATAGGTAGGCTCTCAGGTTTGGAAAGGGAAGGAGTTGGATATCACATTTCATGTTAGAGGAAGGATCTCAGGTTTGGTATTAGAGGCATTGAGATATCACATCTCATGCTATAGGAAGGGTCTCAGGATTGGAATGGGAAGGAGTTGGATATCACATCTCAGGCTATAGGAAGGGTCTCAGGTTTGGTATAAGCATTGAGATATCACATCTCATGCTATAGGAAGGGTCTCAGGATTGGAATGGGAAGGATTTGGATATCACATCTCATGCTAAAGGATGGGTCTCAGGTTTTTTATTAGAAACATTGAGATATCACATCTCATGCCATAGGAAGGGTTTCAGGATTGGAATGGGAAGGATTTGGATATCACATCTCATGCTAAAGGAAGGGTCTAAGGTTTGGAAGGGGAAGGATTTGGATATCATATCTCATGTTATAGGACGGGTCCCAGGTTTGGTATTAGAAGCATTGAGATATCACATCTCATGGTATAGGAAGGGTCTCAGGATTGGAATGGGAAGGAGTTGGATATCACATCTCATCCAATAGGAAGGGTCTCAGGTTTGGAATGGGAAGGAATTGGATATCACATCTCATGCTATAGGAAGGGTCTCAGGATTGGAATGGGAAGGAGTTGGATATCACATCTCAGGCTATAGGAAGGGTCTCAGGTTTGGTATAAGCATTGAGATATCACATCTCATGCTATAGGAAGGGTCTCAGGATTGGAATGGGAAGGATTTGGATATCACATCTCATGCTAAAGGATGGGTCTCAGGTTTTTTATTAGAAACATTGAGATATCACATCTCATGCCATAGGAAGGGTTTCAGGATTGGAATGGGAAGGATTTGGATATCACATCTCATGCTAAAGGAAGGGTCTAAGGTTTGGAAGGGGAAGGATTTGGATATCATATCTCATGTTATAGGACGGGTCCCAGGTTTGGTATTAGAAGCATTGAGATATCACATCTCATGGTATAGGAAGGGTCTCAGGATTGGAATGGGAAGGAGTTGGATATCACATCTCATCCAATAGGAAGGGTCTCAGGTTTGGAATGGGAAGGAATTGGATATCACATCTCATGTTATAGGAAGGATCTCAGGATTGGAATGGGAAGGACTTGGATATCACATCTCATGCTATAGGTAGGCTCTCAGGTTTGGAAAGGGAAGGAGTTGGATATCACATTTCATGTTAGAGGAAGGATCTCAGGTTTGGTATTAGAGGCATTGAGATATCACATCTCATGCTATAGGAAGGGTCTCAGGATTGGAATGGGAAGGAGTTGGATATCACATCTCATGCTATAGGAAGGGTCTCAGGTTTGGTATAAGCATTGAGATATCATATTGCATGCTGTAGGAGGGGTCTAAGGATTGGAATGGGAAGGACTTGGATATCACATCTCATGCTATAGGTAGGCTCTCAGGTTTGGAAAGGGAAGGAGTTGGATATCACATTTCATGTTAGAGGAAGGATCTCAGGTTTGGTATTAGAGGCATTGAGATATCACATCTCATGCTATAGGAAGGGTCTCAGGATTGGAATGGGAAGGAGTTGGATATCACATCTCAGGCTATAGGAAGGGTCTCAGGTTTGGTATAAGCATTGAGATATCACATCTCATGCTATAGGAAGGGTCTCAGGATTGGAATGGGAAGGATTTGGATATCACATCTCATGCTAAAGGATGGGTCTCAGGTTTTTTATTAGAAACATTGAGATATCACATCTCATGCCATAGGAAGGGTTTCAGGATTGGAATGGGAAGGATTTGGATATCACATCTCATGCTAAAGGAAGGGTCTAAGGTTTGGAAGGGGAAGGATTTGGATATCATATCTCATGTTATAGGACGGGTCCCAGGTTTGGTATTAGAAGCATTGAGATATCACATCTCATGGTATAGGAAGGGTCTCAGGATTGGAATGGGAAGGAGTTGGATATCACATCTCATCCAATAGGAAGGGTCTCAGGTTTGGAATGGGAAGGAATTGGATATCACATCTCATGTTATAGGAAGGATCTCAGGATTGGAATGGGAAGGATTTGGATATCACATCTCATGCCATAGGAAAGGTCTCAGGTTTGGTATAAGCATTGAGATATCACATCTCTGCTATCGGAAGGGTCTCAGGATTGGAATGGGAAGGAGTTGGATATACCATCTCATGTTATAGGAAGGGTCTCAGGTTTGGTATTAGAAGCATTGAGATATCACATCCCATGCTATAGGAAGGGTCTCAGGATTGGAATGGGAAGGACCTCGATATCCCATCTCATGTTATTGGATGGGTCTCAGGTGTGGTATTAGAAGCATTGAGATATTCACATCGCATGCTGTAGGAAGGGTCTCAGGTTTGGAATGGAAAGGAATTGGATATCACATCTCATGTCATAGGAAGGATCTCAGGTTTGCTATTAGAAGCATTGAGATATCACATCTCATGCTATAGGAATGGTCTCAGGATTGGAATGAGAAGGAGTTGGATATTACATTCTTGCTATAGGATGGGTCTCAGGTTTGGAATGGGAAGGAGTTGGATATCACATATGCTATAGGAAGGGCCTCAGGTTTGGAATGAGAAGGAGTTGGATATCACATCTCATGCTTTAAGACGGGTCTCAGTTTTGGTATTAGAAGCATTGAGATATCACATCTCATGCTATAGGAAGGGTCTCAGGTTTGGTATTACAAGCATTGTGATATCACAGCTCACGCTATAGGAAGGGTCTCTGGTTTGGAATGGGAAGGATTTGTATATCACAACTCATGCCATAGGAAGGGTCTCAGGTTTCGTATAAGCATTGAGATATCACATCTCTGCTATCAGAAGGATCTCAGGATTGGAATGGGAAGGACTTAGATATCACATCTCATGCTATAAGGAGGGTCTCAGTTTTGATATTAGAAGCATTCAGATATCACATCTCATGCTATCGGAAGGGTCTCAGGATTGGAATGGGAAGGAGCTGGATATCACATCTCATGCTAAAGGAAGGGTCTCAGTTTTGGAAGGGGAAGGATTTGGATATCACATCTCATGTTATAGGACGGGTCTCAGGTTTGTTATTAGAAGCATTGAGATTTCACACCTCATGGTATAGGAAGGGTTTCCGGATTGGAATGGGGAGGAGTTGGATATCATATCTCATGCTATAGGAAGGGTCTCAGGATTGGAATGGGAAGGAGTGTGATATCAAATCTCATGCCATAGGAAGGGTCTCAGGTTTGGTATTAGAAGCATTGAGATATCACATCTCATGCTATAGAAAGTGTCTGAGGATTGGAATGGGAAGGAGTTGGATATCACATCTCATGCTATAGGAAGGGTCTCAGGTTTGGTAGAAGCATTGAGATATCACATCTCATGCTATAGGAAGAGTCTCAGGATTGGAATGGGAAGGAGTTGGATATCACGTCTCATGTTATAGGAAAGGTCTCAGGTTTGGTAGTAGAAACATTGAGATATCAAATCTCATGCTATAGGAAGGGACGCAGGATTGGAATGGGACGGAGTTTTATATCACATTTCATGCTATAGGAAGGATCCAGGTTTGGTATTAGAAGCATTGAGATATCACATCTCATGCTATACGAAGGGTCTTAGATTTGGAATGGGAAGGAGTTGGATATCCCATCTCATGTTATAGGACGGGTCTCAGGTTTGGTATTAGAAGCAGTGAGATATGACATTGCATGCTGTAGGAAGGGTCTCAGGTTTGGAATGGGAAGGAATTGGATATCACATCTCATGCTATAGGAAGGGTCTCAGGTTTCGTATTAGAAGCATTGAGATATCAAGTCTCATGGTATAGGAAGGGTCTCAGAATTGGAATGGGAAGGAGTTGGATATCACATCTCAAGCTATAGGAAGGGTCTCAGGATTGGAATGGGAAGGAGTTTGATATCACATCTCATGCCATAGTATGGGTCTCAGGTTTGGTAGAAGCATTGAGATATCACATCTCATGCTATCAGAACGGTCTCAGGATAGGATGAGTTGGATATCCCATCTCATGCTATAGGAAGGGTCTCAGGTTGGAATGGTAAGGAGTTGGATATCACATCTCATGTTATAGGAAGTGTCTCAGGATTGGAATGGGACGGAGTTTTATATCACATTTCATGCTATAGGAAGGATCCAGGTTTGGTATTAGAAGCATTGAGATATCACATCTCATGCTATACGAAGGGTCTCAGATTTGGAATGGGAAGGAGTTGGATATCCCATCTCATGTTATAGGACGGGTCTCAGGTTTGGTATTAGAAGCATTGAGATATGACATCGCATGCTGTAGGAAGGGTCTCAGGTTTGGAATGGGAAGGAATTGGATATCACATCTCATGCTATAGGAAGGGTCTCAGGTTTCGTATTAGAAGCATTGAGATATCAAGTCTCATGGTATAGGAAGGGTCTCAGAATTGGAATGGGAAGGAGTTTGATATCACATCTCATGCCATAGTATGGGTCTCAGGTTTGGTAGAAGCATTGAGATATCACATCTCATGCTATCGGAACGGCCTCAGGATAGGATGAGTTGGATATCCCATCTCATGCTATAGGAAGGCTCTCAGGTTTGGAAAGGGAAGGAGTTGGATATCACATTTCATGTTAGAGGAAGGATCTCAGGTTTGGTATTAGAGGCATTGAGATATCACATCTCATGCTATTGGAAGGGTCTCAGGATTGGAATGGGAAGGAGTTGGATATCACATCTCATGCTATAGGAAGGGTCTCAGGTTTGGAACTGGAAGGAGTTGGATATCACATCTCATGCTATAGGGAGGGTCTCAGGTTTGGAAGGTGATTTGGATATCACATCTCATGTTATAGGAAGGATCTCAGGTTTGGTATTAGAAGCATTGAGATATCACATCTCATGCTAACGGATGGGTCTCAGGATTGGAATGGGAAGAAGTTGGATATCACATCTCATGCAATAGGAAGGTTCTCAGGTTTGGAACTGGAAAGAGTTGGATATCACATCTCATGTTATAGGAAGCGTCTCAGGTTTGGTATAAGCATTGAGATATCATATGTCTGCTATTGGAAGTGTCTCAGGATTGGAATGGGAAGGAGTTGGATATCACATCTCATGCTATAGGTAGGCTCTCAGGTTTGGAAAGGGAAGGAGTTGGATATCACATTTCATGTTAGATGAAGGATCTCAGGTTTGGTATTAGAGGCATTGAGATATCACATCTCATTCTATAGGAAGGGTCTCAGGATTGGAATGGGAAGGAGTTGGATATCACATCTCATGCTATAGGAAGGGTCTCAGGTTTGGTATAAGCATTGAGATATCACATCGCATGCTGTAGGAAGGGTCTAAGGATTGGAATGGGAAGGACTTGGATATCACATCTCATGCAATAGGTAGGCTCTCAGGTTTGGAAAGGGAAGGAGTTGGATATCACATTTCATGTTAGAGGAAGGATCTCAGGTTTGGTATTAGAGGCATTGAGATATCACATCTCATGCTATAGGAAGGGTCTCAGGATTGGAATGGGAAGGAGTTGGATATCACATCTCATGCTATAGGAAGGGTCTCAGGTTTGGTATAAGCATTGACATATCACATCTCATGCTATTGGAACGGTCTCAGGATTGGAATGGGAAGGAGTTGGATATCACATCTCAAGCTATAGGAAGGGTCTCAGTATTGGAGTGGGAAGGAGTTGGATATCCCATCTCATGTTATAGGAAGGATCTCAGGTTTGGTATTAGAAGCATTGAGATATCACATCTCATGCTATCGGATGGGACTCAGGATTGGAATGGGAAGGAGTTGAATATCACATCTCATGCTATAGGAAGGGTCTCAGGTTTGGAACTGGAAGGAGTTGGATATCACATCTCATGTTAAGGGAAGTGTCTCAGGTTTGGTATAAGTATTGAGATATCACATCTCTGCTATCGGAAGTGTCTCAGGATTGGAATGGGAAGGAGTTGGATATCCCATCTCATGTTATAGGACGGGTCTCAAGTTTGGTATTAGAATCATTGAGATATCACATTGCATGCTGTAGGAAGGGTCTAAGGATTGGAATGGGAAGGACTTGGATATCACATCTCATGCTATAGGTAGGCTCTCAGGTTTGGAAAGGGAAGGAGTTGGATATCACATTTCATGTTAGAGGAAGGATCTCAGGTTTGGTATTAGAGGCATTGAGATATCACATCTCATGCTATAGGAAGGGTCTCAGGATTGGAATGGGAAGGAGTTGGATATCACATCTCATGCTATAGGAAGGGTCTCAGGTTTGGTATAAGCATTGAGATATCATATTGCATGCTGTAGGAGGGGTCTAAGGATTGGAATGGGAAGGACTTGGATATCACATCTCATGCTATAGGTAGGCTCTCAGGTTTGGAAAGGGAAGGAGTTGGATATCACATTTCATGTTAGAGGAAGGATCTCAGGTTTGGTATTAGAGGCATTGAGATATCACATCTCATGCTATAGGAAGGGTCTCAGGATTGGAATGGGAAGGAGTTGGATATCACATCTCAGGCTATAGGAAGGGTCTCAGGTTTGGTATAAGCATTGAGATATCACATCTCATGCTATAGGAAGGGTCTCAGGATTGGAATGGGAAGGATTTGGATATCACATCTCATGCTAAAGGATGGGTCTCAGGTTTTTTATTAGAAACATTGAGATATCACATCTCATGCCATAGGAAGGGTTTCAGGATTGGAATGGGAAGGATTTGGATATCACATCTCATGCTAAAGGAAGGGTCTAAGGTTTGGAAGGGGAAGGATTTGGATATCATATCTCATGTTATAGGACGGGTCCCAGGTTTGGTATTAGAAGCATTGAGATATCACATCTCATGGTATAGGAAGGGTCTCAGGATTGGAATGGGAAGGAGTTGGATATCACATCTCATCCAATAGGAAGGGTCTCAGGTTTGGAATGGGAAGGAATTGGATATGACATCTCATGCTATAGGAAGGGTCTCAGGATTGGAATGGGAAGGAGTTGGATATCACATCTCAGGCTATAGGAAGGGTCTCAGGTTTGGTATAAGCATTGAGATATCACATCTCATGCTATAGGAAGGGTCTCAGGATTGGAATGGGAAGGATTTGGATATCACATCTCATGCTAAAGGATGGGTCTCAGGTTTTTTATTAGAAACATTGAGATATCACATCTCATGCCATAGGAAGGGTTTCAGGATTGGAATGGGAAGGATTTGGATATCACATCTCATGCTAAAGGAAGGGTCTAAGGTTTGGAAGGGGAAGGATTTGGATATCATATCTCATGTTATAGGACGGGTCCCAGGTTTGGTATTAGAAGCATTGAGATATCACATCTCATGGTATAGGAAGGGTCTCAGGATTGGAATGGGAAGGAGTTGGATATCACATCTCATCCAATAGGAAGGGTCTCAGGTTTGGAATGGGAAGGAATTGGATATCACATCTCATGTTATAGGAAGGATCTCAGGATTGGAATGGGAAGGACTTGGATATCACATCTCATGCTATAGGTAGGCTCTCAGGTTTGGAAAGGGAAGGAGTTGGATATCACATTTCATGTTAGAGGAAGGATCTCAGGTTTGGTATTAGAGGCATTGAGATATCACATCTCATGCTATAGGAAGGGTCTCAGGATTGGAATGGGAAGGAGTTGGATATCACATCTCATGCTATAGGAAGGGTCTCAGGTTTGGTATAAGCATTGAGATATCATATTGCATGCTGTAGGAGGGGTCTAAGGATTGGAATGGGAAGGACTTGGATATCACATCTCATGCTATAGGTAGGCTCTCAGGTTTGGAAAGGGAAGGAGTTGGATATCACATTTCATGTTAGAGGAAGGATCTCAGGTTTGGTATTAGAGGCATTGAGATATCACATCTCATGCTATAGGAAGGGTCTCAGGATTGGAATGGGAAGGAGTTGGATATTACATCTCAGGCTATAGGAAGGGTCTCAGGTTTGGTATAAGCATTGAGATATCACATCTCATGCTATAGGAAGGGTCTCAGGATTGGAATGGGAAGGATTTGGATATCACATCTCATGCTAAAGGATGGGTCTCAGGTTTTTTATTAGAAACATTGAGATATCACATCTCATGCCATAGGAAGGGTTTCAGGATTGGAATGGGAAGGATTTGGATATCACATCTCATGCTAAAGGAAGGGTCTAAGGTTTGGAAGGGGAAGGATTTGGATATCATATCTCATGTTATAGGACGGGTCCCAGGTTTGGTATTAGAAGCATTGAGATATCACATCTCATGGTATAGGAAGGGTCTCAGGATTGGAATGGGAAGGAGTTGGATATCACATCTCATCCAATAGGAAGGGTCTCAGGTTTGGAATGGGAAGGAATTGGATATCACATCTCATGTTATAGGAAGGATCTCAGGATTGGAATGGGAAGGATTTGGATATCACATCTCATGCCATAGGAAAGGTCTCAGGTTTGGTATAAGCATTGAGATATCACATCTCTGCTATCGGAAGGGTCTCAGGATTGGAATGGGAAGGAGTTGGATATACCATCTCATGTTATAGGAAGGGTCTCAGGTTTGGTATTAGAAGCATTGAGATATCACATCCCATGCTATAGGAAGGGTCTCAGGATTGGAATGGGAAGGACCTCGATATCCCATCTCATGTTATTGGATGGGTCTCAGGTGTGGTATTAGAAGCATTGAGATATTCACATCGCATGCTGTAGGAAGGGTCTCAGGTTTGGAATGGAAAGGAATTGGATATCACATCTCATGTCATAGGAAGGATCTCAGGTTTGCTATTAGAAGCATTGAGATATCACATCTCATGCTATAGGAATGGTCTCAGGATTGGAATGAGAAGGAGTTGGATATTACATTCTTGCTATAGGATGGGTCTCAGGTTTGGAATGGGAAGGAGTTGGATATCACATATGCTATAGGAAGGGCCTCAGGTTTGGAATGAGAAGGAGTTGGATATCACATCTCATGCTTTAAGACGGGTCTCAGTTTTGGTATTAGAAGCATTGAGATATCACATCTCATGCTATAGGAAGGGTCTCAGGTTTGGTATTACAAGCATTGTGATATCACAGCTCACGCTATAGGAAGGGTCTCTGGTTTGGAATGGGAAGGATTTGTATATCACAACTCATGCCATAGGAAGGGTCTCAGGTTTCGTATAAGCATTGAGATATCACATCTCTGCTATCAGAAGGATCTCAGGATTGGAATGGGAAGGACTTTGATATCACATCTCATGCTATAAGGAGGGTCTCAGTTTTGATATTAGAAGCATTCAGATATCACATCTCATGCTATCGGAAGGGTCTCAGGATTGGAATGGGAAGGAGCTGGATATCACATCTCATGCTAAAGGAAGGGTCTCAGTTTTGGAAGGGGAAGGATTTGGATATCACATCTCATGTTATAGGACGGGTCTCAGGTTTGGTATTAGAAGCATTGAGATTTCACACCTCATGGTATAGGAAGGGTTTCCGGATTGGAATGGGGAGGAGTTGGATATCATATCTCATGCTATAGGAAGGGTCTCAGGATTGGAATGGGAAGGAGTGTGATATCAAATCTCATGCCATAGGAAGGGTCTCAGGTTTGGTATTAGAAGCATTGAGATATCACATCTCATGCTATAGAAAGTGTCTGAGGATTGGAATGGGAAGGAGTTGGATATCACATCTCATGCTATAGGAAGGGTCTCAGGTTTGGTAGAAGCATTGAGATATCACATCTCATGCTATAGGAAGAGTCTCAGGATTGGAATGGGAAGGAGTTGGATATCACGTCTCATGTTATAGGAAAGGTCTCAGGTTTGGTAGTAGAAACATTGAGATATCAAATCTCATGCTATAGGAAGGGACGCAGGATTGGAATGGGACGGAGTTTTATATCACATTTCATGCTATAGGAAGGATCCAGGTTTGGTATTAGAAGCATTGAGATATCACATCTCATGCTATACGAAGGGTCTTAGATTTGGAATGGGAAGGAGTTGGATATCCCATCTCATGTTATAGGACGGGTCTCAGGTTTGGTATTAGAAGCAGTGAGATATGACATTGCATGCTGTAGGAAGGGTCTCAGGTTTGGAATGGGAAGGAATTGGATATCACATCTCATGCTATAGGAAGGGTCTCAGGTTTCGTATTAGAAGCATTGAGATATCAAGTCTCATGGTATAGGAAGGGTCTCAGAATTGGAATGGGAAGGAGTTGGATATCACATCTCAAGCTATAGGAAGGGTCTCAGGATTGGAATGGGAAGGAGTTTGATATCACATCTCATGCCATAGTATGGGTCTCAGGTTTGGTAGAAGCATTGAGATATCACATCTCATGCTATCAGAACGGTCTCAGGATAGGATGAGTTGGATATCCCATCTCATGCTATAGGAAGGGTCTCAGGTTGGAATGGTAAGGAGTTGGATATCACATCTCATGTTATAGGAAGTGTCTCAGGATTGGAATGGGACGGAGTTTTATATCACATTTCATGCTATAGGAAGGATCCAGGTTTGGTATTAGAAGCATTGAGATATCACATCTCATGCTATACGAAGGGTCTCAGATTTGGAATGGGAAGGAGTTGGATATCCCATCTCATGTTATAGGACGGGTCTCAGGTTTGGTATTAGAAGCATTGAGATATGACATCGCATGCTGTAGGAAGGGTCTCAGGTTTGGAATGGGAAGGAATTGGATATCACATCTCATGCTATAGGAAGGGTCTCAGGTTTCGTATTAGAAGCATTGAGATATCAAGTCTCATGGTATAGGAAGGGTCTCAGAATTGGAATGGGAAGGAGTTTGATATCACATCTTATGCCATAGTATGGGTCTCAGGTTTGGTAGAAGCATTGAGATATCACATCTCATGCTATCGGAACGGCCTCAGGATAGGATGAGTTGGATATCCCATCTCATGCTATAGGAAGGCTCTCAGGTTTGGAAAGGGAAGGAGTTGGATATCACATTTCATGTTAGAGGAAGGATCTCAGGTTTGGTATTAGAGGCATTGAGATATCACATCTCATGCTATTGGAAGGGTCTCAGGATTGGAATGGGAAGGAGTTGGATATCACATCTCATGCTATAGGAAGGGTCTCAGGTTTGGAACTGGAAGGAGTTGGATATCACATCTCATGCTATAGGGAGGGTCTCAGGTTTGGAAGGTGATTTGGATATCACATCTCATGTTATAGGAAGGATCTCAGGTTTGGTATTAGAAGCATTGAGATATCACATCTCATGCTAACGGATGGGTCTCAGGATTGGAATGGGAAGAAGTTGGATATCACATCTCATGCAATAGGAAGGTTCTCAGGTTTGGAACTGGAAAGAGTTGGATATCACATCTCATGTTATAGGAAGCGTCTCAGGTTTGGTATAAGCATTGAGATATCATATGTCTGCTATTGGAAGTGTCTCAGGATTGGAATGGGAAGGAGTTGGATATCACATCTCATGCTATAGGTAGGCTCTCAGGTTTGGAAAGGGAAGGAGTTGGATATCACATTTCATATTAGATGAAGGATCTCAGGTTTGGTATTAGAGGCATTGAGATATCACATCTCATTCTATAGGAAGGGTCTCAGGATTGGAATGGGAAGGAGTTGGATATCACATCTCATGCTATAGGAAGGGTCTCAGGTTTGGTATAAGCATTGAGATATCACATCGCATGCTGTAGGAAGGGTCTAAGGATTGGAATGGGAAGGACTTGGATATCACATCTCATGCAATAGGTAGGCTCTCAGGTTTGGAAAGGGAAGGAGTTGGATATCACATTTCATGTTAGAGGAAGGATCTCAGGTTTGGTATTAGAGGCATTGAGATATCACATCTCATGCTATAGGAAGGGTCTCAGGATTGGAATGGGAAGGAGTTGGATATCACATCTCATGCTATAGGAAGGGTCTCAGGTTTGGTATAAGCATTGACATATCACATCTCATGCTATTGGAACGGTCTCAGGATTGGAATGGGAAGGAGTTGGATATCACATCTCAAGCTATAGGAAGGGTCTCAGTATTGGAGTGGGAAGGAGTTGGATATCCCATCTCATGTTATAGGAAGGATCTCAGGATTGGAATGGGAAGGATTTGGATATCACATCTCTTGCTTTAGGAAGGGTCTCAGGTTTTTTATTAGAAACATTGAGATATCACATCTCATGCTATAGGAAGGGTCTCAGGTTGGAATGGGAAGGAGTTGGATATC
Source organism: Ambystoma mexicanum (assembly GCF_040938575.1). Lineage (NCBI taxonomy): Eukaryota > Metazoa > Chordata > Amphibia > Caudata > Ambystomatidae > Ambystoma > Ambystoma mexicanum. The sequence continues at coordinate 302,198,243 of NC_090938.1, forward strand.
ACATCTCAAGCTATAGGAAGGGTCTCAGGTTTGGTATTAGAAGCATTGAGATATCAAGTCTCATGGTATAAAAAGGGTCTCAGAATTGGAATGGGAAGGAGTTGGGTATCACATCTCAAGCTATAGGAAGGGTCTCAGGATTGGAATGGGAAGGAGTTGTATATGACATCTCATGCCATAGGAAAGGTTTCAGGTTTAGTATAAGCATTGAGATATCCTATCTCTGCTATCGGAAGGGTCTCAGGATTGGAATGGGAAAGAGTTGGATATCCCATCTCATGTTATAGGAAGGGTCTCAGGTTTGGTATTAGAAGCATTGAGATACCAACTCTCATGCTATAGGAAGGGTCTCAGGATTGGAATCGGAAGGACTTGGATATCCCATCTCATGTTATTGGACGGGTCTCAGGTGTGGTATTAGAAGCATTGGGATATCACATCGCATGCTGTAGGAAGGGTCTCAGGTTTGGAATGGGAAGGAATTGGATATCACATCTCATGTCATAGGAAGGATCTCAGGTTTGCTATTAGAAGCATTGAGATATCACATCTCATGCTATAGGAAGGGTCTCAGGTTTGGAATGGGAAGGATTTGTATATCACATCTCTTGCTATAGGAAGGGTCTCAGGTTTGGTAGAAGCATTGAGATATCACATCTCATGCTATAGGAAGGGTCCCAGGATTGGAATGGGAAGGAGTAGTATATGACATCTCATGTCATAGGAAGGGTCTCAGGTTTGGTATAAGCATTGATATATCACATCTCTGCTATCGGAAGGGTCTCGGGATTGGAATGGGAAGGAGTTGGATATCCTATCTCATGTTATAGGAAGGGTCTCAGGTTTGGTATTAGAAGCATTGAGATATCACATCTCATGTTATAGGAAGGGTTTCAGGATTGGAATGGGAAGGACTTGGATATCACATCTCATGCTATAGGGAGGGTCTCAGGTTTCATATTAGAATCATTGAGATATCACATCTCATGCTATCGGAAGGGTCTCAGGATTGGAATGGGAAGAAGTTGGATATCACATCTCATGCTAAAGGAAGGGTCTCAGGCTTGGAAGGGGAAGGATTAGGACATTACATCTCATGTTATAGGACGGGTCTCAGGTTTAGTATTAGAAGCATTGAGATATCACATCTCATGGTATAGGAAGGGTCTCAGGATTGGATTGGGAAGGAGTTGGATATCCCATCTCATGCTATAGGAAGGGTCTCAGGTTTGGTATTAGAAGCATTGAGATATCACATCTCATGCTATAGGAAGGGTCTCAGGTTTCGTATTAGAAGCATTGAGATATCAAGTCTCATGGTATAGGAAGGGTCTTAGAATTGGAATGGGAAGGAGTTGGATATCACATCCCAAGCTATAGGAAGGGTCTCAGGATTGGAATGGGAAGGAGTTTGATATCACATCTCATGCCATAATATGGGTCTCAGGTTTGGTAGAAGCATTGAGATATCACATCTCATGCTATCTGAAGGGTCTCAGGATTGGATTTGGATGGAGTTGGATATCCCATCTCATGCTATAGGAAGGGTCTCAGGTTGGAATGGGAAGGAGTTGGATATCACATCTCATGTTATAGGAAGGGTCTCAGGATTGGAATGGGAAGGACTTGGATATCACATCTCATGCTATAGGAAGGCTCTGAGGTTTGGAAAGGGAAGGAGTTGGATATCACATTTCATGTTAGAGGAAGGATCTCAGGTTTGGTATTAGAGGCATTGAGATATCACATCTCATGCTATCGGAAGGGTCTCAAGATTGGAATGGGAAGGAGTTGGATATCACATCTCATGCTATAGGAAGGCTCTCAGGTTTGGAAAGGGAAGGAGTTGGATATCACATTTCATGTTAGAGGAAGGATCTCAGGTTTGGTATTAGAGGCATTGAGATATCACATCTCATGCTATCGGAAGGGTCTCAGGTTTGGAACTGGAAGGAGTTGGATATCACATCTCATGCTATAGGGAGGGTCTCAGGTTTGGAAGGGGATTTGGATATCACATCCCATGTTATAGGAAGGATCTCAGGTTTGGTATTAGAAGCATTGAGATATCACATCTCATGCTATCGGATGGGACCCAGGATTGGAATGGGAAGGAGTTGGATATCACATCTCATGCTATAGGAAGGGTCTCAGGTTTGGAACTGGAAGGAGTTGGATATCACATCTCATGTTAAGGGAAGTGTCTCAGGTTTGGTATAAGCATTGAGATATCACATCTCTGCTATCGGAAGTGTCTCAGGATTGGAATGGGAAGGAGTTGGATATCCCATCTCATGTTATAGGACGGGTCTCAGGTTTGGTATTAGAATCATTGAGATATCACATTGCATGCTGTAGGAAGGGTCTAAGGATTGGAATGGGAAGGACTTGGATATCACATCTCATGCTATAGGTAGGCTCTCAGGTTTGGAAAGGGAAGGAGTTGGATATCACATTTCATGTTAGAGGAAGGATCTCAGGTTTGGTATTAGAGGCATTGAGATATCACATCTCATGCTATAGGAAGGGTCTCAGGATTGGAATGGGAAGGAGTTGGATATCACATCTCATGCTATAGGAAGGGTCTCAGGTTTGGTATAAGCATTGAGATATCATATTGCATGCTGTAGGAGGGGTCTAAGGATTGGAATGGGAAGGACTTGGATATCACATCTCATGCTATAGGTAGGTCCTCAGGTTTGGAAAGGGAAGGAGTTGGATATCACATTTCATGTTAGAGGAAGGATCTCAGGTTTGGTATTAGAGGCATTGATATATCACATCTCATGCTATAGGAAGGGTCTCAGGATTGGAATGGGAAGGAGTTGGATATCACATCTCAGGCTATAGGAAGGGTCTCAGGTTTGGTATAAGCATTGAGATATCACATCTCATGCTATAGGAAGGGTCTCAGGATTGGAATGGGAAGGATTTGGATATCACATCTCATGCTAAAGGATGGGTCTCAGGTTTTTTATTAGAAACATTGAGATATCACATCTCATGCCATAGGAAGGGTTTCAGGATTGGAATGGGAAGGATTTGGATATCACATCTCATGCTAAAGGAAGGGTCTCAGGTTTGGAAGGGGAAGGATTTGGATATCATATCTCATGTTATAGGACAGGTCCCAGGTTTGGTATTAGAAGCATTGAGATATCACATCTCATGGTATAGGAAGGGTCTCAGGATTGGAATGGGAAGGAGTTGGATATCACATCTCATCCAATAGGAAGGGTCTCAGGTTTGGAATGGTAAGGAATTGGATATCACATCTCATGTTATAGGAAGGATCTCAGGATTGGAATGGGAAGGATTTGGATATCACATCTCATGCCATAGGAAAGGTCTCAGGTTTGGTATAAGCATTGAGATATCACATCTCTGCTATCGGAAGGGTCTCAGGATTGGAATGGGAAGGAGTTGGATATACCATCTCATGTTATAGGAAGGGTCTCAGGTTTGGTATTAGAAGCATTGAGATATCACATCCCATGCTATAGGAAGGGTCTCAGGATTGGAATGGGAAGGACCTGGATATCCCATCTCATGTTATTGGATGGGTCTCAGGTGTGGTATTAGAAGCATTGAGATATTCACATCGCATGCTGTAGGAAGGGTCTCAGGTTTGGAATGGAAAGGAATTGGATATCACATCTCATGTCATAGGAAGGATCTCAGGTTTGCTATTAGAAGCATTGAGATATCACATCTCATGCTATAGGAATGGTCTCAGGATTGGAATGAGAAGGAGTTGGATATTACATTCTTGCTATAGGATGGGTCTCAGGTTTGGAATGGGAAGGAGTTGGATATCACATATGCTATCGGAAGGGCCTCAGGTTTGGAATGAGAAGGAGTTGGATATCACATCTCATGCTTTAAGACGGGTCTCAGTTTTGGTATTAGAAGCATTGAGATATCACATCTCATGCTATAGGAAGGGTCTCAGGTTTGGTATTACAAGCATTGTGATATCACAGCTCATGCTATAGGAAGGGTCTCTGGTTTGGAATGGGAAGGATTTGTATATCACAACTCATGCCATAGGAAGGGTCTCAGGTTTCGTATAAGCATTGAGATATCACATCTCTGCTATCAGAAGGATCTCAGGATTGGAATGGGAAGGACTTAGATATCACATCTCATGCTATAAGGAGGGTCTCAGTTTTGATATTAGAAGCATTGAGATATCACATCTCATGCTATCGGAAGGGTCTCAGGATTGGAATGGGAAGGAGCTGGATATCACATCTCATGCTAAAGGAAGGGTCTCAGTTTTGGAAGGGGAAGGATTTGGATATCACATCTCATGTTATAGGACGGGTCTCAGGTTTGGTATTAGAAGCATTGAGATTTCACACCTCATGGTATAGGAAGGGTTTCCGGATTGGAATGGGGAGGAGTTGGATATCATATCTCATGCTATAGGAAGGGTCTCAGGATTGGAATGGGAAGGAGTGTGATATCAAATCTCATGCCATAGGAAGGGTCTCAGGTTTGGTATTAGAAGCATTGAGATATCACATCTCATGCTATAGAAAGTGTCTGAGGATTGGAATGGGAAGGAGTTGGATATCACATCTCATGCTATAGGAAGGGTCTCAGGTTTGGTAGAAGCATTGAGATATCAGATCTCATGCTATAGGAAGAGTCTCGGGATTGGAATGGGAAGGAGTTGGATATCACGTCTCATGTTATAGGAAAGGTCTCAGGTTTGGTAGTAGAAACATTGAGATATCACATCTCATGCCATAGGAAGGGTCTCAGGAGTGGAATCGGCAGGAGTTGGATATCACATCTCATGTTATAGGAAGTGTCTCAGGTTTGGTATTAGAAGCACTGAGATCTCAAATCCCATGCTAAATGAAGGGACGCAGGATTGGAATGGGAAGGAGTTGGATATCACATCTCATGGTATAGGAACGGTCCAACTTTGGTATTAGAAGCATTGAGATATCACATCTCATGGAAGGGGTTCAGGATTAGAATGGGAAGGAGGTGGATATCATCTTGTGTTATAGGAAAGATCCCAGGTTTGGTAATAAGAGCATTGAGATATCACATCTCATGCTATAGGAAGGGCCTCATGATTGGAATGCGAAGGAGTTGGATATCACATCTCATGTTATAGGAAGGGACTCAGGTTTGGTATTAGAAGCACTGAGATATCAGATCTCATCCTTTAGGAAGGGACTCAAGTTTGGTATTTGAAGGAGTGAGATAATAAATCTCATCCTATCGTAAGGGTCTCAGGATTGGAATGGGAAGGAGTTGAATATCACATCTCATGCTATAGGGAGGGTCTCAGGACTGGAATGGGAAGGAGTTGGATATCACATCTCATGCTATAGGGAGGGTCTCAGGATTGGATTGGGAAGGAGTTGGATATCACATCTCATGTTATAGGAAGGGTCTCAGGATTGGAATGGGAAGGAGTTGGATATCACATCTCATGCTATTGGAAGGGTCTCAGGAATGGAATGGGAAGGAGTTGGATATCACATTTCATGCTTTAGGAAGGGTCTCAGGATTGGAATGGGAGGGAGTTGGATATCACATCTCATGCCATAGGAAGGTCTCAGGTATGGTAGAAGCATTAAGATATCACATCTCATGCTATCGGAAGGGTCTCAGGATTGGATTGGGAAGGAGTTGGATATCCCATCTCATGCTATAGGAAGGGTCATAGGTTGGAATTGGAAGGAGTTGGATATCACATCTCATGCTATCGGAAGGGTCTCAGGATTGGATTGGGAAGGAGTTGGATATCACATCTCATGCTATAGGGAGGGTCTCAGGTTTGATATTAGAAGCATTGAAATATCACATCTAATGCTATCGGAAGGGTCTCAGGATTGGATTGGGAAGGAGTTGGATATCACATCATGCAATAGGAAAGGTCTCAGGTTTGGAATGGGAAGGGTTTGGATATCACATCTCTTGCAATAGGAAGGGTCTCAGGTCTGGTATTAGAAACATTGAGATATCACATCTCATGGTATAGGAAGGGTCTCAGGATTGGAATGGGAAGGAGTTGGATATCATCTCATGCTATAGGAAGGGTCTCAGGATTGGAATGGGAAGGTGTTGGATATCACTTCTCATCCTGTAGGAAGGGTCTCAGGTTTGGAATGGGAAGCATTTGGATATCACATCTCTTGCAATAGGAATGATCCAAGGTTTGGTATTAAGAGCCTTGAGATATCACATCTCATGCTATAGGAAGGGTCTCAGGTTTGGTAGAAGCATTGAGATATCACATCTCATGCTATAGCAAGGGCCTCATGATTGAAATGGGAAGGAGTTGGATATCACATCTCTTGCAATAGGAAGGGTCTCAGGTTTGTTATTAGAAACATTGAGATATCACATCTCATGCCATAGGAAGGGTCTCAGGAGTGGAATCGGCAGGAGTTGGATATCACATCTCATGTTATAGGAAGTGTCTCAGGTTTGGTATTAGAAGCACTGAGATCTCAAATCCCATGCTAAATGAAGGGACGCAGGATTGGAATGGGAAGGAGTTGGATATCACATCTCATGGTGTAGGAACGGTCCGACTTTGGTATTAGAAGCAGTGAGATATCACATCTCATGGAAGGGGTTCAGGATTGGAATGGGAAGGAGGTGGATATCATCTCGTGTTATAGGAATGATCCCAGGTTTGGTAATAAGAGCATTGAGATATCACATCTCATGCTATAGGAAGGGCCACATGATTGGAATGGGAAGGAGTTGGATATCACATCTCATGTTATAGGAAGGGACTCAGGTTTGGTATTAGAAGCACTGAGATATCAGATCTCATCCTTTAGGAAGGGACTCAAGTTTGGTATTTGAAGGAGTGAGATAATAAATCTCATCCTATCGTAAGGGTCTCAGGATTGGAATGGGAAGGAGTTGAATATCACATCTCATGCTTTAGGAAGGATCTCAGGTTTGGTAGAAGCATTGAGATATCACATCTCATGCTAAAGGAAGGGTGTCAGGATTGGAATGGGAAGGAGTTGGATATCACATCTCATGCTATAGGAAGGGCCTCATGATTGGAATGGGAAGGAGTTGGATATCACATCTCAGGCTATGGGAAGGGTCAAAGGATTGGAATGGGAAGGAGTTGGATATCACATCTCATGCTATAGGGAGGGTCTCAGGATTGGATTGGGAAGGAGTTGGATATCACATCTCATGCCATAGGAAGGTCTCAGGTATGGTAGAAGCATTAAGATATCACATCTCATGCTATCGGAAGGGTCTCAGGATTTGATTGGGAAGGAGTTGGATATCCCATCTCATGCTATAGGAAGGGTCAGAGGTTGGAATTGGCAGGAGTTGGATATCACATCTCATGCTATCGGTAGGGTCTCAGGATTGGATTGGGAAGGAGTTGGATATCACATCTCATGCTATAGGGAGGGTCTCAGGTTTGATATTAGAAGCATTGAGATATCACATCTAATGCTATCGGATGGGTCTCAGGATTGGATTGGGAAGGAGTTGGATATCACATCTCATGCAATAGGAAAGGTCTCAGGTTTGGAATGGGAAGGAGTTGGATATCATCTCATGCTATAGGAAGGGTCTCAGGATTGGAATGGGAAGGTGTTGGATATCACTTCTCATCCTATAGGAAGGGTCTCAGGTTTGGTATGAGCATTGAGATATCACATCTCATGCTATCGGATGGGTCTCAGGATTGGAACGGGAAGGAGTTGGATATCACATCTCATGCTATAGGGAGGGTCTCAGGTTTGGAAGGGGATTTGGATATCACATCTCATGTTATAGGAAGGATCTCAGGTTTGGTATTAGAAGCATTGAGATATCACATCTCATGCTATCGGATGGGTCTCAGGATTGGAACGGGATGGAGTTGGATATCACATCTCATGCTATAGGAAGGGTCTTAGGTTTGGAACTGGAAGGAGTTGGATATCACATCTCATGTTATAGGAAGCGTCTCAGGTTTGGTATAAGCATTGAGATATCACATCTCTGCTATCGGAAGTGTCTCAGGATTGGAATGGGAAGGAGTTGGATATCCCATCTCATGTTATAGGACGGGTCTCAGGTTTGGTATTAGAATCATTGAGATATCACATTGCATGCTGTAGGAAGGGTCTAAGGATTGGAATGGGAAGGACTTGGATATCACATTTCATGCTACAGGTAGGCTCTCAGGTTTGGAAAGGGAAGGAGTTGGATATCACATTTCATGTTAGAGGAAGGATCTCAGGTTTGGTATTAGAGGCATTGAGATATCACATCTCATGCTATAGGAAGGGTCTCAGGATTGGAATGGGAAGGAGTTGGATATCACATCTCAGGCTATAGGAAGGGTCTCAGGTTTGGTATAAGCATTGAGATATCACATCTCATGCTATAGGAAGGGTCTCAGGATTGGAATGGGAAGGATTTGGATATCACATCTCATGCTAAAGGATGGGTCTCAGGTTTTTTATTAGAAACATTGAGATATCACATCTCATGCCATAGGAAGGGTTTCAGGATTGGAATGGGAAGGATTTGGATATCACATCTCATGCTAAAGGAAGGGTCTCAGGTTTGGAAGGGGAAGGATTTGGATATCATATCTCATGTTATAGGACGGGTCTCAGGTTTGGTATTAGAAGCATTGAGATATCACATCTCATGGTATAGGAAGGGTCTCAGGATTGGAATGGGAAGGAGTTGGATATCACATCTCATCCAATAGGAAGGGTCTCAGGTTTGGAATGGGAAGGAATTGGATATCACATCTCATGTTATAGGAAGGATCTCAGGATTGGAATGGGAAGGATTTGGATATCACATCTCATGCCATAGGAAAGGTCTCAGGTTTGGTATAAGCATTGAGATATCACATCTCTGCTATCGGAAGGGTCTCAGGATTGGAATGGGAAGGAGTTGGATATACCAACTCATGTTATAGGAAGGGTCTCAGGTTTGGTATTAGAAGCATTGAGATATCACATCCCATGCTATAGGAAGGGTCTCAGGATTGGAATGGGAAGGACCTGGATATCCCATCTCATGTTATTGGATGGGTCTCAGGTGTGGTATTAGAAGCATTGAGATATTCACATCGCATGCTGTAGGAAGGGTCTCAGGTTTGGAATGGAAAGGAATTGGATATCACATCTCATGTCATAGGAAGGATCTCAGGTTTGCTATTAGAAGCATTGAGATATCACATCTCATGCTATAGGAATGGTCTCAGGTTTCGTATAAGCATTGAGATATCACATCTCTGCTATCAGAAGGATCTCAGGATTGGAATGGGAAGGACTTAGATATCACATCTCATGCTATAAGGAGGGTCTCAGTTTTGATATTAGAAGCATTGAGATATCACATCTCATGCTATCGGAAGGGTCTCAGGATTGGAATGGGAAGGAGCTGGATATCACATCTCATGCTAAAGGAAGGGTCTCAGTTTTGGAAGGGGAAGGATTTGGATATCACATCTCATGTTATAGGACGGGTCTCAGGTTTGGTATTAGAAGCATTGAGATTTCACACCTCATGGTATAGGAAGGGTTTCCGGATTGGAATGGGGAGGAGTTGGATATCATATCTCATGCTATAGGAAGGGTCTCAGGATTGGAATGGGAAGGAGTGTGATATCAAATCTCATGCCATAGGAAGGGTCTCAGGTTTGGTATTAGAAGCATTGAGATATCACATCTCATGCTATAGAAAGTGTCTGAGGATTGGAATGGGAAGGAGTTGGATATCACATCTCATGCTATAGGAAGGGTCTCAGGTTTGGTAGAAGCATTGAGATATCACATCTCATGCTATAGGAAGAGTCTCAGGATTGGAATGGGAAGGAGTTGGATATCACGTCTCATGTTATAGGAAAGGTCTCAGGTTTGGTAGTAGAAACATTGAGATATCACATCTCATGCCATAGGAAGGGTCTCAGGAGTGGAATCGGCAGGAGTTGGATATCACATCTCATGTTATAGGAAGTGTCTCAGGTTTGGTATTAGAAGCACTGAGATCTCAAATCCCATGCTAAATGAAGGGACGCAGGATTGGAATGGGAAGGAGTTGGATATCACATCTCATGGTATAGGAAGGGACTCAGGTTTGGTATTAGAAGCACTGAGATATCAGATCTCATCCTTTAGGAAGGGACTCAAGTTTGGTATTTGAAGGAGTGAGATAATAAATCTCATCCTATCGTAAGGGTCTCAGGATTGGAATGGGAAGGAGTTGAATATCACATCTCATGCTATAGGGAGGGTCTCAGGACTGGAATGGGAAGGAGTTGGATATCACATCTCATGCTATGGGGAGGGTCTCAGGATTGGATTGGGAAGGAGTTGGATATCACATCTCATGTTATAGGAAGGGTCTCAGGATTGGAATGGGAAGGAGTTGGATATCACATCTCATGCTATTGGAAGGGTCTCAGGATTGGAATGGGAAGGAGTTGGATATCACATTTCATGCTTTAGGAAGGGTCTCAGGATTGGAATGGGAGGGAGTTGGATATCACATCTCATGCCATAGGAAGGTCTCAGGTATGGTAGAAGCATTAAGATATCACATCTCATGCTATCGGAAGGGTCATAGGTTGGAATTGGAAGGAGTTGGATATCACATCTCATGCTATCGGAAGGGTCTCAGGATTGGATTGGGAAGGAGTTGGATATCACATCTCATGCTATAGGGAGGGTCTCAGGTTTGATATTAGAAGCATTGAAATATCACATCTAATGCTATCGGAAGGGTCTCAGGATTGGATTGGGAAGGAGTTGGATATGACATCATGCAATAGGAAAGGTCTCAGGTTTGAAATGGGAAGGGTTTGGATATCACATCTCTTGCAATAGGAAGGGTCTCAGGTCTGGTATTAGAAACATTGAGATATCACATCTCATGGTATAGGAAGGGTCTCAGGATTGGAATGGGAAGGAGCTGGATATCATCTCATGCTATAGGAAGGGTCTCAGGATTGGAATGGGAAGGTGTTGGATATCACTTCTCATCCTGTAGGAAGGGTCTCAAGTTTGGAATGGGAAGCATTTGGATATCACATCTCTTGCAATAGGAATTATCCAAGGTTTGGTATTAAGAGCCTTGAGATATCACATCTCATGCTATAGGAAGGGTCTCAGGTTTGGTAGAAGCATTGAGATATCACATCTCATGCTATAGCAAGGGCCTCATGATTGAAATGGGAAGGAGTTGGATATCACATCTCTTGCAATAGGAAGGGTCTCAGGTTTGTTATTAGAAACATTGAGATATCAAATCTCATGCCATAGGAAGGGTCTCGGGAGTGGAATCGGCAGGAGTTGGATATCACATCTCATGTTATAGGAAGTGTCTCAGGTTTGGTATTAGAAGCACTGAGATCTCAAATCCCATGCTAAATGAAGGGACGCAGGATTGGAATGGGAAGGAGTTGGATATCACATCTCATGGTGTAGGAACGGTCCGACTTTGGTATTAGAAGCAGTGAGATATCACATCTCATGGAAGGGGTTCAGGATTGGAATGGGAAGGAGGTGGATATCATCTCGTGTTATAGGAATGATCCCTGGTTTGGTAATAAGAGCATTGAGATTTCACATCTCATGCTATAGGAAGGGCCACATGATTGGAATGGGAAGGAGTTGGATATCACATCTCATGTTATAGGAAGGGACTCAGGTTTGGTATTAGAAGCACTGAGATATCAGATCTCATCCTTTAGGAAGGGACTCAAGTTTGGTATTTGAAGGAGTGAGATAATAAATCTCATCCTATCGTAAGGGTCTCAGGATTGGAATGGGAAGGAGTTGAATATCACATCTCATGCTTTAGGAAGGATCTCAGGTTTGGTAGAAGCATTGAGATATCACATCTCATGCTAAAGGAAGGGTGTCAGGATTGGAATGGGAAGGAGTTGGATATCACATCTCATGCTATAGGAAGGGCCTCATGATTGGAATGGGAAGGAGTTGGATATCACATCTCAGGCTATGGGAAGGGTCAAAGGATTGGAATGGGAAGGAGTTGGATATCACATCTCATGCTATAGGGAGGGTCTCAGGATTGGATTGGGAAGGAGTTGGATATCACATCTCATGCCATAGGAAGGTCTCAGGTATGGTAGAAGCATTAAGATATCACATCTCATGCTATCGGAAGGGTCTCAGGATTTGATTGGGAAGGAGTTGGATATCCCATCTCATGCTATAGGAAGGGTCAGAGGTTGGAATTGGCAGGAGTTGGATATCACATCTCATGCTATCGGAAGGGTCTCAGGATTGGATTGGGAAGGAGTTGGATATCACATCTCATGCTATAGGGAGGGTCTCAGGTTTGATATTAGAAGCATTGAGATATCACATCTAATGCTATCGGATGGGTCTCAGGATTGGATTGGGAAGGAGTTGGATATCACATCTCATGCAATAGGAAAGGTCTCAGGTTTGGAATGGGAAGGAGTTGGATATCATCTCATGCTATAGGAAGGGTCTCAGGATTGGAATGGGAAGGTGTTGGATATCACTTCTCATCCTATAGGAAGGGTCTCAGGTTTGGTATGAGCATTGAGATATCACATCTCATGCTATCGGATGGGTCTCAGGATTGGAACGGGAAGGAGTTGGATATCACATCTCATGCTATAGGGAGGGTCTCAGGTTTGGAAGGGGATTTGGATATCACATCTCATGTTATAGGAAGGATCTCAGGTTTGGTATTAGAAGCATTGAGATATCACATCTCATGCTATCGGATGGGTCTCAGGATTGGAACGGGATGGAGTTGGATATCACATCTCATGCTATAGGAAGGGTCTTAGGTTTGGAACTGGAAGGAGTTGGATATCACATCTCATGTTATAGGAAGCGTCTCAGGTTTGGTATAAGCATTGAGATATCACATCTCTGCTATCGGAAGTGTCTCAGGATTGGAATGGGAAGGAGTTGGATATCCCATCTCATGTTATAGGACGGGTCTCAGGTTTGGTATTAGAATCATTGAGATATCACATTGCATGCTGTAGGAAGGGTCTAAGGATTGGAATGGGAAGGACTTGGATATCACATTTCATGCTACAGGTAGGCTCTCAGGTTTGGAAAGGGAAGGAGTTGGATATCACATTTCATGTTAGAGGAAGGATCTCAGGTTTGATATTAGAGGCATTGAGATATCACATCTCATGCTATAGGAAGGGTCTCAGGATTGGAATGGGAAGGAGTTGGATATCACATCTCATGCTATAGGAAGGGTCTCAGGTTTGGTATAAGCATTGAGATATCATATTGCATGCTGTAGGAAGGGTCTAAGGATTGGAATGGGAAGGACTTGGATATCACATCTCATGCTATAGGTAGGCTCTCAGGTTTGGAAAGGGAAGGAGTTGGATATCACATTTCATGTTAGAGGAAGGATCTCAGGTTTGGTATTAGAGGCATTGAGATATCACATCTCATGCTATAGGAAGGGTCTCAGGTTTGGAATGGGAAGGAATTGGATATCACATCTCATGTTATAGGAAGGATCTCAGGATTGGAATGGGAAGGATTTGGATATCACATCTCATGCCATAGGAAAGGTCTCAGGTTTGGTATAAGCATTGAGATATCACATCTCTGCTATCGGAAGGGTCTCAGGATTGGAATGGGAAGGAGTTGGATATACCATCTCATGTTATAGGAAGGGTCTCAGGTTTGGTATTAGAAGCATTGAGATATCACATCCCATGCTATAGGAAGGGTCTCAGGATTGGAATGGGAAGGACCTGGATATCCCATCTCATGTTATTGGATGGGTCTCAGGTGTGGTATTAGAAGCATTGAGATATTCACATCGCATGCTGTAGGAAGGGTCTCAGGTTTGGAATGGAAAGGAATTGGATATCACATCTCATGTCATAGGAAGGATCTCAGGTTTGCTATTAGAAGCATTGAGATATCACATCTCATGCTATAGGAATGGTCTCAGGATTGGAATGAGAAGGAGTTGGATATTACATTCTTGCTATAGGATGGGTCTCAGGTTTGGAATGGGAAGGAGTTGGATATCACATATGCTATAGGAAGGGCCTCAGGTTTGGAATGAGAAGGAGTTGGATATCACATCTCATGCTTTAAGACGGGTCTCAGTTTTGGTATTAGAAGCATTGAGTTATCACATCTCATGCTATAGGAAGGGTCTCAGGTTTGGTATTACAAGCATTGTGATATCACAGCTCACGCTATAGGAAGGGTCTCTGGTTTGGAATGGGAAGGATTTGTATATCACAACTCATGCCATAGGAAGGGTCTCAGGTTTCGTATAAGCATTGAGATATCACATCTCTGCTATCAGAAGGATCTCAGGATTGGAATGGGAAGGACTTAGATATCACATCTCATGCTATAAGGAGGGTCTCAGTTTTGATATTAGAAGCATTGAGATATCACATCTCATGCTATCGGAAGGGTCTCAGGATTGGAATGGGAAGGAGCTGGATATCACATCTCATGCTAAAGGAAGGGTCTCAGTTTTGGAAGGGGAAGGATTTGGATATCACATCTCATGTTATAGGACGGGTCTCAGGTTTGGTATTAGAAGCATTGAGATTTCACACCTCATGCTATCGGAAGGGTCTCAGGATTGGAATGGGAAGGAGCTGGATATCACATCTCATGCTATAGAAAGTGTCTGAGGATTGAAATGGGAAGGAGTTGGATATCACATCTCATGCTATAGGAAGGGTCTCAGGTTTGGTAGAAGCATTGAGATATCACATCTCATGCTATCGGATGGGTCTCAGGATTGGAACGGGATGGAGTTGGATATCACATCTCATGCTATAGGAAGGGTCTTAGGTTTGGAACTGGAAGGAGTTGGATATCACATCTCATGTTATAGGAAGCGTCTCAGGTTTGGTATAAGCATTGAGATATCACATCTCTGCTATCGGAAGTGTCTCAGGATTGGAATGGGAAGGAGTTGGATATCCCATCTCATGTTATAGGACGGGTCTCAGGTTTGGTATTAGAATCATTGAGATATCACATTGCATGCTGTAGGAAGGGTCTAAGGATTGGAATGGGAAGGACTTGGATATCACATTTCATGCTACAGGTAGGCTCTCAGGTTTGGAAAGGGAAGGAGTTGGATATCACATTTCATGTTAGAGGAAGGATCTCAGGTTTGATATTAGAGGCATTGAGATATCACATCTCATGCTATAGGAAGGGTCTCAGGATTGGAATGGGAAGGAGTTGGATATCACATCTCATGCTATAGGAAGGGTCTCAGGTTTGGTATAAGCATTGAGATATCATATTGCATGCTGTAGGAAGGGTCTAAGGATTGGAATGGGAAGGACTTGGATATCACATCTCATGCTATAGGTAGGCTCTCAGGTTTGGAAAGGGAAGGAGTTGGATATCACATTTCATGTTAGAAGAAGGATCTCAGGTTTGGTATTAGAGGCATTGAGATATCACATCTCATGCTATAGGAAGGGTCTCAGGATTGGAATGGGAAGGAGTTGGATATCACATCTCATGCTATAGGAAGGGTCTCAGGTTTGGTATAAGCATTGAGATATCATATTGCATGCTGTAGGAGGGGTCTAAGGATTGGAATGGGAAGGACTTGGATATCACATCTCATGCTATAGGTAGGCTCTCAGGTTTGGAAAGGGAAGGAGTTGGATATCACATTTCATGTTAGAGGAAGGATCTCAGGTTTGGTATTAGAGGCATTGAGATATCACATCTCATGCTATAGGAAGGGTCTCAGGATTGGAATGGGAAGGAGTTGGATATCACATCTCAGGCTATAGGAAGGGTCTCAGGTTTGGTATAAGCATTGAGATATCACATCTCATGCTATAGGAAGGGTCTCAGGATTGGAATGGGAAGGATTTGGATATCACATCTCATGCTAAAGGATGGGTCTCAGGTTTTTTATTAGAAACATTGAGATATCACATCTCATGCCATAGGAAGGGTTTCAGGATTGGAATGGGAAGGATTTGGATATCACATCTCATGCTAAAGGAAGGGTCTCAGGTTTGGAAGGGGAAGGATTTGGATATCATGTCTCATGTTATAGGACGGGTCCCAGGTTTGGTATTAGAAGCATTGAGATATCACATCTCATGGTATAGGAAGGGTCTCAGGATTGGAATGGGAAGGAGTTGGATATCACATCTCATCCAATAGGAAGGGTCTCAGGTTTGGAATGGGAAGGATTTGGATATCACATCTCATGCCATAGGAAAGGTCTCAGGTTTGGTATAAGCATTGAGATATCACATCTCTGCTATCGGAAGGGTCTCAGGATTGGAATGGGAAGGAGTTGGATATACCATCTCATGTTATAGGAAGGGTCTCAGGTTTGGTATTAGAAGCATTGAGATATCACATCCCATGCTATAGGAAGGGTCTCAGGATTGGAATGGGAAGGACCTGGATATCCCATCTCATGTTATTGGATGGGTCTCAGGTGTGGTATTAGAAGCATTGAGATATTCACATCGCATGCTGTAGGAAGGGTCTCAGGTTTGGAATGGAAAGGAATTGGATATCACATCTCATGTCATAGGAAGGATCTCAGGTTTGCTATTAGAAGCATTGAGATATCACATCTCATGCTATAGGAATGGTCTCAGGATTGGAATGAGAAGGAGTTGGATATTACATTCTTGCTATAGGATGGGTCTCAGGTTTGGAATGGGAAGGAGTTGGATATCACATATGCTATAGGAAGGGCCTCAGGTTTGGAATGAGAAGGAGTTGGATATCACATCTCATGCTTTAAGACGGGTCTCAGTTTTGGTATTAGAAGCATTGAGATATCACATCTCATGCTATAGGAAGGGTCTCAGGTTTGGTATTACAAGCATTGTGATATCACAGCTCACGCTATAGGAAGGGTCTCTGGTTTGGAATGGGAAGGATTTGTATATCACAACTCATGCCATAGGAAGGGTCTCAGGTTTCGTATAAGCATTGAGATATCACATCTCTGCTATCAGAAGGATCTCAGGATTGGAATGGGAAGGACTTAGATATCACATCTCATGCTATAAGGAGGGTCTCAGTTTTGATATTAGAAGCATTGAGATATCACATCTCATGCTATCGGAAGGGTCTCAGGATTGGAATGGGAAGGAGCTGGATATCACATCTCATGCTAAAGGAAGGGTCTCAGTTTTGGAAGGGGAAGGATTTGGATATCACATCTCATGTTATAGGACGGGTCTCAGGTTTGGTATTAGAAGCATTGAGATTTCACACCTCATGCTATCGGAAGGGTCTCAGGATTGGAATGGGAAGGAGCTGGATATCACATCTCATGCTATAGAAAGTGTCTGAGGATTGAAATGGGAAGGAGTTGGATATCACATCTCATGCTATAGGAAGGGTCTCAGGTTTGGTAGAAGCATTGAGATATCACATCTCATGCTATAGGAAGAGTCTCAGGATTGGAATGGGAAGGAGTTGGATATCACGTCTCATGTTATAGGAAAGGTCTCAGGTTTGGTAGTAGAAACATTGAGATATCAAATCTCATGCTATAGGAAGGGACGCAGGATTGGAATGGGACGGAGTTTTATATCACATTTCATGCTATAGGAAGGATCCAGGTTTGGTATTAGAAGCATTGAGATATCACATCTCATGCTATACGAAGGGTCTTAGATTTGGAATGGGAAGGAGTTGGATATCCCATCTCATGTTATAGGACGGGTCTCAGGTTTGGTATTAGAAGCATTGAGATATGACATTGCATGCTGTAGGAAGGGTCTCAGGTTTGGAATGGGAAGGAATTGGATATCACATCTCATGCTATAGGAAGGGTCTCAGGTTTCGTATTAGAAGCATTGAGATATCAAGTCTCATGGTATAGGAAGGGTCTCAGAATTGGAATGGGAAGTAGTTGGATATCACATCTCAAGCTATAGGAAGGGTCTCAGGATTGGAATGGGAAGGAGTTTGATATCACATCTCATGCCATAGTATGGGTCTCAGGTTTGGTAGAAGCATTGAGATATCACATCTCAAGCTATCGGAACGGTCTCAGGATAGGATGAGTTGGATATCCCATCTCATGCTATAGGAAGGGTCTCAGGTTGGAATGGGAAGGAGTTGGATATCACATCTCATGTTATAGGAAGTGTCTCAGGATTGGAATGGGACGGAGTTTTATATCACATTTCATGCTATAGGAAGGATCCAGGTTTGGTATTAGAAGCATTGAGATATCACATCTCATGCTATACGAAGGGTCTCAGATTTGGAATGGGAAGGAGTTGGATATCCCATCTCATGTTATAGGACGGGTCTCAGGTTTGGTATTAGAAGCATTGAGATATGACATTGCATGCTGTAGGAAGGGTCTCAGGTTTGGAATGGGAAGGAATTGGATATCACATCTCATGCTATAGGAAGGGTCTCAGGTTTCGTATTAGAAGCATTGAGATATCAAGTCTCATGGTATAGGAAGGGTCTCAGAATTGGAATGGGAAGGAGTTGGATATCACATCTCAAGCTATAGGAAGGGTCTCAGGATTGGAATGGGAAGGAGTTTGATATCACATCTCATGCCATAGTATGGGTCTCAGGTTTGGTAGAAGCATTGAGATATCACATCTCATGCTATCGGAACGGTCTCAGGATAGGATGAGTTGGATATCCCATCTCATGCTATAGGAAGGCTCTCAGGTTTGGAAAGGGAAGGAGTTGGATATCACATTTCATGTTAGAGGAAGGATCTCAGGTTTGGTATTAGAGGCATTGAGATATCACATCTCATGCTATTGGAAGGGTCTCAGGATTGGAATGGGAAGGAGTTGGATATCACATCTCATGCTATAGGAAGGGTCTCAGGTTTGGAACTGGAAGGAGTTGGATATCACATCTCATGCTATAGGGAGGGTCTCAGGTTTGGAAGGTGATTTGGATATCACATCTCATGTTATAGGAAGGATCTCAGGTTTGGTATTAGAAGCATTGAGATATCACATCTCATGCTATCGGATGGGTCTCAGGATTGGAATGGGAAGAAGTTGGATATCACATCTCATGCTATAGGAAGGTTCTCAGGTTTGGAACTGGAAAGAGTTGGATATCACATCTCATGTTATAGGAAGCGTCTCAGGTTTGGTATAAGCATTGAGATATCATATGTCTGCTTTTGGAAGTGTCTCAGGATTGGAATGGGAAGGAGTTGGATATCACATCTCATGCTATAGGTAGGCTCTCAGGTTTGGAAAGGGAAGGAGTTGGATATCACATTTCATGTTAGAGGAAGGATCTCAGGTTTGCTATTAGAGGCATTGAGATATCACATCTCATGCTATAGGAAGGGTCTCAGGATTGGAATGGGAAGGAGTTGGATATCACATCTCATGCTATAGGAAGGGTCTCAGGTTTGGTATAAGCATTGAGATATCATATTGCATGCTGTAGGAGGGGTCTAAGGATTGGAATGGGAAGGACTTGGATATCACATCTCATGCTGTAGGTAGGCTCTCAGGTTTGGAAAGGGAAGGAGTTGGATATCACATTTCATGTTAGAGGAAGGATCTCAGGTTTGGTATTAGAGGCATTGAGATATCACATCTCATGCTATAGGAAGGGTCTCAGGATTGGAATGGGAAGGAGTTGGATATCACATCTCAGGCTATAGGAAGGGTCTCAGGTTTGGTATAAGCATTGAGATATCACATCTCATGCTATAGGAAGGGTCTCAGGATTGGAATGGGAAGGATTTGGATATCACATCTCATGCTAAAGGATGGGTCTCAGGTTTTTTATTAGAAACATTGAGATATCACATCTCATGCCATAGGAAGGGTTTCAGGATTGGAATGGGAAGGATTTGGATATCACATCTCATGCTAAAGGAAGGGTCTCAGGTTTGGAAGGGGAAGGATTTGGATATCATATCTCATGTTATAGGACGGGTCCCAGGTTTGGTATTAGAAGCATTGAGATATCACATCTCATGGTATAGGAAGGGTCTCAGGATTGGAATGGGAAGGAGTTGGATATCACATCTCATCCAATAGGAAGGGTCTCAAGTTTGGAATGGAAAGGAATTGGATATCACATCTCATGTTATAGGAAGGATCTCAGGATTGGAATGGGAAGGATTTTGATATCACATCTCATGCCATAGGAAAGGTCTCAGGTTTGGTATAAGCATTGAGATATCACATCTCTGCTATCGGAAGGGTCTCAGGATTGGAATGGGAAGGAGTTGTATATATCATCTCATGTTATAGGAAGGGTCTCAGGTTTGGTATTAGAAGCATTGAGATATCACATCCCATGCTATAGGAAGGGTCTCAGGATTGGAATGGGAAGGACCTGGATATCCCATCTCATGTTATTGGATGGGTCTCAGGTGTGGTATTAGAAGCATTGAGATATTCACATCGCATGCTGTAGGAAGGGTCTCAGGTTTGGAATGGAAAGGAATTGGATATCACATCTCATGTCATAGGAAGGATCTCAGGTTTGCTATTAGAAGCATTGAGATATCACATCTCATGCTATAGGAATGGTCTCAGGATTGGAATGAGAAGGAGTTGGATATTACATTCTTGCTATAGGATGGGTCTCAGGTTTGGAATGGGAAGGAGTTGGATATCACATATGCTATAGGAAGGGCCTCAGGTTTGGAATGAGAAGGAGTTGGATATCACATCTCATGCTTTAAGACGGGTCTCAGTTTTGGTATTAGAAGCATTGAGATATCACATCTCATGCTATAGGAAGGGTCTCAGGTTTGGTATTACAAGCATTGTGATATCACAGCTCACGCTATAGGAAGGGTCTCTGGTTTGGAATGGGAAGGATTTGTATATCACAACTCATGCCATAGGAAGGGTCTCAGGTTTCGTATAAGCATTGAGATATCACATCTCTGCTATCAGAAGGATCTCAGGATTGGAATGGGAAGGACTTAGATATCACATCTCATGCTATAAGGAGGGTCTCAGTTTTGATATTAGAAGCATTGAGATATCACATCTCATGCTATCGGAAGGGTCTCAGGATTGGAATGGGAAGGAGCTGGATATCACATCTCATGCTAAAGGAAGGGTCTCAGTTTTGGAAGGGGAAGGATTTGGATATCACATCTCATGTTATAGGACGGGTCTCAGGTTTGGTATTAGAAGCATTGAGATTTCACACCTCATGCTATCGGAAGGGTCTCAGGATTGGAATGGGAAGGAGCTGGATATCACATCTCATGCTATAGAAAGTGTCTGAGGATTGAAATGGGAAGGAGTTGGATATCACATCTCATGCTATAGGTAGGGTCTCAGGTTTGGTAGAAGCATTGAGATATCACATCTCATGCTATCGGATGGGTCTCAGGATTGGAACGGGATGGAGTTGGATATCACATCTCATGCTATAGGAAGGGTCTTAGGTTTGGAACTGGAAGGAGTTGGATATCACATCTCATGTTATAGGAAGCGTCTCAGGTTTGGTATAAGCATTGAGATATCACATCTCTGCTATCGGAAGTGTCTCAGGATTGGAATGGGAAGGAGTTGGATATCCCATCTCATGTTATAGGACGGGTCTCAGGTTTGGTATTAGAATCATTGAGATATCACATTGCATGCTGTAGGAAGGGTCTAAGGATTGGAATGGGAAGGACTTGGATATCACATTTCATGCTACAGGTAGGCTCTCAGGTTTGGAAAGGGAAGGAGTTGGATATCACATTTCATGTTAGAGGAAGGATCTCAGGTTTGATATTAGAGGCATTGAGATATCACATCTCATGCTATAGGAAGGGTCTCAGGATTGGAATGGGAAGGAGTTGGATATCACATCTCATGCTATAGGAAGGGTCTCAGGTTTGGTATAAGCATTGAGATATCATATTGCATGCTGTAGGAAGGGTCTAAGGATTGGAATGGGAAGGACTTGGATATCACATCTCATGCTATAGGTAGGCTCTCAGGTTTGGAAAGGGAAGGAGTTGGATATCACATTTCATGTTAGAGGAAGGATCTCAGGTTTGGTATTAGAGGCATTGAGATATCACATCTCATGCTATAGGAAGGGTCTCAGGATTGGAATGGGAAGGAGTTGGATATCACATCTCATGCTATAGGAAGGGTCTCAGGTTTGGTATAAGCATTGAGATATCATATTGCATGCTGTAGGAGGGGTCTAAGGATTGGAATGGGAAGGACTTGGATATCACATCTCATGCTATAGGTAGGCTCTCAGGTTTGGAAAGGGAAGGAGTTGGATATCACATTTCATGTTAGAGGAAGGATCTCAGGTTTGGTATTAGAGGCATTGAGATATCACATCTCATGCTATAGGAAGGGTCTCAGGATTGGAATGGGAAGGAGTTGGATATCACATCTCAGGCTATAGGAAGGGTCTCAGGTTTGGTATAAGCATTGAGATATCACATCTCATGCTATAGGAAGGGTCTCAGGATTGGAATGGGAAGGATTTGGATATCACATCTCATGCTAAAGGATGGGTCTCAGGTTTTTTATTAGAAACATTGAGATATCACATCTCATGCCATAGGAAGGGTTTCAGGATTGGAATGGGAAGGATTTGGATATCACATCTCATGCTAAAGGAAGGGTCTCAGTTTTGGAAGGGGAAGGATTTGGATATCATGTCTCATGTTATAGGACGGGTCCCAGGTTTGGTATTAGAAGCATTGAGATATCACATCTCATGGTATAGGAAGGGTCTCAGGATTGGAATGGGAAGGAGTTGGATATCACATCTCATCCAATAGGAAGGGTCTCAGGTTTGGAATGGGAAGGAATTGGATATCACATCTCATGTTATAGGAAGGATCTCAGGATTGGAATGGGAAGGATTTGGATATCACATCTCATGCCATAGGAAAGGTCTCAGGTTTGGTATAAGCATTGAGATATCACATCTCTGCTATCGGAAGGGTCTCAGGATTGGAATGGGAAGGAGTTGGATATACCATCTCATGTTATAGGAAGGGTCTCAGGTTTGGTATTAGAAGCATTGAGATATCACATCCCATGCTATAGGAAGGGTCTCAGGATTGGAATGGGAAGGACCTGGATATCCCATCTCATGTTATTGGATGGGTCTCAGGTGTGGTATTAGAAGCATTGAGATATTCACATCGCATGCTGTAGGAAGGGTCTCAGGTTTGGAATGGAAAGGAATTGGATATCACATCTCATGTCATAGGAAGGATCTCAGGTTTGCTATTAGAAGCATTGAGATATCACATCTCATGCTATAGGAATGGTCTCAGGATTGGAATGAGAAGGAGTTGGATATTACATTCTTGCTATAGGATGGGTCTCAGGTTTGGAATGGGAAGGAGTTGGATATCACATATGCTATAGGAAGGGCCTCAGGGTTGGAATGAGAAGGAGTTGGATATCACATCTCATGCTTTAAGACGGGTCTCAGTTTTGGTATTAGAAGCATTGAGATATCACATCTCATGCTATAGGAAGGGTCTCAGGTTTGGTATTACAAGCATTGTGATATCACAGCTCACGCTATATGAAGGGTCTCTGGTTTGGAATGGGAAGGATTTGTATATCACAACTCATGCCATAGGAAGGGTCTCAGGTTTCGTATAAGCATTGAGATATCACATCTCTGCTATCAGAAGGATCTCAGGATTGGAATGGGAAGGACTTAGATATCACATCTCATGCTATAAGGAGGGTCTCAGTTTTGATATTAGAAGCATTGAGATATCACATCTCATGCTATCGGAAGGGTCTCAGGATTGGAATGGGAAGGAGCTGGATATCACATCTCATGCTAAAGGAAGGGTCTCAGTTTTGGAAGGGGAAGGATTTGGATATCACATCTCATGTTATAGGACGGGTCTCAGGTTTGGTATTAGAAGCATTGAGATTTCACACCTCATGCTATCGGAAGGGTCTCAGGATTGGAATGGGAAGGAGCTGGATATCACATCTCATGCTATAGAAAGTGTCTGAGGATTGAAATGGGAAGGAGTTGGATATCACATCTCATGCTATAGGAAGGGTCTCAGGTTTGGTAGAAGCATTGAGATATCACATCTCATGCTATAGGAAGAGTCTCAGGATTGGAATGGGAAGGAGTTGGATATCACGTCTCATGTTATAGGAAAGGTCTCAGGTTTGGTAGTAGAAACATTGAGATATCAAATCTCATGCTATAGGAAGGGACGCAGGATTGGAATGGGACAGAGTTTTATATCACATTTCATGCTATAGGAAGGATCCAGGTTTGGTATTAGAAGCATTGAGATATCACATCTCATGCTATACGAAGGGTCTTAGATTTGGAATGGGAAGGAGTTGGATATCCCATCTCATGTTATAGGACGGGTCTAAGTTTTGTTATTAGAAGCATTGAGATTTGACATTGCATGCTGTAGGAAGGGTCTCAGGTTTGGAATGGGAAGGAATTGGATATCACATCTCATGCTATAGGAAGGGTCTCAGGTTTCGTATTAGAAGCATTGAGATATCAAGTCTCATGGTATAGGAAGGGTCTCAGAATTGGAATGGGAAGGAGTTGGATATCACATCTCAAGCTATAGGAAGGGTCTCAGGATTGGAATGGGAAGGAGTTTGATATCACATCTCATGCCATAGTATGGGTCTCAGGTTTGGTAGAAGCATTGAGATATCACATCTCAAGCTATCGGAACGGTCTCAGGATAGGATGAGTTGGATATCCCATCTCATGCTATAGGAAGGGTCTCAGGTTGGAATGGGAAGGAGTTGGATATCACATCTCATGTTATAGGAAGTGTCTCAGGATTGGAATGGGACGGAGTTTTATATCACATTTCATGCTATAGGAAGGATCCAGGTTTGGTATTAGAAGCATTGAGATATCACATCTCATGCTATACGAAGGGTCTCAGATTTGGAATGGGAAGGAGTTGGATATCCCATCTCATGTTATAGGACGGGTCTCAGGTTTGGTATTAGAAGCATTGAGATATGACATTGCATGCTGTAGGAAGGGTCTCAGGTTTGGAATGGGAAGGAATTGGATATCACATCTCATGCTATAGGAAGGGTCTCAGGTTTCGTATTAGAAGCATTGAGATATCAAGTCTCATGGTATAGGAAGGGTCTCAGAATTGGAATGGGAAGGAGTTGGATATCACATCTCAAGCTATAGGAAGGGTCTCAGGATTGGAATGGGAAGGAGTTTGATATCACATCTCATGCCATAGTATGGGTCTCAGGTTTGGTAGAAGCATTGAGATATCACATCTCATGCTATCGGAACGGTCTCAGGATAGGATGAGTTGGATATCCCATCTCATGCTATAGGAAGGCTCTCAGGTTTGGAAAGGGAAGGAGTTGGATATCACATTTCATGTTAGAGGAAGGATCTCAGGTTTGGTATTAGAGGCATTGAGATATCACATCTCATGCTATTGGAAGGGTCTCAGGATTGGAATGGGAAGGAGTTGGATATCACATCTCATGCTATAGGAAGGGTCTCAGGTTTGGAACTGGAAGGAGTTGGATATCACATCTCATGCTATAGGGAGGGTCTCAGGTTTGGAAGGTGATTTGGATATCACATCTCATGTTATAGGAAGGATCTCAGGTTTGGTATTAGAAGCATTGAGATATCACATCTCATGCTATCGGATGGGTCTCAGGATTGGAATGGGAAGAAGTTGGATATCACATCTCATGCTATAGGAAGGTTCTCAGGTTTGGAACTGGAAAGAGTTGGATATCACATCTCATGTTATAGGAAGCGTCTCAGGTTTGGTATAAGCATTGAGATATCATATGTCTGCTATTGGAAGTGTCTCAGGATTGGAATGGGAAGGAGTTGGATATCACATCTCATGCTATAGGTAGGCTCTCAGGTTTGGAAAGGGAAGGAGTTGGATATCACATTTCATGTTAGAGGAAGGATCTCAGGTTTGCTATTAGAGGCATTGAGATATCACATCTCATGCTATAGGAAGGGTCTCAGATTTGGAATGGGAAGGAGTTGGATATCCCATCTCATGTTATAGGACGGGTCTCAGGTTTGGTATTAGAAGCATTGAGATATGACATTGCATGCTGTAGGAAGGGTCTCAGGTTTGGAATGGGAAGGAATTGGATATCACATCTCATGCTATAGGAAGGGTCTCAGGTTTCGTATTAGAAGCATTGAGATATCAAGTCTCATGGTATAGGAAGGGTATCAGAATTGGAATGGGAAGGAGTTGGATATCACATCTCAAGCTATAGGAAGGGTCTCAGGATTGGAATGGGAAGGAGTTTGATATCACATCTCATGCCATAGTATGGGTCTCAGGTTTGGTAGAAGCATTGAGATATCACATCTCATGCTATCGGAACGGTCTCAGGATAGGATGAGTTGGATATCCCATCTCATGCTATAGGAAGGCTCTCAGGTTTGGAAAGGGAAGGAGTTGGATATCACATTTCATGTTAGAGGAAGGATCTCAGGTTTGGTATTAGAGGCATTGAGATATCACATCTCATGCTATTGGAAGGGTCTCAGGATTGGAATGGGAAGGAGTTGGATATCACATCTCATGCTATAGGAAGGGTCTCAGGTTTGGAACTGGAAGGAGTTGGATATCACATCTCATGCTATAGGGAGGGTCTCAGGTTTGGAAGGTGATTTGGATATCACATCTCATGTTATAGGAAGGATCTCAGGTTTGGTATTAGAAGCATTGAGATATCACATCTCATGCTATCGGATGGGTCTCAGGATTGGAATGGGAAGAAGTTGGATATCACATCTCATGCTATAGGAAGGTTCTCAGGTTTGGAACTGGAAAGAGTTGGATATCACATCTCATGTTATAGGAAGCGTCTCAGGTTTGGTATAAGCATTGAGATATCATATGTCTGCTATTGGAAGTGTCTCAGGATTGGAATGGGAAGGAGTTGGATATCACATCTCATGCTATAGGTAGGCTCTCAGGTTTGGAAAGGGAAGGAGTTGGATATCACATTTCATGTTAGAGGAAGGATCTCAGGTTTGCTATTAGAGGCATTGAGATATCACATCTCATGCTATAGGAAGGGTCTCAGGATTGGAATGGGAAGGAGTTGGATATCACATCTCATGCTATAGGAAGGGTCTCAGGTTTGGTATAAGCATTGAGATATCATATTGCATGCTGTAGGAGGGGTCTAAGGATTGGAATGGGAAGGACTTGGATATCACATCTCATGCTATAGGTAGGCTCTCAGGTTTGGAAAGGGAAGGAGTTGGATATCACATTTCATGTTAGAGGAAGGATCTCAGGTTTGGTATTAGAGGCATTGAGATATCACATCTCATGCTATAGGAAGGGTCTCAGGATTGGAATGGGAAGGAGTTGGATATCACATCTCAGGCTATAGGAAGGGTCTCAGGTTTGGTATAAGCATTGAGATATCACATCTCATGCTATAGGAAGGGTCTCAGGATTGGAATGGGAAGGATTTGGATATCACATCTCATGCTAAAGGATGGGTCTCAGGTTTTTTATTAGAAACATTGAGATATCACATCTCATGCCATAGGAAGGGTTTCAGGATTGGAATGGGAAGGATTTGGATATCACATCTCATGCTAAAGGAAGGGTCTCAGGTTTGGAAGGGGAAGGATTTGGATATCATATCTCATGTTATAGGACGGGTCCCAGGTTTGGTATTAGAAGCATTGAGATATCACATCTCATGGTATAGGAAGGGTCTCAGGATTGGAATGGGAAGGAGTGTGATATCAAATCTCATGCCATAGGAAGGGTCTCAGGTTTGGTATTAGAAGCATTGAGATATCACATCTCATGCTATAGAAAGTGTCTGAGGATTGGAATGGGAAGGAGTTGGATATCACATCTCATGCTATAGGAAGGGTCTCAGGTTTGGTAGAAGCATTGAGATATCACATCTCATGCTATAGGAAGAGTCTCAGGATTGGAATGGGAAGGAGTTGGATATCACGTCTCATGTTATAGGAAAGGTCTCAGGTTTGGTAGTAGAAACATTGAGATATCACATCTCATGCCATAGGAAGGGTCTCAGGAGTGGAATCGGCAGGAGTTGGATATCACATCTCATGTTATAGGAAGTGTCTCAGGTTTGGTATTAGAAGCACTGAGATCTCAAATCCCATGCTAAATGAAGGGACGCAGGATTGGAATGGGAAGGAGTTGGATATCACATCTCATGGTATAGGAACGGTCCGACTTTGGTATTAGAAGCATTGAGATATCACATCTCATGGAAGGGGTTCAGGATTAGAATGGGAAGGAGGTGGATATCATCTCGTGTTATAGGAAAGATCCCAGGTTTGGTAATAAGAGCATTGAGATATCACATCTCATGCTATAGGAAGGGCCTCATGATTGGAATGCGAAGGAGTTGGATATCACATCTCATGTTATAGGAAGGGACTCAGGTTTGGTATTAGAAGCACTGAGATATCAGATCTCATCCTTTAGGAAGGGACTCAAGTTTGGTATTTGAAGGAGTGAGATAATAAATCTCATCCTATCGTAAGGGTCTCAGGATTGGAATGGGAAGGAGTTGAATATCACATCTCATGCTATAGGGAGGGTCTCAGGACTGGAATGGGAAGGAGTTGGATATCACATCTCATGCTATAGGGAGGGTCTCAGGATTGGATTGGGAAGGAGTTGGATATCACATCTCATGTTATAGGAAGGGTCTCAGGATTGGAATGGGAAGAAGTTGGATATCACATCTCATGCTATTGGAAGGGTCTCAGGATTGGAATGGGAAGGAGTTGGATATCACATTTCATGCTTTAGGAAGGGTCTCAGGATTGGAATGGGAGGGAGTTGGATATCACATCTCATGCCATAGGAAGGTCTCAGGTATGGTAGAAGCATTAAGATATCACATCTCATGCTATCGGAAGGGTCTCAGGATTGGATTGGGAAGGAGTTGGATATCCCATCTCATGCTATAGGAAGGGTCATAGGTTGGAATTGGAAGGAGTTGGATATCACATCTCATGCTATCGGAAGGGTCTCAGGATTGGATTGGGAAGGAGTTGGATATCACATCTCATGCTATAGGGAGGGTCTCAGGTTTGATATTAGAAGCATTGAAATATCACATCTAATGCTATCGGAAGGGTCTCAGGATTGGATTGGGAAGGAGTTGGATATCACATCATGCAATAGGAAAGGTCTCAGGTTTGGAATGGGAAGGGTTTGGATATCACATCTCTTGCAATAGGAAGGGTCTCAG
Organism: Ambystoma mexicanum; assembly: GCF_040938575.1. NCBI lineage: Eukaryota > Metazoa > Chordata > Amphibia > Caudata > Ambystomatidae > Ambystoma > Ambystoma mexicanum. Next base: position 302,227,461 of record NC_090938.1, read on the forward strand.
GTCTGGTATTAGAAACATTGAGATATCACATCTCATGGTATAGGAAGGGTCTCAGGATTGGAATGGGAAGGAGTTGGATATCATCTCATGCTATAGGAAGGGTCTCAGGATTGGAATGGGAAGGTGTTGGATATCACTTCTCATCCTGTAGGAAGGGTCTCAGGTTTGGAATGGGAAGCATTTGGATATCACATCTCTTGCAATAGGAATGATCCAAGGTTTGGTATTAAGAGCCTTGAGATATCACATCTCATGCTATAGGAAGGGTCTCAGGTTTGGTAGAAGCATTGAGATATCACATCTCATGCTATAGCAAGGGCCTCATGATTGAAATGGGAAGGAGTTGGATATCACATCTCTTGCAATAGGAAGGGTCTCAGGTTTGTTATTAGAAACATTGAGATATCACATCTCATGCCATAGGAAGGGTCTCAGGAGTGGAATCGGCAGGAGTTGGATATCACATCTCATGTTATAGGAAGTGTCTCAGGTTTGGTATTAGAAGCACTGAGATCTCAAATCCCATGCTAAATGAAGGGACGCAGGATTGGAATGGGAAGGAGTTGGATATCACATCTCATGGTGTAGGAACGGTCCGACTTTGGTATTAGAAGCAGTGAGATATCACATCTCATGGAAGGGGTTCAGGATTGGAATGGGAAGGAGGTGGATATCACATCTCATCCAATAGGAAGGGTCTCAAGTTTGGAATGGAAAGGAATTGGATATCACATCTCATGTTATAGGAAGGATCTCAGGATTGGAATGGGAAGGATTTGGATATCACATCTCATGCCATAGGAAAGGTCTCAGGTTTGGTATAAGCATTGAGATATCACATCTCTGCTATCGGAAGGGTCTCAGGATTGGAATGGGAAGGATTTGGATATCACATCTCATGCTAAAGGATGGGTCTCAGGTTTTTTATTAGAAACATTGAGATATCACATCTCATGCCATAGGAAGGGTTTCAGGATTGGAATGGGAAGGATTTGGATATCACATCTCATGCTAAAGGAAGGGTCTCAGGTTTGGAAGGGGAAGGATTTGGATATCATATCTCATGTTATAGGACGGGTCCCAGGTTTGGTATTAGAAGCATTGAGATATCACATCTCATGGTATAGGAAGGGTCTCAGGATTGGAATGGGAAGGAGTTGGATATCACATCTCATCCAATAGGAAGGGTCTCAAGTTTGGAATGGAAAGGAATTGGATATCACATCTCATGTTATAGGAAGGATCTCAGGATTGGAATGGGAAGGATTTGGATATCACATCTCATGCCATAGGAAAGGTCTCAGGTTTGGTATAAGCATTGAGATATCACATCTCTGCTATCGGAAGGGTCTCAGGATTGGAATGGGAAGGAGTTGGATATACCATCTCATGTTATAGGAAGGGTCTCAGGTTTGGTATTAGAAGCATTGAGATATCACATCCCATGCTATAGGAAGGGTCTCAGGATTGGAATGGGAAGGACCTGGATATCCCATCTCATGTTATTGGATGGGTCTCAGGTGTGGTATTAGAAGCATTGAGATATTCACATCGCATGCTGTAGGAAGGGTCTCAGGTTTGGAATGGAAAGGAATTGGATATCACATCTCATGTCATAGGAAGGATCTCAGGTTTGCTATTAGAAGCATTGAGATATCACATCTCATGCTATAGGAATGGTCTCAGGATTGGAATGAGAAGGAGTTGGATATTACATTCTTGCTATAGGATGGGTCTCAGGTTTGGAATGGGAAGGAGTTGGATATCACATATGCTATAGGAAGGGCCTCAGGTTTGGAATGAGAAGGAGTTGGATATCACATCTCATGCTTTAAGACGGGTCTCAGTTTTGGTATTAGAAGCATTGAGATATCACATCTCATGCTATAGGAAGGGTCTCAGGTTTGGTATTACAAGCATTGTGATATCACAGCTCACGCTATAGGAAGGGTCTCTGGTTTGGAATGGGAAGGATTTGTATATCACAACTCATGCCATAGGAAGGGTCTCAGGTTTCGTATAAGCATTGAGATATCACATCTCTGCTATCAGAAGGATCTCAGGATTGGAATGGGAAGGACTTAGATATCACATCTCATGCTATAAGGAGGGTCTCAGTTTTGATATTAGAAGCATTGAGATATCACATCTCATGCTATCGGAAGGGTCTCAGGATTGGAATGGGAAGGAGCTGGGTATCACATCTCATGCTAAAGGAAGGGTCTCAGTTTTGGAAGGGGAAGGATTTGGATATCACATCTCATGTTATAGGACGGGTCTCAGGTTTGGTATTAGAAGCATTGAGATTTCACACCTCATGGTATAGGAAGGGTTTCCGGATTGGAATGGGGAGGAGTTGGATATCATATCTCATGCTATAGGAAGGGTCTCAGGATTGGAATGGGAAGGAGTGTGATATCAAATCTCATGCCATAGGAAGGGTCTCAGGTTTGGTATTAGAAGCATTGAGATATCACATCTCATGCTATAGAAAGTGTCTGAGGATTGGAATGGGAAGGAGTTGGATATCACATCTCATGCTATAGGAAGGGTCTCAGGTTTGGTAGAAGCATTGAGATATCACATCTCATGCTATAGGAAGAGTCTCAGGATTGGAATGGGAAGGAGTTGGATATCACGTCTCATGTTATAGGAAAGGTCTCAGGTTTGGTAGTAGAAACATTGAGATATCACATCTCATGCCATAGGAAGGGTCTCAGGAGTGGAATCGGCAGGAGTTGGATATCACATCTCATGTTATAGGAAGTGTCTCAGGTTTGGTATTAGAAGCACTGAGATCTCAAATCCCATGCTAAATGAAGGGACGCAGGATTGGAATGGGAAGGAGTTGGATATCACATCTCATGGTATAGGAACGGTCCGACTTTGGTATTAGAAGCATTGAGATATCACATCTCATGGAAGGTGTTCAGGATTAGAATGGGAAGGAGGTGGATATCATCTCGTGTTATAGGAAAGATCCCAGGTTTGGTAATAAGAGCATTGAGATATCACATCTCATGCTATAGGAAGGGCCTCATGATTGGAATGCGAAGGAGTTGGATATCACATCTCATGTTATAGGAAGGGACTCAGGTTTGGTATTAGAAGCACTGAGATATCAGATCTCATCCTTTAGGAAGGGACTCAAGTTTGGTATTTGAAGGAGTGAGATAATAAATCTCATCCTATCGTAAGGGTCTCAGGATTGGAATGGGAAGGAGTTGAATATCACATCTCATGCTATAGGGAGGGTCTCAGGACTGGAATGGGAAGGAGTTGGATATCACATCTCATGCTATAGGGAGGGTCTCAGGATTGGATTGGGAAGGAGTTGGATATCACATCTCATGTTATAGGAAGGGTCTCAGGATTGGAATGGGAAGAAGTTGGATATCACATCTCATGCTATTGGAAGGGTCTCAGGATTGGAATGGGAAGGAGTTGGATATCACATTTCATGCTTTAGGAAGGGTCTCAGGATTGGAATGGGAGGGAGTTGGATATCACATCTCATGCCATAGGAAGGTCTCAGGTATGGTAGAAGCATTAAGATATCACATCTCATGCTATCGGAAGGGTCTCAGGATTGGATTGGGAAGGAGTTGGATATCACATCTCATGCTATAGGGAGGGTCTCAGGTTTGATATTAGAAGCATTGAAATATCACATCTAATGCTATCGGAAGGGTCTCAGGATTGGATTGGGAAGGAGTTGGATATCACATCATGCAATAGGAAAGGTCTCAGGTTTGGAATGGGAAGGGTTTGGATATCACATCTCTTGCAATAGGAAGGGTCTCAGGTCTGGTATTAGAAACATTGAGATATCACATCTCATGGTATAGGAAGGGTCTCAGGATTGGAATGGGAAGGAGTTGGATATCATCTCATGCTATAGGAAGGGTCTCAGGATTGGAATGGGAAGGTGTTGGATATCACTTCTCATCCTGTAGGAAGGGTCTCAGGTTTGGAATGGGAAGCATTTGGATATCACATCTCTTGCAATAGGAATGATCCAAGGTTTGGTATTAAGAGCCTTGAGATATCACATCTCATGCTATAGGAAGGGTCTCAGGTTTGGTAGAAGCATTGAGATATCACATCTCATGCTATAGCAAGGGCCTCATGATTGAAATGGGAAGGAGTTGGATATCACATCTCTTGCAATAGGAAGGGTCTCAGGTTTGTTATTAGAAACATTGAGATATCACATCTCATGCCATAGGAAGGGTCTCAGGAGTGGAATCGGCAGGAGTTGGATATCACATCTCATGTTATAGGAAGTGTCTCAGGTTTGGTATTAGAAGCACTGAGATCTCAAATCCCATGCTAAATGAAGGGACGCAGGATTGGAATGGGAAGGAGTTGGATATCACATCTCATGGTGTAGGAACGGTCCGACTTTGGTATTAGAAGCAGTGAGATATCACATCTCATGGAAGGGGTTCAGGATTGGAATGGGAAGGAGGTGGATATCATCTCGTGTTATAGGAATGATCCCAGGTTTGGTAATAAGAGCATTGAGATATCACATCTCATGCTATAGGAAGGGCCACATGATTGGAATGGGAAGGAGTTGGATATCACATCTCATGTTATAGGAAGGGACTCAGGTTTAGTATTAGAAGCACTGAGATATCAGATCTCATCCTTTAGGAAGGGACTCAAGTTTGGTATTTGAAGGAGTGAGATAATAAATCTCATCCTATCGTAAGGGTCTCAGGATTGGAATGGGAAGGAGTTGAATATCACATCTCATGCTTTAGGAAGGATCTCAGGTTTGGTAGAAGCATTGAGATATCACATCTCATGCTAAAGGAAGGGTGTCAGGATTGGAATGGGAAGGAGTTGGATATCACATCTCATGCTATAGGAAGGGCCTCATGATTGGAATGGGAAGGAGTTGGATATCACATCTCAGGCTATGGGAAGGGTCAAAGGATTGGAATGGGAAGGAGTTGGATATCACATCTCATGCTATAGGGAGGGTCTCAGGATTGGATTGGGAAGGAGTTGGATATCACATCTCATGCCATAGGAAGGTCTCAGGTATGGTAGAAGCATTAAGATATCACATCTCATGCTATCGGAAGGGTCTCAGGATTTGATTGGGAAGGAGTTGGATATCCCATCTCATGCTATAGGAAGGGTCAGAGGTTGGAATTGGCAGGAGTTGGATATCACATCTCATGCTATCGGAAGGGTCTCAGGATTGGATTGGGAAGGAGTTGGATATCACATCTCATGCTATAGGGAGGGTCTCAGGTTTGATATTAGAAGCATTGAGATATCACATCTAATGCTATCGGATGGGTCTCAGGATTGGATTGGGAAGGAGTTGGATATCACATCTCATGCAATAGGAAAGGTCTCAGGTTTGGAATGGGAAGGAGTTGGATATCATCTCATGCTATAGGAAGGGTCTCAGGATTGGAATGGGAAGGTGTTGGATATCACTTCTCATCCTATAGGAAGGGTCTCAGGTTTGGTATGAGCATTGAGATATCACATCTCATGCTATCGGATGGGTCTCAGGATTGGAACGGGAAGGAGTTGGATATCACATCTCATGCTATAGGGAGGGTCTCAGGTTTGGAAGGGGATTTGGATATCACATCTCATGTTATAGGAAGGATCTCAGGTTTGGTATTAGAAGCATTGAGATATCACATCTCATGCTATCGGATGGGTCTCAGGATTGGAACGGGATGGAGTTGGATATCACATCTCATGCTATAGGAAGGGTCTTAGGTTTGGAACTGGAAGGAGTTGGATATCACATCTCATGTTATAGGAAGCGTCTCAGGTTTGGTATAAGCATTGAGATATCACATCTCTGCTATCGGAAGTGTCTCAGGATTGGAATGGGAAGGAGTTGGATATCCCATCTCATGTTATAGGACGGGTCTCAGGTTTGGTATTAGAATCATTGAGATATCACATTGCATGCTGTAGGAAGGGTCTAAGGATTGGAATGGGAAGGACTTGGATATCACATTTCATGCTACAGGTAGGCTCTCAGGTTTGGAAAGGGAAGGAGTTGGATATCACATTTCATGTTAGAGGAAGGATCTCAGGTTTGATATTAGAGGCATTGAGATATCACATCTCATGCTATAGGAAGGGTCTCAGGATTGGAATGGGAAGGAGTTGGATATCACATCTCATGCTATAGGAAGGGTCTCAGGTTTGGTATAAGCATTGAGATATCATATTGCATGCTGTAGGAAGGGTCTAAGGATTGGAATGGGAAGGACTTGGATATCACATCTCATGCTATAGGTAGGCTCTCAGGTTTGGAAAGGGAAGGAGTTGGATATCACATTTCATGTTAGAGGAAGGATCTCAGGTTTGGTATTAGAGGCATTGAGATATCACATCTCATGCTATAGGAAGGGTCTCAGGATTGGAATGGGAAGGAGTTGGATATCACATCTCATGCTATAGGAAGGGTCTCAGGTTTGGTATAAGCATTGAGATATCATATTGCATGCTGTAGGAGGGGTCTAAGGATTGGAATGGGAAGGACTTGGATATCACATCTCATGCTATAGGTAGGCTCTCAGGTTTGGAAAGGGAAGGAGTTGGATATCACATTTCATGTTAGAGGAAGGATCTCAGGTTTGGTATTAGAGACATTGAGATATCACATCTCATGCTATAGGAAGGGTCTCAGGATTGGAATGGGAAGGAGTTGGATATCACATCTCAGGCTATAGGAAGGGTCTCAGGTTTGGTATAAGCATTGAGATATCACATCTCATGCTATAGGAAGGGTCTCAGGATTGGAATGGGAAGGATTTGGATATCACATCTCATGCTAAAGGATGGGTCTCAGGTTTTTTATTAGAAACATTGAGATATCACATCTCATGCCATAGGAAGGGTTTCAGGATTGGAATGGGAAGGATTTGGATATCACATCTCATGCTAAAGGAAGGGTCTCAGGTTTGGAAGGGGAAGGATTTGGATATCATGTCTCATGTTATAGGACGGGTCCCAGGTTTGGTATTAGAAGCATTGAGATATCACATCTCATGGTATAGGAAGGGTCTCAGGATTGGAATGGGAAGGAGTTGGATATCACATCTCATCCAATAGGAAGGGTCTCAGGTTTGGAATGGGAAGGAATTGGATATCACATCTCATGTTATAGGAAGGATCTCAGGATTGGAATGGGAAGGATTTGGATATCACATCTCATGCCATAGGAAAGGTCTCAGGTTTGGTATAAGCATTGAGATATCACATCTCTGCTATCGGAAGGGTCTCAGGATTGGAATGGGAAGGAGTTGGATATACCATCTCATGTTATAGGAAGGGTCTCAGGTTTGGTATTAGAAGCATTGAGATATCACATCCCATGCTATAGGAAGGGTCTCAGGATTGGAATGGGAAGGACCTGGATATCCCATCTCATGTTATTGGATGGGTCTCAGGTGTGGTATTAGAAGCATTGAGATATTCACATCGCATGCTGTAGGAAGGGTCTCAGGTTTGGAATGGAAAGGAATTGGATATCACATCTCATGTCATAGGAAGGATCTCAGGTTTGCCATTAGAAGCATTGAGATATCACATCTCATGCTATAGGAATGGTCTCAGGATTGGAATGAGAAGGAGTTGGATATTACATTCTTGCTATAGGATGGGTCTCAGGTTTGGAATGGGAAGGAGTTGGATATCACATATGCTATAGGAAGGGCCTCAGGTTTGGGATGAGAAGGAGTTGGATATCACATCTCATGCTTTAAGACGGGTCTCAGTTTTGGTATTAGAAGCATTGAGATATCACATCTCATGCTATAGGAAGGGTCTCAGGTTTGGTATTACAAGCATTGTGATATCACAGCTCACGCTATAGGAAGGGTCTCTGGTTTGGAATGGGAAGGATTTGTATATCACAACTCATGCCATAGGAAGGGTCTCAGGTTTCGTATAAGCATTGAGATATCACATCTCTGCTATCAGAAGGATCTCAGGATTGGAATGGGAAGGACTTAGATATCACATCTCATGCTATAAGGAGGGTCTCAGTTTTGATATTAGAAGCATTGAGATATCACATCTCATGCTATCGGAAGGGTCTCAGGATTGGAATGGGAAGGAGCTGGATATCACATCTCATGCTAAAGGAAGGGTCTCAGTTTTGGAAGGGGAAGGATTTGGATATCACATCTCATGTTATAGGACGGGTCTCAGGTTTGGTATTAGAAGCATTGAGATTTCACACCTCATGCTATCGGAAGGGTCTCAGGATTGGAATGGGAAGGAGCTGGATATCACATCTCATGCTATAGAAAGTGTCTGAGGATTGAAATGGGAAGGAGTTGGATATCACATCTCATGCTATAGGAAGGGTCTCAGGTTTGGTAGAAGCATTGAGATATCACATCTCATGCTATAGGAAGAGTCTCAGGATTGGAATGGGAAGGAGTTGGATATCACGTCTCATGTTATAGGAAAGGTCTCAGGTTTGGTAGTAGAAACATTGAGATATCAAATCTCATGCTATAGGAAGGGACGCAGGATTGGAATGGGACGGAGTTTTATATCACATTTCATGCTATAGGAAGGATCCAGGTTTGGTATTAGAAGCATTGAGATATCACATCTCATGCTATACGAAGGGTCTTAGATTTGGAATGGGAAGGAGTTGGATATCCCATCTCATGTTATAGGACGGGTCTCAGGTTTGGTATTAGAAGCATTGAGATATGACATTGCATGCTGTAGGAAGGGTCTCAGGTTTGGAATGGGAAGGAATTGGATATCACATCTCATGCTATAGGAAGGGTCTCAGGTTTCGTATTAGAAGCATTGAGATATCAAGTCTCATGGTATAGGAAGGGTCTCAGAATTGGAATGGGAAGGAGTTGGATATCACATCTCAAGCTATAGGAAGGGTCTCAGGATTGGAATGGGAAGGAGTTTGATATCACATCTCATGCCATAGTATGGGTCTCAGGTTTGGTAGAAGCATTGAGATATCACATCTCAAGCTATCGGAACGGTCTCAGGATAGGATGAGTTGGATATCCCATCTCATGCTATAGGAAGGGTCTCAGGTTGGAATGGGAAGGAGTTGGATATCACATCTCATGTTATAGGAAGTGTCTCAGGATTGGAATGGGACGGAGTTTTATATCACATTTCATGCTATAGGAAGGATCCAGGTTTGGTATTAGAAGCATTGAGATATCACATCTCATGCTATACGAAGGGTCTCAGATTTGGAATGGGAAGGAGTTGGATATCCCATCTCATGTTATAGGACGGGTCTCAGGTTTGGTATTAGAAGCATTGAGATATGACATTGCATGCTGTAGGAAGGGTCTCAGGTTTGGAATGGGAAGGAATTGGATATCACATCTCATGCTATAGGAAGGGTCTCAGGTTTCGTATTAGAAGCATTGAGATATCAAGTCTCATGGTATAGGAAGGGTCTCAGAATTGGAATGGGAAGGAGTTGGATATCACATCTCAAGCTATAGGAAGGGTCTCAGGATTGGAATGGGAAGGAGTTTGATATCACATCTCATGCCATAGTATGGGTCTCAGTTTTGGTAGAAGCATTGAGATATCACATCTCATGCTATCGGAACGGTCTCAGGATAGGATGAGTTGGATATCCCATCTCATGCTATAGGAAGGCTCTCAGGTTTGGAAAGGGAAGGAGTTGGATATCACATTTCATGTTAGAGGAAGGATCTCAGGTTTGGTATTAGAGGCATTGAGATATCACATCTCATGCTATTGGAAGGGTCTCAGGATTGGAATGGGAAGGAGTTGGATATCACATCTCATGCTATAGGAAGGGTCTCAGGTTTGGAACTGGAAGGAGTTGGATATCACATCTCATGCTATAGGGAGGGTCTCAGGTTTGGAAGGTGATTTGGATATCACATCTCATGTTATAGGAAGGATCTCAGGTTTGGTATTAGAAGCATTGAGATATCACATCTCATGCTATCGGATGGGTCTCAGGATTGGAATGGGAAGAAGTTGGATATCACATCTCATGCTATAGGAAGGTTCTCAGGTTTGGAACTGGAAAGAGTTGGATATCACATCTCATGTTATAGGAAGCGTCTCAGGTTTGGTATAAGCATTGAGATATCATATGTCTGCTATTGGAAGTGTCTCAGGATTGGAATGGGAAGGAGTTGGATATCACATCTCATGCTATAGGTAGGCTCTCAGGTTTGGAAAGGGAAGGAGTTGGATATCACATTTCATGTTAGAGGAAGGATCTCAGGTTTGCTATTAGAGGCATTGAGATATCACATCTCATGCTATAGGAAGGGTCTCAGGATTGGAATGGGAAGGAGTTGGATATCACATCTCATGCTATAGGAAGGGTCTCAGGTTTGGTATAAGCATTGAGATATCATATTGCATGCTGTAGGAGGGGTCTAAGGATTGGAATGGGAAGGACTTGGATATCACATCTCATGCTATAGGTAGGCTCTCAGGTTTGGAAAGGGAAGGAGTTGGATATCACATTTCATGTTAGAGGAAGGATCTCAGGTTTGGTATTAGAGGCATTGAGATATCACATCTCATGCTATAGGAAGGGTCTCAGGATTGGAATGGGAAGGAGTTGGATATCACATCTCAGGCTATAGGAAGGGTCTCAGGTTTGGTATAAGCATTGAGATATCACATCTCATGCTATAGGAAGGGTCTCAGGATTGGAATGGGAAGGATTTGGATATCACATCTCATGCTAAAGGATGGGTCTCAGGTTTTTTATTAGAAACATTGAGATATCACATCTCATGCCATAGGAAGGGTTTCAGGATTGGAATGGGAAGGATTTGGATATCACATCTCATGCTAAAGGAAGGGTCTCAGGTTTGGAAGGGGAAGGATTTGGATATCATATCTCATGTTATAGGACGGGTCCCAGGTTTGGTATTAGAAGCATTGAGATATCACATCTCATGGTATAGGAAGGGTCTCAGGATTGGAATGGGAAGGAGTTGGATATCACATCTCATCCAATAGGAAGGGTCTCAAGTTTGGAATGGAAAGGAATTGGATATCACATCTCATGTTATAGGAAGGATCTCAGGATTGGAATGGGAAGGATTTGGATATCACATCTCATGCCATAGGAAAGGTCTCAGGTTTGGTATAAGCATTGAGATATCACATCTCTGCTATCGGAAGGGTCTCAGGATTGGAATGGGAAGGAGTTGGATATACCATCTCATGTTATAGGAAGGGTCTCAGGTTTGGTATTAGAAGCATTGAGATATCACATCCCATGCTATAGGAAGGGTCTCAGGATTGGAATGGGAAGGACCTGGATATCCCATCTCATGTTATTGGATGGGTCTCAGGTGTGGTATTAGAAGCATTGAGATATTCACATCGCATGCTGTAGGAAGGGTCTCAGGTTTGGAATGGAAAGGAATTGGATATCACATCTCATGTCATAGGAAGGATCTCAGGTTTGCTATTAGAAGCATTGAGATATCACATCTCATGCTATAGGAATGGTCTCAGGATTGGAATGAGAAGGAGTTGGATATTACATTCTTGCTATAGGATGGGTCTCAGGTTTGGAATGGGAAGGAGTTGGATATCACATATGCTATAGGAAGGGCCTCAGGTTTGGAATGAGAAGGAGTTGGATATCACATCTCATGCTTTAAGACGGGTCTCAGTTTTGGTATTAGAAGCATTGAGATATCACATCTCATGCTATAGGAAGGGTCTCAGGTTTGGTATTACAAGCATTGTGATATCACAGCTCACGCTATAGGAAGGGTCTCTGGTTTGGAATGGGAAGGATTTGTATATCACAACTCATGCCATAGGAAGGGTCTCAGGTTTCGTATAAGCATTGAGATATCACATCTCTGCTATCAGAAGGATCTCAGGATTGGAATGGGAAGGACTTAGATATCACATCTCATGCTATAAGGAGGGTCTCAGTTTTGATATTAGAAGCATTGAGATATCACATCTCATGCTATCGGAAGGGTCTCGGGATTGGAATGGGAAGGAGCTGGGTATCACATCTCATGCTAAAGGAAGGGTCTCAGTTTTGGAAGGGGAAGGATTTGGATATCACATCTCATGTTATAGGACGGGTCTCAGGTTTGGTATTAGAAGCATTGAGATTTCACACCTCATGGTATAGGAAGGGTTTCCGGATTGGAATGGGGAGGAGTTGGATATCATATCTCATGCTATAGGAAGGGTCTCAGGATTGGAATGGGAAGGAGTGTGATATCAAATCTCATGCCATAGGAAGGGTCTCAGGTTTGGTATTAGAAGCATTGAGATATCACATCTCATGCTATAGAAAGTGTCTGAGGATTGGAATGGGAAGGAGTTGGATATCACATCTCATGCTATAGGAAGGGTCTCAGGTTTGGTAGAAGCATTGAGATATCACATCTCATGCTATAGGAAGAGTCTCAGGATTGGAATGGGAAGGAGTTGGATATCACGTCTCATGTTATAGGAAAGGTCTCAGGTTTGGTAGTAGAAACATTGAGATATCACATCTCATGCCATAGGAAGGGTCTCAGGAGTGGAATCGGCAGGAGTTGGATATCACATCTCATGTTATAGGAAGTGTCTCAGGTTTGGTATTAGAAGCACTGAGATCTCAAATCCCATGCTAAATGAAGGGACGCAGGATTGGAATGGGAAGGAGTTGGATATCACATCTCATGGTATAGGAACGGTCCGACTTTGGTATTAGAAGCATTGAGATATCACATCTCATGGAAGGGGTTCAGGATTAGAATGGGAAGGAGGTGGATATCATCTCGTGTTATAGGAAAGATCCCAGGTTTGGTAATAAGAGCATTGAGATATCACATCTCATGCTATAGGAAGGGCCTCATGATTGGAATGCGAAGGAGTTGGATATCACATCTCATGTTATAGGAAGGGACTCAGGTTTGGTATTAGAAGCACTGAGATATCAGATCTCATCCTTTAGGAAGGGACTCAAGTTTGGTATTTGAAGGAGTGAGATAATAAATCTCATCCTATCGTAAGGGTCTCAGGATTGGAATGGGAAGGAGTTGAATATCACATCTCATGCTATAGGGAGGGTCTCAGGACTGGAATGGGAAGGAGTTGGATATCACATCTCATGCTATAGGGAGGGTCTCAGGATTGGATTGGGAAGGAGTTGGATATCACATCTCATGTTATAGGAAGGGTCTCAGGATTGGAATGGGAAGAAGTTGGATATCACATCTCATGCTATTGGAAGGGTCTCAGGATTGGAATGGGAAGGAGTTGGATATCACATTTCATGCTTTAGGAAGGGTCTCAGGATTGGAATGGGAGGGAGTTGGATATCACATCTCATGCCATAGGAAGGTCTCAGGTATGGTAGAAGCATTAAGATATCACATCTCATGCTATCGGAAGGGTCTCAGGATTGGATTGGGAAGGAGTTGGATATCCCATCTCATGCTATAGGAAGGGTCATAGGTTGGAATTGGAAGGAGTTGGATATCACATCTCATGCTATCGGAAGGGTCTCAGGATTGGATTGGGAAGGAGTTGGATATCACATCTCATGCTATAGGGAGGGTCTCAGGTTTGATATTAGAAGCATTGAAATATCACATCTAATGCTATCGGAAGGGTCTCAGGATTGGATTGGGAAGGAGTTGGATATCACATCATGCAATAGGAAAGGTCTCAGGTTTGGAATGGGAAGGGTTTGGATATCACATCTCTTGCAATAGGAAGGGTCTCAGGTCTGGTATTAGAAACATTGAGATATCACATCTCATGGTATAGGAAGGGTCTCAGGATTGGAATGGGAAGGAGTTGGATATCATCTCATGCTATAGGAAGGGTCTCAGGATTGGAATGGGAAGGTGTTGGATATCACTTCTCATCCTGTAGGAAGGGTCTCAGGTTTGGAATGGGAAGCATTTGGATATCACATCTCTTGCAATAGGAATGATCCAAGGTTTGGTATTAAGAGCCTTGAGATATCACATCTCATGCTATAGGAAGGGTCTCAGGTTTGGTAGAAGCATTGAGATATCACATCTCATGCTATAGCAAGGGCCTCATGATTGAAATGGGAAGGAGTTGGATATCACATCTCTTGCAATAGGAAGGGTCTCAGGTTTGTTATTAGAAACATTGAGATATCACATCTCATGCCATAGGAAGGGTCTCAGGAGTGGAATCGGCAGGAGTTGGATATCACATCTCATGTTATAGGAAGTGTCTCAGGTTTGGTATTAGAAGCACTGAGATCTCAAATCCCATGCTAAATGAAGGGACGCAGGATTGGAATGGGAAGGAGTTGGATATCACATCTCATGGTGTAGGAACGGTCTGACTTTGGTATTAGAAGCAGTGAGATATCACATCTCATGGAAGGGGTTCAGGATTGGAATGGGAAGGAGGTGGATATCATCTCGTGTTATAGGAATGATCCCAGGTTTGGTAATAAGAGCATTGAGATATCACATCTCATGCTATAGGAAGGGCCACATGATTGGAATGGGAAGGAGTTGGATATCACATCTCATGTTATAGGAAGGGACTCAGGTTTGGTATTAGAAGCACTGAGATATCAGATCTCATCCTTTAGGAAGGGACTCAAGTTTGGTATTTGAAGGAGTGAGATAATAAATCTCATCCTATCGTAAGGGTCTCAGGATTGGAATGGGAAGGAGTTGAATATCACATCTCATGCTTTAGGAAGGATCTCAGGTTTGGTAGAAGCATTGAGATATCACATCTCATGCTAAAGGAAGGGTGTCAGGATTGGAATGGGAAGGAGTTGGATATCACATCTCATGCTATAGGAAGGGCCTCATGATTGGAATGGGAAGGAGTTGGATATCACATCTCAGGCTATGGGAAGGGTCAAAGGATTGGAATGGGAAGGAGTTGGATATCACATCTCATGCTATAGGGAGGGTCTCAGGATTGGATTGGGAAGGAGTTGGATATCACATCTCATGCCATAGGAAGGTCTCAGGTATGGTAGAAGCATTAAGATATCATATCTCATGCTATCGGAAGGGTCTCAGGATTTGATTGGGAAGGAGTTGGATATCCCATCTCATGCTATAGGAAGGGTCAGAGGTTGGAATTGGCAGGAGTTGGATATCACATCTCATGCTATCGGAAGGGTCTCAGGATTGGATTGGGAAGGAGTTGGATATCACATCTCATGCTATAGGGAGGGTCTCAGGTTTGATATTAGAAGCATTGAGATATCACATCTAATGCTATCGGATGGGTCTCAGGATTGGATTGGGAAGGAGTTGGATATCACATCTCATGCAATAGGAAAGGTCTCAGGTTTGCAATGGGAAGGAGTTGGATATCATCTCATGCTATAGGAAGGGTCTCAGGATTGGAATGGGAAGGTGTTGGATATCACTTCTCATCCTATAGGAAGGGTCTCAGGTTTGGTATGAGCATTGAGATATCACATCTCATGCTATCGGATGGGTCTCAGGATTGGAACGGGAAGGAGTTGGATATCACATCTCATGCTATAGGGAGGGTCTCAGGTTTGGAAGGGGATTTGGATATCACATCTCATGTTATAGGAAGGATCTCAGGTTTGGTATTAGAAGCATTGAGATATCACATCTCATGCTATCGGATGGGTCTCAGGATTGGAACGGGATGGAGTTGGATATCACATCTCATGCTATAGGAAGGGTCTTAGGTTTGGAACTGGAAGGAGTTGGATATCACATCTCATGTTATAGGAAGCGTCTCAGGTTTGGTATAAGCATTGAGATATCACATCTCTGCTATCGGAAGTGTCTCAGGATTGGAATGGGAAGGAGTTGGATATCCCATCTCATGTTATAGGACGGGTCTCAGGTTTGGTATTAGAATCATTGAGATATCACATTGCATGCTGTAGGAAGGGTCTAAGGATTGGAATGGGAAGGACTTGGATATCACATTTCATGCTACAGGTAGGCTCTCAGGTTTGGAAAGGGAAGGAGTTGGATATCACATTTCATGTTAGAGGAAGGATCTCAGGTTTGATATTAGAGGCATTGAGATATCACATCTCATGCTATAGGAAGGGTCTCAGGATTGGAATGGGAAGGAGTTGGATATCACATCTCATGCTATAGGAAGGGTCTCAGGTTTGGTATAAGCATTGAGATATCATATTGCATGCTGTAGGAAGGGTCTAAGGATTGGAATGGGAAGGACTTGGATATCACATCTCATGCTATAGGTAGGCTCTCAGGTTTGGAAAGGGAAGGAGTTGGATATCACATTTCATGTTAGAGGAAGGATCTCAGGTTTGGTATTAGAGGCATTGAGATATCACATCTCATGCTATAGGAAGGGTCTCAGGATTGGAATGGGAAGGAGTTGGATATCACATCTCATGCTATAGGAAGGGTCTCAGGTTTGGTATAAGCATTGAGATATCATATTGCATGCTGTAGGAGGGGTCTAAGGATTGGAATGGGAAGGACTTGGATATCACATCTCATGCTATAGGTAGGCTCTCAGGTTTGGAAAGGGAAGGAGTTGGATATCACATTTCATGTTAGAGGAAGGATCTCAGGTTTGGTATTAGAGGCATTGAGATATCACATCTCATGCTATAGGAAGGGTCTCAGGATTGGAATGGGAAGGAGTTGGATATCACATCTCAGGCTATAGGAAGGGTCTCAGGTTTGGTATAAGCATTGAGATATCACATCTCATGCTATAGGAAGGGTCTCAGGATTGGAATGGGAAGGATTTGGATATCACATCTCATGCTAAAGGATGGGTCTCAGGTTTTTTATTAGAAACATTGAGATATCACATCTCATGCCATAGGAAGGGTTTCAGGATTGGAATGGGAAGGATTTAGATATCACATCTCATGCTAAAGGAAGGGTCTCAGGTTTGGAAGGGAAAGGATTTGGATATCATGTCTCATGTTATAGGACGGGTCCCAGGTTTGGTATTAGAAGCATTGAGATATCACATCTCATGGTATAGGAAGGGTCTCAGGATTGGAATGGGAAGGAGTTGGATATCACATCTCATCCAATAGGAAGGGTCTCAGGTTTGGAATGGGAAGGAATTGGATATCACATCTCATGTTATAGGAAGGATCTCAGGATTGGAATGGGAAGGATTTGGATATCACATCTCATGCCATAGGAAAGGTCTCAGGTTTGGTATAAGCATTGAGATATCACATCTCTGCTATCGGAAGGGTCTCAGGATTGGAATGGGAAGGAGTTGGATATACCATCTCATGTTATAGGAAGGGTCTCAGGTTTGGTATTAGAAGCATTGAGATATCACATCCCATGCTATAGGAAGGGTCTCAGGATTGGAATGGGAAGGACCTGGATATCCCATCTCATGTTATTGGATGGGTCTCAGGTGTGGTATTAGAAGCATTGAGATATTCACATCGCATGCTGTAGGAAGGGTCTCAGGTTTGGAATGGAAAGGAATTGGATATCACATCTCATGTCATAGGAAGGATCTCAGGTTTGCTATTAGAAGCATTGAGATATCACATCTCATGCTATAGGAATGGTCTCAGGATTGGAATGAGAAGGAGTTGGATATTACATTCTTGCTATAGGATGGGTCTCAGGTTTGGAATAGGAAGGAGTTGGATATCACATATGCTATAGGAAGGGCCTCAGGTTTGGAATGAGAAGGAGTTGGATATCACATCTCATGCTTTAAGACGGGTCTCAGTTTTGGTATTAGAAGCATTGAGATATCACATCTCATGCTATAGGAAGGGTCTCAGGTTTGGTATTACAAGCATTGTGATATCACAGCTCACGCTATAGGAAGGGTCTCTGGTTTGGAATGGGAAGGATTTGTATATCACAACTCATGCCATAGGAAGGGTCTCAGGTTTCGTATAAGCATTGAGATATCACATCTCTGCTATCAGAAGGATCTCAGGATTGGAATGGGAAGGACTTAGATATCACATCTCATGCTATAAGGAGGGTCTCAGTTTTGATATTAGAAGCATTGAGATATCACATCTCATGCTATCGGAAGGGTCTCAGGATTGGAATGGGAAGGAGCTGGATATCACATCTCATGCTAAAGGAAGGGTCTCAGTTTTGGAAGGGGAAGGATTTGGATATCACATCTCATGTTATAGGACGGGTCTCAGGTTTGGTATTAGAAGCATTGAGATTTCACACCTCATGCTATCGGAAGGGTCTCAGGATTGGAATGGGAAGGAGCTGGATATCACATCTCATGCTATAGAAAGTGTCTGAGGATTGGAATGGGAAGGAGTTGGATATCACATCTCATGCTATAGGAAGGGTCTCAGGTTTGGTAGAAGCATTGAGATATCACATCTCATGCTATAGGTAGAGTCTCAGGATTGGAATGGGAAGGAGTTGGATATCACGTCTCATGTTATAGGAAAGGTCTCAGGTTTGGTAGTAGAAACATTGAGATATCAAATCTCATGCTATAGGAAGGGACGCAGGATTGGAATGGGACGGAGTTTTATATCACATTTCATGCTATAGGAAGGATCCAGGTTTGGTATTAGAAGCATTGAGATATCACATCTCATGCTATACGAAGGGTCTTAGATTTGGAATGGGAAGGAGTTGGATATCCCATCTCATGTTATAGGACGGGTCTCAGGTTTGGTATTAGAAGCATTGAGATATGACATCGCATGCTGTAGGAAGGGTCTCAGGTTTGGAATGGGAAGGAATTGGATATCACATCTCATGCTATAGGAAGGGTCTCAGGTTTCGTATTAGAAGCATTGAGATATCATGTCTCATGGTATAGGAAGGGTCTCAGAATTGGAATGGGAAGGAGTTGGATATCACATCTCAAGCTATAGGAAGGGTCTCAGGATTGGAATGGGAAGGTGTTTGATATCACATCTCATGCCATAGTATGGGTCTCAGGTTTGGTAGAAGCATTGAGATATCACATCTCAAGCTATCGGAACGGTCTCAGGATAGGATGAGTTGGATATCCCATCTCATGCTATAGGAAGGGTCTCAGGTTGGAATGGGAAGGAGTTGGATATCACATCTCATGTTATAGGAAGTGTCTCAGGATTGGAATGGGACGGAGTTTTATATCACATTTCATGCTATAGGAAGGATCCAGGTTTGGTATTAGAAGCATTGAGATATCACATCTCATGCTATACGAAGGGTCTCAGATTTGGAATGGGAAGGAGTTGGATATCCCATCTCATGTTATAGGACGGGTCTCAGGTTTGGTATTAGAAGCATTGAGATATGACATCGCATGCTGTAGGAAGGGTCTCAGGTTTGGAATGGGAAGGAATTGGATATCACATCTCATGCTATAGGAAGGGTCTCAGGTTTCGTATTAGAAGCATTGAGATATCAAGTCTCATGGTATAGGAAGGGTCTCAGAATTGGAATGGGAAGGAGTTGGATATCACATCTCAAGCTATAGGAAGGGTCTCAGGATTGGAATGGGAAGGAGTTTGATATCACATCTCATGCCATAGTATGGGTCTCAGGTTTGGTAGAAGCATTGAGATATCACATCTCATGCTATCGGAACGGTCTCAGGATAGGATGAGTTGGATATCCCATCTCATGCTATAGGAAGGCTCTCAGGTTTGGAAAGGGAAGGAGTTGGATATCACATTTCATGTTAGAGGAAGGATCTCAGGTTTGGTATTAGAGGCATTGAGATATCACATCTCATGCTATTGGAAGGGTCTCAGGATTGGAATGGGAAGGAGTTGGATATCACATCTCATGCTATAGGAAGGGTCTCAGGTTTGGAACTGGAAGGAGTTGGATATCACATCTCATGCTATAGGGAGGGTCTCAGGTTTGGAAGGTGATTTGGATATCACATCTCATGTTATAGGAAGGATCTCAGGTTTGGTATTAGAAACATTGAGATATCACATCTCATGCTATCGGATGGGTCTCAGGATTGGAATGGGAAGAAGTTGGATATCACATCTCATGCTATAGGAAGGTTCTCAGGTTTGGAACTGGAAAGAGTTGGATATCACATCTCATGTTATAGGAAGCGTCTCAGGTTTGGTATAAGCATTGAGATATCATATGTCTGCTATTGGAAGTGTCTCAGGATTGGAATGGGAAGGAGTTGGATATCACATCTCATGCTATAGGTAGGCTCTCAGGTTTGGAAAGGGAAGGAGTTGGATATCACATTTCATGTTAGAGGAAGGATCTCAGGTTTGGTATTAGAGGCATTGAGATATCACATCTCATTCTATAGGAAGGGTCTCAGGATTGGAATGGGAAGGAGTTGGATATCACATCTCATGCTATAGGAAGGGTCTCAGGTTTGGTATAAGCATTGAGATATCACATCGCATGCTGTAGAAAGGGTCTAAGGATTGGAATGGGAAGGACTTGGATATCACATCTCATGCTATAGGTAGGCTCTCAGGTTTGGAAAGGGAAGGAGTTGGATATCACATTTCATGTTAGAGGAAGGATCTCAGGTTTGGTATTAGAGGCATTGAGATATCACATCTCATGCTATAGGAAGGGTCTCAATATTGGAATGGGAAGGAGTTGGATATCACATCTCATGCTATAGGAAGGGTCTCAGGTTTGGTATAAGCATTGACATATCACATCTCATGCTATAGGAACGGTCTCAGGATTGGAATGGGAAGGAGTTGGATATCACATCTCAAGCTATAGGAAGGGTCTCAGTATTGGAGTGGGAAGGAGTTGGATATCCCATCTCATTTTATAGGAAGGATCTCAGGATTGGAATGGGAAGGATTTGGATATCACATCTCTTGCTTTAGGAAGGGTCTCAGGTTTTTTATTAGAAACATTGAGATATCACATCTCATGCTATAGGAAGGGTCTCAGGTTGGAATGGGAAGGAGTTGGATATCACATCTCAAGCTATAGGAAGGGTCTCAGGTTTGGTATTAGAAGCATTGAGATATCAAGTCTCATGGTATAAAAAGGGTCTCAGAATTGGAATGGGAAGGAGTTGGGTATCACATCTCAAGCTATAGGAAGGGTCTCAGGATTGGAATGGGAAGGAGTTGTATATGACATCTCATGCCATAGGAAAGGTTTCAGGTTTAGTATAAGCATTGAGATATCCTATCTCTGCTATCGGAAGGGTCTCAGGATTGGAATGGGAAAGAGTTGGATATCCCATCTCATGTTATAGGAAGGGTCTCAGGTTTGGTATTAGAAGCATTGAGATACCAACTCTCATGCTATAGGAAGGGTCTCAGGATTGGAATCGGAAGGACTTGGATATCCCATCTCATGTTATTGGACGGGTCTCAGGTGTGGTATTAGAAGCATTGGGATATCACATTGCATGCTGTAGGAAGGGTCTCAGGTTTGGAATGGGAAGGAATTGGATATCACATCTCATGTCATAGGAAGGATCTCAGGTTTGCTATTAGAAGCATTGAGATATCACATCTCATGCTATAGGAAGGGTCTCAGGTTTGGAATGGGAAGGATTTGTATATCACATCTCTTGCTATAGGAAGGGTCTCAGGTTTGGTAGAAGCATTGAGATATCACATCTCATGCTATAGGAAGGGTCCCAGGATTGGAATGGGAAGGAGTAGTATATGACATCTCATGTCATAGGAAGGGTCTCAGGTTTGGTATAAGCATTGATATATCACATCTCTGCTATCGGAAGGGTCTCGGGATTGGAATGGGAAGGAGTTGGATATCCTATCTCATGTTATAGGAAGGGTCTCAGGTTTGGTATTAGAAGCATTGAGATATCACAACTCATGTTATAGGAAGGGTTTCAGGATTGGAATGGGAAGGACTTGGATATCACATCTCATGCTATAGGGAGGGTCTCAGGTTTCATATTAGAATCATTGAGATATCACATCTCATGCTATCGGAAGGGTCTCAGGATTGGAATGGGAAGAAGTTGGATATCACATCTCATGCTAAAGGAAGGGTCTCAGGCTTGGAAGGGGAAGGATTAGGACATTACATCTCATGTTATAGGAAGGGTCTCAGGTTTAGTATTAGAAGCATTGAGATATCACAACTCATGGTGTAGGAAGGGTCTCAGGATTGGATTGGGAAGGAGTTGGATATCCCATCTCATGCTATAGGAAGGGTCTCAGGTTTGGTATTAGAAGCATTGAGATATCACATCTCATGCTATAGGAAGGGTCTCAGGTTTCGTATTAGAAGCATTGAGATATCAAGTCTCATGGTATAGGAAGGGTCTTAGAATTGGAATGGGAATGAGTTGGATATCACATCCCAAGCTATAGGAAGGGTCTCAGGATTGGAATGGGAAGGAGTTTGATATCACATCTCATGCCATAATATGGGTCTCAGGTTTGGTAGAAGCATTGAAATATCACATCTCATGCTATCTGAAGGGTCTCAGGATTGGATTTGGATGGAGTTGGATATCCCATCTCATGCTATAGGAAGGGTCTCAGGTTGGAATGGGAAGGAGTTGGATTTCACATCTCATGTTATAGGAAGGGTCTCAGGTTTGGTATTAGAGGCATTGAGATATCACATCTCATGCTATCGGAAGGGTCTCAAGATTGGAATGGGAAGGAGTTGGATATCACATCTCATGCTATAGGAAGGCTCTCAGGTTTGGAAAGGGAAGGAGTTGGATATCACATTTCATGTTAGAGGAAGGATCTCAGGTTTGGTATTAGAGGCATTGAGATATCACATCTCATGCTATCGGAAGGGTCTCAGGTTTGGAACTGGAAGGAGTTGGATATCACATCTCATGCTATAGGGAGGGTCTCAGGTTTGGAAGGGGATTTGGATATCACATCTCATGTTATAGGAAGGATCTCAGGTTTGGTATTAGAAGCATTGAGATATCACATCTCATGCTATCGGATGGGACTCAGGATTGGAATGGGAAGGAGTTGGATATCACATCTCATGCTATAGGAAGGGTCTCAGGTTTGGAACTGGAAGGAGTTGGATATCACATCTCATGTTAAGGGAAGTGTCTCAGGTTTGGTATAAGCATTGAGATATCACATCTCTGCTATCGGAAGTGTCTCAGGATTGGAATGGGAAGGAGTTGGATATCCCATCTCATGTTATAGGACGGGTCTCAGGTTTGGTATTAGAATCATTGAGATATCACATTGCATGCTTTAGGAAGGGTCTAAGGATTGAAATGGGAAGGACTTGGATATCACATCTCATGCTATAGGTAGGCTCTCAGGTTTGGAAAGGGAAGGAGTTGGATATCACATTTCATGTTAGAGGAAGGATCTCAGGTTTGGTATTAGAGGCATTGAGATATCACATCTCATGCTATAGGAAGGGTCTCAGGATTGGAATGGGAAGGAGTTGGATATCACATCTCATGCTATAGGAAGGGTCTCAGGTTTGGTATAAGCATTGAGATATCATATTGCATGCTGTAGGAGGGGTCTAAGGATTGGAATGGGAAGGACTTGGATATCACATCTCATGCTATAGGTAGGCTCTCAGGTTTGGAAAGGGAAGGAGTTGGATATCACATTTCATGTTAGAGGAAGGATCTCAGGTTTGGTATTAGAGGCATTGAGATATCACATCTCATGCTATAGGAAGGGTCTCAGGATTGGAATGGGAAGGAGTTGGATATCACATCTCAGGCTATAGGAAGGGTCTCGGGTTTGGTATAAGCATTGAGATATCACATCTCATGCTATAGGAAGGGTCTCAGGATTGGAATGGGAAGGATTTGGATATCACATCTCATGCTAAAGGATGGGTCTCAGGTTTTTTATTAGAAACATTGAGATATCACATCTCATGCCATAGGAAGGGTTTCAGGATTGGAATGGGAAGGATTTGGATATCACATCTCATGCTAAAGGAAGGGTCTCAGGTTTGGAAGGGGAAGGATTTGGATATCATATCTCATGTTATAGGACGGGTCCCAGGTTTGGTATTAGAAGCATTGAGATATCACATCTCATGGTATAGGAAGGGTCTCAGGATTGGAATGGGAAGGAGTTGGATATCACATCTCATCCAATAGGAAGGGTCTCAGGTTTGGAATGGAAAGGAATTGGATATCACATCTCATGTTATAGGAAGGATCTCAGGATTGGAATGGGAAGGATTTGGATATCACATCTCATGCCATAGGAAAGGTCTCAGGTTTGGTATAAGCATTGAGATATCACATCTCTGCTATCGGAAGGGTCTCAGGATTGGAATGGGAAGGAGTTGGATATACCATCTCATGTTATAGGAAGGGTCTCAGGTTTGGTATTAGAAGCATTGAGATATCACATCCCATGCTATAGGAAGGGTCTCAGGATTGGAATGGGAAGGACCTGGATATCCCATCTCATGTTATTGGATGGGTCTCAGGTGTGGTATTAGAAGCATTGAGATATTCACATCGCATGCTGTAGGAAGGGTCTCAGGTTTGGAATGGAAAGGAATTGGATATCACATCTCATGTCATAGGAAGGATCTCAGGTTTGCTATTAGAAGCATTGAGATATCACATCTCATGCTATAGGAATGGTCTCAGGATTGGAATGAGAAGGAGTTGGATGTTACATTCTTGCTATAGGATGGGTCTCAGGTTTGGAATGGGAAGGAGTTGGATATCACATATGCTATAGGAAGGGCTTCAGGTTTGGAATGAGAAGGAGTTGGATATCACATCTCATCCTTTAAGACGGGTCTCAGTTTTGGTATTAGAAGCATTGAGATATCACATCTCATGCTATAGGAAGGGTCTCAGGTTTGGTATTACAAGCATTGTGATATCACAGCTCACGCTATAGGAAGGGTCTCTGGTTTGGAATGGGAAGGATTTGTATATCACAACTCATGCCATAGGAAGGGTCTCAGGTTTCGTATAAGCATTGAGATATCACATCTCTGCTATCAGAAGGATCTCAGGATTGGAATGGGAAGGACTTAGATATCACATCTCATGCTATAAGGAGGGTCTCAGTTTTGATATTAGAAGCATTGAGATATCACATCTCATGCTATCGGAAGGGTCTCAGGATTGGAATGGGAAGGAGCTGGATATCACATCTCATGCTAAAGGAAGGGTCTCAGTTTTGGAAGGGGAAGGATTTGGATATCACATCTCATGTTATAGGACGGGTCTCAGGTTTGGTATTAGAAGCATTGAGATTTCACACCTCATGGTATAGGAAGGGTTTCCGGATTGGAATGGGGAGGAGTTGGATATCATATCTCATGCTATAGGAAGGGTCTCAGGATTGGAATGGGAAGGAGTGTGATATCAAATCTCATGCCATAGGAAGGGTCTCAGGTTTGGTATTAGAAGCATTGAGATATCACATCTCATGCTATAGAAAGTGTCTGAGGATTGGAATGGGAAGGAGTTGGATATCACATCTCATGCTATAGGAAGGGTCTCAGGTTTGGTAGAAGCATTGAGATATCACATCTCATGCTATAGGAAGAGTCTCAGGATTGGAATGGGAAGGAGTTGGATATCACGTCTCATGTTATAGGAAAGGTCTCAGGTTTGGTAGTAGAAACATTGAGATATCAAATCTCATGCTATAGGAAGGGACGCAGGATTGGAATGGGACGGAGTTTTATATCACATTTCATGCTATAGGAAGGATCCAGGTTTGGTATTAGAAGCATTGAGATATCACATCTCATGCTATACGAAGGGTCTTAGATTTGGAATGGGAAGGAGTTGGATATCCCATCTCATGTTATAGGACGGGTCTCAGGTTTGGTATTAGAAGCATTGAGATATGACATCGCATGCTGTAGGAAGGGTCTCAGGTTTGGAATGGGAAGGAATTGGATATCACATCTCATGCTATAGGAAGGGTCTCAGGTTTCGTATTAGAAGCATTGAGATATCAAGTCTCATGGTATAGGAAGGGTCTCAGAATTGGAATGGGAAGGAGTTGGATATCACATCTCAAGCTATAGGAAGGGTCTCAGGATTGGAATGGGAAGGAGTTTGATATCACATCTCATGCCATAGTATGGGTCTCAGGTTTGGTAGAAGCATTGAGATATCACATCTCATGCTATCGGAACGGTCTCAGGATAGGATGAGTTGGATATCCCATCTCATGCTATGGGAGGTTCTCAGGTTGGAATGGGAAGGAGTTGGATATCACATCTCATGTTATAGGAAGTGTCTCAGGATTGGAATGGGACGGAGTTTTATATCACATTTCATGCTATAGGAAGGATCCAGGTTTGGTATTAGAAGCATTGAGATATCACATCTCATGCTATACGAAGGGTCTCAGATTTGGAATGGGAAGGAGTTGGATATCCCATCTCATGTTATAGGACGGGTCTCAGGTTTGGTATTAGAAGCATTGAGATATGACATCGCATGCTGTAGGAAGGGTCTCAGGTTTGGAATGGGAAGGAATTGGATATCACATCTCATGCTATAGGAAGGGTCTCAGGTTTCGTATTAGAAGCATTGAGATATCAAGTCTCATGGTATAGGAAGGGTCTCAGAATTGGAATGGGAAGGAGTTGGATATCACATCTCAAGCTATAGGAAGGGTCTCAGGATTGGAATGGGAAGGAGTTTGATATCACATCTCATGCCATAGTATGGGTCTCAGGTTTGGTAGAAGCATTGAGATATCACATCTCATGCTATCGGAACGGTCTCAGGATAGGATGAGTTGGATATCCCATCTCATGCTATAGGAAGGCTCTCAGGTTTGGAAAGGGAAGGAGTTGGATATCACATTTCATGTTAGAGGAAGGATCTCAGGTTTGGTATTAGAGGCATTGAGATATCACATCTCATGCTATTGGAAGGGTCTCAGGATTGGAATGGGAAGGAGTTGGATATCACATCTCATGCTATAGGAAGGGTCTCAGGTTTGGAACTGGAAGGAGTTGGATATAACATCTCATGCTATAGGGAGGGTCTCAGGTTTGGAAGGTGATTTGGATATCACATCTCATGTTATAGGAAGGATCTCAGGTTTGGTATTAGAAGCATTGAGATATCACATCTCATGCTATCGGATGGGTCTCAGGATTGGAATGGGAAGAAGTTGGATATCACATCTCATGTTATAGGAAGCGTCTCAGGTTTGGTATAAGCATTGAGATATCATATGTCTGCTATTGGAAGTGTCTCAGGATTGGAATGGGAAGGAGTTGGATATCACATCTCATGCTATAGGTAGGCTCTCAGGTTTGGAAAGGGAAGGAGTTGGATATCACATTTCATGTTAGAGGAAGGATCTCAGGTTTGGTATTAGAGGCATTGAGATATCACATCTCATTCTATAGGAAGGGTCTCAGGATTGGAATGGGAAGGAGTTGGATATCACATCTCATGCTATAGGAAGGGTCTCAGGTTTGGTATAAGCATTGAGATATCACATCTCTGCTATCGGAAGGGTCTCAGGATTGGAATGGGAAGGAGTTGGATATACCATCTCATGTTATAGGAAGGGTCTCAGGTTTGGTATTAGAAGCATTGAGATATCACATCGCATGCTATAGGAAGGGTCTCAGGATTGGAATGGGAAGGACCTGGATATCCCATCTCATGTTATTGGATGGGTCTCAGGTGTGGTATTAGAAGCATTGAGATATTCACATCGCATGCTGTAGGAAGGGTCTCAGGTTTGGAATGGAAAGGAATTGGATATCACATCTCATGTCATAGGAAGGATCTCAGGTTTGCTATTAGAAGCATTGAGATATCACATCTCATGCTATAGGAATGGTCTCAGGATTGGAATGAGAAGGAGTTGGATATTACATTCTTGCTATAGGATGGGTCTCAGGTTTGGAATGGGAAGGAGTTGGATATCACATATGCTATAGGAAGGGCCTCAGGTTTGGAATGAGAAGGAGTTGGATATCACATCCATGCTTTAAGACGGGTCTCAGTTTTGGTATTAGAAGCATTGAGATATCACATCTCATGCTATAGGAAGGGTCTCAGGTTTGGTATTACAAGCATTGTGATATCACAGCTCACGCTATAGGAAGGGTCTCTGGTTTGGAATGGGAAGGATTTGTATATCACAACTCATGCCATAGGAAGGGTCTCAGGTTTCGTATAAGCATTGAGATATCACATCTCTGCTATCAGAAGGATCTCAGGATTGGAATGGGAAGGACTTAGATATCACATCTCATGCTATAAGGAGGGTCTCAGTTTTGATATTAGAAGCATTGAGATATCACATCTCATGCTATCGGAAGGGTCTCAGGATTGGAATGGGAAGGAGCTGGATATCACATCTCATGCTAAAGGAAGGGTCTCAGTTTTGGAAGGGGAAGGATTTGGATATCACATCTCATGTTATAGGACGGGTCTCAGGTTTGGTATTAGAAGCATTGAGATTTCACACCTCATGGTATAGGAAGGATTTCCGGATTGGAATGGGGAGGAGTTGGATATCATATCTCATGCTATAGGAAGGGTCTCAGGATTGGAATGGGAAGGAGTGTGATATCAAATCTCATGCCATAGGAAGGGTCTCAGGTTTGGTATTAGAAGCATTGAGATATCACATCTCATGCTATAGAAAGTGTCTGAGGATTGGAATGGGAAGGAGTTGGATATCACATCTCATGCTATAGGAAGGGTCTCAGGTTTGGTAGAAGTATTGAGATATCACATCTCATGCTATAGGAAGAGTCTCAGGATTGGAATGGGAAGGAGTTGGATATCACGTCTCATGTTATAGGAAAGGTCTCAGGTTTGGTAGTAGAAACATTGAGATATCAAATCTCATGCTATAGGAAGGGACGCAGGATTGGAATGGGAAGGACTTGGGTATCACATCTCATGCTATAGGAAGGGTCTCAGGTTTGGAACTGGAAGGAGTTGGATATAACATCTCATGCTATAGGGAGGGTCTCAGGTTTGGAAGGTGATTTGGATATCACATCTCATGTTATAGGAAGGATCTCAGGTTTGGTATTAGAAGCATTGAGATATCACATCTCATGCTATCGGATGGGTCTCAGGATTGGAATGGGAAGAAGTTGGATATCACATCTCATGTTATAGGAAGCGTCTCAGGTTTGGTATAAGCATTGAGATATCATATGTCTGCTATTGGAAGTGTCTCAGGATTGGAATGGGAAGGAGTTGGATATCACATCTCATGCTATAGGTAGGCTCTCAGGTTTGGAAAGGGAAGGAGTTGGATATCACATTTCATGTTAGAGGAAGGATCTCAGGTTTGGTATTAGAGGCATTGAGATATCACATCTCATTCTATAGGAAGGGTCTCAGGATTGGAATGGGAGGGAGTTGGATATCACATCTCATGCTATAGGAAGGGTCTCAGGTTTGGTATAAGCATTGAGATATCACATCACATGCTGTAGGAAGGGTCTAAGGATTGGAATGGGAAGGACTTGGATATCACATCTCATGCTATAGGTAGGCTCTCAGGTTTGGAAAGGGAAGGAGTTGGATATCACATTTCATGTTAGAGGAAGGATCTCAGGTTTGGTATTAGAGGCATTGAAATATCACATCTCATGCTATAGGAAGGGTCTCAGGATTGGAATGGGAAGGAGTTGGATATCACATCTCATGCTATAGGAAGGGTCTCAGGTTTGGTATAAGCATTAACATATCACATCTCATGCTATAGGAACGGTCTCAGGATTGGAATGGGAAGGAGTTGGATATCACATCTCAAGCTATAGGAAGGGTCTCAGTATTGGAGTGGGAAGGAGTTGGATATCCCATCTCATGTTATAGGAAGGATCTCAGGATTGGAATGGGAAGGATTTGGATATCACATCTCTTGCTTTAGGAAGGGTCTCAGGTTTTTTATTAGAAACATTGAGATATCACATCTCATGCTATAGGAAGGGTCTCAGGTTGGAATGGGAAGGAGTTGGATATCACATCTCAAGCTATAGGAAGGGTCTCAGGTTTGGTATTAGAAGCATTGAGATATCAAGTCTCATGGTATAAAAAGGGTCTCAGAATTGGAATGGGAAGGAGTTGGGTATCACATCTCAAGCTATAGGAAGGGTCTCAGGATTGGAATGGGAAGGAGTTGTATATGACATCTCATGCCATATGAAAGGTTTCAGGTTTAGTATAAGCATTGAGATATCCTATCTCTGCTATCGGAAGGGTCTCAGGATTGGAATGGGAAAGAGTTGGATATCCCATCTCATGTTATAGGAAGGGTCTCAGGTTTGGTATTAGAGGCATTGAGATACCAACTCTCATGCTATAGGAAGGGTCTCAGGATTGGAATCGGAAGGACTTGGATATCCCATCTCATGTTATTGGACGGGTCTCAGGTGTGGTATTAGAAGCATTGGGATATCACATCGCATGCTGTAGGAAGGGTCTCAGGTTTGGAATGGGAAGGAATTGGATATCACATCTCATGTCATAGGAAGGATCTCAGGTTTGCTATTAGAAGCATTGAGATATCACATCTCATGCTATAGGAAGGGTCTCAGGTTTGGAATGGGAAGGATTTGTATATCACATCTCTTGCTATAGGAAGGGCCTCAGGTT
The DNA here is from genome assembly GCF_040938575.1 of Ambystoma mexicanum. Taxonomy (NCBI): domain Eukaryota; kingdom Metazoa; phylum Chordata; class Amphibia; order Caudata; family Ambystomatidae; genus Ambystoma; species Ambystoma mexicanum. The sequence goes on from NC_090938.1 coordinate 302,257,944, forward strand.
TGGTATGAAAAACATTGAGATATCACATCTCATGGTATAGGAAGGATCTCAGGATTGGAATAGGAAGGAGTTGGATATCACATCTCATGTTATAGGAAGGATATCAGGTTTGGTATTAGAAGCATTGAGATATCACATCTCATGCTATAGGAAGGGTCTCAGGATTGGAATGGGAAGGAGTTGGATATCACATCTCATGCTATAGGAAGGGTCTCAGGTTTGGTAGAAGCATTGAGATATCACATCTCATGCTATAGGAAGGGTCTCGGGATTGTAATGGGAAGGAGAAGTATATGACATCTCATGCCATAGGAAGGGTCTCAGGTTTGGTATAAGCATTGAGATTTCACATCTCTGCTATCGGAAGGGTCTCGGGATTGGAATGGGAAGGAGTTGGATATCACATCTCATGCTATAGGGAGGGTCTCAGGATTGGATTGGGAAGGAGTTGGATATCACATCTCATGCCATAGGAAGGTCTCAGGTATGGTAGAAGCATTAAGATATCACATCTCATGCTATCGGAAGGGTCTCAGGATTTGATTGGGAAGGAGTTGGATATCCCATCGCATGCTATAGGAAGGGTCAGAGGTTGGAATTGGCAGGAGTTGGATATCACATCTCATGCTATCGGAAGGGTCTCAGGATTGGATTGGGAAGGAGTTGGATATCACATCTCATGCTATAGGGAGGGTCTCAGGTTTGATATTAGAAGCATTGAGATATCACATCTAATGCTATCGGATGGGTCTCAGGATTGGATTGGGAAGGAGTTGGATATCACATCTCATGCAATAGGAAAGGTCTCAGGTTTGGAATGGGAAGGAGTTGGATATCATCTCATGCTATAGGAAGGGTCTCAGGATTGGAATGGGAAGGTGTTGGATATCACTTCTCATCCTATAGGAAGGGTCTCAGGTTTGGTATGAGCATTGAGATATCACATCTCATGCTATCGGATGGGTCTCAGGATTGGAACGGGAAGGAGTTGGATATCACATCTCATGCTATAGGGAGGGTCTCAGGTTTGGAAGGGGATTTGGATATCACATCTCATGTTATAGGAAGGATCTCAGGTTTGGTATTAGAAGCATTGAGATATCACATCTCATGCTATCGGATGGGTCTCAGGATTGGAACGGGATGGAGTTGGATATCACATCTCATGCTATAGGAAGGGTCTTAGGTTTGGAACTGGAAGCAGTTGGATATCACATCTCATGTTATAGGAAGCGTCTCAGGTTTGGTATAAGCATTGAGATATCACATCTCTGCTATCGGAAGTGTCTCAGGATTGGAATGGGAAGGAGTTGGATATCCCATCTCATGTTATAGGACGGGTCTCAGGTTTGGTATTAGAATCATTGAGATATCACATTGCATGCTGTAGGAAGGGTCTAAGGATTGGAATGGGAAGGACTTGGATATCACATTTCATGCTACAGGTAGGCTCTCAGGTTTGGAAAGGGAAGGAGTTGGATATCACATTTCATGTTAGAGGAAGGATCTCAGGTTTGATATTAGAGGCATTGAGATATCACATCTCATGCTATAGGAAGGGTCTCAGGATTGGAATGGGAAGGAGTTGGATATCACATCTCATGCTATAGGAAGGGTCTCAGGTTTGGTATAAGCATTGAGATATCATATTGCATGCTGTAGGAAGGGTCTAAGGATTGGAATGGGAAGGACTTGGATATCACATCTCATGCTATAGGTAGGCTCTCAGGTTTGGAAAGGGAAGGAGTTGGATATCACATTTCATGTTAGAGGAAGGATCTCAGGTTTTGTATTAGAGGCATTGAGATATCACATCTCATGCTATAGGAAGGGTCTCAGGATTGGAATGGGAAGGAGTTGGATATCACATCTCATGCTATAGGAAGGGTCTCAGGTTTGGTATAAGCATTGAGATATCATATTGCATGCTGTAGGAGGGGTCTAAGGATTGGAATGGGAAGGACTTGGATATCACATCTCATGCTATAGGTAGGCTCTCAGGTTTGGAAAGGGAAGGAGTTGGATATCACATTTCATGTTAGAGGAAGGATCTCAGGTTTGGTATTAGAGGCATTGAGATATCACATCTCATGCTATAGGAAGGGTCTCAGGATTGGAATGGGAAGGAGTTGGATATCACATCTCAGGCTATAGGAAGGGTCTCAGGTTTGGTATAAGCATTGAGATATCACATCTCATGCTATAGGAAGGGTCTCAGGATTGGAATGGGAAGGATTTGGATATCACATCTCATGCTAAAGGATGGGTCTCAGGTTTTTTATTAGAAACATTGAGATATCACATCTCATGCCATAGGAAGGGTTTCAGGATTGGAATGGGAAGGATTTAGATATCACATCTCATGCTAAAGGAAGGGTCTCAGGTTTGGAAGGGGAAGGATTTGGATATCATGTCTCATGTTATAGGACGGGTCCCAGGTTTGGTATTAGAAGCATTGAGATATCACATCTCATGGTATAGGAAGGGTCTCAGGATTGGAATGGGAAGGAGTTGGATATCACATCTCATCCAATAGGAAGGGTCTCAGGTTTGGAATGGGAAGGAATTGGATATCACATCTCATGTTATAGGAAGGATCTCAGGATTGGAATGGGAAGGATTTGGATATCACATCTCATGCCATAGGAAAGGTCTCAGGTTTGGTATAAGCATTGAGATATCACATCTCTGCTATCGGAAGGGTCTCAGGATTGGAATGGGAAGGAGTTGGATATACCATCTCATGTTATAGGAAGGGTCTCAGGTTTGGTATTAGAAGCATTGAGATATCACATCCCATGCTATAGGAAGGGTCTCAGGATTGGAATGGGAAGGACCTGGATATCCCATCTCATGTTATTGGATGGGTCTCAGGTGTGGTATTAGAAGCATTGAGATATTCACATCGCATGCTGTAGGAAGGGTCTCAGGTTTGGAATGGAAAGGAATTGGATATCACATCTCATGTCATAGGAAGGATCTCAGGTTTGCTATTAGAAGCATTGAGATATCACATCTCATGCTATAGGAATGGTCTCAGGATTGGAATGAGAAGGAGTTGGATATTACATTCTTGCTATAGGATGGGTCTCAGGTTTGGAATGGGAAGGAGTTGGATATCACATATGCTATAGGAAGGGCCTCAGGTTTGGAATGAGAAGGAGTTGGATATCACATCTCATGCTTTAAGACGGGTCTCAGTTTTGGTATTAGAAGCATTGAGATATCACATCTCATGCTATAGGAAGGGTCTCAGGTTTGGTATTACAAGCATTGTGATATCACAGCTCACGCTATAGGAAGGGTCTCTGGTTTGGAATGGGAAGGATTTGTATATCACAACTCATGCCATAGGAAGGGTCTCAGGTTTCGTATAAGCATTGAGATATCACATCTCTGCTATCAGAAGGATCTCAGGATTGGAATGGGAAGGACTTAGATATCACATCTCATGCTATAAGGAGGGTCTCAGTTTTGATATTAGAAGCATTGAGATATCACATCTCATGCTATCGGAAGGGTCTCAGGATTGGAATGGGAAGGAGCTGGATATCACATCTCATGCTAAAGGAAGGGTCTCAGTTTTGGAAGGGGAAGGATTTGGATATCACATCTCATGTTATAGGACGGGTCTCAGGTTTGGTATTAGAAGCATTGAGATTTCACACCTCATGCTATCGGAAGGGTCTCAGGATTGGAATGGGAAGGAGCTGGATATCACATCTCATGCTATAGAAAGTGTCTGAGGATTGGAATGGGAAGGAGTTGGATATCACATCTCATGCTATAGGAAGGGTCTCAGGTTTGGTAGAAGCATTGAGATATCACATCTCATGCTATAGGAAGAGTCTCAGGATTGGAATGGGAAGGAGTTGGATATCACGTCTCATGTTATAGGAAAGGTCTCAGGTTTGGTAGTAGAAACATTGAGATATCAAATCTCATGCTATAGGAAGGGACGCAGGATTGGAATGGGACGGAGTTTTATATCACATTTCATGCTATAGGAAGGATCCAGGTTTGGTATTAGAAGCATTGAGATATCACATCTCATGCTATACGAAGGGTCTTAGATTTGGAATGGGAAGGAGTTGGATATCCCATCTCATGTTATAGGACGGGTCTCAGGTTTGGTATTAGAAGCATTGAGATATGACATCGCATGCTGTAGGAAGGGTCTCAGGTTTGGAATGGGAAGGAATTGGATATCACATCTCATGCTATAGGAAGGGTCTCAGGTTTCGTATTAGAAGCATTGAGATATCAAGTCTCATGGTATAGGAAGGGTCTCAGAATTGGAATGGGAAGGAGTTGGATATCACATCTCAAGCTATAGGAAGGGTCTCAGGATTGGAATGGGAAGGAGTTTGATATCACATCTCATGCCATAGTATGGGTCTCAGGTTTGGTAGAAGCATTGAGATATCACATCTCAAGCTATCGGAACGGTCTCAGGATAGGATGAGTTGGATATCCCATCTCATGCTATAGGAAGGGTCTCAGGTTGGAATGGGAAGGAGTTGGATATCACATCTCATGTTATAGGAAGTGTCTCAGGATTGGAATGGGACGGAGTTTTATATCACATTTCATGCTATAGGAAGGATCCAGGTTTGGTATTAGAAGCATTGAGATATCACATCTCATGCTATACGAAGGGTCTCAGATTTGGAATGGGAAGGAGTTGGATATCCCATCTCATGTTATAGGACGGGTCTCAGGTTTGGTATTAGAAGCATTGACATATGACATCGCATGCTGTAGGAAGGGTCTCAGGTTTGGAATGGGAAGGAATTGGATATCACATCTCATGCTATAGGAAGGGTCTCAGGTTTCGTATTAGAAGCATTGAGATATCAAGTCTCATGGTATAGGAAGGGTCTCAGAATTGGAATGGGAAGGAGTTGGATATCACATCTCAAGCTATAGGAAGGGTCTCAGGATTGGAATGGGAAGGAGTTTGATATCACATCTCATGCCATAGTATGGGTCTCAGGTTTGGTAGAAGCATTGAGATATCACATCTCATGCTATCGGAACGGTCTCAGGATAGGATGAGTTGGATATCCCATCTCATGCTATAGGAAGGCTCTCAGGTTTGGAAAGGGAAGGAGTTGGATATCACATTTCATGTTAGAGGAAGGATCTCAGGTTTGGTATTAGAGGCATTGAGATATCACATCTCATGCTATTGGAAGGGTCTCAGGATTGGAATGGGAAGGAGTTGGATATCACATCTCATGCTATAGGAAGGGTCTCAGGTTTGGAACTGGAAGGAGTTGGATATCACATCTCATGCTATAGGGAGGGTCTCAGGTTTGGAAGGTAATTTGGATATCACATCTCATGTTATAGGAAGGATCTCAGGTTTGGTATTAGAAACATTGAGATATCACATCTCATGCTATCGGATGGGTCTCAGGATTGGAATGGGAAGAAGTTGGATATCACATCTCATGCTATAGGAAGGTTCTCAGGTTTGGAACTGGAAAGAGTTGGATATCACATCTCATGTTATAGGAAGCGTCTCAGGTTTGGTATAAGCATTGAGATATATGTCTGCTATTGGAAGTGTCTCAGGATTGGAATGGGAAGGAGTTGGATATCACATCTCATGCTATAGGTAGGCTCTCAGGTTTGGAAAGGGAAGGAGTTGGATATCACATTTCATGTTAGAGGAAGGATCTCAGGTTTGGTATTAGAGGCATTGAGATATCACATCTCATTCTATAGGAAGGGTCTCAGGATTGGAATGGGAAGGAGTTGGATATCACATCTCATGCTATAGGAAGGGTCTCAGGTTTGGTATAAGCATTGAGATATCACATTGCATGCTGTAGGAAGGGTCTAAGGATTGGAATGGGAAGGACTTGGATATCACATCTCATGCTATAGGTAGGCTCTCAGGTTTGGAAAAGGAAGGAGTTGGATATCACATTTCATGTTAGAGGAAGGATCTCAGGTTTGGTATTAGAGGCATTGAGATATCACATCTCATGCTATAGGAAGGGTCTCAATATTGGAATGGGAAGGAGTTGGATATCACATCTCATGCTATAGGAAGGGTCTCAGGTTTGGTATAAGCATTGACATATCACATCTCATGCTATAGGAACGGTCTCAGGATTGGAATGGGAAGGAGTTGGATATCACATCTCAAGCTATAGGAAGGGTCTCAGTATTGGAGTGGGAAGGAGTTGGATATCCCATCTCATTTTATAGGAAGGATCTCAGGATTGGAATGGGAAGGATTTGGATATCACATCTCTTGCTTTAGGAAGGGTCTCAGGTTTTTTATTAGAAACATTGAGATATCACATCTCATGCTATAGGAAGGGTCTCAGGTTGGAATGGGAAGGAGTTGGATATCACATCTCAAGCTATAGGAAGGGTCTCAGGTTTGGTATTAGAAGCATTGAGATATCAAGTCTCATGGTATAAAAAGGGTCTCAGAATTGGAATGGGAAGGAGTTGGGTATCACATCTCAAGCTATAGGAAGGGTCTCAGGATTGGAATGGGAAGGAGTTGTATATGACATCTCATGCCATAGGAAAGGTTTCAGGTTTAGTATAAGCATTGAGATATCCTATCTCTGCTATCGGAAGGGTCTCAGGATTGGAATGGGAAAGAGTTGGATATCCCATCTCATGTTATAGGAAGGGTCTCAGGTTTGGTATTAGAAGCATTGAGATACCAACTCTCATGCTATAGGAAGGGTCTCAGGATTGGAATCGGAAGGACTTGGATATCCCATCTCATGTTATTGGACGGGTCTCAGGTGTGGTATTAGAAGCATTGGGATATCACATTGCATGCTGTAGGAAGGGTCTCAGGTTTGGAATGGGCAGGAATTGGATATCACATCTCATGTCATAGGAAGGATCTCAGGTTTGCTATTAGAAGCATTGAGATATCACATCTCATGCTATAGGAAGGGTCTCAGGTTTGGAATGGGAAGGATTTGTATATCACATCTCTTGCTATAGGAAGGGTCTCAGGTTTGGTAGAAGCATTGAGATACCACATCTCATGCTATAGGAAGGGTCCCAGGATTGGAATGGGAAGGAGTAGTATATGACATCTCATGTCATAGGAAGGGTCTCAGGTTTGGTATAAGCATTGATATATCACATCTCTGCTATCGGAAGGGTCTCGGGATTGGAATGGGAAGGAGTTGGATATCCTATCTCATGTTATAGGAAGGGTCTCAGGTTTGGTATTAGAAGCATTGAGATATCACAACTCATGTTATAGGAAGGGTTTCAGGATTGGAATGGGAAGGACTTGGATATCACATCTCATGCTATAGGGAGGGTCTCAGGTTTCATATTAGAATCATTGAGATATCACATCTCATGCTATCGGAAGGGTCTCAGGATTGGAATGGGAAGAAGTTGGATATCACATCTCATGCTAAAGGAAGGGTCTCAGGCTTGGAAGGGGAAGGATTAGGACATTACATCTCATGTTATAGGACGGGTCTCAGGTTTAGTATTAGAAGCATTGAGATATCACATCTCATGGTGTAGGAAGGGTCTCAGGATTGGATTGGGAAGGAGTTGGATATCCCATCTCATGCTATAGGAAGGGTCTCAGGTTTGGTATTAGAAGCATTGAGATATCACATCTCATGCTATAGGAAGGGTCTCAGGTTTCGTATTAGAAGCATTGAGATATCAAGTCTCATGGTATAGGAAGGGTCTTAGAATTGGAATGGGAATGAGTTGGATATCACATCCCAAGCTATAGGAAGGGTCTCAGGATTGGAATGGGAAGGAGTTTGATATCACATCTCATGCCATAATATGGGTCTCAGGTTTGGTAGAAGCATTGAGATATCACATCTCATGCTATCTGAAGGGTCTCAGGATTGGATTTGGATGGAGTTGGATATCCCATCTCATGCTATAGGAAGGGTCTCAGGTTGGAATGGGAAGGAGTTGGATATCACATCTCATGTTATAGGAAGGGTCTCAGGTTTGGTATTAGAGGCATTGAGATATCACATCTCATGCTATCGGAAGGGTCTCAAGATTGGAATGGGAAGGATTTGGATATCACATCTCATGCTATAGGAAGGCTCTCAGGTTTGGAAAGGGAAGGAGTTGGATATCACATTTCATGTTAGAGGAAGGATCTCAGGTTTGGTATTAGAGGCATTGAGATATCACATCTCATGCTATCGGAAGGGTCTCAGGTTTGGAACTGGAAGGAGTTGGATATCACATCTCATGCTATAGGGAGGGTCTCAGGTTTGGAAGGGGATTTGGATATCACATCTCATGTTATAGGAAGGATCTCAGGTTTGGTATTAGAAGCATTGAGATATCACATCTCATGCTATCGGATGGGACTCAGGATTGGAATGGGAAGGAGTTGGATATCACATCTCATGCTATAGGAAGGGTCTCAGGTTTGGAACTGGAAGGAGTTGGATATCACATCTCATGTTAAGGGAAGTGTCTCAGGTTTGGTATAAGCATTGAGATATCACATCTCTGCTATCGGAAGTGTCTCAGGATTGGAATGGGAAGGAGTTGGATATCCCATCTCATGTTATAGGACGGGTCTCAGGTTTGGTATTAGAATCATTGAGATATCACATTGCATGCTGTAGGAAGGGTCTAAGGATTGGAATGGGAAGGACTTGGATATCACATCTCATGCTATAGGTAGGCTCTCAGGTTTGGAAAGGGAAGGAGTTGGATATCACATTTCATGTTAGAGGAAGGATCTCAGGTTTGGTATTAGAGGCATTGAGATATCACATCTCATGCTATAGGAAGGGTCTCAGGATTGGAATGGGAAGGAGTTGGATATCACATCTCATGCTATAGGAAGGGTCTCAGGTTTGGTATAAGCATTGAGATATCATATTGCATGCTGTAGGAGGGGTCTAAGGATTGGAATGGGAAGGACTTGGATATCACATCTCATGCTATAGGTAGGCTCTCAGGTTTGGAAAGGGAAGGAGTTGGATATCACATTTCATGTTAGAGGAAGGATCTCAGGTTTGGTATTAGAGGCATTGAGATATCACATCTCATGCTATAGGAAGGGTCTCAGGATTGGAATGGGAAGGAGTTGGATATCACATCTCAGGCTATAGGAAGGGTCTCGGGTTTGGTATAAGCATTGAGATATCACATCTCATGCTATAGGAAGGGTCTCAGGATTGGAATGGGAAGGATTTGGATATCACATCTCATGCTAAAGGATGGGTCTCAGGTTTTTTATTAGAAACATTGAGATATCACATCTCATGCCATAGGAAGGGTTTCAGGATTGGAATGGGAAGGATTTGGATATCACATCTCATGCTAAAGGAAGGGTCTCAGGTTTGGAAGGGGAAGGATTTGGATATCATATCTCATGTTATAGGACGGGTCCCAGGTTTGGTATTAGAAGCATTGAGATATCACATCTCATGGTATAGGAAGGGTCTCAGGATTGGAATGGGAAGGAGTTGGATATCACATCTCATCCAATAGGAAGGGTCTCAGGTTTGGAATGGAAAGGAATTGGATATCACATCTCATGTTATAGGAAGGATCTCAGGATTGGAATGGGAAGGATTTGGATATCACATCTCATGCCATAGGAAAGGTCTCAGGTTTGGTATAAGCATTGAGATATCACATCTCTGCTATCGGAAGGGTCTCAGGATTGGAATGGGAAGGAGTTGGATATACCATCTCATGTTATAGGAAGGGTCTCAGGTTTGGTATTAGAAGCATTGAGATATCACATCCCATGCTATAGGAAGGGTCTCAGGATTGGAATGGGAAGGACCTGGATATCCCATCTCATGTTATTGGATGGGTCTCAGGTGTGGTATTAGAAGCATTGAGATATTCACATCGCATGCTGTAGGAAGGGTCTCAGGTTTGGAATGGAAAGGAATTGGATATCACATCTCATGTCATAGGAAGGATCTCAGGTTTGCTATTAGAAGCATTGAGATATCACATCTCATGCTATAGGAATGGTCTCAGGATTGGAATGAGAAGGAGTTGGATGTTACATTCTTGCTATAGGATGGGTCTCAGGTTTGGAATGGGAAGGAGTTGGATATCACATATGCTATAGGAAGGGCTTCAGGTTTGGAATGAGAAGGAGTTGGATATCACATCTCATGCTTTAAGACGGGTCTCAGTTTTGGTATTAGAAGCATTGAGATATCACATCTCATGCTATAGGAAGGGTCTCAGGTTTGGTATTACAAGCATTGTGATATCACAGCTCACGCTATAGGAAGGGTCTCTGGTTTGGAATGGGAAGGATTTGTATATCACAACTCATGCCATAGGAAGGGTCTCAGGTTTCGTATAAGCATTGAGATGTCACATCTCTGCTATCAGAAGGATCTCAGGATTGGAATGGGAAGGACTTAGATATCACATCTCATGCTATAAGGAGGGTCTCAGTTTTGATATTAGAAGCATTGAGATATCACATCTCATGCTATCGGAAGGGTCTCAGGATTGGAATGGGAAGGAGCTGGATATCACATCTCATGCTAAAGGAAGGGTCTCAGTTTTGGAAGGGGAAGGATTTGGATATCACATCTCATGTTATAGGACGGGTCTCAGGTTTGGTATTAGAAGCATTGAGATTTCACACCTCATGGTATAGGAAGGGTTTCCGGATTGGAATGGGGAGGAGTTGGATATCATATCTCATGCTATAGGAAGGGTCTCAGGATTGGAATGGGAAGGAGTGTGATATCAAATCTCATGCCATAGGAAGGGTCTCAGGTTTGGTATTAGAAGCATTGAGATATCACATCTCATGCTATAGAAAGTGTCTGAGGATTGGAATGGGAAGGAGTTGGATATCACATCTCATGCTATAGGAAGGGTCTCAGGTTTGGTAGAAGCATTGAGATATCACATCTCATGCTATAGGAAGAGTCTCAGGATTGGAATGGGAAGGAGTTGGATATCACGTCTCATGTTATAGGAAAGGTCTCAGGTTTGGTAGTAGAAACATTGAGATATCAAATCTCATGCTATAGGAAGGGACGCAGGATTGGAATGGGACGGAGTTTTATATCACATTTCATGCTATAGGAAGGATCCAGGTTTGGTATTAGAAGCATTGAGATATCACATCTCATGCTATACGAAGGGTCTTAGATTTGGAATGGGAAGGAGTTGGATATCCCATCTCATGTTATAGGACGGGTCTCAGGTTTGGTATTAGAAGCATTGAGATATGACATCGCATGCTGTAGGAAGGGTCTCAGGTTTGGAATGGGAAGGAATTGGATATCACATCTCATGCTATAGGAAGGGTCTCAGGTTTCGTATTAGAAGCATTGAGATATCAAGTCTCATGGTATAGGAAGGGTCTCAGAATTGGAATGGGAAGGAGTTGGATATCACATCTCAAGCTATAGGAAGGGTCTCAGGATTGGAATGGGAAGGAGTTTGATATCACATCTCATGCCATAGTATGGGTCTCAGGTTTGGTAGAAGCATTGAGATATCACATCTCATGCTATCGGAACGGTCTCAGGATAGGATGAGTTGGATATCCCATCTCATGCTATGGGAGGTTCTCAGGTTGGAATGGGAAGGAGTTGGATATCACATCTCATGTTATAGGAAGTGTCTCAGGATTGGAATGGGACGGAGTTTTATATCACATTTCATGCTATAGGAAGGATCCAGGTTTGGTATTAGAAGCATTGAGATATCACATCTCATGCTATACGAAGGGTCTCAGATTTGGAATGGGAAGGAGTTGGATATCCCATCTCATGTTATAGGACGGGTCTCAGGTTTGGTATTAGAAGCATTGAGATATGACATTGCATGCTGTAGGAAGGGTCTCAGGTTTGGAATGGGAAGGAATTGGATATCACATCTCATGCTATAGGAAGGGTCTCAGGTTTCGTATTAGAAGCATTGAGATATCAAGTCTCATGGTATAGGAAGGGTCTCAGAATTGGAATGGGAAGGAGTTGGATACCACATCTCAAGCTATAGGAAGGGTCTCAGGATTGGAATGGGAAGGAGTTTGATATCACATCTCATGCCATAGTATGGGTCTCAGGTTTGGTAGAAGCATTGAGATATCACATCTCATGCTATCGGAACGGTCTCAGGATAGGATGAGTTGGATATCCCATCTCATGCTATAGGAAGGCTCTCAGGTTTGGAAAGGGAAGGAGTTGGATATCACATTTCATGTTAGAGGAAGGATCTCAGGTTTGGTATTAGAGGCATTGAGATATCACATCTCATGCTATTGGAAGGGTCTCAGGATTGGAATGGGAAGGAGTTGGATATCACATCTCATGCTATAGGAAGGGTCTCAGGTTTGGAACTGGAAGGAGTTGGAAAAAACATCTCATGCTATAGGGAGGGTCTCAGGTTTGGAAGGTGATTTGGATATCACATCTCATGTTATAGGAAGGATCTCAGGTTTGGTATTAGAAGCATTGAGATATCACATCTCATGCTATCGGATGGGTCTCAGGATTGGAATGGGAAGAAGTTGGATATCACATCTCATGTTATAGGAAGCGTCTCAGGTTTGGTATAAGCATTGAGATATCATATGTCTGCTATTGGAAGTGTCTCAGGATTGGAATGGGAAGGAGTTGGATATCACATCTCATGCTATAGGTAGGCTCTCAGGTTTGGAAAGGGAAGGAGTTGGATATCACATTTCATGTTAGAGGAAGGATCTCAGGTTTGGTATTAGAGGCATTGAGATATCACATCTCATTCTATAGGAAGGGTCTCAGGATTGGAATGGGAAGGAGTTGGATATCACATCTCATGCTATAGGAAGGGTCTCAGGTTTGGTATAAGCATTGAGATATCACATCGCATGCTGTAGGAAGGGTCTAAGGATTGGAATGGGAAGGACTTGGATATCACATCTCATGCTATAGGTAGGCTCTCAGGTTTGGAAAGGGAAGGAGTTGGATATCACATCTCATGTTATAGGACGGGTCCCAGGTTTGGTATTAGAAGCATTGAGATATCACATCTCATGGTATAGGAAGGGTCTCAGGATTGGAATGGGAAGGAGTTGGATATCACATCTCATCCAATAGGAAGGGTCTCATGTTTGGAATGGAAAGGAATTGGATATCACATCTCATGTTATAGGAAGGATCTCAGGATTGGAATGGGAAGGATTTGGATATCACATCTCATGCCATAGGAAAGGTCTCAGGTTTGGTATAAGCATTGAGATATCACATCTCTGCTATCGGAAGGGTCTCAGGATTGGAATGGGAAGGAGTTGGATATACCATCTCATGTTATAGGAAGGGTCTCAGGTTTGGTATTAGAAGCATTGAGATATCACATCCCATGCTATAGGAAGGGTCTCAGGATTGGAATGGGAAGGACCTGGATATCCCATCTCATGTTATTGGATGGGTCTCAGGTGTGGTATTAGAAGCATTGAGATATTCACATCGCATGCTGTAGGAAGGGTCTCAGGTTTGGAATGGAAAGGAATTGGATATCACATCTCATGTCATAGGAAGGATCTCAGGTTTGCTATTAGAAGCATTGAGATATCACATCTCATGCTATAGGAATGGTCTCAGGATTGGAATGAGAAGGAGTTGGATATTACATTCTTGCTATAGGATGGGTCTCAGGTTTGGAATGGGAAGGAGTTGGATATCACATATGCTATAGGAAGGGCCTCAGGTTTGGAATGAGAAGGAGTTGGATATCACATCTCATGCTTTAAGACGGGTCTCAGTTTTGGTATTAGAAGCATTGAGATATCACATCTCATGCTATAGGAAGGGTCTCAGGTTTGGTATTACAAGCATTGTGATATCACAGCTCACGCTATAGGAAGGGTCTCTGGTTTGGAATGGGAAGGATTTGTATATCACAACTCATGCCATAGGAAGGGTCTCAGGTTTCGTATAAGCATTGAGATATCACATCTCTGCTATCAGAAGGATCTCAGGATTGGAATGGGAAGGACTTAGATATCACATCTCATGCTATAAGGAGGGTCTCAGTTTTGATATTAGAAGCATTGAGATATCACATCTCATGCTATCGGAAGGGTCTCAGGATTGGAATGGGAAGGAGCTGGATATCACATCTCATGCTAAAGGAAGGGTCTCAGTTTTGGAAGGGGAAGGATTTGGATATCACATCTCATGTTATAGGACGGGTCTCAGGTTTGGTATTAGAAGCATTGAGATTTCACACCTCATGGTATAGGAAGGGTTTCCGGATTGGAATGGGGAGGAGTTGGATATAATATCTCATGCTATAGGAAGGGTCTCAGGATTGGAATGGGAAGGAGTGTGATATCAAATCTCATGCCATAGGAAGGGTCTCAGGTTTGGTATTAGAAGCATTGAGATATCACATCTCATGCTATAGAAAGTGTCTGAGGATTGGAATGGGAAGGAGTTGGATATCACATCTCATGCTATAGGAAGGGTCTCAGGTTTGGTAGAAGCATTGAGATATCACATCTCATGCTATAGGAAGAGTCTCAGGATTGGAATGGGAAGGAGTTGGATATCACGTCTCATGTTATAGGAAAGGTCTCAGGTTTGGTAGTAGAAACATTGAGATATCAAATCTCATGCTATAGGAAGGGACGCAGGATTGGAATGGGAAGGACTTGGGTATCACATCTCATGCTATAGGAAGGGTCTCAGGTTTGGAACTGGAAGGAGTTGGATATAACATCTCATGCTATAGGGAGGGTCTCAGGTTTGGAAGGTGATTTGGATATCACATCTCATGTTATAGGAAGGATCTCAGGTTTGGTATTAGAAGCATTGAGATATCACATCTCATGCTATCGATGGGTCTCAGGGTTGGAATGGGAAGAAGTTGGATATCACATCTCATGTTATAGGAAGCGTCTCAGGTTTGGTATAAGCATTGAGATATCATATGTCTGCTATTGGAAGTGTCTCAGGATTGGAATGGGAAGGAGTTGGATATCACATCTCATGCTATAGGTAGGCTCTCAGGTTTGGAAAGGGAAGGAGTTGGATATCACATTTCATGTTAGAGGAAGGATCTCAGGTTTGGTATTAGAGGCATTGAGATATCACATCTCATTCTATAGGAAGGGTCTCAGGATTGGAATGGGAAGGAGTTGGATATCACATCTCATGCTATAGGAAGGGTCTCAGGTTTGGTATAAGCATTGAGATATCACATCACATGCTGTAGGAAGGGTCTAAGGATTGGAATGGGAAGGACTTGGATATCACATCTCATGCTATAGGTAGGCTCTCAGGTTTGGAAAGGGAAGGAGTTGGATATCACATTTCATGTTAGAGGAAGGATCTCAGGTTTGGTATTAGAGGCATTGAAATATCACATCTCATGCTATAGGAAGGGTCTCAGGATTGGAATGGGAAGGAGTTGGATATCACATCTCATGCTATAGGAAGGGTCTCAGGTTTGGTATAAGCATTAACATATCACATCTCATGCTATAGGAACGGTCTCAGGATTGGAATGGGAAGGAGTTGGATATCACATCTCAAGCTATAGGAAGGGTCTCAGTATTGGAGTGGGAAGGAGTTGGATATCCCATCTCATGTTATAGGAAGGATCTCAGGATTGGAATGGGAAGGATTTGGATATCACATCTCTTGCTTTAGGAAGGGTCTCAGGTTTTTTATTAGAAACATTGAGATATCACATCTCATGCTATAGGAAGGGTCTCAGGTTGGAATGGGAAGGAGTTGGATATCACATCTCAAGCTATAGGAAGGGTCTCAGGTTTGGTATTAGAAGCATTGAGATATCAAGTCTCATGGTATAAAAAGGGTCTCAGAATTGGAATGGGAAGGAGTTGGGTATCACATCTCAAGCTATAGGAAGGGTCTCAGGATTGGAATGGGAAGGAGTTGTATATGACATCTCATGCCATATGAAAGGTTTCAGGTTTAGTATAAGCATTGAGATATCCTATCTCTGCTATCGGAAGGGTCTCAGGATTGGAATGGGAAAGAGTTGGATATCCCATCTCATGTTATAGGATGGGTCTCAGGTTTGGTATTAGAAGCATTGAGATACCAACTCTCATGCTATAGGAAGGGTCTCAGGATTGGAATCGGAAGGACTTGGATATCCCATCTCATGTTATTGGACGGGTCTCAGGTGTGGTATTAGAAGCATTGGGATATCACATCGCATGCTGTAGGAAGGGTCTCAGGTTTGGAATGGGAAGGAATTGGATATCACATCTCATGTCATAGGAAGGATCTCAGGTTTGCTATTAGAAGCATTGAGATATCACATCTCATGCTATAGGAAGGGTCTCAGGTTTGGAATGGGAAGGATTTGTATATCACATCTCTTGCTATAGGAAGGGCCTCAGGTTTGGTATGAAAAACATTGAGATATCACATCTCATGGTATAGGAAGGATCTCAGGATTGGAATAGGAAGGAGTTGGATATCACATCTCATGTTATAGGAAGGATATCAGGTTTGGTATTAGAAGCATTGAGATATCACATCTCATGCTATAGGAAGGGTCTCAGGATTGGAATGGGAAGGATTTGGATATCACATCTGTTAAGACGGATTTCTGAACTCTGTCCTGGTGGCGCAGAGGTTCAGAAGGCCAACCTAATTACTTGGAACAGGGTAACCTCTGGACAAGCCAGACCAATCAAGGTAGCGATCGCGGCGGTCAAGACTAGGTCTCAAGAGGGGTGAGGGTGACTGAAAGCCCGCAATGAGCACACAAAGCAAGAGCGCTTACAAACTACTCCAAACAGTTGTTTATATCAAAAATAGATACACATTTATTATAAGGCCTTGAAACTAATAACCACAGTAAAAGCAGCAATATACAACGATATTAAACCAACACATACACTATCCACCCAATATATATACAGAATACACAGTTTCACAGCATTAGCAGCACGAAATATGTTATCCACCTGCAGGGGGAGGAAAACAGGCAGTGCGAACCAATGCGAGTGATATGTCCGCCTTCTGAGGCCCCTAACTGGATGGTAGTCCAATCCCTACGAAGAGTGGAGCCTAGCGCTCAAAAGTACCTGCACACGCCGGTGCCAATGGGCAGAAGGTGAAGCTCTTCGGAGGACGTTGAACAGCTCTGTAGGGAGCTCTAATGAAGGAGAACACGGTCCGCGACTCTAGCGCAGCCTCCACTGTGAGGCAGAAGCAGGGCGCGAGTACGGACAAGGGGTGCTGTATTCACAGCGGGGAAAAGCAAGGGGCACTGCAGGAGGGCGACCAGATCCTAGCTAATCTACTCACCGGTCCCCGAAGCAAGCAGGCCCGAGCTTCTCCTCGATAGATACAGCTTCTGGCAGGTTCTGAAGAGCAGGGAACGTCTCGTCGTCGTGCAGAGTAAAAAGACGTCCCGATCGAAGAAACAAGCACAGTTTTGTCGCCACAGCAGGGCAACGGAACGGCCGGGTGTATTCAAGCCAAACGAGCACTGCTCACCTCTAGCTTAGGACTGCTAAGCAAACGAAGCGTGTGAGCATGCCCCGGACTCAGAATACCACCCAACCTGTCGGCGATTACAGAGCAGGCCTCCTTAGTAAGCTGGTCAGTCAACTGGATGGCCCAGAGACACTTCCGAAGGCTTACAGCAGGAGTTGATGAAGGTGCCGGGAATAGCTGGTCCTGCTATTCCAATAGGTCGAAGCGCCAGTACAGGCCTTCTTGTTCGATCTTAGGTGGAAAGGACTTCACCGGACGACAGCAATGAGGAGCAGAAGTTCTTCAGGGGGTCACCAGCGATTCCTCGGTCCAGCCTCGTGTTCGCAGGATACTTGGCTCCTGTATCCCTGGGTTCGTAAGAACTCAGGAGATCGACATGGTAGTGGTGTTTCCAGCTCCCTCTTATCCACGGTTCCCTTCGCGCCAAAACGGAGGGGAGCCAATGGGAGATCCGCTCATCAACACACATACCATACGTGGACCAATCACGGACCACAGTGGTCCCAGGCATTCACACCACCCTAGACTCTCTGGCACCCAGGATGTGTATTGGGACCAGACAGCCCAGCCCACATCCTGGGGGCACTCAAACGACATGTAGAAGCCCGCGAAAGCAACCGTGTTTCGCGGGAAACTACATGCCCACATAAGGAAGGCCCCGGGTCGCCTGACCCGGGGGAAGGTAAAGGGAGCAAGACGGACAGTGGACGAGACAAAGGAGCCTCGTGGTCCGGCCATTTTGGGTAGCCGGGCCACCCTTTTGTGTTCGCGGCAAAAAGGTGCTCAGAACGGCAAAAGGAGCTCAAAATAAACCAAATGATCGCTGCCACCAGCCCAGTCCCTGAATGACTTGCACCGATCCAAAAACCATCCTATAAGAGTGTCTAGGGTCTGTAGAAGGCTAGAGACCCAAGAGAGCTGTAACTTAGCTTACAGTGCCCTCTTGTGTCGTGTTGCACTAAAATGGCGACACGATAAAAGAAACTACGGGAAACAGCGTTCCCCGGTACTGACTGTCTTAAGGGCATGTCAGTTTCCCCGTAAGAAAGGAGCGAAAGCCCAGAGGAGTACAGCAGAAGGCTGCACTTCTCTGGCAAAGTCAAGAAAACAGGTTGAAAACAATAGCAAAAAGTTTAGGGGTTGCCACATGGAAGGAAAGTTCCCTACAATAACGAAATCTTTCCTAACACTCGCCCCTCCCAGACTATGGACAGGGGGAACTAATCCACCCCTGGATGAGTCTCTTGTTCAGGTCGGTAAAACATTCTGGACAACCCATCAGCATTGCTATGTTGGACACCTGGCCTATGCTCAATAGTGAAGTCGAAGCCTTGTAGACTTATGGACCACCTAAGCAACTTTGGATTCTCCCCCTTCATGTTCATTAGCCACTTTAACGGCTTATGGTCAGTCTGCACAGTGAAGTGGGTCCCATAGAGGTAGGGCCGCAGCTTCCTTAGGGCCCACACAACAGAGAAACATTCTTTCTCTACCGTGGACCATCTGAGCTCTCTGTCCTTAAGCTGGCGACTAATAAAACCGATAGGGTGTTCCTTACCCTTCTCATCTACTTGTGATAGTACAGCTCCTATCCCAGTGTCAGAGGCATCCGTCTGCACGATAAAAGGTCTTTGATAATCAGGGGCCCTGAGCACAGGGGCCTGGCACAAGGAGTCTTTCAAGCCATTGAAGGCCTTCTCACACTCGTCAGTCCAAGTTACCTTCTTGGGTTTCTTCGGAGTTGTGAGGGCAGTCAGAGGAGCAGCTATGGTGCCATAGTCTGCCATAAAATTGCGGTAATAACCCGTGAGTCCTAAGAAGGCTCTCACTTGGGTTTGTGTAGTGGGGGTAGGCCAGTCTTGTACTGCTTGTACTTTACTGGGGAGAGGCTGTATCCTTCCTCCACCTACTTCATGCCCAAGGTAAACCACTGAGCCTTGTCCAATCTGGCATTTACTCGCCTTTATGGTCAAGTGGGCTTTCTGAAGAGCCTGGAGCACAATCCCGAGGTGTTTCACATGGTCTTCCCAGGTGGCACTGAAAACTGCTATATCGTCCAGATATGCAAGACAGAATTCGTCCAACCCATTCAACACATGATTCACAAGCCTCTGGAAAGTGGCAGGTGCATTCTTCAATCCGAACGGCATTACCCGGAATTGGTAAAGCCCGTCGGGAGTTGAAAATGCTGTCTTCTCCTTGGCATGTTCTGCTAAAGCTATTTGCCAATAGCCCGCAGTCAGGTCAAACGTGCTGAGGTACTTGGAGGCACCCAAGGTATCCACCAGCTCGTCAGTTCGAGGCAAGGGGTGAGCGTCTGTCTTGGTGACAGCATTCAGAGCCCTGTAATCCACGCAGAACCTCAATTCAGAAGTGCCTGCTTTTGGAACCAGAACCACAGGACTGGACCAAGGACTACTAGAGGGTTCAATCACCCCAAGGTCTAACATCTTGTTGACCTCGGTCTTAATATAAGACCGTACTTTATCCGACATCCTGTATCCCCTACTTTTGGTAGGTACACTGTCTCCTGTGTCAATGTTATGTTTGCACCAAGGTGTCAAACCAGGCGACTGTGAAAACAGGGGGGAAAACTGCCTAAGCAAACTTTTCACCTCAGCCTGCTGATCAGAAGTCAGGTGAGGGGCCACTCGGACACCCTCAACGGAGCTATCTGAAGGACCGCTTTGGAACAGGTCGGGAAGAGGTTCTGACTCCTCTTCCTCAACGTCTGACGCCAGTAGCAGTGCTGCGATTTCGACTCTTGGGACGAAAGCCTTCAGCCTATTTACGTGGAACACTTTTGGAGCCTGTCCAGGCCTTCCAAGGTCCACTAAATAGTTCACCTCACCCAGGGGCTCCACCACTGTGTAAGGGCCTGACCATTTGTCCTGTAAAGCGCGAGGCCTTATAGGGTTCATGATCAGGACTTGCTGACCAGGGGTAAAGTGAATTAAGGAAGCTTTCTGGTCGTACCAATGTTTCACCAGCGCTTGTCCGGCCTTCAACTTTTCACTAGCCAAGCCCATCAGGAGTACCATCCGTTTTCTGAGCCCTAGCACATAGTCAACTACATTGGTAGTAACAGGGGGAGTGGGCATCTCCCATCCCTCTTTGACGATGGCTAAGGGTCCCCGTACGGGATGACCGAACAGAAGTTCGAAGGGGCTGAAGCCAACACCCTCCTGTGGTACCTCTCTGTAGGCAAACAACAAGCATGGTAAAAGAAGGTCCCATTTCCTCCTCTGGGGCTCCTCCAGAGCCCCAATCATGCTCTTTAGCGTTCTGTTGAAACGCTCCACCAGACCATTGGTCTGGGGGTGGTATGCAGAAGAGAACTTGTAGGTGACCCCACATTCTTTCCACATAGCCTGCATATACTTCGACATAAAGTTGCTGCCACGATCTGACACAACTTCTTTAGGGAAGCCAACCCTAGTAAATATGCCGAGTAACGCTTTTGCAACTGACTTGGCAGTTACAGTCTTTAATGGGATGGCCTCAGGATACCTGGTTGCATGGTCGACCAGCACCAGGATAAACCTATTGCCTGAGGATGTTTGCGGGTCAAGGGGACCAACGATGTCGATCCCTACCCTTTCAAATGGTACCCCCACAACTGGGAGCGGTACCAACGGAGCTTGGATTGTCGCGCCAACCTTACCAGACAACTGGCAGGAGGCACAACTCCTGCAGTGACTTTCTACTTGCACCCCCATCTTGGGCCAGTAGAAGTGCATAGATAACCTTTGCTTGGTCCTCTTCATTCCAAGGTGACCAGCAAGGGGAACTTCATGCGCCAACTGCAGGAGGAAGGGTCTAACAGAAAGGGGAACCACCAACCTCCTATGGTCTCCTTCTGTAGACTCTGTGGGCTCACTGTACAGGAGTCCACCTTCCCAATAAATCCGATGCTTCCCAGGAGGTTCACCCTCAAGCTGGGAGCAGGCCTGTCTCCTTAGGCCTTCCAGAGATGGGCACTCACGTTGGCCCTTACTGAAGTCGTCCCTATCAGGACCTCCTTCAACTAACAAGTCTTTTAGTTCAGGATGGTCGTTGGGGTCGAACACTTCAGGCATCGCCACCTCCTCGTCAGGCTCGGGCGATTGACCAACTCCCTCCACCGCAGTGGTAGGCGAGTTCGGGGGAATATTCTCTTTCCCCCGTCGGGACTTGTTGACTCCTTTCGCCTTGGGTTTCCCCTTCGGCTGGGGCGGCGTATTGGACTTGGCCAATGCTGCCCGTGCTTGAGACCGTGTGTAGGGTCTTTCGGCAGTGTCTCCTACGAGCCCTAGAGCTCTGAGATCATTGCCCAACAAGACCTTTCCCGGGACGTTTCTCTGAATGCTCACTGGAATCCTAACTGCTGTACCATTTAAAGTTAGATTAACAGGGATCACGGGAAACATACGGAGGGGGCCGTCAGCCAACTTAGTGGGCATCAGAGTAGCTCTGGCAACTTCCTCTGAGTCTACCAAGGTAGAATCCACTACAGTTCGACTGCACCCACTATCCCTAAGAGCTGGAGTATCCACTCCATTGATCAGCACACTGTCTTTAAAGTAGTGCTTGGTATTATCCGGAATCCTAGCATACGCCTCTGCGACTTTAGGCTCCCAGGAACCCAGGGACACTAAAACTACCTCAGCCTCTATTCCGCTGGGAAATGAGTCTGAGGAGAAGGATGCTCCTGTAATCTCTTCTTCCTCGTAGGAGGAGAAGGCCAGATTAGCGGAGTGGACCCCCAAAGGTCTAACCTTACAACGGGGATCCCCCTTCACATGGTCAGTTGCTCCACAAGAAAAACAAGCCCCATTGGGTCTGTTTACGTAGGGAGGCTTATTATAACCAGAGTTCTGTTTCGGAGGCGAACCTCCACTACCCTGTGAGTTCTCGGATGGCTTACCCTTATTTTTCTTTTTGTGGCCCTTATGGGAAGAAGATTTAGCAGATTCCCCACCCTCCACATCTTTGGACTTTTTCCCTTCCTCCTGCTTACCAGGATGAGTTTTGTCCTTATGGGACACTCGATGTGACACCCATAAATCTGCTGCAATGGCCAGCTTCTTAGGATCTATCTCCTTCGAATCGGCCAAATGCTGCTTAAGCTCCGGGGAAGAAGAAGCAAAAATGTGTTCCAGCATGACCAGATTGATCATGCCTTCGAAGGTAGAAACCTTATAACCTTCAACCCAGCCAGTCAAGTTTTTTAGGGACTCAGCTACATACGACACCCAAGTACCACCTTCCTTTTTCTTATACTCTCTAAACCTTTTCAAATATTGGGTCGGAGTCTTCCCAAACTTTAAAATGAGAGTCTGCTTCAACATTGCAAAATCAGCGCGCTCAGCCTTCGACATTTCCATAATGGCACTGCAACCAGAATGGGGCAGTCTGCTGAGTAACCATGCAATCTTATCCGCATTATCAACCTCTTGAACCTCGCATGCATACTCAAACGCATTTAACCAGTCCATAATGTCATTTCGTTCCTCATACACACTGAGCAGATCTTTTGGAAACCGTGGATGAGAGGATGCCCCAGAACCATGTCCAGGACCCTTGGACCCATTTGCGAACTGAAGCTTGGCCAGTTCCAACTGGTGATCCCTGTCTTTTTGTTTTTCTGCCTGGTCGATTTTCAGTTTGGCTATGCTGAATTCAAGCTCCTGCTGCCTAAACCGCAGCTCTTGCTTCTTGAATTCAAGCATAGCCTCCCCATCAACACTGGCAGAGGAAACGTTAGACATTACATCCTCCCTGTCCTCGTGGTCGTGATGGATCAGTGCAGCGGCAGAACCGTCGGTTCTGCCAGTGAGAGCAGCCCCACCACCTTCTGCACTGTCCTCGGAAGTTATAGCGTCAAGCTGCGCTTCTTGCCACGCCACGATTCTCTGGATCATTTCCAATTTAGTGCCTTGAGAGGAAACCCCTCTCTCCGCACACATCTTCTTCAATGTTTCAGATTTCGAAGCATTTAAGGTTAATAAAGTATTCGTTTCCATACTGTCGATAGGACTATGGCCTTTTTAACGTTATATTCAATACTTTACTGCGTGTCCTGGTTGGAATAACCTGAAAACGCCTTAGCTCGTGCGCAACACTGGATACCTTCAGTCGTATCCCACCGCTGTACACCAATTTGTTAAGACGGATTTCTGAACTCTGTCCTGGTGGCGCAGAGGTTCAGAAGGCCAACCTAATTACTTGGAACAGGGTAACCTCTGGACAAGCCAGACCAATCAAGGTAGCGATCGCGGCGGTCAAGACTAGGTCTCAAGAGGGGTGAGGGTGACTGAAAGCCCGCAATGAGCACACAAAGCAAGAGCGCTTACAAACTACTCCAAACAGTTGTTTATATCAAAAATAGATACACATTTATTATAAGGCCTTGAAACTAATAACCACAGTAAAAGCAGCAATATACAACGATATTAAACCAACACATACACTATCCACCCAATATATATACAGAATACACAGTTTCACAGCATTAGCAGCACGAAATATGTTATCCACCTGCAGGGGGAGGAAAACAGGCAGTGCGAACCAATGCGAGTGATATGTCCGCCTTCTGAGGCCCCTAACTGGATGGTAGTCCAATCCCTACGAAGAGTGGAGCCTAGCGCTCAAAAGTACCTGCACACGCCGGTGCCAATGGGCAGAAGGTGAAGCTCTTCGGAGGACGTTGAACAGCTCTGTAGGGAGCTCTAATGAAGGAGAACACGGTCCGCGACTCTAGCGCAGCCTCCACTGTGAGGCAGAAGCAGGGCGCGAGTACGGACAAGGGGTGCTGTATTCACAGCGGGGAAAAGCAAGGGGCACTGCAGGAGGGCGACCAGATCCTAGCTAATCTACTCACCGGTCCCCGAAGCAAGCAGGCCCGAGCTTCTCCTCGATAGATACAGCTTCTGGCAGGTTCTGAAGAGCAGGGAACGTCTCGTCGTCGTGCAGAGTAAAAAGACGTCCCGATCGAAGAAACAAGCACAGTTTTGTCGCCACAGCAGGGCAACGGAACGGCCGGGTGTATTCAAGCCAAACGAGCACTGCTCACCTCTAGCTTAGGACTGCTAAGCAAACGAAGCGTGTGAGCATGCCCCGGACTCAGAATACCACCCAACCTGTCGGCGATTACAGAGCAGGCCTCCTTAGTAAGCTGGTCAGTCAACTGGATGGCCCAGAGACACTTCCGAAGGCTTACAGCAGGAGTTGATGAAGGTGCCGGGAATAGCTGGTCCTGCTATTCCAATAGGTCGAAGCGCCAGTACAGGCCTTCTTGTTCGATCTTAGGTGGAAAGGACTTCACCGGACGACAGCAATGAGGAGCAGAAGTTCTTCAGGGGGTCACCAGCGATTCCTCGGTCCAGCCTCGTGTTCGCAGGATACTTGGCTCCTGTATCCCTGGGTTCGTAAGAACTCAGGAGATCGACATGGTAGTGGTGTTTCCAGCTCCCTCTTATCCACGGTTCCCTTCGCGCCAAAACGGAGGGGAGCCAATGGGAGATCCGCTCATCAACACACATACCATACGTGGACCAATCACGGACCACAGTGGTCCCAGGCATTCACACCACCCTAGACTCTCTGGCACCCAGGATGTGTATTGGGACCAGACAGCCCAGCCCACATCCTGGGGGCACTCAAACGACATGTAGAAGCCCGCGAAAGCAACCGTGTTTCGCGGGAAACTACATGCCCACATAAGGAAGGCCCCGGGTCGCCTGACCCGGGGGAAGGTAAAGGGAGCAAGACGGACAGTGGACGAGACAAAGGAGCCTCGTGGTCCGGCCATTTTGGGTAGCCGGGCCACCCTTTTGTGTTCGCGGCAAAAAGGTGCTCAGAACGGCAAAAGGAGCTCAAAATAAACCAAATGATCGCTGCCACCAGCCCAGTCCCTGAATGACTTGCACCGATCCAAAAACCATCCTATAAGAGTGTCTAGGGTCTGTAGAAGGCTAGAGACCCAAGAGAGCTGTAACTTAGCTTACAGTGCCCTCTTGTGTCGTGTTGCACTAAAATGGCGACACGATAAAAGAAACTACGGGAAACAGCGTTCCCCGGTACTGACTGTCTTAAGGGCATGTCAGTTTCCCCGTAAGAAAGGAGCGAAAGCCCAGAGGAGTACAGCAGAAGGCTGCACTTCTCTGGCAAAGTCAAGAAAACAGGTTGAAAACAATAGCAAAAAGTTTAGGGGTTGCCACATGGAAGGAAAGTTCCCTACAATAACGAAATCTTTCCTAACAACATCTCATGCTATAGGAAGGGTCTCAGGTTTGGTAGAAGCATTGAGATATCACATCTCATGCTATAGGAAGGGTCTCGGGATTGTAATGGGAAGGAGAAGTATATGACATCTCATGCCATAGGAAGGGTCTCAGGTTTGGTATAAGCATTGAGATTTCACATCTCTGCTATCGGAAGGGTCTCGGGATTGGAATGGGAAGGAGTTGGATATCCCATCTCATGCTATAGGGAGGGTCTCAGGTTTCATATTAGAAGCATTGAGATATCACATCTCATGCTATCGGAAGGGTCTCAGGATTGGAATGGGAAGAAGTTGGATATCACATCTCATGCTAAAGGAAGGGTCTCAGGCTTGGAAGGGGAAGGATTAGGACATTACATCTCATGTTATAGGACAGGTCTCAGGTTTAGTATTAGAAGCATTGAGATATCACATCTCATGGTATAGGAAGGGTCTCAGGATTGGATTGGGAAGGAGTTGGATATCCCATCTCATGCTATAGGAAGGGTCTCAGGTTTGGTATTAGAAGCATTGAGATATCACATCTCATGCTACAGGAAGGGTCTCAGGATTCGTATTAGAAGCATTGAGATATCAAGTCTCGTGGTATAGGAAGGGTCTCAGAATTGGAATGGGAAGGAGTTGGATATCACATCTCAAGCTATAGGAAGGGTCTCAGGATTGGAATGAGAAGGAGTTTGATATCACATCTCATGCCATAATATGGGTCTCAGGTTTGGTAGAAGCATTGAGATATCACATCTCATGCTATCGGAAGGGTCTCAGGATTGGATTTGGATGGAGTTGGATATCCCATCTCATGCTATAGGAAGGGTCTCAGGTTGGAATGGGAAGGAGTTGGATATCACATCTCATGTTATAGGAAGGGTCTCAGGATTGGAATGGGAAGGACTTGGATATCACATCTCATGCTATAGGAAGGCTCTCAGGTTTGGAAAGGGAAGAAGTTGGATATCACATTTCATGTTAGAGGAAGGATCTCAGGTTTGGTATTAGAGGCATTGAGATATCACATCTCATGCTATCGGAAGGGTCTCAGGATTGGAATGGGAAGGAGTTGGATATCACATCTCATGCTATAGGAAGGGTCTCAGGTTTGGAACTGGAAGGAGTTGGATATCACATCTCATGCTATAGGGAGGGTCTCTGGTTTGGAAGGGGATTTGGATATCACATCTCATGTTATAGGAAGGATCTCAGGTTTGGTATTAGAAGCATTGAGATATCACATCTCATGCTATCGGATGGGTCTCAGGATTGGAACGGGAAGGAGTTGGATATCACATCTCATGCTATAGGAAGGGTCTTAGGTTTGGAACTGGAAGGAGCTGGATATCACATCTCATGTTATAGGAAGCGTCTCAGGTTTGGTATAAGCATTGAGATATCACATCTCTGCTATCGGAAGTGTCTCAGGATTGAAATGGGAAGGAGTTGGATATCCCATCTCATGTTATAGGACGGGTCTCAGGTTTGGTATTAGAATCATTGAGATATCACATTGCATGCTGTAGGAAGGGTCTAAGGATTGGAATGGGAAGGACTTGGATATCACATCTCATGCTATAGGTAGGCTCTCAGGTTTGGAAAGGGAAGGAGTTGGATATCACATTTCATGTTAGAGGAAGGATCTCAGGTTTGGTATTAGAGGCATTGAGATATCACATCCTTTGCCATAGGAAGGGTCTCAGGATTGGAATGGGAAGGAGTTGGATATCACATCTCATGCTATAGGAAGCGTCTCAGGTTTGGTATAAGCATTGAGATATCATATTGCATGCTGTAGGAAGGGTCTAAGGATTGGAATGGGAAGGACTTGGATATCACATCTCATACTATAGGTAGGCTCTCAGGTTTGGAAAGGGAAGGAGTTGGATATCACATTTCATGTTAGAGGAAGGATCTCAGGTTTGGTATTAGAGGCATTGAGATATCACATCTCATGCTATAGGAAGGGTCTCAGGATTGGAATGGGAAGGAGTTGGATATCACATCTCATGCTATAGGAAGGGTCTCAGGTTTGGTATAAGCATTGAGATATCACATCTCATGCTATAGGAAGGATCTCAGGATTGGAATGGGAAGGATTTGGATATCACATCTCTTGCTATAGGAAGGGTCTCAGGTTTTTTATTAGAAACATTGAGATATCACATCTCATGCTATAGGAAGGGTTTCAGAATTGGAATGGGGAGGAGTTGGATATCACATCTCATGTTATAGAAAGGGTTTCAGGATTGGAATGGGAAGGATTTGGATATCACATCTCTTGCTATAGGAAGGGTCTCAGGTTGTTTTATTAGAAACATTGAGATATTACATCTCATGCTATAGGAAGGGTTTTAGGATTGGAATGGGAAGCATTTGGATATCACATCTCATGCTAAATGAAGGGTCTCAGGTTTGGAAGGGGAAGGATTTGGATATCATATCGTCTAAACCAGAGCTGGGAAGCAAGCACTTGCAACGCGAAACTGCAGGGAACAGGAATAGAAAGGAAGAACACCTCTGAGGAGGACCAACTGGATTAGCCTACTTTGGAGAGAACGAGATCACCAGGGGAGTGCAGCTTGTAAACTAGAAGGCACACATGGTGACTGGATTAACAGATGGCAAATACACGTTCCAGAACAGTAAGGAAAGCTGATAATGCATTGAAGATTTCAGCTATAGGAGGGGTCTCAGGATTGGAATGGGAAGGACTTGGATATCCCATCTCATGTTATTGGACGGGTCTCAGGTGTGGTATTAGAAACATTGAGATATCACATTGCATGCTGTAGGAAGGGTCTCAGGTTTGGAATGGGAAGGAATTGGATATCAAATCTCATGTCATAGGAAGGATCTCAGGATTGGAATGAGAAGGAGTTGGATATTACATTCTTGCTATAGGATGGGTCTCAGGTTTGGAATGGGAAGGAGTTGGATATCACATATGCTATAGGAAGGGACTCAGGTTTGGAACGGGAAGGAGTTGGATATCACATCTCATGCTTTAAGAAGGGTCTCAGTTTTGGTATTAGAAGCATTGAGATATTACATCTCATGCTATAGGAAGGGTCTCAGGATTGGATTGGGAAGGAGTCGGATATCACAGCTCACGCTATAGGAAGGGTTTCAGGTTTGGAATGGGAAGGATTTGTATACCACATCTCTTGCTATAGGAAGGGCCTCAGGTTTGGTATGAGAAACATTGACATATCACATCTCATGGTATAGGAAGGGTCTCAGGATTGGAATAGGAAGGAGTTGGATATCACATCTCATGTTATAGGAAGGATATCCGGTTTGGTATTAGAAGCATTGAGATATCATGAGATGGGATATCCAACTCCTTCCCATTCCAATCCCGAGACCCTTCCGATAGCAGAGATGTGATATATCAATGCTTATACCAAACCTGAGACCCTTCCTATAACATGAGATGTCATATACTACTCCTTCCCATTCCAATCCTGAGACCCTTCCTATAGCATGAGATGTGATATCTCAATGCTTCTACCAAACCTGAGACCCTTCCTATAGCAAGAGATGTGATATACAAATCCTTCCCATTCCAAACCTGAGACCCTTCCTATAGCAAGAGATGTGATATCCAAATCCTTCCCATTCCAATCCTGAAACCCTTCCTATGGCATGAGATGTGATATCTCAATGTTTCTAATAAAAAACCTGAGACCCATCCTTTAGCATGAGATGTGATATCCAAATCCTTCCCATTCCAATCCTGAGACACTTCCTATAGCATGAGATGTGATATCTCAATGCTTATACCAAACGTGAGACCCTTCCTATAGCATGAGATGTGATATCCGACTCCTTCCCAATCCAAACCTGAGACCCTTCCTATAGCATGAGATGTGATATCCAATTGCTTCCTATTCCAATCCTGAGACCCTTCCTATAGCATGAGACGTGACATCTCAATGCTTCTAATACCAAACCTGAGACCCTTCCTATAGCATGAGATGGGATATCCAACTCCTTCCCATTCCAATCCCGAGACCCATCCGATAGCAGAGATTTGATATCTCAATGCTTATACCAAACCTGAGACCCTTCCTATGGCATGAGATGTCATATACTTCTCCTTCCCATTCCAATCCTGAGACCCTTCCTATAGCATGAGATGTGATATCTCAATGCTTCTAATACCAAACCTGATATCCTTCCTATAACATGAGATGTGATATCCAACTCCTTCCTATTCCAATCCTGAGATCCTTCCTATACCATGAGATGTGATATCTCAATGTTTCTCATACCAAACCTGAGGCCCTTCCTATAACATGAGATGTGATATCCAACTCCTTCCTATTCCAATCCTGAGATCCTTCCTATACCATGAGATGTGATATATCAATGTTTCTCATACCAAACCTGAGGCCCTTCCTATAGCAAAAGATGTGATATACAAATCCTTCCCATTCCAAACCTGAGACCCTTCCTATAGCATGAGCTGTGATATCTGACTCCTTCCCAATCGAATCCTGAGACCATTCCTATAGCATGAGATGTAATATCACAATGCTTGTAATACCAAAACTGAGACCCTTCTTAAAGCATGAGATGTGATATCCAACTCCTTCCCTTTCCAAACCTGAGGCCCTTCCTATAGCATATGTGATATCCAACACCTTCCCATTCCAAACCTGAGACCCATCCTATAGCAAGCATGTAATATCAACTCCTTCTCATTCCAATCCTGAGACCATTCCTATAGCATGAGATGTGATATCTCAATGCTTCTAATAGCAAACCTGAGATCCTTCCTATGACATGAGATGTGATATCCAATTCCTTCCCATTACAAACCTGAGACCCTTCCTATAACATGAGATGACATATACAACTCCTTCCCATTCCAATCCTGAGACCCTTCCTATACCATGAGACTTGATATCTCAATGCTTCTAATACCAAACCTGAGACCCTTCCTATAGCTTGAGATGTGATACCCAACTCCTTCCCATTCCAATTCTGAGACCCTTCCTATACCATGAGACTTGATATCTCAATGATTCTAATACCAAACCTGAGACCCTTCCTATAGCTTGAGATGTGATATCCAACTCCTTCCCATTCCAACCTGAGACCCTTCCTATAGCATGAGATGGGATATCCAACTCCTTCCAAATCCAATCCTGATACCCTTCCGATAGCATGAGATGTGATATCCCAATGCTTCTACCAAACCTGAGAACCATACTATGGCATGAGATGTGATATCAAACTCCTTCCCATTCCAATCCTGAGACCCTTCCTATAGCTTGAGATGTGATATCCAACTCCTTCCCATTCCAATCATGAGACCCTTCCTATAGCATGAGATGTGATATCTCAATGTTTCTAATAAAAAACCTGAGACCCTTCCTATAACAAGAGATGTGATATCCAATTCCTTCCAATTCCAAACCTGAGACCCTTCCTATTGGATGAGATGTGATATCCAACTCCTTCCCATTCCAATCCTGAGACCCTTCCTATACCATGAGATGTGATATCTCAATGCTTCTAATACCAAACCTGGGACCCGTCCTATAACATGAGATAAGATATCCAAATCCTTCCCCTTCCAAACCTGAGACCATTCCTTTAGCATGAGATGTGATATCCAAATCCTTCCCATTCCAATCCTGAAACCCTTCCTATAGCATGAGATGTGATATCTCAATGTTTCTAATAAAAAACCTGAGACCCTTCCTATAGCAAGAGATGTGATATCTAAATCCTTCCCATTTGAATCCTGAGACCCTTCCTATAACATGAGATGTGATATCCAACTCCTTCCCATTCCAACCTGAGACCCTTCCTATAGCATGAGAAGGGATATCCAACTCCTTCCCATTCCAATCCTGAGACCCTTCCTATACCATGAGATGTGATATCTCAATGCTTCTAATACCAAACCTGGGACCCGTCCTATAACATGAGATATGATATCCAAATCCTTCCCCTTCCAAACCTGAGACCCTTCCTTTAGCATGAGATGTGATATCCAAATCCTTCCCATTCCAATCCTGAAACCCTTCCTGTAGCATGAGATGTGATATCTCAATGTTTCTAATAAAAAACCTGAGACCCTTCCTATAGCAAGAGATGTGATATCCAAATCCTTCCCATTCCAATCCTGAGATCCTTCCTATAGCATGAGATGTGATATCTCAATGCTTATACCAAACCTGAGGCCCTTCCTATAGCATGAGATGTGATATCCAACTCCTTCCCATTCCAATCCTGAGACCCTTCCTATAGCATGAGATGTGATATCTCAATGCCTCTAATGCCAAACCTGAGATCCTTCCTCTAAGATGAAATGTTATATCCAACTCCTTCCCTTTCCAAACCTGAGAGAGCCTACCTATAGTATGAGATGTGATATCCAAGTCCTTCCCATTCCAATCCTTAGACCCTTCCTACAGCATGCAATATTATATCTCAATGCTTATACCAAACCTGAGACCCTTCCTATAGCATGAGATGTGATATCCAACTCCTTCCCATTCCAATCCTGAGACCCTTCCTATAGCATTAGATGTGATATCTCAATGCCTCTAATACCAAACCTGAGATCCTTCCTCTAACATGAAATGTGATATCCAACTCCTTCCCTTTCCAAACCTGAGAGCCTACCTATAGCATGAGATGTGATATCCAAGTCCGTCCCATTCCAATCCTTAGACCCTTCCTACAGCATGCAATGTGATATCTCAATGATTCTAATACCAAACCTGAGACCCGTCCTATAACATG
Organism: Ambystoma mexicanum; assembly: GCF_040938575.1. Lineage (NCBI taxonomy): Eukaryota > Metazoa > Chordata > Amphibia > Caudata > Ambystomatidae > Ambystoma > Ambystoma mexicanum. The sequence goes on from NC_090938.1 coordinate 302,290,422, forward strand.
AGATGGGATATCCAACTCCTTCCCATTCCAATCCTGAGACACTTCCGATAGCAGAGATGTGATATCTCAATGCTTATACCAAACCTGAGACGCTTCCTATAACATGAGATGTGATATCCAACTCCTTTCAGTTCCAAACCTAAGACCCTTCCTATAGCATGAGATGTGATATCCAACTCCTTCCCGTTCCAATCCTGAGACCCATCCGATAGCATGAGATGTGATATCTCAATGCTTCTAATACCAAACCTGAGATTCTTCCTATAACATGAGATGTGATATCCAAATCCCCTTCCAAACCTGAGACCCTCCCTATAGCATGAGATGTGATATCCAACTCCTTCCAGTTCCAAACCTGAGACCCTTCCTATAGCATGAGATGTGATATCCAACTCCTTCCCATTCCAATCCTGAGACCCTTCCTATAGCATGAGATGGGATATCCAACTCCATCCAAATCCAATCCTGAGACCCTTCCTATAACATGAGATGTTATATCCAACTCCTTCCCATTCCAACCTGAGACCCTTCCTATAGCATGAGATGGGATATCCAACTCCATCCAAATCCAATCCTGAGACCCTTCCGATAGCATGAGATGTGATATCTCAATGCTTCTACCAAACCTGAGACCCATATTATGGCATGAGATGTGATATCAAACTCCTTCCCATTCCAATCCTGAGACCCTTCCTATAGCTTGAGATGTGATATCCAACTCCTTCCCATTCCAATTCTGAGACCCTTCCTATACCATGAGATGTGATATCTCAATGCTTCTAATACGAAACCTGAGACCCTTCCTATAGCATGAGATGTGATATCTCAATGCTTCTAATACCAAACCTGAGACCCTTCCTATAGCATGAGATGGGATATCCAACTCCTTCCCAATCCAATCCTGAGACCCTTCCTATAGCATGAGATGTGATATCTCAATGCTTCTAATATGAAACCTGAGACCCTCCCTATAGCATGAGATGGGATATCCAACTCCTTCCCATTCCAATCCCGAGACCCTTCCGATAGCAGAGATGTGATATCTCAATGCTTATACCAAACCTGAGACCCTTCCTATGGCATGAGATGTCATATACTTCTCCTTCCCATTACAATCCCGAGACCCTTCCTATAGCATGAGATGTGATATCTCAATGCTTCTACCAAACCTGAGACCCTTCCTATAGCATGAGATGTGATATCCAACTCCTTCCCATTCCAATCCTGAGACCCTTCCTATAGCATGAGATGTGATATCTCAATGCTTCTAATACCAAACCTGATATCCTTCCTATAACATGAGATGTGATATCCAACTCCTTCCTATTCCAATCCTGAGATCCTTCCTATACCATGAGATGTGATATCTCAATGTTTTTCATACCAAACCTGAGACCCTTCCTATAGCATGAGATGTGATATCCAACTCCTTCCCATTCCAATCCTGAGACCATCCTATAGCATGAGATGTGATATCTCAATGCCTCTAATACCAAACCTGAGATCCTTCCTCTAACATGAAATGTGATATCCAACTCCTTCCCTTTCCAAATCTGAGAGCCTACCTATAGCATGAGATGTGATATCCAAGTCCTTCCCATTCCAATCCTTAGACCCTTCCTACAGCATGCAATGTGATATCTCAATGCTTATACCAAACCTGAGACCCTTCCTATAGCATGAGATGTGATATCCAACTCCTTCCCTTTCCAATCCTGAGACCCTTCCTATAGCATGAGATGTGATATCTCAATGCCTCTAATACCAAACCTGAGATCCTTCCTCTAACATGAAATGTGATATCCAACTCCTTCCCTTTCCAAACCTGAGAGCCTACCTATAGCAAGAGATGTGATATCCAACTCCTTCCCATTCCAATCCTGAGTCACTTCCAATAGCAGACATATGATATATCAATGCTTATACCAAATCTGAGACGCTTCCTATAACATGAGATGTAATATCCAACTCTTTCCAGTTCCAAACCTGAGAACCTTCCTATAGCATGAGATGTGATATCCAACTTCTTCCCATTCCAATCCTGAGACCCATCCGATAGCATGAGATGTGATATCTCAATGCTTCTAATACCAAACCTGAGATCCTTCCTATAACATGAGATGTGATATCCAAATCACCTTCCAAACCTGAGACCCTCCCTATAGCATGAGATGTGATATCCAACTCCTTCCAGTTCCAAACCTGAGACCCTTCCTATAGCATGAGATGTGATATCCAACTCCTTTCCATTCCGATCCTGAGACCCTTCCAATAGCATGAGATGTGATACCTCAATGCCTCTAATACCAAACCTGAGATCCTTCCTCTAACATGAAATGTGATATCCAACTCCTTAACATTCCAAACCTGAGAGCCTTCCTATAGCATGAGATGTGATATCCAACTCCTTCCCATTCCAATCCTGAGACCCTTCCTATAGCATGAGATGTGATATCTCAATGCTTCTAATACCAAACCTGATATCCTTCCTATAACATGAGATGTGATATCCAACTCCTTCCTATTCCAATCCTGAGATCCTTCCTATACCATGAGATGTGATATCTCAATGTTTTTCATACCAAACCTGAGACCCTTCCTATAGCATGAGATGTGATATCCAACTCCTTCCCATTCCAATCCTGAGACCATCCTATAGCATGAGATGTGATATCTCAATGCCTCTAATACCAAACCTGAGATCCTTCCTCTAACATGAAATGTGATATCCAACTCCTTCCCTTTCCAAACCTGAGAGCCTACCTATAGCATGAGATGTGATATCCAAGTCCTTCCCATTCCAATCCTTAGACCCTTCCTACAGCATGCGATGTGATATCTCAATGCTTATACCAAACCTGAGACCCTTCCTATAGCATGAGATGTGATATCCAACTCCTTCCCTTTCCAATCCTGAGACCCTTCCTATAGCATGAGATGTGATATCTCAATGCCTCTAATACCAAACCTGAGATCCTTCCTCTAACATGAAATGTGATATCCAACTCCTTCCCTTTCCAAACCTGAGAGCCTACCTATAGCAAGAGATGTGATATCCAACTCCTTCCCATTCCAATCCTGAGTCACTTCCAATAGCAGACATATGATATATCAATGCTTATACCAAACCTGAGACGCTTCCTATAACATGAGATGTGATATCCAACTCTTTCCAGTTCCAAACCTGAGAACCTTCCTATAGCATGAGATGTGATATCCAACTTCTTCCCATTCCAATCCTGAGACCCATCCGATAGCATGAGATGTGATATCTCAATGCTTCTAATACCAAACCTGAGATCCTTCCTATAACATGAGATGTGATATCCAAATCACCTTCCAAACCTGAGACCCTCCCTATAGCATGAGATGTGATATCCAACTCCTTCCAGTTCCAAACCTGAGACCCTTCCTATAGCATGAGATGTGATATCCAACTCCTTTCCATTCCGATCCTGAGACCCTTCCAATAGCATGAGATGTGATACCTCAATGCCTCTAATACCAAACCTGAGATCCTTCCTCTAACATGAAATGTGATATCCAACTCCTTAACATTCCAAACCTGAGAGCCTTCCTATAGCATGAGATGTGATATCCAATTCATTCCCATTCCAATCCTGAGACACTTCCTATAACATGAGATGTGATATCCAACTCCTTCCCATTCCAACCTGAGACCCTTCCTATAGCATGAGATGGGATATCCAACTCATCCTATCCTGAGACCGTTCCGATAGCATGAGATGTGATATCTCAATGCTTCTACCAAACCTGAGACCCATACTATGACATGAGATGTGATATCAAACTCCTTCCCATTCCAATCCTGAGACCCTTCCTATAGCTTGAGATGTGATATCCAACTCCTTCCCATTCCAATTCTGAGACCCTTCCTATACCATGAGACTTGATATCTCAATGCTTCTAATACGAAACCTGAGACCCTTCCTATAGCATGAGATGTGATATCCAATTCCTTCCCATTCCAAACCTGAGACCCTTCCTACAGCATGCAATGTCATATCTCAATGCTTCTAATACCAAACCTGAGACCCGTCCTATAACATGAGATGGGATATCCAACTCCTTCCCATTCAAAATCTGAGACCCTTCGTATAGCATGAGATGTGATATCTCAATGCTTCTAATACCAAACCTGGATCCTTCCTATAGCATGAAATGTGATATAAAACTCCGTCCCATTCCAATCCTGCGTCCCTTCCTATAGCATGAGATTTGATATCTCAATGTTTCTACTACCAAACCTGAGACCTTTCCTATAACATGAGACGTGATATCCAACTCCTTCCCATTCCAATCCTGAGACTCTTCCTATAGCATGAGATGTGATATCTCAATGCTTCTAATACCAAACCTGAGATCCTTCCTATAACATGAGATGTGATATCCAAATCCCCTTCCAAACCTGAGACCCTCCCTATAGCATGAGATGTGATATCCAACTCCTTCCAGTTCCAAACCTGAGACCCTTCCGATAGCATGAGATGTGATATCTCAATGCCTCTAATACCAAACCTGAGATCCTTCATCTAACATGAAATGTGATATCCAACTCCTTCCCTTTCCAAACCTGAGAGCCTTCCTATAGCATGAGATGTGATATCCAACTCCTTCCCATTCCAATCTTGAGACCCTTCCGATAGCATGAGATGTGATATCTCAATGCCTCTAATACCAAACCTGAGATCCTTCCTCTAACATGAAATGTGATATCCAACTCCTTCCCTTTCCAAACCTCAGAGCCTTCCTATAGCATGAGATGTGATATCCAAGTCCTTCCCATTCCAATCCTGAGACCCTTCCTATAACATGAGATGTGATATCCAACTCCTTCCCATTCCAACCTGAGACCCTTCCTATAGCATGAGATGGGATATCCAACTCCATCCAAATCCAATCCTGAGACCCTTCAGATAGCATGAGATGTGATATCTCAATGCTTCTACTAAACCTGAGACCCATATTATGGCATGAGATGTGATATCAAACTCCTTCCCATTCCAATCCTGAGACCCTTCCTATAGCTTGAGATGTGATATCCAACTCCTTCCCATTCCAATTCTGAGACCCTTCCTATACCATGAGACTTGATATCTCAATGCTTCTAATACGAAACCTGAGACCCTTCCTATAGCATGAGATGTGATATCTCAATGCTTCTAATACCAAACCTGAGACCCTTCCTATAGCATGAGATGGGATATCCAACTCCTTCCCAATCCAATCCTGAGACCCTTCCTATACCATGAGATGTGATATCTCAATGCTTCTAATACTAAACCTGAGACCCGTCCTATAACATGAGATGTAATGTCCTAATCCTTCCCCTTCCAAGCCTGAGACCCTTCCTTTAGCATGAGATGTGATATCCAACTTCTTCCCATTCCAATCCTGAGACCCTTCCGATAGCATGAGATGTGATATCTCAATGCTTCTAATATGAAACCTGTGACCCTCCCTATAGCATCAGATGTGATATCCAAGTCCTTCCCATTCCAATCCTGAGACCCTTCCTATAACATGAGATGTGATATCTCAATGTTTCTAATACCAAACCTGAGACCCTTCCTATAACATGAGATAGGATATCCAACTCCTTCCCATTCCAATCCCGAGACCCTTCCGATAGCAGAGATGTGATATATCAATGCTTATACCAAACCTGAGACCCTTCCTATGACATGAGATGTCATATACTACTCCTTCCCATTCCAATCCTGAGACCCTTCCTATAGCATGAGATGTGATATCTCAATGCTTCTACCAAACCTGAGACCCTTCCTATAGCAAGAGATGTGATATACAAATCCTTCCCATTCCAAACCTGAGACCCTTCCTATAGCAAGAGATGTGATATCCAAATCCTTCCCATTCCAATCCTGAAACCCTTCCTATGGCATGAGATGTGATATCTCAATGTTTCTAATAAAAAACCTGAGACCCATCCTTTAGCATGAGATGTGATATCCAAATCCTTCCCATTCCAATCCTGAGACCCTTCCTATAGCATGAGATGTGATATCTCAATGCTTATACCAAACCTGAGACCCTTCCTATAGCATGAGATGTGATATCCAACTCCTTCCCATTCCAATCCTGAGACCCTTCCTATAGCATGAGATGTGATATCTCAATGCCTCTAATACCAAACCTGAGATCCTTCCTCTAACATGAAATATGATATCCAACTCCTTCCCTTTCTAAACCTGAGAGCCTACCTATAGCATGAGATGTGATATCCAAGTCCTTCCCATTCCAATCCTTAGACCCTTCCTACAGCATGCAATATGATATCTCAATGCTTATACCAAACCTGAGACCCTTCCTATAGCATGAGATGTGATATCCAACTCCTTCCCATTCCAATCCTGAGAGCCTTCCTATAGCATGAGATGTGATATCCAACTCCTTCCCATTCCAATCTTGAGACCCTTCCGATAGCATGAGATGTGATATCTCAATGCCTCTAATACCAAACCTGAGATCCTTCCTCTAACATGAAATGTGATATCCAACTCCTTCCCTTTCCAAACCTCAGAGCCTTCCTATAGCATGAGATGTGATATCCAAGTCCTTCCCATTCCAATCCTGAGACCCTTCCTATAACATGAGATGTGATATCCAACTCCTTCCCATTCCAACCTGAGACCCTTCCTATAGCATGAGATGGGATATCCAACTCCATCCAAATCCAATCCTGAGACCCTTCAGATAGCATGAGATGTGATATCTCAATGCTTCTACTAAACCTGAGACCCATATTATGGCATGAGATGTGATATCAAACTCCTTCCCATTCCAATCCTGAGACCCTTCCTATAGCTTGAGATGTGATATCCAACTCCTTCCCATTCCAATTCTGAGACCCTTCCTATACCATGAGACTTGATATCTCAATGCTTCTAATACGAAACCTGAGACCCTTCCTATAGCATGAGATGTGATATCTCAATGCTTCTAATACCAAACCTGAGACCCTTCCTATAGCATGAGATGGGATATCCAACTCCTTCCCAATCCAATCCTGAGACCCTTCCTATACCATGAGATGTGATATCTCAATGCTTCTAATACTAAACCTGAGACCCGTCCTATAACATGAGATGTAATGTCCTAATCCTTCCCCTTCCAAGCCTGAGACCCTTCCTTTAGCATGAGATGTGATATCCAACTTCTTCCCATTCCAATCCTGAGACCCTTCCGATAGCATGAGATGTGATATCTCAATGCTTCTAATATGAAACCTGAGACCCTCCCTATAGCATCAGATGTGATATCCAAGTCCTTCCCATTCCAATCCTGAGACCCTTCCTATAACATGAGATGTGATATCTCAATGTTTCTAATACCAAACCTGAGACCCTTCCTATAACATGAGATAGGATATCCAACTCCTTCCCATTCCAATCCCGAGACCCTTCCGATAGCAGAGATGTGATATATCAATGCTTATACCAAACCTGAGACCCTTCCTATGACATGAGATGTCATATACTACTCCTTCCCATTCCAATCCTGAGACCCTTCCTATAGCATGAGATGTGATATCTCAATGCTTCTACCAAACCTGAGACCCTTCCTATAGCAAGAGATGTGATATACAAATCCTTCCCATTCCAAACCTGAGACCCTTCCTATAGCAAGAGATGTGATATCCAAATCCTTCCCATTCCAATCCTGAAACCCTTCCTATGGCATGAGATGTGATATCTCAATGTTTCTAATAAAAAACCTGAGACCCATCCTTTAGCATGAGATGTGATATCCAAATCCTTCCCATTCCAATCCTGAGACCCTTCCTATAGCATGAGATGTGATATCTCAATGCTTATACCAAACCTGAGACCCTTCCTATAGCATGAGATGTGATATCCAACTCCTTCCCATTCCAATCCTGAGACCCTTCCTATAGCATGAGATGTGATATCTCAATGCCTCTAATACCAAACCTGAGATCCTTCCTCTAACATGAAATATGATATCCAACTCCTTCCCTTTCTAAACCTGAGAGCCTACCTATAGCATGAGATGTGATATCCAAGTCCTTCCCATTCCAATCCTTAGACCCTTCCTACAGCATGCAATATGATATCTCAATGCTTATACCAAACCTGAGACCCTTCCTATAGCATGAGATGTGATATCCAACTCCTTCCCATTCCAATCCTGAGACCCTTCCTATAGCATGAGATGTGATATCTCAATGCCTCTAATACCAAACCTGAGATCCTTCCTCTAACATGAAATGTGATATCCAACTCCTTCCCTTTCCAAACCTGAGAGCCTACCTGTAGAATGAGATGTGATATCCAAGTCCTTCCCATTCCAATCCTTAGACCCTTCCTACAGCATGCAATGTGATATCTCAATGATTCTAATACCAAACCTGAGACCCGTCCTATAACATGAGATGTGATATCAAACTCCTTCCCATTCCAATCCTGAGACCCTTCCTATAGCTTGAGATGTGATATCCAACTCCTTCCCATTCCAATTCTGAGACCCTTCCTATACCATGACACTTGATATCTCAATGCTTCTAATACGAAACCTGAGACCCTTCCTATAGCATGAGATGTCATATCTCAATGCTTCTAATACCAAACCTGAGACCCTTCCTATAGCATGAGATGGGATATCCAACTCCTTCCCAATCCAATCCTGAGACCCTTCCTATACCATGAGATGTGATATCTCAATGCTTCTAATACTAAACCTGAGACCCGTCCTATAACATGAGATGTAATGTCCTAATCCTTCCCCTTCCAAGCCTGAGACCCTTCCTTAAGCATGAGTTGTGATATCCAACTTCTTCCCATTCCAATCCTGAGACCCTTCCTATACCATGAGACTTGATATCTCAATGCTTCTAATACGAAACCTGAGACCCTTCCTATAGCATGAGATGTCATACCTCAATGCTTCTAATACCAAACCTGAGACCCTTCCTATAGCATGAGATGGGATATCCAACTCCTTCCCAATCCAATCCTGAGACCCTTCCTATACCATGAGATGTGATATCTCAATGCTTCTAATAGTAAACCTGAGACCCGTCCTATAACATGAGATGTAATGTCCTAATCCTTCCCCTTCCAAGCCTGAAACCCTTCCTTTAGCATGAGATGTGATATCCAACCTCTTCCCATTCCAATCCTGAGACCCTTCCGATAGCATGAGATGTGATATCTCAATGCTTCTAATATGAAACCTGAGACCCTCCCTATAGCATGAGATGGGATATGCAACTCCTTCCCATTCCAATCCCGAGACCCTTCCGATAGCAGAGATGTGATATCTCAATGCTTATACCAAACCTGAGACCCTTCCTATGGCATGAGATGTCATATACTTCTCCTTCCCATTCCAATCCTGAGACCCTTCCTATAGCATGAGACGTGATATCTCAATGCTTCTAATATCAAACCTGATATCCTTCCTATAACATGAGATGTGATATCCAACTCCTTCCTATTCCAATCCTGAGATCCTTCCTATACCATGAGATGTGATATCTCAATGTTTCTCATACCAACCCTGAGGCCCTTCCTATAGCAAGAGATTTGATATACAAATCCTTCCCATTCCAAACCTGAGACCCTTCCTATAGCATGAGCTGTGATATCCGACTCCTTCCCAATCGAATCCTGAGACCATTCCTATAGCATGAGATGTAATATCACAATGCTTGTAATACCAAACCTGAGACCCTTCCTATAGCATGAGATGTGATATCTCAATGCTTATAATACCAAAACTGAGACCCTTCTTAAAGCATGAGATGCGATATCCAACTCCTTCCCTTTCCAAACCTGAGGCCCTTCCTATAGCATATGTGATATCCAACTCCTTCCCATTCCAAACCTGAGACCCATCCTATAGCAAGAATGTAATATCCAACTCCTTCTCATTCCAATCCTGAGACCATTCCTATAGCATGAGATGTGATATCTCAATGCTTCTAATAGCAAACCTGAGATCCTTCCTATGACATGAGATGTGATATCCAATTCCTTCCCATTCCAAACCTGAGACCCTTCCTACAGCATGCGATGTGATTTCTCAATGCTTCTAATAGCACACCTGAGACCCGTCCAATAACATGAGATGGGATATCCAGGTCCTTCCCATTACAAACCTGAGACCCTTCCTATAACATGAGATGGGATATCCAACTCCTTCCCATTCCAATCCTGAGACCCTTACGATAGCAGAAATGTGATATCTCAATGCTTATACCAAACCTGAGACCTTTCCTATGGCATGAGATGACATATACAACTCCTTCCCATTCCAATCCTGAGACCCTTCCTATAGCTTGAGATGTGATACCCAACTCCTTCCCATTCCAATTCTGAGACCCTTCCTATACCATGAGACTTGATATCTCAATGCTTCTAATACCAAACCTGAGACCCTTCCTATAGCTTGAGATGTGATATCCAACTCCTTCCCATTCCAACCTGAGACCCTTCCTATAGCATGAGATGGTATATCCAACTCCTTCCAAATCCAATCCTGATACCCTTCCGATAGCATGAGATGTGATATCCCAATGCTTCTACCAAACCTGAGACCCATACTATGGCATGAGATGTGATATCAAACTCCTTCCCATTCCAATCCTGATACCCTTCCTATAGCTTGAGATGTGATATCCAACTCCTTCCCATTCCAATCCTGAGACCCTTCCTATAGCATGAGATGTGATATCTCAATGCTTATACCAAACCTGAGACCCTTCCTATAGCATGAGATGTGATATCCAACTCCTTCCCATTCCAATCCTGAGACCCTTCCTATAGCATGAGATGTGATATCTCAATGTTTCTAATAAAAAACCTGAGACCCTTCCTATAGCAAGAGATGTGATATCCAAATCCTTCCCATTCCAATCCTGAGTTCCTTCCTATAACATGAGATGTGATATCCAATTCCTTCCAATTCCAAACCTGAGACCCTTCCTATTGGATGAGATGTGATATCCAACTCCTTCCCATTCCAATCCTGAGACCCTTCCTATACCATGAGATGTGATATCTCAATGCTTCTAATACCAAACCTGGGACGCGTCCTATAACATGAGATAAGATATCCAAATCCTTCCCCTTCCAAACCTGAGACCCTTCCTTTAGCATGAGATGTGATATCCAAATCCTTCCCATTCCAATCCTGAAACCCTTCCTATAGCATGAGATGTGATATCTCAATGTTTCTAATAAAAAACCTGAGACCCTTCCTATAGCAAGAGATGTGATATCCAAATCCTTCCCATTTGAATCCTGAGACCCTTCCTATAACATGAGATGTGATATCCAACTCCTTCCCATTCCAACTTGAGAACCTTCCTATAGCATGAGAAGGGATATCCAACTCCTTCCCATTCCAATCCTGAGACCCTTCCTATACCATGAGATGTGATATCTCAATGCTTCTAATACCAAACCTGGGACCCGTCTTATAACATGAGATATGATATCCAAATCCTTCCCCTTCCAAACCTGAGACCCTTCCTTTAGCATGAGATGTGATATCCAAATCCTTCCCATTCCAATCCTGAAACCCTTCCTATAGCATGAGATGTGATATCTCAATGTTTCTAATAAAACAACCTGAGACCCTTCCTATAGCAAGAGATGTGATATCCAAATCCTTCCCATTCCAATCCTGAAACCCTTTCTATAACATGAGATGTGATATCCAACTCCTTCCCATTCCAATTCTGAAACCCTTCCTATAGCATGAGATGTGATATCTCAATGTTTCTAATAAAAAACCTGAGACCCTTCCTATAGCAAGAGATGTGATATCCAAATCCTTCCCATTCCAATCCTGAGATCCTTCCTATAACATGAGATGTGATATCCAATTCCTTCCCATTCCAAACCTGAGACCCTTCCTATTGGATGAGATGTGATATCCAACTCCTTCCCATTCCAATCCTGAGACCCTTCCTATACCATGAGATGTGATATCTCAATGCTTCTAATACCAAACCTGGGACCCATCCTATAACATGAGATATGATATCCAAATCAATCCCCTTCCAAACCTGAGACCCTTCCTTTAGCATGAGATGTGATATCCAAATCCTTCCCATTCCAATCCTGAAACCCTTCCGATAGCAGAGATGTGATATCTCAATGCTTATACCAAACCTGAGACCCTTCCTATGGCATGAGATGTCATATACTTCTCCTTCCCATTCCAATCCTGAGACCCTTCCTATAGCATGAGACGTGATATCTCAATGCTTCTAATATCAAACCTGATATCCTTCCTATAACATGAGATGTGATATCCAACTCCTTCCTATTCCAATCCTGAGATCCTTCCTATACCATGAGATGTGATATCTCAATGTTTCTCATACCAACCCTGAGGCCCTTCCTATAGCAAGAGATTTGATATACAAATCCTTCCCATTCCAAACCTGAGACCCTTCCTATAGCATGAGCTGTGATATCCGACTCCTTCCCAATCGAATCCTGAGACCATTCCTATAGGATGAGATGTAATATCACAATGCTTGTAATACCAAACCTGAGACCCTTCCTATAGCATGAGATGTGATATCTCAATGCTTATAATACCAAAACTGAGACCCTTCTTAAAGCATGAGATGCGATATCCAACTCCTTCCCTTTCCAAACCTGAGGCCCTTCCTATAGCATATGTGATATCCAACTCCTTCCCATTCCAAACCTGAGACCCATCCTATAGCAAGAATGTAATATCCAACTCCTTCTCATTCCAATCCTGAGAACATTCCTATAGCATGAGATGTGATATCTCAATGCTTCTAATAGCAAACCTGAGATCCTTCCTATGACATGAGATGTGATATCCAATTCCTTCCCATTCCAAACCTGAGACCCTTCCTATTGGATGAGATGTGATATCCAACTCCTTCCCATTCCAATCCTGAGACCCTTCCTATACCATGAGATGTGATATCTCAATGCTTCTAATACCAAACCTGGGACCCATCCTATAACATGAGATATGATATCCAAATCAATCCCCTTCCAAACCTGAGACCCTTCCTTTAGCATGAGATGTGATATCCAAATCCTTCCCATTCCAATCCTGAAACCCTTCCTATAGCATGAGATGTGATATCTCAATGTTTCTAATAAAAGACATGAGACCCATGCTATAGCAAGAGATGTGATATCCAAATCCTTCCCATTCCAATCCTGAGACCCTTTCTATAACATGAGATGTGATATCCAACTCCTTCCCATTCCAATCCTGAAACCCTTCCTATAGCATGAGATGTGATATCTCAATGTTTCTAATAAAAAACCTGAGACCCTTCCTATAGCAAGAGATGTGATATCCAAATCCTTCCCATTCGAATCCTGAGATCCTTCCTATAACATGAGATGTGATATCCAATTCCTTCCCATTCCAAACCTGAGACCCTTCCTATTGGATGAGATGTGATATCCAACTCCTTCTCATTCCAATCCTGAGACCCTTCCTATATCATGAGATGTGATATCTCAATGCTTCTAATACAAAACCTCGGACCCGTCCTATAACATGAGATATGATATCCAAATCCTTCCCCTTCCAAACCTGAGACCCTTCCTTTAGCATGAGATGTGATATCCAAATCCTTCCCATTCCAATCCTGAAACCCTTCCTATAGCATGAGATGTGATATCTCAATGTTTCTAATAAAAAACCTGAGACCCTTTCTGTAACATGAGATGTGATATCCAATTCCTTCCCATTCCAATCCTGAAACCCTTCCTATAGCATGAGATGTGATATCCAAATCCTTCCCCTTCCAAACCTGAGACCCTCCCTTTAGCATGAGATGTGATATCCAACTCCTTCCCATTCCAATCCTGAGACCCTTCCTATACCATGAGCTGTGATATCTCAATGCTTCTAATACCAAACCTGGGACCCGTCCTATAACATGAGATATGATATCCAAATCCTTGCCCTTCCAAACCTGAGACCCTTCCTTTAGCATGAGATGTGATATCCAAATCCTTCCCATTCCAATCCTGAAACCCTTCCTATAGCATGAGATGTGATATCTCAATGTTTCTAAGAAAAAAACCTGAGACCCTTCCTATAGTAAGAGATGTGATATCCAAATCCTTCCCATTCCAATCCTGAGACCCTTTCTATAACATTAGATGAGATATCCAACTCCTTCCCATTCCAATTCTGAAACCCTTCCTATAGCATGAGATGTGATATCTCAATGTTTCTAATAAAAAACCTGAGACCCTTCCTATAGTAAGAGATGTGATATCCAAATCCTTCCCATTCCAATCCTGAGACCCTTTCTATAACATTAGATGAGATATCCAACTCCTTCCCATTCCAATTCTGAAACCCTCCCTATAGCAAGAGATGTGATATCCAAATCCTTCCCATTCCAATCCTGCCAATCCTGAGATCCTTCCTATAACATGAGATGTGATATCCAATTCCTTCCCATTCCAAACCTGAGACCCTTCCTATTGGATATGTGATATCCAACTCCTTCCCATTCCAATCCTGAGACCCTTCCTATACCATGAGATGTGATATCTCAATGCTTCTAATACCAAACCTCGGACCCGTCCTATAACATGAGATATGATATCCAAATCCTTCCCCTTCCAAACCTGAGACCCTACCTTTAGCATGAGATGTGATATCCAAATCCTTCCCATTCCAATCCTGAGACCCTTCCTATACCATGAGATGTGATATCTCAATGCTTCTAATAAAAAACCTGAGACCCATCCTATAGCAAGAGATGTGATATCCAAATCCTTCCCATTCCAATCCTGAGACCCTTTCTATAACATGAGATGTGATATCCAAATCCTTCCCATTCCAATCCTGAAACCCTTCCTATAGCATGAGATGTGATATCTCAATGTTTCTAATAAAAAACCTGAGACCCTTCCTATAGCAAGAGATGTGATATCCAAATCCTTCCCATTCCAATCCTGAGACCCTTCCTATAACATGAGATGTGATATCCAAATCCTTCCCCTTCCAAACCTGAGACCCTCCCTTTAGCATGAGATGTGATATCCAACTCCTTCCCATTCCAAGCCTGAGACCCTTCTGATAGCATGAGATGTGGTATCTCAATGCCTCTAATACCAAACCTGAGATCCTACCTCTAACATGAAATGTGATATCCAACTCCTTCCCTTTCCAAACCTGAGAGCCTTCCTATAGCATGAGATGTGATATCCAAGTCCTTCCCATTCCAATCCGGAGACCCTTCCTATAACATGAGATGTGATATCCAACTCCTTCCCATTCCAACCTGAGACCCTTCCTATAGCATGAGATGGGATATCCAACTACTTTCAAATCCAATCCTGATACCCTTCCGATAGCATGAGATGTGATATCCCAATGCTTCTACCAAACCTGAGACCCATACTATGGCATGAGATGTGATATCAAACTCCTTCCCATTCCAATCCTGAGACCCTCCCTATAGCTTGAGATGTGATATCCAACTCCTTCCCATTCCAATCCTGAGACCCTTCCTATAGCATGAGATGTGATATCTCAGTGCCTCTAATACCAAACCTGAGATCCTTCCTCTAACATGAAATGTGATATCCAACTCCTTCCCTTTCCAAACCTGAGAGCCTACCTATAGCATGAGATGTGATATCCAAGTCCTTCCCATTCCAATCCCTAGGCCCTTCCTACAGCATGCAATGTGATATCTCAATGATTCTAATACCAAACCTGAGACCCGTCCTATAACATGAGATGGGATATCCAACTCCTTCCCATTCCAATCCTGAGAAACTTCCGATAGCAGAGATGTGATATATCAATGCTTATACCAAACCTGAGACGCTTCCTATAACATGAGATGTGATATCCAACTCCTTCCAGTTCCAAACCTGAGACCCTTCCTATAGCATGAGATGTGATATCCAACTCCTTCCCATTCCAATCCTGAGACCCATCCGATAGCATGAGATGTGATATCTCAATGCTTCTAATACCAAACCTGAGATCCTTCCTATAACATGAGATGTGATATCCAAATCCCCTTCCAAACCTGAGACCCTCCCTATAGCATGAGATGTGATATCCAACTCCTTCCAGTTCCAAACCTGAGACCCTTCCTATAGCATGAGATGTGATATCCAACTCCTTCCCATTCCAATCCTGAGACCCTTCCGATAGCATGAGATGCGATATCTCAATGCCTCTAATACCAAACCTGAGATACTTCCTCTAACATGAAATGTGATATCCAACTCCTTCCCTTTCCAAACCTGAGAGCCTTCCTATAGCATGAGATGTGATATCCAAGTCCTTCCCATTCCAATCCGGAGACCCTTCATATAACATATAATGTGATATCCAACTCCTTCCCATTCCAACCTGAGACCCTTCCTATAGCATGAGATGGGATATCCAACTCCATCCAAATCCAATCCTGAGACCCTTCCGATAGCATGAGATGTGATATCTCAATGCTTCTACCAAACCTGAGACCCATACTATGGCATGTGATGTGATATCAAACTCCTTCCCATTCCAATCCTGAGACCCTTCCTATAGCTTGAGATGTGATATCCAACTCCTTCCCATTCTAATTCTGAGACCCTTCCTATACCATGAGACTTGATATCTCAATGCTTCTAACACGAAACCTGAGACCCTTCATATAGCATGAGATGTGATATCTCAATGCTTCTAATACCAAACCTGAGACCCTTCCTATAGAATGAGATGGGATATCCAACACCTTCCCAATCCAATCCTGAGACCCTTCCTATACCATGAGATGTGATATCTCAATGCTTCTAATACTAAACCTGAGACCCGTCCTATAACATGAGATGTAATATCCTAATCCTTCCCCTTCCAAGCCTGAGACCCTTCCTTTAGCATGAGATGTGATATCCAACTCCTTCCCATTCCAATCCTGAGACCCTTCCGATAGCATGAGATGTGATATCTCAATGCTTCTAATATGAAACCTGAGACCCTCCCTATAGCATGAGATGTGATATCCAAGTCCTTCCCATTCCAATCCTGAGACCCTCCCTATAGCATGAGATGTGATATCCAACTCCTTCCAGTTCCAAACCTGAGACCCTTCCTATAGCATGAGATGTGATATCCAACTCCTTCCCATTCCAATCCTGAGACCCTTCCGATAGCATGAGATGTGATATCTCAATGCCTCTAATACCAAACCTGAGATCCTTCCTCTAACATGAAATGTGATATCCAACTCCTTCCCTTTCCGAACCTGAGAGCCTTCCTATAGCATGAGATGTGATATCCAAGTCCTTCCCATTCCAATCCTGAGACCCTTCCTATAACATGAGATGTGATATCCAACTCCTTTCCATTCCAACCTGAGACCCTTCCTATAGCATGAGATGGGATATCCAACTCCATCCAAATCCAATCCTGAGACCCTTCCGATAGCATGAGATGTGATATCTCAATGCTTCTACCAAACCTGAGACCCATATTATGGCATGAGATGTGATATCCAACTCCTTCCCATTCCAATTCTGAGACCCTTCCTATACCATGAGACTTGATATCTCAATGCTTCTAATACGAAACCTGAGACCCTTCCTATAGCATGAGATGTGATATCTCAATGCTTCTAATACCAAACCTGAGACCCTTCCTATAGAATGAGATGGGATATCCAACTCCTTCCCAATCCAATCCTGAGACCCTTCCTATACCATGAGATGTGATATCTCAATGCTTCTAATACTAAACCTAAGACCTGTCCTATAACATGAGATGTAATATCCTAATCCTTCCCATTCCAAGCCTGAGACCCTTCCTTTAGCATGAGATGTGATATCCAACTTCTTCCCATTTCAATCCTGAGACCCTTCCGATAGCATGAGATGTGATATCTCAAAGCTTCTAAATGAACCTTGAGACCCTCCCTATAGCATGAGATGCGATATCCAAGTCCTTCCCATTCCAATCCTGAGACCCTTCCTATAACATGAGATGTGATATCTCAATGCTTCTAATACCAAACCTGAGACCCTTCCTATAACATGAGATAGGATATCCAACTCCTTCCCATTCCAATCCCAAGACCCTTCCGATAGCGGAGATGTGATATATCAATGCTTATACCAAACCTGAGACCCTTCCTATGACATGAGATGTCATATACTACTCCTTCCCATTCCAATCCTGAGACCCTTCCTATAGCATGAGATGTGATATCTCAATGCTTCTACCAAACCTGAGACCCTTCCTATAGCAAGAGATGTGATATACAAATCCTTCCCATTCCAAACCTGAGACCCTTCCTATAGCATGAGATGTGATATCCAACTCCTTCCTATTCCAATCCTGAGACCCTTCCTATAGCATGAGACGTGACATCTCAATGCTTCTAATACCAAACCTGAGACCCTTCCTATAGCATGAGATGGGATATCCAACTCCTTCCCATTCCAATCCCGAGACCCTTCCGATAGCAGAGATGTGATATCTCAATGCTTATAATAAACCTGAGACCCTTCCTATGGCATGAGATGTCATATACTTCTCCTTCCCATTCCAATCCTGAGACCCTTCCTATAGCATGAGATGTGATATCTCAATGCTTCTACCAACCTGAGCCCTTCCTATAGCATGAGATGTGATATCCAACTCCTTCCCATTCCAATCCTGAGACCCTTCCTATAGCATGAGATGTGATATCTCAATGTTTCTAATACCAAACCTGATATCCTTCCTATAACATGAGATGTGATATCCAACTCCTTCCTATTCCAATCCTGAGATCCTTCCTATACCATGAGATGTGATATCTCAATGTTTCTCATACCAAACCTGAGGCCCTTCCTATAGCAAGAGATGTGATATACAAATCCTTCCCATTCCAAACCTGAGACCCTTCCTATAGCATGAGCTGTGATATCCGACTCCTTCCCAATCCAATCCTGAGACCATTCCTATAGCATCAGATGTAATATCACAATGCTTGTAATACCAAACCTGAGACCCTTCCTATAGCATGAGATGTGATATCTCAATGCTTATAATACCAAAACTGAGACCCTTCTTAAAGCATGAGATGTGATATCCAACTCCTTCCCTTTCCAAACCTGAGGCCCTTCCTATAGCATATGTGATATCCAACTCCTTCCCATTCCAAACCTGAGACCCATCCTATAGCAAGAATGTAATATCCAACTCCTTCTCATTCCAATCCTGAGACCATTCCTATAGCATGAGATGTGATATCTCAATGCTTCTAATAGCAAACCTGAGATCCTTCCTATGACATGAGATGTGATATCCAATTCCTTCCCATTCCAAACCTGAGACCCTTCCTACAGCATGCGATGTTATTTCTCAATGCTTCTAATACCACACCTGAGACCCGTCCAATAACATGAGATGGGATATCCAGGTCCTTCCCATTACAAACCTGAGACCCTTCCTATAACATGAGATGGGATATCCAACTCCTTCCCATTCCAATCCTGAGACCCTTACGATAGCAGAGATGTGATATCTCAATGCTTATACCAAACCTGAGACCTTTCCTATGGCATGAGATGATATATACAACTCCTTCCCATTCCAATCCTGAGACCCTTCCTATAGCTTGAGATGTGATACCCAACTCCTTCCCATTCCAATTCTGAGACCCTTCCTATACCATGAGACTTGATATCTCAATGCTTCTAATACCAAACCTGAGACCCTTCCTATATCTTGAGATGTGATATCCAACTCCTTCCCATTCCAACCTGAGACCCTTCCTATAACATGAGATGGGATATCCAACTCCTTCCAAATCCAATCCTGATACCCTTCCGATAGCATGAGATGTGATATCCCAATGCTTCTACCAAACCTGAGACCCATACTATGGCATGAGATGTGATATCAAACTCCTTCCCATTCCAATCCTGAGACCCATCCTATAGCTTGAGATGTGATATCCAACTCCTTCCCATTCCAATCCTGAGACCCTTCCTATAGCATGAGATGTGATATCTCAATGCTTATACCAAACCTGAGACCCTTACTATAGCATGAAATGTGATATCCAACTCCTTCCCATTCCAATCCTGAGACCCTTCCTATAGCATGAGATGTGATATCTCAATGTTTCTAATAAAAAACCTGAGACCCGTCCTATAACATGAGATATGATATCCAAATCCTTCCCCTTCCAAACCTGAGACCCTTCCTTTAGCATGGGATGTGATATCCAAATCCTTCCCATTCCAATCCTGAGACCCTTCCTATACCATGAGATGTGATATCTCAATGCTTCTAATACCAAACCTGGGACCCGTCCTATAACATGAGATATGATATCCAAATCCTTCCCCTTCCAAACCTGAGACCCTTCCTTTAGCATGGGATGTGATATCCAAATCCTTCCCATTCCAATCCTGAAACCCTTCCTATAGCATGAGATGTGATATCTCAATGTTTCTAATAAAAAACCTGAGACCCTTCCTATAGCAAGAGATGTGATATCCAAATCCTTCCCATTTGAATCCTGAGACCCTTCATATAACATGAGATGTGATATCCAACTCCTTCCCATTCCAACCTGAGACCCTTCCTATAGCATGAGAAGGGATATCCAACTCCTTCCCATTCCAATCCTGAGACCCTTCCTATACCATGAGATGTGATATCTCAATGCTTCTAATACCAAACCTGGGACCCGTCCTATAACATGAGATATGATATCCAAATCCTTCCCCTTCCAAACCTGAGACCCTTCCTTTAGCATGAGATGTGATATCCAAATCCTTCCCATTCCAATCCTGAAACCCTTCCTATAGCATGAGATGTGATATCTCAATGTTTCTAATAAAACAACCTGAGACCCTTCCTATAGCAAGAGATGTGATATCCAAATCCTTCCCATTCCAATCCTGAGACCCTTTCTATAACATGAGATGTGATATCCAACTCCTTCCCATTCCAATTCTGAAACCCTTCCTATAGCATGAGATGTGATATCTCAATGTTTCTAATAAAAAACCTGAGACCCTTCCTATAGCAAGAGATGTGATATCCAAATCCTTCCCATTCCAATCCTGAGATCCTTCCTATAACATGAGATGTGATATCCAATTCCTTCCCATTCCAAACCTGAGACCCTTCCTATTGGATGAGATGTGATATCCAACTCCTTCCCATTCCAATCCTGAGACCCTTCCTATACCATGAGATGTGATATCTCAATGCTTCTAATACCAAACCTGGGACCCGTCCTATAACATGAGATATGATATCCAAATCCTTCCCCTTCCAAACCTGAGACCCTTCCTTTAGCATGAGATGTGATATCCATTTCCTTCCCATTCCAATCCTGAAACCCTTCCTATAGCATGAGATGTGATATCTCAATGTTTCTAATAAAAGACCTGAGACCCATCCTATAGCAAGAGATGTGATATCCAAATCCTTCCCATTCCAATCCTGAGACCCTTTCTATAACATGAGATGTGATATCCAACTCCTTCCCATTCCAATCCTGAAACCCTTCCTATAGCATGAGATGTGATATCTCAATGTTTCTAATAAAAAACCTGAGACCCTTCCTATAGCAAGAGATGTGATATCCAAATCCTTCCCATTCCAATCCTGAGATCCTTCCTATAACATGAGATGTGATATCCAATTCCTTCCCATTCCAAACCTGAGACCCTTCCTATTGGATGAGATGTGATATCCAACTCCTTCCCATTCCAATCCTGAGACCCTTCCTATATCATGAGATGTGATATCTCAATGCTTCTAATACCAAACCTCGGACCCGTCCTATAACATGAGATGTGATATCCAAATCCTTCCCATTCCAATCCTGAAACCCTTCCTATAGCATGAGATGTGATATCTCAATGTTTCTAATAAAAAACCTGAGACCCATCCTATAGCAAGAGATGTGATATCCAAATCCTTCCCATTCCAATCCTGAAACCCTTCCTATAGCATGAGATGTGATATCTCAATGTTTTTAATAAAAAACCTGAGACCCTTCCTATAGCAAGAGATGTGATATCCAAATCCTTCCCATTCCAATCCTGAGACCCTTCCTATAACATGAGATGTGATATCCA
This sequence comes from Ambystoma mexicanum, assembly GCF_040938575.1. Taxonomy (NCBI): domain Eukaryota; kingdom Metazoa; phylum Chordata; class Amphibia; order Caudata; family Ambystomatidae; genus Ambystoma; species Ambystoma mexicanum. Next base: position 302,312,546 of record NC_090938.1, read on the forward strand.
AATCCTTCCCCTTCCAAACCTGAGACCCTCCCTTTAGCATGAGATGTGATATCCAACTCCTTCCCATTCCAATCCTGAGACCCTTCCTATACCATGAGATGTGATATCTCAATGCTTCTAATACCAAACCTGGGACCCGTCCTATAACATGAGATATGATATCCAAATCCTTCCCCTTCCAAACCTGAGACCCTTCCTTTAGCATGAGATGTGATATCCAAATCCTTCCCATTCCAATCCTGAAACCCTTCCTATAGCATGAGATGTGATATCTCATTAAAAAAACCTGAGACCCTTCCTATAGCAAGAGATGTGATATCCAAATCCTTCCCATTCCAATCCTGAGACCCTTTCTATAACATGAGATGTGATATCCAACTCCTTCCCATTCCAATTCTGAAACCCTTCCTATAGCATGAGATGTGATATCTCAATGTTTCTAATAAAAAACCTGAGACCCTTCCTATAGCAAGAGATGTGATATCCAAATCCCTCCCATTCCAATCCTGCCAATCCTGAGATCTTCCTATAACATGAGATGTGATATCCAATTCCTTCCCATTCCAAACCTGAGACCCTTCCTATTGGATGAGATGTGATATCCAACTCCTTCCCATTCCAATCCTGAGACCCTTCCTATACCATGAGATGTGTTATCTCAATGCTTCTAATACCAAACCTCGGACCCGTCCTATAACATGAGATATGATATCAAAATCCTTCCCCTTCCAAACCTGAGACCCTTCCTTTAGCATGAGATGTGATATCCAAATCCTTCGCATTCCAATCCTGAAACCCTTCCTATAGCATGAGATGTGATATCTCAATGTTTCTAATAAAAAACCTAAGACCCATCCTATAGCAAGAGATGTGATATCCAAATCCTTCCCATTCCAATCCTGAGACCCTTCCTTTAGCATGAGATGTGATATCCAAATCCTTCCCATTCCAATCCTGAAACCCTTCCTATAGCATGAGATGTGATATCTCAATGTTTCTAATAAAAAACCTGAGACCCTTCCTATAGCAAGAGATGTGATATCCAAATCCTTCCCATTCCAATCCTGAGACCCTTCCTATAACATGAGATGTGATATCCAAATCCTTCCCCTTCCAAACCTGAGACCCTCCCTTTAGCATGAGATGTGATATCCAACTCCTTCCCATTCCAAGCCTGAGACCCTTCTGATAGCACGAGATGTGATATCTCAATGCCTTTAATACCAAACCTGAGACCCTACCTCTAACATGAAATGTGATATCCATCTCCTTCCCTTTCCAAACCTGAGAGCCTTCCTATAGCATGAGATGTGATATCCAAGTCCTTCCCATTCCAATCCTGAGACCCTTCCTATAACATGAGATGTGATATCCAACTCCTTCCCATTCCAACCTGAGACCCTTCCTATAGCATGAGATGGGATATCCAACTCCTTCCAAATCCAATCCTGATACCCTTCCGATAGCATGAGATGTGATATCCCAATGCTTCTACCAAACCTGAGACCCATACTATGGCATGAGATGTGATATCAAACTCCTTCCCATTCCAATCCTGAGACCCTTCCTATACCATGAGATGTGATATCTCAATGCTTCTAATACCAAACCTGGGACCCGTCCTATAACATGAGATATGATATCCAAATCCTTCCCCTTCCAAACCTGAGACCCTTCCTTTAGCATGAGATGTGATATCCAAATCCTTCCCATTCCAATCCTGAAACCCTTCCTATAGCATGAGATGTGATATCTCAATGTTTCTAATAAAAGACCTGAGACCCATCCTATAGCAAGAGATGTGATATCCAAATCCTTCCCATTCCAATCCTGAGACCCTTTCTATAACATGAGATGTGATATCCAACTCCTTCCCATTCCAATCCTGAAACCCTTCCTATAGCATGAGATGTGATATCTCAATGTTTCTAATAAAAAACCTGAGACCCTTCCTATAGCAAGAGATGTGATATCCAAATCCTTCCCATTCCAATCCTGAGATCCTTCCTATAACATGAGATGTGATATCCAATTCTTTCCCATTCCAAACCTGAGACCCTTCCTATTGGATGAGATGTGATATCCAACTCCTTCCCATTCCAATCCTGAGACCCTTCCTATATCATGAGATGTGATATCTCAATGCTTCTAATACCAAACCTCGGACCCGTCCTATAACATGAGATATGATATCCAAATCCTTCCCCTTCCAAACCTGAGACCCTTCCTTTAGCATGAGATGTGATATCCAAATCCTTCCCATTCCAATCCTGAAACCCTTCCTATAGCATGAGATGTGATATCTCAATGTTTTTAATAAAAAACCTGAGACCCTTCCTATAGCAAGAGATGTGATATCCAAATCCTTCCCATTCCAATCCTGAGACCCTTCCTATAACATGAGATGTGATATCCAAATCCTTCCCCTTCCAAACCTGAGACCCTCCCTTTAGCATGAGATGTGGTATCCAACTCCTTCCCATTCCAATCCTGAGACCCTTCCTATACCATGAGATGTGATATCTCAATGCTTCTAATACCAAACCTGGGACCCGTCCTATAACATGAGATATGATATCCAAATCCTTCCCCTTCCAAACCTGAGACCCTTCCTTTAGCATGAGATGTGATATCCAAATCCTTCCCATTCCAATCCTGAGACCCTTCCTATAACATGAAATGTGATATCCAATTCCTTCCCCTTCCAAACCTGAGACCCTCCCTTTAGCATGAGATGTGATATCCAACTCCTTCCCATTCCAAGCCTGAGACCCTTCTGATAGCATGAGATGTGATATCTTAATGCCTTTAATACCAAACCTGAGATCCTACCTCTAACATGAAATGTGATATCCAACTCCTTCCCTTTCCAAACCTGAGAGCCTTCCTATAGCATGAGCTGTGATATCCAAGTCCTTCCCATTCCAATCCTGAGACCCTTCCTATAACATGAGATGTGATATCCAACTCCTTCTCATTCCAACCTGAGACCCTTCCTATAGCATGAGATGGGATATCCAACTCCTTCCAAATCCAATCCTGATACCCTTCCGATAGCATGAGATGTGAAATCCCAATGCTTCTACCAAACCTGAGACCCATACTTTGGCATGAGATGTGATATCAAACTCCTTCCCATTCCAATCCTGAGACCCTTCCTATAGCTTGAGATGTGATATCCAACTCCTTCCCATTCCAATCCTGAGACCCTTCCTATAGCATGAGATGTGATATCTCAGTGCCTCTAATACCAAACCTGAGATCCTTCCTCTAACATGAAATGTGATATCCAACTCCTTCCCTTTCCAAACCTGAGAGCCTACCTATAGCATGAGATGTGATATCCAAGTCCTTCCCATTCCAATCCTTAGACCCTTCCTACAGCATGCAATGTGATATCTCAATGATTCTAATACCAAACCTGAGACCCGTCCTATAACATGAGATGGGATATCCAACTCCTTCCCATTCCAATCCTGAGACACTTCCGATAGCAGAGATGTGATATATCAATGCTTATACCAAACCTGAGACGCTTCCTATAACATGAGATGTGATATCCAAATCCCCTTCCAAACCTGAGACCCTCCCTATAGCATGAGATGTGATATCCAACTCCTTCCAGTTCCAAACCTGAGACCCTTCCTATAGCATGAGATGTGATATCCAACTCCTTCCCATTCCAATCCTGAGACCCTTCCGATAGCATGAGATGTGATATATCAATGCTTATACCAAACCTGAGACGCTTCCTATAACATGAGATGTGATATCCAAATCCCCTTCCAAACCTGAGACCCTTCCTTTAGCATGAGATGTGATATCCAAATCCTTCCCATTCCAATCCTGAAACCCGTCCTATAGCATGAGATGTGATATCTCAATGTTTCTAATAAAAAAACATGAGACCCTTCCTATAGCAAGAGATGTGATATCCAAATCCCTCCCATTCCAATCCTGAGACCCTTTCTATAACATGAGATGTGATATCCAACTCCTTCCCATTCCAATTCTGAAACCCTTCCTACAGCATGAGATGTGATATCTCAATGTTTCTAATAAAAAACCTGAGACCCTTCCTATAGCAAGAGATGTGATATCCAAATCCTTCCCATTCCAATCCTGAGATCCTTCCTATAGCATGAGATGTGATATCCAAATCCTTCCCATTCCAATCCTGAAACCCTTCCTATAGCATGAGATGTGATATCTCAATGTTTCTAATAAAAAACCTGAGACCCTACCTATAGCAAGAGATGTGATATCCAAATCCTTCCCATTCCAATCCTGAGACCCATTCTAAAACATGAGATGTGATATCCAACTCCTTCCCATTCCAATTCTGAAACCCTTCCTTTAGCATGAGATGTGATATCCAAATCCTTCCCATTCCAATCCTGAAACCCTTCCTATAGCATGAGATGTGATATCTCAATGTTTGTAATAAAAAACCTGAGACCCGTCCTATAGCAAGAGATGCGATTTCCAAATCCTTCCCATTCCAATCCTGAGACCCTTTCTATAACATGAGATGTGATATCCAACTCCTTCCCATTCCAATTCTGAAACCCTTCCTATAGCATGAGATGTGATATCTCAATGTTTCTAATGAAAAACCTGAGACCCTTCCTATAGCAAGAGATGTGTTATCCAAATCCTTCCCATTCCAAACCTGAGACCCTTCCTATTGGATGAGATGTGATATCCAACTCCTTCCCATTCCAATCCTAAGACCCTTCCTATACCATGAGATGTGATATCTCAATGCTTCTAATACCAAACCTCGGACCCGTCCTATAACATGAGATATTATATCCAAATTCTTCCCCTTCCAAACCTGAGACCCTTCCTTTAGCATGAGATGTGATATCCGAATCCTTCCCATTCCATTCCTGAAACCCTTCCTATAGCATGAGATGTGATATTCAATGTTTCTAACAAAAAAACCTGAGACCCATCCTATAGCAAGAGATGTGATATCCAAATCCTTCCCATTCCAATCCTGAGACCCTTCCTTTAGCATGAGATGTTATATCCAAGTCCTTCCCATTCCAATCCTTAGACCCTTCCTACAGCATGCAATGTGATATCTCAATGATTCTAATACCAAACCTGAGACCCGTCCTATAACATGAGATGGGATATCCAACTCCTTCCCATTCCAATCCTGAGACACTTCTGATAGCAGAGATGTGATATATCAATGCTTATACCAAACCTGAGACGCTTCCTATAACATGAGATGTGATATCCAAATCCCCTTCCAAACCTGAGACCCTCCCTATAGCATGAGATGTGATATCCAACTCCTTCCAGTTCCAAACCTGAGACCCTTCCTATAGCATGAGATGTGATATCCAACTCCTTCCCATTCCAATCCTGAGACCCTTCTGATAGCTTGAGATGTGATATATCAATGCTTATACCAAACCTGAGACGCTTCCTATAACATGAGATGTGATATCCAAATCCCCTTCCAAACCTGAGACCCTTCCTTTAGCATGAGATGTGATATCCAAATCCTTCCCATTCCAATCCTGAAACCCGTCCTATAGCATGAGATGTGATATCTCAATGTTTCTAATAAAAAAACATGAGACCCTTCCTATAGCAAGAGATGTGATATCCAAATCCTTCCCATTCCAATCCTGAGACCCATTCTATAACATGAGATGTGATATCCAACTCCTTCCCATTCCAATTCTGAAACCCTTCCTATAGCATGAGATGTGATATCTCATTGCTTCTAATACCAAACCTGGGACCCGTCCTATAACATGAGATATGATATCCAAATCCTTCCCCTTCCAAAACTGAGACCCTTCCTTTAGCATGAGATGTGATATCCAAATCCTTCCCATTCCAATCCTGAAACCCTTCCTATAGCATGAGATGTGATATCTCAATGTTTCTAATAAAAAACCTGAGACCCGACCTATAGTAAGAGATGCGATTTCCAAATCCTTCCCATTCCAATCCTGAGACCCTTTCTATAACATGAGATGTGATATCCAACTCCTTCCCATTCAAATTCTGAAACCCTTCCTATAGCATGAGATGTGATATCTCAATGTTTCTAATGAAAAACCTGAGACCCTTCCTATAGCAAGAGATGTGTTATCCAAATCCTTCCCATTCCAAACCTGAGACCCTTCCTATTGGATGAGATGTGATATCCAACTCCTTCCCATTCCAATCCTAAGACCCTTCCTATACCATGAGATGTGATATCTCAATGCTTCTAATACCAAACCTCGGACCCGTCCTATAACATGAGATATGATATCCAAATTCTTCCACTTCCAAACCTGAGACCCTTCCTTTAGCATGAGATGTGATATCCGAATCCTTCCCATTCCATTCCTGAAACCCTTCCTATAGCATGAGATGTGATATCTCAATGTTTCTAATAAAAAAACCTGAGACCCATCCTATAGCAAGAGATGTGATATCCAAATCCTTCCCATTCCAATCCTGAGACCCTTCCTTTAGCATGAGATGTGATATCCAAATCCTTCCCATTCCAATCCTGAAACCCTTCCCATAGCATGAGATGTGATATCTCAATGTTTCTAATAAAAAACCTGAGACCCTTCCTATAGCAAGAGATGTGATATCCAAATCCTTCCCATTACAATCCTGAGACCCTTCCTATAACATGAGATGAGATATCCAAATCCTTCCCCTTCCAAACCTGAGACCCTCCCTTTAGCATGAGATGTGATATCCAACTCCTTCCCATTCCAAGCCTGAGACCCTTCTGATAGCATGAGATCTGATATCTCAATGCCTCTAATACCAAACCTGAGATCCTACCTCTAACATGAAATGTGATATCCAACTCCTTCCCTTTTCAAACCTGAGAGCCCTCCTATAGCATGAGATGTGATATCCAAGTCCTTCCCATTCCAATCCTGAGACCCTTCCTATAACATGAGATGTAATATCCAACTCCTTCCCATTCCAACCTGAGACCCTTCCTATAGCATGAGATGGGATATCCAATTCCTTCCAAATCCAATCCTGATACCCTTCCGATAGCATGAGATGTGATATCCCAATGCTTCTACCAAACCTGCGACCCATACTATGGCATGAGATGTGATAACAAACTCCTTCCCATTCCAATCCTGAGACCCTTCCTATAGCTTGAGATGTGATATCCAACTCCTTCCCATTCCAATCCTGAGACCCTTTCATAGCATGAGATGTGATATCTCAATGCCTCTAATACCAAACCTGAGAGCCTTCCTCTAACATGAAATGTGATATCCAACTCCTTCCCTTTCCAAACCTGAGAGCCTTCCTATAGCATGAGATGTGATATCCAAGTCCTTCCCATTCCAATCCTGAGACCCTTCCTATAACATGAGATGTGATATCCAAGTCCTTCCCATTCCAATCCTTAGACCCTTCCTACAGCATGCGATGTGATATCTCAATGATTCTAATACCAAATCTGAGACGCGTCCTATAACATGAGATGGGATATCCAACTCCTTCCCATTCCAATCCTGAGACACTTCCGATAGCAGAGATGTGATATCTCAATGCTTATACCAAACCTGAGACGCTTCCTATAACATGAGATGTGATATCCAACTCCTTCCAGTTCCAAACCTGAGACCCTTCCTATAGCATGAGATGTGATATCCAACTCCTTCCCATTCCAATCCTGAGACCCATCCGATAGCATGAGATGTGATATCTCAATTCTTCTAATACCAAACCTGAGATCCTTCCTATAACATGAGATGTGATATCCAAATCCCCTTCCAAACCTGAGACCCTCCCTATAGCATGAGATGTGATATCCAACTCCTTCCAATTCCAATCCTGAGATCCTTCCGATAGCATGAGATGTGATATCTCAATGCCTCTAATACCAAACCTGAGATCCTTCCTCTAACATGAAATGTGATATCCAACTCCTTCCCTTTCCAAACCTGAGAGCCTTCCTATAGCATGAGATGTGATATCCAAGTCCTTCCCATTCCAATGCTGAGACCCTTCCTATACCATGAGACTTGATATCTCAATGCTTCTAATACCAAACCTGAGACCCTTCCTATAGCATGAGATGTGATATCTCAATGCTTCTAATACCAAACCTGAGACCCTTCCTATAGCATGAGATGGGATATCCAACTCCTTCCCAATCCAATCCTGAGACCCTTCCGTTAGCATGAGATGTGATATCTCAATGCTTTTACCAAACCTGAGACCCATACTATGGCATGAGATGTGATATCAAACTCCTTCCCATTCCAATCCTGAGACCCTTCCTATAGCTTGAGATGTGATATCCAACTCCTTCCATTCCAATTCTGAGACACTTCCTATACCATGAGACTTGATATCTCAATGCTTCTAATACCAAACATGAGACCCTTCCTATAGCATGAGATGTGATATCTCAATGCTTCTAATACCAAACCTGAGACCCTTCCTATAGCATGAGATGGGATATCCAACTCCTTCCCAATCCAATCCTGAGACCCTTCCTATACCATAAGATGTGATATCTCAATGCTTCTAATACTAAACCTGAGACCCATACTATAACATGAGATGTAATATCATAATCCTTCCCCTTCCAAGCCTGAGACCCTTCCTTTAGCATGAGATGTGATATCCAACTCCTTCCCATTCCAATCCAGAGACCCTTCCGATAGCATGAGATGCGATATCTCAATGCTTCTAATATGAAACCCGAGACCCTCCCTATAGCATGAGATGTGATATCCAAGTCCTTCCCATTCCAATCCTGAGACCCTTCCTATAACATGAGATGTGATATCTCAATGCTTCTAATACCAAACCTGAGACCCTTCCTATAACATGAGATAGGATATCCAACTCCTTCCCATTCCAATCTCGAGACCCTTCCGATAGCAGAGATGTGACATATCAATGCTTATACCAAACCTGAGACCCTTCCTATGACATGAGATGTCATATACTACTCCTTCCCATTCCAATCCTGAGACCCTTCCTATAGCATGAAATGTGATATCTCGATGCTTCTACCAAACCTGAGACCATTCCTATAGCATGAGATGTGATATCCAACTCCTTCCCATTCCAATCCTGAGACCCTTCATATAGCATGAGATGTGATATCTCAATGCTTCTAATACCAAACCTGATATCCTTCCTATAACATGAGATGGGATATCCAACTCCTTCCCATTCCAATCCTGAGATCCCTCCTATACCATGAGATGTGATATCTCAATGTTTCTCATACCAAACCTGATGCCCTTCCTATAGCAAGAGATGTGATATACAAATCCTTCCCATTCCAAACCTGAGACCCTTCCTATAGCATGAGATGTGATATCCGACTCCTTCCAAATCCAATCCTGAGACCCTTCCTATAGCATGAAATGTAATATCACAATGCTTGTAATACCACACCTGAGTCCCTTCCTTTAGCATGAGATGTGATATCCAACTCCTTCCCATTCCAAGCCTGAGACCCTTCTGATAGCATGAGATCTGATATCTCAATGCTTCTAATACCAAACCTGAGACCCTTCCTATAGCATGAAATGGGATATCCAACTCCTTCCCATTCCAATCCCGAGATCCTTCCGATAGCAGAGATGTGATATCTCAATGCTTATACCAAACCTGAGACCCTTCCTATGGCATGAGATGTCATATACTTCTCCGTCCCATTCCAATCCTGAGACCCTTCCTATAGCATGAGATGTGATATCTCAATGCTTCTAATACCAAACCTGATATCCTTCCTATAACATGAGATGTGATATCCAACTCCTTCCCTTTCAAAACCTGAGAGCCTACCTATAGTATGAGATGTGATATCCAAGTCCTACCCATTCCAATCCTTAGACCCTTCCTACAGCATGCAATATGATATCTCAATGCTTATACCAAACCTGAGACCCTTCCTATAGCATGAGATGTGATATCCAACTCCTTCCCATTCCAATCCTGAGACCCTTCCTATAGCATGAGATGTGATATCTCAATGCCTCTAATACCAAACCTGAGATCCTTCCTCTAACATGAAATGTGATATCCAACTCCTTCCCTTTCCAAACCTGAGAGCCTACCTATAGCATGAGATGTGATATCCAAGTCCTTCCCATTCCAATCCTTAGACCCTTCCTACAGCATGCAATGTGATATCTCAATGATTCTAATACCAAACCTGAGCCCCGTCCTATAACATGAGATGGGATATCCAACTCCTTCCCATTCCAATTCTGAAACCCTTCCTATAGCATGAGATGTGATATCTCATTGCTTCTAATGCCAAACCTGGGACCCGTCCTATAACATGAGATATGATATCCAAATCCTTCCCCTTCCAAACCTGAGACCCTTCCTTTAGCATGAGATTCCAATCCTTCCGATTCCAATCCTGAGACCCTTCCTATACCATGAGATGTGATATCTCAATGTTTCTAATTCCAGACCTGAGACCCTTCCTATTGCAAGAGATGTGATATCCAAACCCTTCCCATTCCAAACCTAAGACCTTTCCCATTGCATGAGATGTGATATCCAACTCCTTCCCAATCCAATCCTGAGACCCTTCCGATGGCATTAGATGTGATATCTCAATGCTTCTAATCCACCCCTGGATGAGTCTCTTGTTCAGGTCGGTTAAACATTCTGGACCACCCATCAGCATTGCTATGTTGGACACCTGGCCTATGCTCAATAGTGAAGTCGAAGCCTTGTAGACTTATGGACCACCTAAGCAACTTTGGATTCTCCCCCTTCATGTTCATTAGCCACTTTAACGGCTTATGGTCAGTTTGCACAGTGAAGTGGGTCCCATAGAGGTAGGGCCTCAGCTTCCTTAGGGCCCACACAACAGAGAAACATTCTTTCTCTACCGTGGACCATCTGAGCTCTCTGTCCTTAAACTGGCGACTAATAAAACCGATAGGGTGTTCCTTACCCTTCTCATCTACTTGTGATAGTACAGCTCCTATCCCAGTGTCAGAGGCATCCGTCTGCACGATAAAAGGTCTTTGATAATCCGGGGCCCTAAGGACAGGGGCCTGGCACAAGGAGTCTTTTAAGCCATTGAAGGCCTTCTCACACTCGTCGGTCCAAGTTACCTTCTTGGGTTTCTTCGGAGTTGTGAGGGCAGTCAGAGGAGCAGCTATGGTGCCATAGTCTGCCACAAAATTGCGGTAATACCCCGTGAGTCCTAAGAAGGCTCTCACTTGGGTTTGCGTAGTGGGGGTAGGCCAGTCTTGTACTGCTTGTACTTTACTGGGTAGAGGCTGTATCCTCCCTCCACCTACTTCATGTCCAAGGTAAACCACTGAGCCTTGTCCAATCTGGCATTTACTAGCCTTTATGGTCAAGTGGGCTTTCTGAAGAGCCTGGAGCACAATCCCGAGGTGTTTCACATGGTCTTCCCAGGTGGCACTGAAAACTGCTATATCGTCCAGATATGCAAGGCAGAATTCGTCCAACCCATTCAACACATGATTCACAAGCCTCTGGAAAGTGGCAGGTGCATTCTTCAACCCGAACGGCATTACCCGGAATTGGTAAAGGCCGTCTGGAGTAGAAAATGCTGTCTTCTCCCTGGCATGTTCTGCTAAAGCTATTTGCCAATAGCCAGCAGTGAGGTCAAACGTGCTGAGGTACTTGGAGGCACCCAAAGTATCCACCAGCTCATCTGTTCGAGGCAAGGGGTGTGCATCTGTCTTGGTGACAGCATTCAGAGCCCTGTAATCCACGCAGAACCTCAATTCAGAAGTGCCTGCTTTTGGAACCAACACCACTGGGCTGGACCAAGGACTACTAGAGGGTTCAATCACCCCAAGATCTAACATCTTGTTGACCTCGGTCTTAATATAAGACCGTACTTTGTCTGACATCCTGTATCCCCTACTTTTGGTAGGTACACTGTCTCCTGTGTCAATGTTATGTTTGCACCAAGGTGTCAAACCAGGGGACTGTGAAAACAGGGGGGAAAAGTGCCTAAGCAAACTTTTCACCTCAGCCTGCTGATCAGAAGTCAGGTGAGGGGCCACTCGGACACCCTCAAAGGAGCTATCTGAAGGACCGCTTTGGAACAGGTCGGGGAGAGGTTCAGACTCCTCTTCCTCAACATGTGAAGCCAGTAGCAGTGCTGCGATTTCGACTCTTGGGACGAAAGCCTTCAGCCTATTCACGTGAAACACTTTTGGAGCCTGTCCAGGCCTTCCAAGGTCCACTAAATAGTTAACCTCACCCAGGGGCTCCACCACTGTGTAAGGGCCTGACCATTTGTCCTGTAAAGCTCGAGGCCTTATGGGATTCATGATCAGGACTTGCTGACCAGGTGTAAAGTTGATGAGGGAAGCTTTCTGGTCGTACCAATGTTTCACCAGCGCTTGCCCTGCCTTCAATTTATCACTAGCCAAGCCCATCAGAAGTACCATCCGTTTTCTGAGCCCTAGCACATAATCAACTACATTGGTAGTAACAGGGGGAGTGGGCATCTCCCATCCCTCTTTGACGATGGCTAAGGGTCCCCGTACGGGATGACCGAACAGAAGTTCGAAGGGGCTGAAGCCAACACCCTCCTGTGGTACCTCTCGGTAGGCAAACAGTAAGCATGGTAACAGAAGATCCCATTTTCTTCTCTGAGGCTCCTCCAGAGCCCCAATCATGCTCTTTAACGTTCTGTTGAAACGTTCCACCAGACCATTGGTCTGGGGGTGGTATGCAGAAGAGAACTTGTAGGTGACCCCACATTCTTTCCACATAGCCTGCATATACTTTGACATAAAGTTGCTGCCACGATCCGACACAACTTCTTTAGGGAAGCCAACCCTAGTAAATATGCCGAGTAAATCTTTTGCAACTGACTTGGCAGTTACAGTTTTCAATGGGATGGCCTCAGGATACCTGGTTGCATGGTCGACCAGCACCAGGATAAACCTATTGCCCGAGGATGTTTGCGGGTCAAGGGGACCAACGATGTCGATCCCTACCCTTTCAAATGGTACCCCCACAACTGGGAGCGGTACCAACGGAGCTTGGATTGTCGTGCCAACCTTACCAGACAACTGGCAGGAGGCACAACTCCTGCAGTGACTTTCTACTTGCACCCCCATCTTGGGCCAGTAGAAGTGCATGGATAACCTTTGCTTGGTCCTCTTCATACCAAGGTGACCAGCAAGGGGAACTTCATGCGCCAACTGCAGGAGGAAGGGCCTAACAGCAAGGGGAACCACCAACCTCCTATGGTCTCCTTCTGTAGACTCTGTGGGCTCACTATACAGGAGTCCACCTTCCCAATAAATCCTATGCTTCCCAGGAGGTTCACCCTCAAGCTGGGAGCAGGCCTGTCTCCTTAGGCCTTCCAGAGAGGGGCACTCACGTTGGCCTTTACTGAATTCGTCCCTATCAGGACCTCCTTCAACTAACAAGTCTTTTAGTTCAGGATGATCGTTGGGGTCGAATACTTCAGGCATCGCCACCTCCTCGTCAGGCCCGGGCGATTGACCAACTTCCTCCACCGCAGTGGTAGGCGAGCTCGGGGGAATATTCTCTTTCCCTCGTTTTGACTTGTAGACTCCTTTCGCCTTGGGTTTCCCCTTCGGCTTGGGCGGCGTATTGGACTTGGCCAATGCTGCCCGTGCTTGAGACCGTGTGTAGGGTCTTTCGGCAGTGTCTCCTACGAGCCCTAAAGCTCTGAGATCATTACCCAACAAGACCTTTCCCGGGACGTTTCTCTGAATGCTCACTGGAATCCTGACTGCTGTACCATTTAAAGTAAGATTTACAGGTATTACTGGAAACATACGGAGGGGGCCGTCAGCCAACTTAGTGGGCATCAGAGTAGCTCTGGCAACTTCCTCTGAGTCTACCAAGGTAGAATCCACTACAGTGCGACTGCACCCACTATCCCTAAGAGCTGGAGTATCCACTCCATTGATCAGCACACTGTCTTTAAAGTAGTGCTTGGTATTATCCGGAATCCTAGCATAAGCCTCTGCGACTTTAGGCTCCCAGGAACCCAGGGACACTAAAACTACCTCAGCCTCTATTCCGCTGGGAAATGAGTCTGAGGAGAAGGATGCTCCTGTAATCTCTTCTTCCTCGTAGGAGGAGAAGGCCAGATTAGCGGAGTGGACCCCCAAAGGTCTAACCTTACAACGTGGATCCCCCTTCACGTGGTCAGTTGCTCCACAAGAAAAACAAGCCCCAGTGGGTCTGTTTACGTAGTGAGGCTTATTGTAACCAGAGTTCTGTTTCGGAGTCGGACCTCCACTGCCCTGTGAGTTCTCTTGTGTCTTACCCTTGTTTTTCTTTTTGTGGCCCTTATGGGAAGAAGATTTAGCATATTCCCCACCCTCCATATCTTTGGACTTTTTCCCTTCCTCCTGCTTACCAGGATGAGTTTTGTCCTTATGGGACACTCATAAGTCTGCTGCAATGGCCAGCTTCTTAGGATCTATCTCCTTCGAATCCGCCAAATGCTGCTTAAGCTCCGGGGAAGAAGAAGCAAAAATATGTTCCAGCATGACAAGATTTATCATGCCTTCGAAGGTAGAAACCTTATAACCTTCGACCCAGCCAGTTAAGTTTTTCAAAGAATCAGCGACATAAGATACCCAAGTACCACCTTCCTTTTTCTTATACTCTCAAAAACGCTTTAAATATTGGGCCGGAGTCTTCCCAAACTTTAAAATGAGAGTTTGCTTTAACATTGCGAAATCAGCTCGCTCAGCCTTCAACATTCCCATGATGGCACTACAGCCAGAATGGGGCAGTCTACTGAGCAACCTCGCAATCTTATCAGCATTGTCAACTTCTTGAACTTCGCATGCATACTCAAACGCATTCAGCCAGTCCATAATGTCATTCCTTTCTTCATACACACTGAGCAGATCTTTCGGAAACCGTGGATGAGAGGAAGCCCCAGACCCATGTCCAGGACCCTTGGACACATTTGCAACCTGAAGCTTGGCCAGTTCCAACTGGTGATCCCTGTCTTTCTGTTTTTCTGCCTGTTCGATTTTTAGTTTGGCTATGCTGAATTCAAGCTCCTGCTGCCTAAACCGCAGCTCTTGCTTCTTGAATTCAAGCATAGCCTCCCCATCAACACTAGCAGAGGAAACATTAGACATCACATCCTCCCTGTCCTCGTGGTCGCGATGGATCAGTGCAGCGGCAGAACCGTCGGTTCTACCAGTGAGAGCAGCCCCACCACCTTCTGCACTGTCCTCAGAAGTTATAGCGTCAAGCTGCGCTCCTTGCCACGCCACGATTTTCTGGATCATTTCCAATTTTGTGCCTTGAGAGGAAACACCTCTCTCCGCACACATCTTTTTCAGCGTTTCTGATTTGGAAGCATTTAAAGTTAACAAGGTATTTGTTTCCATACTGTTTGATAGGACTATAGCCTTTTTAAAGTTATACTACAACAATTCACTACGTGTACTGGTTGGAATAACATGAAATGCCTTAGTTCGAGCGCAACACTGGATACCTTCAGTCGTATCCCACCGCTGTACACCAATTTGTTAAGACGGATTTCTGAACTCTGTCCTGGTGGCGCAGAAGTTCAGAAGGCCAACCTAATTACTTAGAACAGGGTAACCTCTGGACAAGCCAGACCAATCAAGGTAGCGATCGCGGCGGTCAAGACTAGGTCTCAAGAGGGGTGAGGGTGACTGAAAGCCTGCAATGAGCACACAAAGCAAGAGCGCTTACAAACTACTCCAAACAGTTGTTATATCAAAAATAGATACACATTTATTTTAAGGCCTTTAAAACAATGACCGTAGCGAGAAAATCACAATATCACAATATTAAACCAACACATACCATATCAACACAATATATATACAAATACAACAGTCGCTAGCGTTATAAGCACGAAATGTGTAGTCCACCTGAAAGGGAAGGAAAACAGGCAGTGCGATAACGCTTTAGACTCAGTTCGCCTTCAGAGGCACCTAACTAGATGGAAGTCCGAGCCCTGCGAAGAGTGGAGCCTTGTGCTCAAAGTACCTGCCACGCCGGTGCCAACGGGCAAAAGGAGAAGCTCTTCGGAGGAAGTCAGGCAGTTCGGGTTAGTGCACAGCAGAAGGGGAACAGGTTCCGCAACTCAAGCGCAGCCTCCACAGCGGGCAGAAGCAGAGCGCGAGTACGGCCAAAAGGGTGCTGTTTTTACACAGCAGGGAAAAGCAATGGGATACTGCAGGAGGGCGACCAGATCCTAGCTAAACTACTCACCGGTCCCCGAAGCAAGCAGACCCAGGCTTCTCCAAGTTAGTTTCAGCAGCTGGCAGGTTCAGAAGAGCAGGGAACGCCTCGTAGTCGTGTAGAGCAAAAAGACGTCCCAATCGACGAAACCAGCACAGTTTGTTGCCGCAGCAGGACAACGGAGCGGCCGTGTGTATTCGAGCCAAATGTACACTCCTCCCTTCAGACTTGGGAACGCCAAGTGTACGAAGCGTGGGAGAGTGACAAGGACTTGGAATACAACACAGCCTGGCGGCGGTTACAGAGCAGGACTCCCTTGTAAGCTGGTCAGTC
Organism: Ambystoma mexicanum; assembly: GCF_040938575.1. Classification (NCBI taxonomy): domain Eukaryota; kingdom Metazoa; phylum Chordata; class Amphibia; order Caudata; family Ambystomatidae; genus Ambystoma; species Ambystoma mexicanum. Next base: position 302,329,082 of record NC_090938.1, read on the forward strand.
AATTGGATGGCCCAGAGACACTTCCGAAGGCTTACTTGGCAGGAGATGATGAAGTCGCCGGGAATAGCTGTTCCTGCTATTCCAAAGGTCGAAGCACCAGTACAGGCCTTCTGGTTCGATCAAAGGAGGAAAGGGTTTCACATGACGACAGCAGTGCAAAGGAGGATTCCTTCAGCGGGTCACCAGCGATTCCTCGGTCCAGCCTCGTGGTTGCAGGATACTTGGCTCCTGTATTCCTTCGTTCGTGAGAACTCAGGAGATCGACATCGTAGTGGTGTTTCCAGCTCCATCTTATCCACGGTTCCCTTCGCGCCAAAACGGAGGGGAGCCAATGGGAGATCCGCTCATCAACACACATACCATACGTGGACCAATCACGGACCACGGTGGTCCCAGGCATTCACACCACCCTAGACTCTCTGGCACCCAGGATGTGTATTGGGACCAGACATCCCAGCCCACACCCTGGAGGCACACAAACGACATGTAGAAGCCCACGAAAGCAACCACGTTTCGCGGGAAAGTACATGCCCAAATAAGGAAGGCCCCGGGTCGCCCGACCTGGGGAAGGTGAAGGGAGCAAGACCGTCAGTGGACAAGACAAAGGAGCCTCGTGGTCTGGCCATTTTGGGAGCCAGGCCACCATTTTGGGTTCAGTGCGAAAAACGTGCTCAGAACGCCAAAAGGAGCTCAAAATAAACAAAACGATCGCTGCCACCATTCCAGTCCCTGAATGACTTGCACCGATCAAATACCATCCTAAAAGAGTATCTAGGGCCTGTAGAAGGCTAGAGACCCAAGAGAGCTGTAACTTAGCTTACAGTGCCCTCTTGTGTCATGTTGCACTAAAGCCACGACATGATAAAAGAAACTACGGGAAACAGCGTTGCCCGGTACTGACTGTCTTAAGGGCATGCCAGTTTCCCCGTAAGAAAAGGAGCGAAAGCCCAGAGGAGTGCGGCAGAAGGCTGCACTTCTCTGGCAAAGTCAAGAACAAGGTGAAAAACAACAGCAAAAAGTTTAGGGGTTGCCACATGGAAGGAAAATTGCTTACAATTACGAAATCTTTCCTAACAGAATGGGAAGGAGTTGGATATCACATCTCATGCTATAGGGAGGGTCTCAGGATTGGAATGGGAAGGACTTGGACATCACATCTCATGTTATAGGAAGGGTCTCAGGTTTGTTATTAGAAGGATTGAGATATCACATATCATGTTATAGGACAGTCTCAGGTTTGGTATTGGAAGCATTGAGATATCACATCTCATGCTATCGGAAGAGTCTCAGGATTGGATTGGGAAGGAGTTGGATATCCCATCTCATGCTATAGGAAGGGTCACAGGTTGGAATTCGAAGGAGTTGGATATCACATCTCATGCTATTAGAAGGGTCTCAGGATTGGAATGGGAAGGAGTTGGATATCACATCTCATGCTATAGGGAGGGTCTCAGGTTTGATATTAGAAGCATTGAGATATCACATTTAATGCTATCGGAAGGGTCTCAGGATTGGATTGGGAAGGAGTTGGATATCACATCTCATGCAATAGGAAAGGTCTCAGGTTTGGAATGGGAAGGGTTTGGATATCACATCTCTTGCAATAGGAAGGGTCTCAGGTCTGGTATTAGAAACATTGAGATATCACATCTCATGGTATAGGATGGGTCTCATGATTGGAATCGGAAGGAGTTGGATATCACATCTCATGTTATAGGAAGGGTCTCAGGTTTTGTATTAGAAGCACTGAGATATCAAATCTCATGCTCTATGAAGAGATGCAGGATTGGAATGGGAAGAATTTGGATATCACATCTCATGCTATAGGAAGGGACTCAGGTTTGGTATTGGAAACATTGAGATATCTCATCTCATGTTATAGGAAGGGTCTCAGGATTGGAATCGGAAGGAGTTGGATATAACATCTCATGTTATAGGAAGGGTCTCAGGTTTGGTATTAGAAGCACTGAGATATCAAATTTCATGCTAAATGAAGGGACCCAGGATTGGAATGGGAAGGAGTTGGATATCACATCTCATGCTATAGGAACGGTCCAACTTTGGTATTAGAAGCATTGAGATAGCACATCTCATGGAAGGGGCTCAGGATTGGAATGGGAAGGAGTTGGATATCACATGTCATGTTATAGGAATGATCGTAGGTTTGGTATTAAGAGCATTGAGATATCACATCTCATGCTAAAGGAAGGCCTCATGATTGGAATGGGAAGGAGTTGGATATCACATCTCATGTTATAGGAAGGGACTCAGGTTTGGTATTAGAAGCACTGAGATATCAGATCTCATCCTTTAGGAAGGGACTCAAGTTTGGTATTTGAAGGAGTGAGATAATAAATCTCATCCTGTCGGAAGGGTGTCAGGATTGGAATGGGAAGGAGTTGAATATCACATCTCATGCTATAGGAAGGATCTCAGGTGTGGAAGAAGCATTGAGATATCACATCTCATGCTATAGGAAGGGTCTCAGGATTGGAATGGGAAGGAGTTGGATATCATCTCATGCTATAGGAAGGGTCTCAGGATTTGAATGGCAAAGAGTTGGATATCACATCTCATCCTATAGGAAGGTTCTCAGGATTGGAATGGGAAGGAGTTGGATATCACATCTCATGCTATAGGGAGGGTCTCAGGTTTGGTATTAATAGCATTAAGATATCGCATCTCATGCTATAGGAACGGTCTCAGGATTGGATGGGAAGGAGTTGGATATCACATTTCATGCTATAGGAAGGGTCTCAGATTTGGTAGAAGCATTGAGATATCACATCTCATGCTATAGGAAGGGCCTAATGATTGGAATGGGAAGGAGTTAGATATCATATCTCATGCTATCGGAAAGGTCTCAGGTTTGGTAGAAGCATTGGGATATCACATCTCATGCTATAGGAAGGGTCTCATGATTGGAATGGGAAGGAGTTGGATATCACATCTCATGCTAAAGGAAAGATCTCAGGTTTGGAAGGGGAAGGATTTGGATATCTCAACTCAAATTATAGGACGGGTCTGTGGTTTGGTATTAGAAGCATTGAGATATCATATCTCATGCTATCGGAAGGGTCTCAGGATTGGATTGGGAAGGAGTTGGATATCACATCTCATGTTATAGGAAGCGTCTCAGGATTGGAATGGGAAGGATTTGGACATCACATCTCAAGTTATAGGAAGGGTCTCAGGTTTGTTATTAGAAGCATTGAGATATCACATCTCATGTTATAGGACAGTGTCAGGTTTGGTATTAGAAGCATTATGATATGATATGATATGGTATTTGTAACGCGCCTATACACAAGTGTTTCAAGGCGCGAGATATAACATCTCATGATATAGGACGGGTCTCAGGATTGGAATGGAAAGGAGTTGGATATCACATCTGATGCTAAAGGAAGGGTCTCAGGTTTGGAAGGGGAAGGATTTGGATATCACATCTCAAGTTATAGGACGGGTCTGTGGTTTGGTATTAGAAGCATTGAGATATCATATCTCATGCTATCGGAAGGGTCTCAGGATTGGATTGGTAAGGAGTTGGATATCCCATCTCATGCTATCGGAAGGGTCACAGGTTGGAATTCGAACGAGTTGGATATCACATCTCATGCTATCGGAAGGGTCTCAGGATTGGAATGGGAAGGAGTTGGATATCACTTCTCATGCTATAGGGAGGGTCTCAGGTTTTATATTAGAAGCATTGAGATATCACATCTAATGCTATCGGAAGGGTCCCAGGATTGGATTGGGAAGGAGTTGGATATCACATCTCATGCAATGGGAAAGGTCTCAGGTTTGGAATGGGAAGGGTTTGGATATCACATCTCTTGCAATAGGAAGGGTCTCAGGTCTGGAATTAGAAACATTGAGATATCACATCTCATGGTATAGGAAGGGTCTCAGGATTGGAATCGGAAGGAGTTGTATATCACATCTCATGTTATAGGAAGGGTCTCAGGTTTTGTATTAGAAGCACTGAGATATCAAATCTCATGCTATATGAAGAGACGCAGGATTGGAATGGGAAGAAGTTGGATATCACATCTCATGCTATAGGAAGGGTCTCGGGTTTGGAATGGGAAGGATTTGGATATCACATCTCTTGCAATAGGAAGGGTCTCAAGTTTGGTATTAGAAACATTGAGATATCTCATCTCATGGTATAGGAAGGGTCTCAGGATTGGAATCGGAAGGAGTTGGATATAACATCTCATGATATAGGAAGGGTCTCAGGTTTGGTATTAGAAGCACTGAGATATCAAATCTCATGCTAAATGAAGGGATGCAGGATTGGAATGGGAAGGAGTTGGATATCACATCTCATGCTATAGGAACGGTCCAACTTTGGTATTAGAAGCATTGAGATATCACATCTCATGCTATAGGAAGGGTCTCAGGATTGGTTCGGGAAGGAGTTGGATATCACATCTCATGCTATAGGAAGGGTCTCAGGTTTGGTAGAAACATTGAAATATCACATCTCATGCTACAGGAAGGGGCTCAGGATTGGAATGGGAAGGAGTTGGATATCATCTCATGCTATAGGAAGGGTCTCAGGATTGGAATGGCAAGGAGTTGGATATCACATCTCATCCTATAGGGAGGGTCTCAGGATTTGAATCGGAAGGAGTTGGATATAACAACTCATGTTATAGGAAGGGTCTCAGGTTTGGTATTAGAAGCATTGAGATTTCAAATCTCATGCTAAATGAAGGGACACAGGACTGGAGTGGGAAGGAGTTGGTTATCACATCTCATGGTATAGGAACGGTCCAACTTTGGTATTAGTAGCATTGAGATATCACATCTCATGGAAGGTGCTCAGGATTGGGATGGGAAGGAGTTGGATATCACATCTCATGTTATAGGAATGATCCCAGGTTTGGTATTAAGAGCATTGAGATATCACATCTCATGCTATAGGAAGGGTCTCAGGTTTGGTAGAAGCATTGAGATATCAAATCTCATCCTATCGGAAGGGTCTCAGGATTGGAATGGGAATGAGTTGAATATCACATCTCAAGCTATAGGAAGGATCTCAGGTTTGGTAGAAGCATTGAGATATCACCTCTCATGCTATAGGAAGGGTCTCAGGATTGGAATGGGAAGGTGTTGGATATCACATCTCATCCTATAGGAAGGGTCTCAGGTTTGGAATGGGAAGCATTTGGATATCACATCTCTTGCAATAGGAATGATCCAAGGTTTGGTATTAAGAGCATTGAGATATCACATCTCATGCTATAGGAAGGGTCTCAGGATTGGAACGGGAAGGAGTTGGATATCACATCTCATGCTATAGGAAGGGTCTCAGGATTGGAATCGGAAGGAGTTGGATATCACAACTCATGTTATAGGAAGGGTCTCAGGTTTTGTATTAGAAGCACTGAGATATCAAATTTCATGCTATATGAAGAGACGCAGGATTGGAATGGGAAGAAGTTGGATATCTCATCTCATGGTATAGGAAGGGTCTCAGGATTGGAATCGGAAGGAGTTGGATATAACAACTCATGTTATAGGAAGGGTCTCAGGTTTGGTATTAGAAACACTGAGATATGAAATCTCATGCTAAATGAAGGGACACAGGATTGGAGTGGGAAGGAGTTGGATATTGCATCTCATGGTATTGGAACGGTCCAACTTTGGTATTAGAAGCATTGAGATATCACATCTCATGGAAGGGGCTCAGGTTTGGAATGGGAAGGAGTTGGATATCACATCTCATGTTATAGGAATGATCCCAGGTTTGGTATTAAGAGCATTGAGATATCACATCTCATGCTATAGGAAGGGTCTCAGGTTTGGTAGAAGCATTGAGATATCACATCTCATGCTACAGGAAGGGCCTCATGATTGGAATGGGAAGGAGTTGGATATCACATCTCATGTTATAGGAAGGGACTCAGGTTTTGTATTAGAAGCACTGAGATATCAGATCTCATCCGTTAGGAAGGGACTCAAGTTTGGTATTTGAAGGAGTGAGATAATAAATCTCATCCTATCGGAAGGGTCTCAGGATTGGAATGGGAATGAGTTGGATATCATCTCATGCTATATGAAGGGTCTCAGGTTTGGAATGGGAAGCATTTGGATATCACATCTCTTGCAATAGGAATGATCCAAGGTTTGGTATTAAGAGCATTGAGATATCACATTTCATGCTATAGGAAGGGTCACAGGTTTGGTAGAAGCATTGAGATATCACGGTGTCCAGTCATAATTTCGAAAACATAATTTCGAAAGTCAAAAAAGTCGAATCAAAAATGTCGAAAAAAAAATGTCGAATTGTTTTTTTTTTCAATATTTTTTTTTGGGCTCTAGTTTCTGTGAAAAAAAAGGTAAAAATAAAAAAAAGGGGGTTGGGGGGGGAACCCACCATTTCGAAAAAAAAACGTCATTAAAAAAAAATTCGACGTTTTTTTTTCGACGTTTTTTTTTCGACTTTTTGACTTTCGAATATTTTGTATTCGAAATTATGTCTATGAACCAGATATCACATCTCATGCTATAGGAAGGGCCTCATGATTGGAATGGGAAGGAGTTGGATATAACATCTCAGGCTATCGGAAGGGATTCAGGATTGGAATGGGAAGGAGTTGGATATCACATCTCATGCTATAGGGAGGGTCTCAGGATTGGAATGGGAAGGACTTGGACATCACATCTCATGTTATAGGAAGGGTCTCAGGTTTGTTATTAGAAGGATTGAGATATCACATATCATGTTATAGGACAGTCTCAGGTTTGGTATTGGAAGCATTGAGATATCAATTCTCATGGTATAGGACGGGTCTCAGGATTGGAATGGGAAGGAGTTTGATATCCCATCTCATGCCATAGGAAGGTCTCAGGTTTGGATTGGGAAGGAGTTGGATATCCCATCTCATGCTATAGGAAGGGTCACAGGTTGGAATTCGAAGGAGTTGGATATCACATCTCATGCTATCGGAAGGGTCTCAGGATTGGAATGGGAAGGAGTTGGATATCACATCTCATGCTATAGGGAGGGTCTCAGGTTTGATATTAGAAGCATTGAGATATCACATCTAATGCTATCGGAAGGGTCTCAGGATTGGATTGGGAAGGAGTTGAATATCACATCCCATGCAATAGGAAAGTTCTCAGGTTTGGAATGGGAAGGGTTTGGATATCACATCTCTTGCAATAGGAAGGGTCTCAGGTCTGGTATTAGAAACATTGAGATATCACATCTCATGGTATATGAAGGGTCTCATGATTGGAATCGGAAGGAGTTGGATATCACATCTCATGTTATAGGAAGGGTGTCAGGTTTTGTATTAGAAGCACTGAGATATCAAATCTCATGCTCTATGAAGAGATGCAGGATTGGAATGGGAAGAATTTGGATATCACATCTCATGCTATAGGATGGGACTCAGGTTTGGTATTAGAAACATTGAGATATCTCATCTCATGTTATAGGAAGGGTCTCAGGATTGGAATCGGAAGGAGTTGGATATAACATCTCATGTTATAGGAAGGGTCTCAGGTTTGGTATTAGAAGCACTGAGATATCAAATTTCATGCTAAATAAAGGGACCCAGGATTGGAATGGGAAGGAGTTGGATATCACATCTCATACTATAGGAACGGTCCAACTTTGGTATTAGAAGCATTGAGATAGCACATCTCATGCAAGGGGCTCAGGATTGGAATGGGAAGGAGTTGGATATCAAATCTCATGTTATAGGAATGATCGCAGGTTTGGTATTAAGAGCATTGAGATATCACATCTCATGCTAAAGGAAGGCCTCATGATTGGAATGGGAAGGAGTTGGATATCACATCTCATGTTATAGGAAGGGACTCAGGTTTGGTATTAGAAGCACTGAGATATCAGATCTCATCCTTTAGGAAGGGACTCAAGTTTGGTATTTGAAGGAGTGAGATAATAAATCTCATCCTATCGGAAGGGTGTCAGGATTGGAATGGGAAGGAGTTGAATATCACATCTCATGCTATAGGAAGGATCTCAGGTTTGGAAGAAGCATTGAGATATCACATCTCATGCTATAGGAAGGGTCTCAGGATTGGAATGGGAAGGAGTTGGATATCATCTCATGCTATAGGAAGGGTCTCAGGATTGGAATGGCAAGGAGTTGGATATCACATCTCATCCTATAGGAAGGGTCTCAGGATTGGAATGCGAAGGAGTTGGATATCACATCTCATGCTATAGGGAGGGTCTCAGGTTTGGTATTAATAGCATTAAGATATCACATCTCATGCTATAGGAAGGGTCTCAGGATTGGATGGGAAGGAGTTGGATATCACATTTCATGCTATAGGAAGGGTCTCAGATTTGGTAGAAGCATTGAGATATCACATCTCATGCTATAGGAAGGGCCTAATGATTGGAATGGGAAGGAGTTAGATATCACATTTCATGCTATCGGAAAGGTCTCAGGTTTGGTAGAAGCATTGGGATATCACATCTCATGCTATAGGAAGGGTCTCATGATTGGAATGGGAAGGAGTTGGATATCACATCTCATGCTAAAGGAAAGATCTCAGGTTTGGAAGGGGAAGGATTTGGATATCTCAACTCAAGTTATAGGACGGGTCTGTGGTTTGGTATTAGAAGCATTGAGATATCATATCTCATGCTATCGGAAGGGTCTCAGGATTGGATTGGGAAGGAGTTGGATATCACATCTCATGTTATAGGAAGCGTCTCAGGATTGGAATGGGAAGGATTTGGACATCACATCTCAAGTTATAGGAAGGGTCTCAGGTTTGTTATTAGAAGCATTGAGATATCACATCTCATGTTATAGGACAGTCTCAGGTTTGGTATTAGAAGCATTGAGATATAACATCTCATGATATAGGACGGGTCTCAGGATTGGAATGGAAAGGAGTTGGATATCACATCTGATGCTAAAGGAAGGGTTTCTGGTTTGGAAGGGGAAGGATTTGGATATCACATCTCAAGTTGTAGGACGGGTCTGTGGTTTGGTATTAGAAGCATTGAGATATCATATCTCATGCTATCGGAAGGGTCTCAGGATTAGATTGGGAAGGATTTGGATATCACATCTCGTTATAGGAAGGGTCTCAGGTTGGTTATTAGAAGCATTGAGATATCACATCTCATGTTATAGGACAGTCTCAGGTTTGGTATTAGAAGTATTGAGATATCACATCTCATGGTATAGGACAGGTCTCAGGATTGGAATGGGAAGGAGTTGGATATCACATCTCATGCCATAGGAAGGTCTCAGGTTTGGTAGAAGCATTAAGATATCACATCTCATGCTATCGGAAGGGTCTCAGGATTGGATTCGGAAGGAGTTGGATATCCCATCTCATGCTATAGGAAGGGTCACAGGTTGGAATTCGAAGGAGTTGGATATCACATCTCATGCTATCGGAAGGGTCTCAGGATTGGAATGGCAAGGAGTTGGATATCACATCTCATGCTATAGGGAGGGTCTCAGGTTTGATATTAGAAGCATTGAGATATCACATCTAATGCTATTGGAAGGGTCTCAGGATTGGATTGGGAAGGAGTTGGATATCACATCTCATGCAATGGGAAAGGTCTTAGGTTTGGAATGGGAAGGGTTTGGATATCACATCTCTTGCAATAGGAAGGGTCTCAGGTCTGGAATTAGAAACATTGAGATATCACATCTCATGGTATAGGAAGGGTCTCAGGATTGGAATCGGAAGGAGTTGGATATCACATCTCATGTTATAGGAAGGGTCTCAGGTTTTGTATTAGAAGCACTGAGATATCAAATCTCATGCTATATGAAGAGACGCAGGATTGGAATGGGAAGAAGTTGGATATCACATCTCATGCTATAGGAAAGGACTCAGGTTTGGAATGGGAAGGATTTGGATATCACATCTCTTGCAATAGGAAGGGTCTCAGGTTTGGTATTAGAAACATTGAGATATCTCATCTCATGGTATAGGAAGGGTCTCAGGATTGGAATCGGAAGGAGTTGGATATATCTCATGTTATAGGAAGGGTCTCAGGTTTGGTATCAAATCTCATGCTAAATGAAGGGACGCAGGATTGGAATGGGAAGGAGTTGGATATCACATCTCATGCTATAGGAACGGTCCAACTTTGGTATTAGAAGCATTGAGATAGCACATCTCATGGAAGGGGCTCAGGATTGGAATGGGAAGGAGTTGGATATCACATCTCATGTTATAGGAATGATCGCAGGTTTGGTATTAAGAGCATTGAGATATCACATCTCATGCTATAGGAAGGGTCTCACGATTGGATCGGGAAGGAGTTGGATATCACATCTCATGCTATAGGAAGGGTCTCAGGTTTGCTAGAAGCATTGAGATATCACATATGCTATAGGAAGGGCCTCATGATTGGAATGGGAAGGAGTTGGATATCACATCTCATGTTATAGGAAGGGACTCAGGTTTGGTATTAGAAGCACTGAGATATCAGATCTCATCCTTTAGGAAGGGACTCAAGTTTGGTATTTGAAGGAGTGAGATAATAAATCTCATCCTATCTGAAGGGTCTCAGGATTGGAATGGGAAGGAGTTGAATATCACATCTCATGCTATAGGAAGGATCTCAGGTTTGGTAGAAGCATTGAGATATCACATCTCATGCTATAGGAAGGGTCTCAGGATTGGAACGGGAAGGAGTTGGATATCACATCTCATGTTATAGGAAGGGTCTCAGGTTTTGTATTAGAAGCACTGAGATATCAAATCTCATGCTATATGAAGAGACGCAGGATTGGAATGGGAAGAAGTTGGATATCACATCTCATGCTATCGGAAGGGTCTCAGGATTGGAATGGGAAGGAGTTGAATATCACATCTCATGCTATAGGAAGGATCTCAGGTTTGGTAGAAGCATTGAGATATCACATCTCATGCTATAGGAATGGTCTCAGGATTGGAATGGGAAGGAGTTGGATATCACATCTCAGGCTATCGGAAGGGTCTCTGGATTGGAATCGGAAGGAGTTGGATATAACATCTCATGTTATAGGAAGTGTCTCAGGTTTGGTATCAAATCTCATGCTAAATGAAGTGACGCAGGATTGGAATGGGAAGGAGTTGGACATCACATCTCATGCTATAGGAACGGCCCAACTTTGGTATTAGAAGCATTGAGATAGCACATCTCATGGAAGGGGCTCAGGATTGGAATGGGAAGGAGTTGGATATCACATCTCATGTTATAGGAATGATCGCAGGTTTAGTATTAAGAGCATTGAGATATCACATCTCATGTTATAGGAAGGGTCTCACGATTGGATTGGGAAGGAGTTGGATATCACATCTCATGCTATAGGAAGGGTCTCAGGTTTGCTAGAAACATTGAGATATCACATATGCTATAGGAAGGGCCTCATGATTGGAATGGGAAGGAGTTGGATATCACATCTCATGTTATAGGGAGGGACTCAGGTTTGGTATTAGAAGCACTGAGATATCAGATCTCATCCTTTAGGAAGGGACTCAAGTTTGGTATTTGAAGGAGTGAGATAATAAATCTCATCCTATCGGAAGGGTCTCAGGATTGGAATGGGAAGGAGTTGAATATCACATCACATGCTATAGGAAGGATCTCAGGTTTGGTAGAAGCATTGAGATATCACATCTCATGCTATAGGAAGGATCTCAGGTTTGGTAGAAGCATTGAGATATCACATCACATGCTATAGGAAGGGTCTCAGGATTGGAACGGGAAGGAGTTGGATATCACATCTCATGCTATAGGAAGGGTCTCAGGTTTGGTAGAAGCATTGAGATATCACATCTCATGCTATAGGAAGGGCCTCATAATTGGAATGGGAAGGAGTTGGATATCACATCTCATGCTATAGGGAGGGTCTCAGGATTGGAATGGGAAGGACTTGGACATCACATCTCATGTTATAGGAAGGGTCTCAGGTTTGTTATTAGAAGGATTGAGATATCACATCTCATGTTATAGGACAGTCTCAGGTTTGGTATGAGAAGCATTGAGATATCAAATCTCATGGTATAGGATGGGTCTCAGGATTGGAATGGGAAGGAGTTGGATATCACATCTCATGCTATAGGAAGGGTTTCAGGATTGGAATGGGAAGGAGTTTGATATCACATCTCATGTTATAGGAAGGGACTCAGGTTTTGTATTAGAAGCACTGAGATATCAGATCTCATCCGTTAGGAAGGGACTCAAGTTTGGTATTTGAAGGAGTGAGATAATAAATCTCATCCTATCGGAAGGGTCTCAGGATTGGAATGGGAATGAGTTGGATATCATCTCATGCTATAGGAAGGGTCTCAGGATTGGAATGGGAACGTGTTGGATATCACATCTCATCCTATAGGAAGGGTCTCAGGTTTGGAATGGGAAGCATTTGGATATCACATCTCTTGCAATAGGAATGATCCAAGGTTTGGTATTAAGAGCATTGAGATATCACATCTCATGCTATAGGAAGGGTCTCAGGATTGGAACGGGAAGGAGTTGGATATCACATCTCATGCTATAGGAAGGGTCTCAGGTTTGGTAGAAGCATTGAGATATCACATCTCATGCTATAGGAAGGGCCTCATGATTGGAATGGGAAGGAGTTGGATATCACATCTCAGGCTATCGGAAGGGATTCAGGATTGGAATGGGAAGGAGTTGGATATCACATCTCATGCTATAGGGAGGGTCTCAGGATTGGAATGGGAAGGACTTGGACATCACATCTCATGTTATAGGAAGGGTCTCAGGTTTGTTATTAGAAGGATTGAGATATCACATATCATGTTATAGGACAGTCTCAGGTTTGGTATTGGAAGCATTGAGATATCAATTCTCATGGTATAGGACGGGTCTCAGGATTGGAATGGGAAGGAGTTTGATATCCCATCTCATGCCATAGGAAGGTCTCAGGTTTGGTAGAAGCATTAAGATATCACATCTCATGCTATCGGAAGGGTCTCAGGATTGGATTCGGAAGGAGTTGGATATCCCATCTCATGCTATAGGAAGGGTCACAGGTTGGAATTCAAAGGAGTTGGATATCACATCTCATGCTATCGGAAGGGTCTCAGGATTGGAATGGCAAGGAGTTGGATATCACATCTCATGCTATAGGGAGGGTCTCGGGTTTGATATTAGAAGCATTGAGATATCACATCTAATGCTATCGGAAGGGACTCAGGATTGGATTGGGAAGGAGTTGGATATCACATCTCATGCAATAGGAAAGGTCTCAGGTTTGGAATGGGAAGGGTTTGGATATCACATCTCTTGCAATAGGAAGGGTCTCAGGTCTGGTATTAGAAACATTGAGATATCACATCTCATGGTATAGGAAGGGTCTCATGATTGGAATCGGAAGGAGTTGGATATCACATCTCATGTTATAGGAAGGGTCTCAGGTTTTGTATTAGAAGCACTGAGATATCAAATCTCATGCTATATGAAGAGACGCAGGATTGGAATGGGAAGAAGTTGGATATCACATCTCATGCTATAGGAAGAGACTCAGGTTTGGAATGGGAAGGATTTGGATATCACATCTCTTGCAATAGGAAGGGTCTCAGGTTTAGTAGAAGCATTGAGATATCACATCTCATGCTATAGGAAGGGCCTCATGATTGGAATGGGAAGGAGTTGGATATCACATCTCAGGCTATCGGAAGGGACTCAGGATTGGAATGGGAAGGAGTTGAATATCACATCTCATGCTATAGGGAGGGTCTCAGGATTTGAATGGGAAGGACTTGGACATCACATCTCATGTTATAGGAAGGGTCTCAGGTTTGTTATTAGAAGGATTGAGATATCACATCTCATGTTATAGGACAGTCTCAGGTTTGGTATGAGAAGCATTGAGATATCAAATCTCATGGTATAGGATGGGTCTCAGGATTGGAATGGGAAGGAGTTGGATATCACATCTCATGCTATAGGAAGGGTTTCAGGATTGGAATGGGAAGGAGTTTGATATCACATCTCATGTTATAGGAAGGGACTCAGGTTTTGTATTAGAAGCACTGAGATATCAGATCTCATCCGTTAGGAAGGGACTCAAGTTTGGTATTTGAAGGAGTGAGATAATAAATCTCATCCTATCGGAAGGGTCTCAGGATTGGAATGGGAATGAGTTGGATATCATCTCATGCTATAGGAAGGGTCTCAGGATTGGAATGGGAAGGTGTTGGATATCACATCTCATCCTATAGGAAGGGTCTCAGGTTTGGAATGGGAAGCATTTGGATATCACATCTCTTGCAATAGGAATGATCCAAGGTTTGGTATTAAGAGCATTGAGATATCACATCTCATGCTATAGGAAGGGTCTCAGGATTGGAACGGGAAGGAGTTGGATATCACATCTCATGCTATAGGAAGGGTCTCAGGTTTGGTAGAAGCATTGAGATATCACATCTCATGCTATAGGAAGGGCCTCATGATTGGAATGGGAAGGAGTTGGATATCACATCTCAGGCTATCGGAAGGGATTCAGGATTGGAATGGGAAGGAGTTGGATATCACATCTCATGCTATAGGGAGGGTCTCAGGATTGGAATGGGAAGGACTTGGACATCACATCTCATGTTATAGGAAGGGTCTCAGGTTTGGTATTGGAAGCATTGAGATATCACATATCATGTTATAGGACAGTCTCAGGTTTGGTATTGAAGCATTGAGATATCAATTCTCATGGTATAGGACGGGTCTCAGGATTGGAATGGGAAGGAGTTTGATATCCCATCTCATGCCATAGGAAGGTTTCAGGTTTGGTAGAAGCATTAGATATCACATCTCATGCTATCGGAAGGGTCTCAGGATTGGATTGGGAAGGAGTTGGATATCCCATCTCATGCTATAGGAAGGGTCACAGGTTGGAATTCGAAGGAGTTGGATATCACATCTCATGCTATCGGAAGGGTCTCAGGATTGGAATGGGAAGGAGTTGGATATCACATCTCATGCTATAGGGAGGGTCTCAGGTTTGATATTAGAAGCATTGAGATATCACATCTCATGGTATAGGAAGGGTCTCATGATTGGAATCGGAAGGAGTTGGATATCACATCTCATGTTATAGGAAGGGTCCCAGGTTTTGTATTAGAAGCACTGAGATATCAAATACCATTCTCTATGAAGAGATGCAGGATTGGAATGGGAAGAATTTGGATATCACATCTCATGCTATAGGAAGGGACTCAGGTTTGGCATTAGAAACATTGAGATATCTCATCTCGTGTTATAGGAAGGGTCTCAGGATTGGAATCGGAAGGAGTTGGATATAAAATCTCATGTTATAGGAAGGGTCTCAAGTTTGGTATTAGAAGCACTGAGATATCAAATTTCATGCTAAATGAAGGGACCCAGCATTGGAATGGGAAGGAGTTGGATATCACATCTCATGCTATAGGAACGGTCCAACTTTGGTATTAGAAGCATTGAGATAGCACATCTCATGGAAGGGGCTCAGGATTGGAATGGGAAGGAGTTGGATATCACATCTCATGTTATAGGAATGATCGCAGGTTTGGTATTAAGAGCATTGAGATATCACATCTCATGCTAAAGGAAGGCCTCATGATTTTAATGGGAAGGAGTTGGATATCACATCTCATGTTATAGGAAGGATCTCAGGTTTGGTAGAAGCATTGAGATATCACATCTCATGCTATAGGAAGGGTCTCAGGATTGGAATGGGAAGGAGTTGGATATCACATCTCATGCTATAGGAAGGGTCACAGGTTGGAATACGAAGGAGTTGGATATCACATCTCATGCTATAGGAAGGGTCTCAGGATTGGAATGGGAAGGAGTTGGATATCACATCTCATGCTATAGGGAGTGTCTGAGGTTTGATATTAGAAGCATTGAGATATCACATCTAATGCTATCGGAAGGGTCTCAGGATTGGATTGGGAAGGAGTTGGATATCCCATCTCATGCTATAGGAAGGGTCACAGGTTGGAATGGGAAGGAGTTGGATATCACATCTCTTGCAATAGGAAGGGTCTCAGGTCTTGTATTAGAAACATTGAGATATCACATCTCATGGTATAGGAAGGGTCTCAGGATTGGAATCGGAAGGAGTTGAATATCACATCTCATGTTATAGGAAGGGTCTCGGGTTTTGTATTAGAAGCACTGAGATATCAAATCTCATGCTATATGAAGAGACGCAGGATTGGAATGGGAAGAAGTTGGATATCACATCTCATGCTATAGGAAGAGACTCAGGTTTGGAATGGGAAGGATTTGGATATCACATCTCTTGCAATAGGAAGGGTCTCAGGTTTGGTAGAAGCATTGAGATATCACATCTCATGCTATAGGAAGGGCCTCATGATTGGAATGGGAAGGAGTTGGATATCACATCTCAGGCTATCGGAAGGGACTCAGGATTGGAATGGGAAGGAGTTGGATATCACATCTCATGCTATAGGGAGGGTCTCAGGATTTGAATGGGAAGGACTTGGACATCACATCTCATGTTATAGGAAGGGTCTCAGGTTTGTTATTAGAAGGATTGAGATATCAAATCTCATGGTATAGGATGGGTCTCAGGATTGGAATGGGAAGGAGTTGGATATCACATCTCATGCTATAGGAAGGGTTTCAGGATTGGAATGGGAAGGAGTTTGATATCACATCTCATGTTATAGGAAGGGACTCAGGTTTTGTATTAGAAGCACTGAGATATCAGATCTCATCCGTTAGGAAGGGACTCAAGTTTGGTATTTGAAGGAGTGAGATAATAAATCTCATCCTATCGGAAGGGTCTCAGGATTGGAATGGGAATGAGTTGGATATCATCTCATGCTATAGGAAGGGTCTCAGGATTGGAATGGGAAGGTGTTGGATATCACATCTCATCCTATAGGAAGGGTCTCAGGTTTGGAATGGGAAGCATTTGGATATCACATCTCTTGCAATAGGAATGATCCAAGGTTTGGTATTAAGAGCATTGAGATATCACATCTCATGCTATAGGAAGGGTCTCAGGATTGGAACGGGAAGGAGTTGGATATCACATCTCATGCTATAGGAAGGGTCTCAGGTTTGGTAGAAGCATTGAGATATCACATCTCATGCTATAGGAAGGGCCTCATGATTGGAATGGGAAGGAGTTGGATATCACATCTCAAGCTATCGGAAGGGATTCAGGATTGGAATGGGAAGGAGTTGGATATCACATCTCATGCTATAGGGAGGGTCTCAGGATTGGAATGGGAAGGACTTAGACATCACATCTCATGTTATAGGAAGGGTCTCAGGTTTGTTATTAGAAGGATTGAGATATCACATATCATGTTATAGGACAGTCTCAGGTTTGGTATTGGAAGCATTGAGATATCAATTCTCATGGTATAGGACGGGTCTCAGGATTGGAATGGGAAGGAGTTTGATATCCCATCTCATGCCATAGGAAGGTTTCAGGTTTGGTAGAAGCATTAGATATCACATCTCATGCTATCGGAAGGGTCTCAGGATTGGATTGGGAAGGAGTTGGATATCCCATCTCATGCTATAGGAAGGGTCACAGGTTGGAATTCGAAGGAGTTGGATATCACATCTCATGCTATCGGAAGGGTCTCAGGATTGGAATGGGAAGGAGTTGGATATCACATCTCATGCTATAGGGAGGGTCTCAGGTTTGATATTAGAAGCATTGAGATATCACATCTAATGCTATCGGAAGGGTCTCAGGATTGGATTGGGAAGGGTTTGGATATCACATCTCTTGCAATAGGAAGGGTCTCAGGTCTGGTATTAGAAACATTGAGATATCACATCTCATGGTATAGGAAGGGTCTCATGATTGGAATCGGAAGGAGTTGGATATCACATCTCATGTTATAGGAAGGGTCCTAGGTTTTGTATTAGAAGCACTGAGATATCAAATACCATTCTCTATGAAGAGATGCAGGATTGGAATGGGAAGAATTTGGATATCACATCTCATGCTATAGGAAGGGACTCAGGTTTGGCATTAGAAACATTGAGATATCTCATCTCATGTTATAGGAAGGGTCTCAGGATTGGAATCGGAAGGAGTTGGATATAAAATCTCATGTTATAGGAAGGGTCTCAGGTTTGGTATTAGAAGCACTGAGATATCAAATTTCATTCTAAATGAAGGGACCCAGCATTGGAATGGGAAAGAGTTGGATATCACATCTCATGCTATAGGAACGGTCCAACTTTGGTATTAGAAGCATTGAGATAGCACATCTCATGGAAGGGGCTCAGGATTGGAATGGGAAGGAGTTGGATATCACATCTCATGTTATAGGAATGATCACAGGTTTGGTATTAAGAGCATTGAGATATCACATCTCATGCTATAGGAAGGGTCTCACGATTGGATCGGGAAGGAGTTGGATATCACATCTCATGCTATAGGAAGGGTCTCAGGTTTGCTAGAAGCATTGAGATATCACATATGCTATAGGAAGGGCCTCATGATTAGAATGGGAAGGAGTTGGATATCACATCTCATGTTATAGGAAGGGACTCAGGTTTGGTATTAGAAGCACTGAGATATCATATCTCATCCTTTAGGAAGGGACTCAAGTTTGGTATTTGAAGGAGTGAGATAATAAATCTGATCCTATCGGAAGGGTCTCAGGATTGGAATGGGAAGGAGTTGAATATCACATCTCATGCTATAGGAAGGATCTCAGGTTTGGTAGAAGCATTGAGATATCACATCTCATGCTATAGGAAGGGTCTCAGGATTGGAACGGGAAGGAGTTGGATATCACATCTCATGTTATAGGAAGGGTCTCAGGTTTTGTATTAGAAGCACTGAGATATCAAATCTCATGCTATATGAAGAGACGCAGGATTGGAATGGGAAGAAGTCGGATATCACATCTCATGCTATCGGAAGGGTCTCAGGATTGGAATGGGAAGGAGTTGAATATCACATCTCATGCTATAGGAAGGATCTCAGGTTTGGTAGAAGCATTGAGATATCACATCTCATGCTATAGGAAGGGTCTCAGGATTGGAACGGGAAGGAGTTGGATATCACATCTCATGCTATAGGAAGGGTCTCAGGTTTGATAGAAGCATTGAGATATCACATCTCATGCTATAGGAAGGGCCTCATGATTGGAATGGGAAGGAGTTAGATATCACATCTCAGGCTATCGGAAGGGTCTCTGGATTGGAATCGGAAGGAGTTGGATATAACATCTCATGTTATAGGAAGTGTCTCAGGTTTGGTATCAAATCTCATGCTAAATGAAGTGACGCAGGATTGGAATGGGAAGGAGTTGGACATCACATCTCATGCTATAGGAACGGCCCAACTTTGGTATTAGAAGCATTGAGATAGCACATCTCATGGAAGGGGCTCAGGATTGGAATGGGAAGGAGTTGGATATCACATCTCATGTTATAGGAATGATCGCAGGTTTAGTATTAAGAGCATTGAGATATCACATCTCATGTTATAGGAAGGGTCTCACGATTGGATTGGGAAGGAGTTGGATATCACATCTCATGCTATAGGAAGGGTCTCAGGTTTGCTAGAAGCATTGAGATATCACATATGCTATAGGAAGGGCCTCATGATTGGAATGGGAAGGAGTTGGATATCACATCTCATGTTATAGGGAGGGACTCAGGTTTGGTATTAGAAGCACTGAGATATCAGATCTCATCCTTTAGGAAGGGACTCAAGTTTGGTATTTGAAGG
The DNA here is from genome assembly GCF_040938575.1 of Ambystoma mexicanum. NCBI lineage: Eukaryota > Metazoa > Chordata > Amphibia > Caudata > Ambystomatidae > Ambystoma > Ambystoma mexicanum. Next base: position 302,348,776 of record NC_090938.1, read on the forward strand.
AGTGAGATAATAAATCTCATCCTATCGGAAGGGTCTCAGGATTGGAATGGGAAGGAGTTGAATATCACATCACATGCTATAGGAAGGATCTCAGGTTTGGTAGAAGCATTGAGATATCACATCTCATGCTATAGGAAGGGTCTCAGGATTGGAACGGGAAGGAGTTGGATATCACATCTCATGCTATAGGAAGGATCTCAGGTTTGGTAGAAGCATTGAGATATCACATCACATGCTATAGGAAGGGTCTCAGGATTGGAACGGTAGGGAGTTGGATATCACATCTCATGCTATAGGAAGGGTCTCAGGTTTGGTAGAAGCATTGAGATATCACATCTCATGCTATAGGAAGGGCCTCATGATTGGAATGGGACGGAGTTGGATATCACATCTCAGGCTATCGGAAGGGACTCAGGATTGGAATGGGAAGGAGTTGGATATCACATCTCATGCTATAGGGAGGGTCTCAGGATTGGAATGGGAAGGACTTGGACATCACATCCCATGTTATAGGAAGGGTCTCAGGTTTGTTATTAGAAGGATTGAGATATCACATCTCATGTTATAGGACAGTCTCAGGTTTGGTATGAGAAGCATTGAGATATCAAATCTCATGGTTTAGGATGGGTCTCAGGATTGGAATGGGAAGGAGTTGGATATCACATCTCATGCTATAGGAAGGGTTTCAGGATTGGAATGGGAAGGAGTTTGATATCACATCTCATGTTATAGGAAGGGACTCAGGTTTTGTATTAGAAGCACTGAGATATCAGATCTCATCCGTTAGGAAGGGACTCAAGTTTGGTATTTGAAGGAGTGAGATAATAAATCTCATCCTATCGGAAGGGTCTCAGGATTGGAATGGGAATGAGTTGGATATCATCTCATGCTATAGGAAGGGTCTCAGGATTGGAATGGGAAGGTGTTGGATATCACATTGTTAAGACGGATTTCTGAACTCTGTCCTGGTGGCGCAGAAGTTCAGAAGGCCAACCTAATTACTTGGAACAGGGTAACCTCTGGACAAGCCAGACCAATCAAGGTAGCGATCGCGGCGGTCAAGACTAGGTCTCAAGAGGGGTGAGGGTGACTGAAAGCCCGCAGTGAGCACACAAAGCAAGAGCGCTGACAAACTACTCCAAACAGTTGTTATATCAAAAATAGATACACATTTATTTTAAGGCCTTTAAAATAATGACCGTAGCGAGAAAATCACAATATCACAATATTAAACCAACACATACCATATCAACACAATATATATACAAATACACAGTCGCAAGCGTTTAAAGCACGAAATATGTAGTCCACCTGCCAGGGAAGGAAAACAGGCAGTGCGATAATGCTTTCGACTCAGTTCGCCTTCATAGGCACCTAACTAGATGGAAGTCCGAGCCCTGCGAAGAGTGGAGCCTTGTGCTCAAAGTACCTGCCACGCCGGTGCCGACGGACACAAGGGGAAGCTCTTCGGAGGAAGTCAGGCGGTTCACGTTAGTGCACAGCAGAAGAAGAACAGGTTCCGCAACTCAAGCGCAGCCTCCACAGCGGGCAGAAGCAGAGCGCGAGCGCGGCAAAAGGGTGCTGTTTTTACACAGCAGGGAAAAGCAATGGGATACTGCAGGAGGGCGACCAGATCCTAGATATACTACTCACCGGTCCCCGAAGCAAGCAGACCCAGGCTTCTCCACGATAGTTTCAGCAGCTGGCAGGTTCAGAAGAGCAGGGAACGCTTTGTAGTCGTGTAGAGCAAAAAGACGTCCCAATCGACGAAACCGGCACAGTTTTGTTGCCGCACAGGACAACGGAGCGGCCGTGTGTATTCGAGCCAAATGAACCCTCCTCCCTTCAGACCTGGGGACGCCAAGCGTACGAAGCGTGGGAGAGGGACAAGGACTCGCAATACAACACAACCTGGCGGCGGTTGCAGAGCCAAACTCCTTTGTAAGCTGGTCAGTCAACTGGATGGCCCAGAGACGCTTCCGAAGGCTTACTTGGCAGGAGATGGTTGAAGATGCCGGGAATAGCTGTTCCTGCTATTCCAAAGGTCGAAGCACCAGTACAGGCCTTCTGGTTCGATCAAAGGAGGACAGGGGCTCTCCGGACGACAGCAGTGCAAAGGAGGATTCCTTCAGCGGGTCACCAGCGATTCCTCGGTCCAGCCTCGTAGTTGCAGGATACTTGGCTCCTGTATTCCTTCGTTCGTGAGAACTCAGGAGATCGACATGGTAGTGGTGTTTCCAGCCCCCTCTTATCCACGGTTCCCTTCGCGCCAAAACGGAGGGGAGCCAATGGGAGATCCGCTCATCAAAACACATACCATACGTGGACCAATCACGGACCACGGTGGTCCCAGGCATTCACACCACCCTAGACTCTCTGGCACCCAGGATGTGTATTGGGACCAGACATCCCAGCCCACACCCTGGAGGCACGCAAACGACATGTAGAAGCCCGCGAAAGCAACCACGTTTCGCGGGAAAGTACATGCCCAAATAAGGAAGGCCCCGGGTCGCCGGACCTGGGGAAGGTGAAGGGAGCAAGACGGACAGTGGACAGGACAAAGGAGCCTCGCGGCCTGGCCATTTTGGGAGCCAGGCCACCATTTTGGGTTCAGTGCAAAAAAGTGCTCAGAACGCCAAAAGGAGCTCAAAATAAACAAAACGATCGCTGCCACCATTCCAGTCCCTGAATGACTTGCACCGATCAAATACCATCCTAAAAGAGTATCTAGGGCCTGTAGAAGGCTAGAGACCCAAGAGAGCTGTAACTTAGCTTACAGTGCCCTCTTGTGTCGTGTTGCACTAAAGCTGCGACACGATAAAAGAAACTACGGGAAACCACGTTCCCCGGTACTGACTGTCTTAAGGGCATGTCAGTTTCCCCGTAAGAAAGGAGCGAAAGCCCAGAGAAGTGCGGCAGAAGGCTGTACTTCTCTGGCAAAGTCAAGAACAAGGTTAAAAACAATAGCAAAAAGTTTAGGGGTTGCCACATGGAAGGAAAATTCCCTACAATTACGAAATCTTTCCTAACACTCGCCCCTCCCAGACTATGGACAGGGGGAACTAATCCACCCCTGGATGAGTTTCTTGTTCAGGTCAGTTAAACATTCTGGACAACCCATCAGCATTGCTATGTTGGACACCTGGTCTATGCTCAATAGTGAAGTCGAAGCCTTGAAGACTTTTGGACCACCTAAGCAACTTTGGATTCTCCCCCTTCATGTTCATTAGCCACTTTAACGGCTTATGGTCAGTCTGCACAGTGAAGTGGGTCCCATAGAGGTAGGGCCTCAGCTTCCTTAGGGCCCACACAACAGAGAAACATTCTTTCTCTACCGTGGACCACCTGAGCTCTCTGTCCTTAAGCTGGCGACTAATAAAACCGATAGGGTGTTCCTTACCCTTCTCATCTACTTGTGATAGTACAGCTCCTATCCCAGTGTCTGAGGCATCCGTCTGCACGATAAAAGGTCTTTGATAATCAGGGGCCCTTAGGACAGGGGCCTGGCACAAGGAGTCTTTTAAGCCATTGAAGGCCTTCTCACACTCGTCGGTCCAAGTTACCTTCTTGGGTTTCTTCGGAGTTGTGAGGGCAGTCAGAGGAGCAGCTATGGTGCCATAGTCTGCCACAAAATTGCGGTAATACCCCGTGAGTCCTAAAAAGGCTCTCACTTGGGTTTGCGTAGTGGGGGTAGGCCAGTCTTGTACTGCTGGTACCTTACTGGATAGAGGCTGTCTCCTCCCTCCACCTACTTCATGTCCAAGGTAAACCACTGAGCCTTGTCCATTTTGGTGAGGGGCCACTCGGACACCCTCAAAAGAGCTTTCTGAAGGACTGCTTTTGAACAGGTCGGGGAGAGGTTCATTCTCCTCTTCCTCAACGTCTGAAGCAAATAGCAGTGCTGCGATTTCGCCGCTTGGGACGAAAGCCTTCAGCCTATTCACGTGAAACACTTTTGGAGCCTGTCCAGGCCTTCCAAGGTCCACTGAATAGTTAACCTCACCCAGGGGCTCCACCACTGGGTAAGGGCCTGACCATTTGTCCTGTAAAGCTCGAGGCCTTATGGAATTGATGATCAGGACTTGCTGACCAAGTGTAAAGTTGATGAGGGAAGCTTTCTGGTCGTACCGATGTTTCACCAGCGCTTGCCCTGCCTTCAATTTATCACTAGCCAAGCCCACCAAAAGTACCATTCGTTTTCTGAGCCCTAGCACATAATCAACTACATTGGTAGTAACAGGGGGAGTGGGCATCTCCCATCCCTCTTTGACGATGGCTAAGGGTCCCCGTACGGGATGACCGAACAGAAGTTCGAAGGGGCTGAAGCCAACACCCTCCTGTGGTACCTCTCGGTAGGCAAACAGTAAGCATGAAACAAGAAGATCCCATTCTCTTCTCTGAGGCTCCTCCAGAGCCCCAATCATGCTCGTTAACGTCCTGTTGAAACGCCCCCCCAGACCATCGGTCTGGGGGCGGTATGCAGAAGAGAACCTGTAGGTGACCCCACATTCTTTCCACATAGCCTGCCTATACTTCGACATAAAGTTGCTGCCATGATCCGACACAACTTCTTTAGGGAAGCCAACCCTAGTAAATCTGCCGAGTAAAGCTTCTGCAACTGACTTGGCAGTTACAGTTTTCAATGGGATGGCCTCAGGATACCTGGTTGCATGGTCGACCAGCACCAGGATAAACCTATTGCCTGAGGATGTTTGCGGGTCAAGGGGACCAACCATGTCGATCCCTACCCTTTCAAATGGTACCCCCACAACTGGGAGCAGTACCAACGGAGCTTGGATTGTCGCGTCAACCTTACCAGACAACTGGCAGGCGGCACAACTCCTGCAGTGACTTTCTACTTGCTCCCCCATCTTGGGCCAGTAAAAGTGCATGGATAACCTTTGCTTGGTCTTCCTCATACCGAGGTGACCAGCAAGGGGAACTTCATGCGCCAACTGCAGGAGGAAGGGCCTAACAGCAAGGGGAACCACCAACCTCCTATGGTCTCCTTCTGTAGACTCTGTGGGCTCACTATACAGGAGTCCACCTTCCTGGTAAATCCTATGCATCCCAGGAGGTACACCCTCAAGCTGGGAGCAGGCCTGTCTCCTTAGGCCTTCCAGAGATGGGCACTCACGTTGGCCTTTACTGAATTCGTCCCTATCAGGACCTCCTTCAACTAACAAGTCGTTTAGTTCAGGATGATCGTTGGGGTCGAATACTTCAGGCATCGCCACCTCCTCGTCAGGCCCGGGCGATTGACCAACTTCCTCCACCGCAGTGGTAGGCGAGCTCGGGGGAATATTCTCTTTCCCTCGTTTTGACTCGTAGACTCCTTTCGCCTTGGGTTTCCCCTTTGGCTGGGGCGGCGTATTGGACTTGGCCAATGCTGCCCGTGCTTGAGACCGTGTGTAGGGTCTTTCGGCAGTGTCTCCTACGAGCCCTAAAGCTCTGAGATCATTACCTAACAAGACCTTTCCCGGGACGTTTCTCTGAATGCTCACTGGAATCCTGACTGCTGTACCATTTAAAGTAAGATTTACAGGGATCACGGGAAACATACGGAGGGGGCCGTCAGCCAACTTAGTGGGCATCAGAGTAGCTCTGGCAACTTCCTCTGAGTCTACCAAGGTAGAATCCACTACAGTTCGACTGCACCCACTATCCCTAAGAGCTGGAGTATCCACTCCATTGATCAGCACACTGTCTTTAAAGTAGTGCTTGGTATTATCCGGAATCCTAGCATACGCCTCTGCGACTTTAGGCTCCCAGGAACCCAGGGACACTAAAACTACCTCGGCCTCTATTCTGCTGGGAAATGAGTCCGAGGAGAAGGATGCTCCTGTAATCTCTTCTTCCTCGTAGGAGGAGAAGGCCAGATTAGCGGAGTGGACCCCCAAAGGTTTAACCTTACAACGGGGATCCCCCTTCACATGGTCAGTTGCTCCACAAGAAAAACAAGCCCCAGTGGGTCTGTTTACGTAGGGAGGCTTATTGTAACCAGAGTTCTGTTTCGGAGGCGAACCTCCACTACCCTGTGAGTTCTCTTGTGTCGTACCCTTGTTTTTCTTTTTGTGGCCCTTATGGGAAGGAGATATAGCAGATTCCCCACCCTCCATATCTTTGGACTTTTTCCCCTCCTCCTGCTTACCAGGATGAGTTTTGTCCTTATGGGACACTCGATGTGACACCCATAAGTCTGCTGCAATGGCCAGCTTCTTAGGATCTATCTCCTTCGAATCGGCCAAATGCTGCTTAAGCTCCGGGGAAGAAGAAGCAAAAATGTGTTCCAGCATGACAAGATTTATCATGCCGTCGAAGGTAGAAACCTTATAGCCTTCGACCCAGCCAGTTAAGTTTTTCAAAGATTCAGCGACATAAGATACCCAAGTACCACCTTCCTTTTTCTTATACTCTCGAAAACGCTTTAAATATTGGGCCGGAGTCTTCCCAAACTTTAAAATGAGAGTCTGCTTTAACATTGCGAAATCAGCCCGCTCAGCCTTCGACATTTCCATAATGGCACTACAGCCAGAATGGGGCAGTCTACTGAGCAACCACGCAATCTTATCAGCATTGTCAACTTCCTGGACCTCGCATGCATACTCAAACGCATTCAGCCAGTCCATAATGTCATTCCTCTCTTCATACACACTGAGCAGATCTTTTGGAAACCGTGGATGAGAGGAGGCCCCAGACCCATGTCCAGGACCCTTGGATCCATTTGCAACCTGAAGCTTGGCCAGTTCCAACTGGTGATCCCTGTCTTTTTGTTTTTCTGCCTGCTCGATTTTTAGTTTGGCTATGCTGAATTCAAGCTCCTGCTGCCTAAACCGCAGCTCTTGCTTCTTGAATTCAAGCATAGCCTCCCCATCAGCACTGGCAGAGGAAACATTAGACAGCTCGTCCTCCCTGTCCTCGTGGTCGCGGTGGAACAGTGCGGCGGCAGAACCGTCGGTTCTACCAGTGAGAGCAGCCGCACCACCTTCCGCACTGTCCTCAGAAGTAATAGCGTCAAGCTGCGCTTCTTGCCACGCCACGATTCTTTGGATCATTTCCAATTTCGTGCCTTGAGAGGAAACACCTCTCTCCGCACACATCTTTTTCAGCGTTTCTGATTTGGAAGCATTTAAAGTTAACAACGTACTTGTTTCCATACTGTTTGATAGGACTATGGCCTTTTTTAAGTTATATTACAACAATTCACTACGTGCACTGTTTGGAATAACCTGAAATGCCTTAGTTCGAGCGCAACACTGGATACCTTCAGTCGTATCCCACCGCTGTACACCAATTTGTTAAGACGGATTTCTGAACTCTGTCCTGGTGGCGCAGAAGTTCAGAAGGCCAACCTAATTACTTGGAACAGGGTAACCTCTGGACAAGCCAGACCAATCAAGGTAGCGATCGCGGCGGTCAAGACTAGGTCTCAAGAGGGGTGAGGGTGACTGAAAGCCCGCAGTGAGCACACAAAGCAAGAGCGCTGACAAACTACTCCAAACAGTTGTTATATCAAAAATAGATACACATTTATTTTAAGGCCTTTAAAATAATGACCGTAGCGAGAAAATCACAATATCACAATATTAAACCAACACATACCATATCAACACAATATATATACAAATACACAGTCGCAAGCGTTTAAAGCACGAAATATGTAGTCCACCTGCCAGGGAAGGAAAACAGGCAGTGCGATAATGCTTTCGACTCAGTTCGCCTTCAGAGGCACCTAACTAGATGGAAGTCCGAGCCCTACGAAGAGTGGAGCCTTGTGCTCAAAGTACCTGCCACGCCGGTGCCGACGGGCACAAGGGGAAGCTCTTCGGAGGAAGTCAGGCGGTTCCCGTTAGTGCACAGCAGAAGAAGAACAGGTTCCGCAACTCAAGCGCAGCCTCCACAGCGGGCAGAAGCAGAGCGCGAGCGCGGCAAAAGGGTGCTGTTTTTACACAGCAGGGAAAAGCAATGGGATACTGCAGGAGGGCGACCAGATCCTAGATATACTACTCACCGGTCCCCGAAGCAAGCAGACCCAGGCTTCTCCACGATAGTTTCAGCAGCTGGCAGGTTCAGAAGAGCAGGGAACGCTTTGTAGTCGTGTAGAGCAAAAAGACATCCCAATCGACGAAACCGGCACAGTTTTGTTGCCGCACAGGACAACGGAGCGGCCGTGTGTATTCGAGCCAAATGAACCCTCCTCCCTTCAGACCTGGGGACGCCAAGCGTACGAAGCGTGGGAGAGGGACAAGGACTCGCAATACAACACAACCTGGCGGCGGTTGCAGAGCCAAACTCCTTGGTAAGCTGGTCAGTCAACTGGATGGCCCAGAGACGCTTCCGAAGGCTTACTTGGCAGGAGATGGTTGAAGATGCCGGGAATAGCTGTTCCTGCTATTCCAAAGGTCGAAGCACCAGTACAGGCCTTCTGGTTCGATCAAAGGAGGACAGGGGCTCTCCGGACGACAGCAGTGCAAAGGAGGATTCCTTCAGCGGGTCACCAGCGATTCCTCGGTCCAGCCTCGTAGTTGCAGGATACTTGGCTCCTGTATTCCTTCGTTCGGGAGAACTCAGGAGATCGACATGGTAGTGGTGTTTCCAGCCCCCTCTTATCCACGGTTCCCTTCGCGCCAAAACGGAGGGGAGCCAATGGGAGATCCGCTCATCAAAACACATACCATACGTGGACCAATCACGGACCACGGTGGTCCCAGGCATTCACACCACCCTAGACTCTCTGGCACCCAGGATGTGTATTGGGACCAGACATCCCAGCCCACACCCTGGAGGCACACAAACGACATGTAGAAGCCCGCGAAAGCAACTGCGTTTCGCGGGAAAGTACATGCCCAAATAAGGAAGGCCCCGGGTCGCCGGACCTGGGGAAGGTGAAGGGAGCAAGGCGGACAGTGGACAGGACAAAGGAGCCTCGCGGCCTGGCCATTTTGGGAGCCAGGCCACCATTTTGGGTTCAGTGCAAAAACGTGCTCAGAACGCCAAAAGGAGCTCAAAATAAACAAAACGATCGCTGCCACCATTCCAGTCCCTGAATGACTTGCACCGATCAAATACCATCCTAAAAGAGTATCTAGGGCCTGTAGAAGGCTAGAGACCCAAGAGAGCTGTAACTTAGCTTACAGTGCCCTCTTGTGTCGTGTTGCACTAAAGCTGCGACACGATAAAAGAAACTACGGGAAACCACGTTCCCCGGTACTGACTGTCTTAAGGGCATGTCAGTTTCCCCGTAAGAAAGGAGCGAAAGCCCAGAGAAGTGCGGCAGAAGGCTGTACTTCTCTGGCAAAGTCAAGAACAAGGTTAAAAACAATAGCAAAAAGTTTAGGGGTTGCCACATGGAAGGAAAATTCCCTACAATTACGAAATCTTTCCTAACACTCGCCCCTCCCAGACTATGGACAGGGGGAACTAATCCACCCCTGGATGAGTCTCTTGTTCAGGTCGGTTAAACATTCTGGACAACCCATCAGCATTGCTATGTTGGACACCTGGTCTATGCTCAATAGTGAAGTCGAAGCCTTGAAGACTTATGGACCACCTAAGCAACTTTGGATTCTCCCCCTTCATGTTCATTAGCCACTTTAACGGCTTATGGTCAGTCTGCACAGTGAAGTGGGTCCCATAGAGGTAGGGCCTCAGCTTCCTTAGGGCCCACACAACAGAGAAACATTCTTTCTCTACCGTGGACCACCTGAGCTCTCTGTCCTTAAGCTGGCGACTAATAAAACCGATAGGGTTTTCCTTACCCTTCTCATCTACTTGTGATAGTACAGCTCCTATCCCAGTGTCAGAGGCATCCGTCTGCACGATAAAAGGTCTTTGATAATCAGGGGCCCTTAGGACAGGGGCCTGGCACAAGGAGTCTTTTAAGCCATTGAAGGCCTTCTCACACTCGTCGGTCCAAGTTACCTTCTTGGGTTTCTTCGGAGTTGTGAGGGCAGTCAGAGGAGCAGCTATGGTGCCATAGTCTGCCACAAAATTGCGATAATACCCGTGAGTCCTAAAAAGGCTCTCACTTGGGTTTGCGTAGTGGGGGTAGGCCAGTCTTGTACTGCTTGTACTTTACTGGGTAGAGGCTGTATCCTCCCTCCACCTACTTCATGTCCAAGGTAAACCACTGAGCCTTGTCCAATCTGGCATTTACTCGCCTTTATGGTCAAGTGGGCTTTCTGAAGAGCCTGGAGCACAATCCCGAGGTGTTTCACATGGTCTTCCCAGGTGGCACTGAAAACTGCTATATCGTCCAGATATGCAAGACAGAATTCGTCCAACCCATTCAACACATGATTCACAAGCCTCTGGAAAGTGGCAGGTGCATTCTTCAACCCGAACGGCATTACCCGGAATTGGTAAAGGCCGTCTGGTGTCGAAAATGCCGTCTTCTCCCTGGCATGTTCTGCTAACGCTATTTGCCAATAGCCAGCAGTGAGGTCAAACGTGCTGAGGTACTTGGAGGCACCCAAAGTATCCACCAGCTCATCTGTTCGAGGCAAGGGGTGGGCATCTGTCTTGGTGACAGCATTCAGAGCCCTGTAATCCACGCAGAACCTCAATTCAGAAGTACCTGCCTTTGGAACCAACACCACAGGACTGGACCAAGGACTACTAGAGGGTTCAATCACCCCAAGGTCTAACATTTTGTTGACCTCGGTCTTAATATAAGACCGTACTTTATCCGACATCCTGTATCCCCTACTTTTGGTAGGTACACTGTCTCCTGTGTCAATGTTATGTTTGCACCAAGGTGTCAAACCAGGGGACTGTGAAAACAGGGGGGAAAACTGCCTAAGCAAACTTTTCACCTCAGCCTGCTGATCAGAAGTCAGGTGAGGGGCCACTCGGACACCCTCAACGGAGCTATCTGAAGGACCGCTCTGGAACAGGTCGGGGAGAGGTTCTGACTCCTCTTCCTCAACGTCTGATGCCAGTAGCAGTGCTGCGATTTCGACTCTTGGGACGAAAGCCTTCAGCCTATTTTCGTGGAACACTTTTGGAGCCTGTCCAGGCCTTCCAAGGTCCACTAAATAGTTCACCTCACCCAGGAGCTCCACCACTGTGTAAGGGCCTGACCATTTGTCCTGTAAAGCACGAGGCCTTATTGGATTCATGATCAGGACTTGCTGACCAGGTGTAAAGTTGATGAGGGAAGCTTTCTGGTCGTACCAATGTTTCACCAGCGCTTGCCCTGCCTTCAATTTATCACTAGCCAAGCCCATCAGAAGTACCATCCGTTTTCTGAGCCCTAGCACATAGTCAACTACATTGGTAGTAACAGGGGGAGTGGGCATCTCCCATCCCTCCTTGACAATGGCTAAGGGTCCCCGTACGGGATGACCGAACAGAAGTTCGAAGGGGCTGAAGCCAACACCCTCCTGTGGTACCTCTCGGTAGGCAAACAGCAAGCATGGTAACAGAAGATCCCATTTTCTTCTCTGAGGCTCCTCCAGAGCCCCAATCATGCTCTTTAACGTTCTGTTGAAACGTTCCACCAGACCATTGGTCTGGGGGTGGTATGCAGAAGAGAACTTGTAGGTGACCCCACATTCTTTCCACATAGCCTGCATATACTTCGACATAAAGTTGCTGCCACGATCTGACACAACTTCTTTAGGGAAGCCAACCCTAGTAAATATGCCGAGTAAAGCTTTTGCAACTGACTTGGCAGTTACAGTTTTCAATGGGATGGCCTCAGGATACCTGTTTGCATGGTCGACCAGCACCAGGATAAACCTATTGCCCGAGGATGTTTGCGGGTCAAGGGGACCGACGATGTCGATCCCTACCCTTTCAAATGGTACCCCCACAACTGGGAGCGGTACCAACGGAGCTTGGATTGTCGCGCCAACCTTCCCAGACAACTGGCAGGAGGCAACACTCCTGCAGTGACTTTCTACTTGCACCCCCATCTTGGGCCAGTAGAAGTGCATGGATAACCTTTGCTTGGTCCTCTTCATACCAAGGTGACCAGCAAGGGGAACTTCATGCGCCAACTGCAGGAGGAAGGGCCTAACAGCAAGGGGAACCACCAACCTCCTATGGTCTCCTTCTGTAGACTCTGTGGGCTCACTATACAGGAGTCCACCTTCCCAATAAATCCTATGCTTCCCAGGAGGTTCACCCTCAAGCTGGGAGCAGGCCTGTCTCCTTAGGCCTTCCAGAGATGGGCACTCACGTTGGCCTTTACTGAATTCGTCCCTATCAGGACCTCCTTCAACTAACAAGTCTTTTAGTTCAGGATGATCGTTGGGGTCGAATACTTCAGGCATCGCCACCTCCTCGTCAGGCTCGGGCGATTGACCAACTTCCTCCACCGCAGTGGTAGGCGAGCTCGGGGGAATATTCTCTTTCCCCCGTCTTGACTTGTAGACTCCTTTCGCCTTGGGTTGCCCCTTCGGCTGGGGCGGCGTATTGGACTTGGCCAATGCTGCCCGTGCTTGAGACCGTGTGTAGGGTCGTTCGGCAGTGTCTCCTACGAGCCCTAAAGCTCTGAGATCATTACCTAATAAGACCTTTCCCGGGACGTTTCTCTGAATGCTCACTGGAATCCTGACAGCTGTACCATTTAAAGTTAGATTAACAGGGATCACGGGAAACATACGGAGGGGGCCGTCAGCCAACTTAGTGGGCATCAGAGTAGCTCTGGCAACTTCCTCTGAGTCTACCAAGGTAGAATCCACTACAGTTCGACTGCACCCACTAGCCCTAAGAGCTGGAGTATCCACTCCATTGATCAGCACACTGTCTTTAAAGTAGTGCTTGGTATTATCCGGAATCCTAGCATACGCCTCTGCGACTTTAGGCTCCCAGGAACCCAGGGACACTAAAACTACCTCAGCCTCTATTCCGCTGGGAAATGAGTCCGAGGAGAAGGATGCTCCTGTAATCTCTTCTTCCTCCTAGGAGGAGAAGGCCAGATTAGCGGAGTGGACCCCCAAAGGTCTAACCTTACAACGGGGATCCCCCTTCACATGGTCAGTTGCTCCACAAGAAAAACAAGCCCCAGTGGGTCTGTTTACGTAGGGAGGCTTATTGTAACCAGAGTTCTGTTTCGGAGGCGCACCTCCACTACCCTGTGAGTTCTCTTGTGTCTTACCCTTGTTTTTCTTTTTGTGGCCCTTTTGGGAAGAAGATTTAGCAGATTCCCCACCCTCCATATCTTTGGACTTTTTCCCCTCCTCCTGCTTACCAGGATGAGTTTTGTCCTTATGGGACACTCGATGTGACACCCATAAGTCTGCTGCAATGGCCAGCTTCTTAGGATCTATCTCCTTCGAATCGGCCAAATGCTGCTTAAGCTCCGGGGAAGAAGAAGCAAAAATGTGTTCCAGCATGACAAGATTTATCATGCCGTCGAAGGTAGAAACCTTATAGCCTTCGACCCAGCCAGTTAAGTTTTTCAAAGATTCGGCGACATAAGATACCCAAGTACCACCTTCCTTTTTCTTATACTCTCGAAAACGCTTTAAATATTGGGCCGGAGTCTTCCCAAACTTTAAAATGAGAGTCTGCTTTAACATTGCGAAATCAGCCCGCTCAGCCTTCGACATTTCCATAATGGCACTACAGCCAGAATGGGGCAGTCTACTGAGCAACCACGCAATCTTATCAGCATTGTCAACTTCCTGGACCTCGCATGCATACTCAAACGCATTCAGCCAGTCCATAATGTCATTCCTCTCTTTATACACACTGAGCAGATCTTTTGGAAACCGTGGATGAGAGGAGGCCCCAGACCCATGTCCAGGACCCTTGGATCCATTTGCAACCTGAAGCTTGGCCAGTTCCAACTGGTGATCCCTGTCTTTTTGTTTTTCTGCCTGTTCGATTTTTAGTTTGGCTATGCTGAATTCAAGCTCCTGCTGCCTAAACCGCAGCTCTTGCTTCTTGAATTCAAGCATAGCCTCCCCATCAGCACTGGCAGAGGAAACATTAGACAGCTTGTCCTCCCTGTCCTCGTGGTCGCGGTGGAACAGTGCAGCGGCAGAACCGTCGGTTCTACCAGTGAGAGCAGCCCCACCACCTTCCGCACTGTCCTCAGAAGTAATAGCGTCAAGCTGCGCTTCTTGCCACGCCACGATTCTTTGGATCATTTCCAATTTCGTGCCTTGAGAGGAAACACCTCTCTCCGCACACATCTTTTTCAGCGTTTCTGATTTGGAAGCATTTAAAGTTAACAACGTACTTGTTTCCATACTGTTTGATAGGACTATGGCCTTTTTAAAGTTATACTATAACAATTCACTACGTGTACTGTTTGGAATAACCTGAAATGCCTTAGTTCGAGCGCAACACTGGATACCTTCAGTCGTATCCCACCGCTGTACACCAATTTGTTAAGACGGATTTCTGAACTCTGTCCTGGTGGCGCAGAAGTTCAGAAGGCCAACCTAATTACTTGGAACAGGGTAACCTCTGGACAAGCCAGACCAATCAAGGTAGCGATCGCGGCGGTCAAGACTAGGTCTCAAGAGGGGTGAGGGTGACTGAAAGCCCGCAGTGAGCACACAAAGCAAGAGCGCTGACAAACTACTCCAAACAGTTGTTATATCAAAAATAGATACACATTTATTTTAAGGCCTTTAAAATAATGACCGTAGCGAGAAAATCACAATATCACAATATTAAACCAACACATACCATATCAACACAATATATATACAAATACACAGTCGCAAGCGTTTAAAGCACGAAATATGTAGTCCACCTGCCAGGGAAGGAAAACAGGCAGTGCGATAATGCTTTCGACTCAGTTCGCCTTCAGAGGCACCTAACTAGATGGAAGTCCGAGCCCTACGAAGAGTGGAGCCTTGTGCTCAAAGTACCTGCCACGCCGGTGCCGACGGGCACAAGGGGAAGCTCTTCGGAGGAAGTCAGGCGGTTCCCGTTAGTGCACAGCAGAAGAAGAACAGGTTCCGCAACTCAAGCGCAGCCTCCACAGCGGGCAGAAGCAGAGCGCGAGCGCGGCAAAAGGGTGCTGTTTTTACACAGCAGGGAAAAGCAATGGGATACTGCAGGAGGGCGACCAGATCCTAGATATACTACTCACCGGTCCCCGAAGCAAGCAGACCCAGGCTTCTCCACGATAGTTTCAGCAGCTGGCAGGTTCAGAAGAGCAGGGAACGCTTTGTAGTCGTGTAGAGCAAAAAGACGTCCCAATCGACGAAACCGGCACAGTTTTGTTGCCGCACAGGACAACGGAGCGGCCGTGTGTATTCGAGCCAAATGAACCCTCCTCCCTTCAGACCTGGGGACGCCAAGCGTACGAAGCGTGGGAGAGGGACAAGGACTCGCAATACAACACAACCTGGCGGCGGTTGCAGAGCCAAACTCCTTGGTAAGCTGGTCAGTCAACTGGATGGCCCAGAGACGCTTCCGAAGGCTTACTTGGCAGGAGATGGTTGAAGATGCCGGGAATAGCTGTTCCTGCTATTCCAAAGGTCGAAGCACCAGTACAGGCCTTCTGGTTCGATCAAAGGAGGACAGGGGCTCTCCGGACGACAGCAGTGCAAAGGAGGATTCCTTCAGCGGGTCACCAGCGATTCCTAGGTCCAGCCTCGTAGTTGCAGGATACTTGGCTCCTGTATTCCTTCGTTCGGGAGAACTCAGGAGATCGACATGGTAGTGGTGTTTCCAGCCCCCTCTTATCCACGGTTCCCTTCGCGCCAAAACGGAGGGGAGCCAATGGGAGATCCGCTCATCAAAACACATACCATACGTGGACCAATCACGGACCACGGTGGTCCCAGGCATTCACACCACCCTAGACTCTCTGGCACCCAGGATGTGTATTGGGACCAGACATCCCAGCCCACACCCTGGAGGCACACAAACGACATGTAGAAGCCCGCGAAAGCAACTGCGTTTCGCGGGAAAGTACATGCCCAAATAAGGAAGGCCCCGGGTCGCCGGACCTGGGGAAGGTGAAGGGAGCAAGGCGGACAGTGGACAGGACAAAGGAGCCTCGCGGCCTGGCCATTTTGGGAGCCAGGCCACCATTTTGGGTTCAGTGCAAAAACGTGCTCAGAACGCCAAAAGGAGCTCAAAATAAACAAAACGATCGCTGCCACCATTCCAGTCCCTGAATGACTTGCACTGATCAAATACCATCCTAAAAGAGTATCTAGGGCCTGTAGAAGGCTAGAGACCCAAGAGAGCTGTAACTTAGCTTACAGTGCCCTCTTGTGTCGTGTTGCACTAAAGCTGCGACACGATAAAAGAAACTACGGGAAACCACGTTCCCCGGTACTGACTGTCTTAAGGGCATGTCAGTTTCCCCATAAGAAAGGAGCGAAAGCCCAGAGAAGTGCGGCAGAAGGCTGTACTTCTCTGGCAAAGTCAAGAACAAGGTTAAAAACAATAGCAACAAGTTTAGGGGTTGCCACATGGAAGGAAAATTCCCTACAATTACGAAATCTTTCCTAACACCTGCCTATACTTCGACATAAAGTTGCTGCCATGATCCGGCACAACTTCTTTAGGGAAGCCAACCCTAGTAAACATGCCGAGTAAAGCTTCTGCAACTGGCTTGGCAGTTACAGTTGTAAATGGGACGGCCTCAGGATACCGGGTTGCATGGTCGACCAGCACCAGGATAAACCTATTGCCTGAGGATGTTTGCGGGTCAAGGGGACCAACCATGTCGATCCCTACCCTTTCAAATGGTACCCCCACAACTGGGACCGGTACCAACGGAGCTTGGATTGTCGCGCCAACCTTACCAGACAACTGGCAGGCGGCACAACTCCTGCAGTGACTTTCTACTTGCTCCCCCATCTTGGGCCAGTAGAAGTGCATGGATAACCTTTGCTTGGTCCTCCTCATACCAAGGTGACCAGCAAGGGGAACGACATGCGCCAACTGCAGGAGGAAGGGCCTAACAGCAAGGGGAACCACCAACCTCCTATGGTCTCCTTCTGTAGACTCTGTGGGCTCACTATACAGGAGTCCACCTTCCTGGTAAATCCTATGCATCCCAGGAGGTTCACCCTCAAGCTGGGAGCAGGCCTGTCTCCTTAGGCCTTCCAGAGATGGGCACTCACGTTGGCCTTTACTGAATTCGTCCCTATCAGGACCTCCTTCAACTAACAAGTCTTTTAGTTCAGGATGATCGTTGGGGTCGAATACTTCAGGCATCGCCACCTCCTCGTCAGGCTCGGGCGATTGACCAACTTCCTCCACCGCAGTGGTAGGCGAGCTCGGGGGAATATTCTCTTTCCCCCGTCTTGACTTGTAGACTCCTTTCGCCTTGGGTTGCCCCTTCGGCTGGGGCGGCGTATTGGACTTGGCCAATGCTGCCCGTGCTTGAGACCGTGTGTAGGGTCGTTCGGCAGTGTCTCCTACGAGCCCTAAAGCTCTGAGATCATTACCTAATAAGACCTTTCCCGGGACGTTTCTCTGAATGCTCACTGGAATCCTGACAGCTGTACCATTTAAAGTTAGATTAACAGGGATCACGGGAAACATACGGAGGGGGCCGTCAGCCAACTTAGTGGGCATCAGAGTAGCTCTGGCAACTTCCTCTGAGTCTACCAAGGTAGAATCCACTACAGTTCGACTGCACCCACTATCCCTAAGAGCTGGAGTATCCACTCCATTGATCAGCACACTGTCTTTAAAGTAGTGCTTGGTATTATCCGGAATCCTAGCATACGCCTCTGCGACTTTAGGCTCCCAGGAACCCAGGGACACTAAAACTACCTCGGCCTCTATTCCGCTGGGAAATGAGTCCGAGGAGAAGGATGCTCCTGTAATCTCTTCTTCCTCGTAGGAGGAGAAGACCAGATTAGCGGAGTGGACCCCCAAAGGTCTAACCTTACAACGGGGATCCCCCTTCACATGGTCAGTTGCTCCACAAGAAAAACAAGCCCCAGTGGGTCTGTTTACGTAGGGAGGCTTATTGTAACCAGAGTTCTGTTTCGGAGGCGCACCTCCACTACCCTGTGAGTTCTCTTGTGTCTTACCCTCGTTTTTCTTTTTGTGGCCCTTTTGGGAAGAAGATTTAGCAGATTCCCCACCCTCCATATCTTTGGACTTTTTCCCCTCCTCCTGCTTACCAGGATGAGTTTTGTCCTTATGGGACACTCGATGTGACACCCATAAGTCTGCTGCAATGGCCAGCTTCTTAGGATCTATCTCCTTCGAATCGGCCAAATGCTGCTTAAGCTCCGGGGAAGAAGAAGCAAAAATGTGTTCCAGCATGACAAGATTTATCATGCCGTCGAAGGTAGAAACCTTATAGCCTTCGACCCAGCCAGTTAAGTTTTTCAAAGATTCAGCGACATAAGATACCCAAGTACCACCTTCCTTTTTCTTATACTCTCGAAAACGCTTTAAATATTGGGCCGGAGTCTTCCCAAACTTTAAAATGAGAGTCTGCTTTAACATTGCGAAATCAGCCCGCTCAGCCTTCGACATTTCCATAATGGCACTACAGCCAGAATGGGGCAGTCTACTGAGCAACCACGCAATCTTATCAGCATTGTCAACTTCCTGGACCTCGCATGCATACTCAAACGCATTCAGCCAGTCCATAATGTCATTCCTCTCTTCATACACACTGAGCAGATCTTTTGGAAACCGTGGATGAGAGGAGGCCCCAGACCCATGTCCAGGACCCTTGGATCCATT
This sequence comes from Ambystoma mexicanum, assembly GCF_040938575.1. Taxonomy (NCBI): domain Eukaryota; kingdom Metazoa; phylum Chordata; class Amphibia; order Caudata; family Ambystomatidae; genus Ambystoma; species Ambystoma mexicanum. The sequence continues at coordinate 302,367,415 of NC_090938.1, forward strand.
TGCAACCTGAAGCTTGGCCAGTTCCAACTGGTGATCCCTGTCTTTTTGTTTTTCTGCCTGTTCGATTTTTAGTTTGGCTATGCTGAATTCAAGCTCCTGCTGCCTAAACCGCAGCTCTTGCTTCTTGAATTCAAGCATAGCCTTCCCATCAGCACTGGCAGAGGAAACATTAGACATTACATCCTCCCTGTCCTCGTGGTCGCGATGGATCAGTGCAGCGGCAGAAGCGTCGGTTCTGCCAGTGAGAGCAGCCCCACCACCTTCTGCACTGTCCTCGGAAGTTATAGCGTCAAGCTGCGCTTCCTGCCACGCCACGATTCTCTGGATCATTTCCAATTTAGTGCCTTGAGAGGAAACACCTCTCTCCGCACACATCTTTTTCAGCGTTTCTGATTTGGAAGCATTTAAAGTTAACAACGTATTTGTTTCCATACTGTTTGATAGGACTATGGCCTTTTTAAGGTTATACTATAACAATTCACTACGTGTACTGTTTGGAATAACCTGAAATGCCTTAGTTCGAGCGCAACACTGGATACCTTCAGTCGTATCCCACCGCAGTACACCAATTTGTTAAGACGGATTTCTGAACTCTGTCCTGGTGGCGCAGAAGTTCAGAAGGCCAACCTAATTACTTGGAACAGGGTAACCTCTGGACAAGCCAGACCAATCAAGGTAGCGATCGCGGCGGTCAAGACTAGGTCTCAAGAGGGGTGAGGGTGACTGAAAGCCCGCAATGAGCACACAAAGCAAGAGCGCTGACAAACTACTCCAAACAGTTGTTATATCAAAAATAGATACACATTTATTTTAAGGCCTTTAAAATAATGACCGTAGCGAGAAAATCACAATATCACAATATTAAACCAACACATACCATATCAACACAATATATATACAAATACACAGTCGCAAGCGTTTAAAGCACGAAATATGTAGTCCACCTGAAAGGAAAGGAAAACAGGCAGTGCGATAACGCTTTTGACTCAGTTCGCCTTCATAGGCACCTAACTAGATGGAAGTCCGAGCCCTGCGAAGAGTGGAGCCTTGTGCTCAAAGTACCTGCCACGCCGGTGCCGACGGGCACAAGGGGAAGCTCTTCGGAGGAAGTCAGGCGGTTCACGTTAGTGCACAGCAGAAGAAGAACAGGTTCCGCAACTCAAGCGCAGCCTCCACAGCGGGCAGAAGCAGAGCGCGAGTACGGCCAAAAGGGTGCTGTTTTTACACAGCAGGGAAAAGCAATGGGATACTGCAGGAGGGCGACCAGATCCTAGATATACTACTCACCGGTTCCCGAAGCAAGCAGACCCAGGCTTCTCCACGATAGTTTCAGCAGCTGGCAGGTTCAGAAGAGCAGGGAACGCTTTGTAGTCGTGTAGAGCAAAAAGACGTCCCAATCGACGAAACCGGCACAGTTTTGTTGCCGCACAGGACAACGGAGCGGCCGTGTGTATTCGAGCCAAATGAACCCTCCTCCCTTCAGACCTGGGGACGCCAAGCGTACGAAGCGTGGGAGAGGGACAAGGACTCGCAATACAACACAACCTGGCGGCGGTTGCAGAGCCAAACTCCTTGGTAAGCTGGTCAGTCAACTGGATGACCCAGAGACGCTTCCGAAGGCTTACTTGGCAGGAGATGGTTGAAGATGCCGGGAATAGCTGTTCCTGCTATTCCAAAGGTCGAAGCACCAGTACAGTCCTTCTGGTTCGATCAAAGGAGGACAGGGGCTCTCCGGACGACAGCAGTGCAAAGGAGGATTCCTTCAGCGGGTCACCAGCGATTTCTCGGTCCAGCCTCGTAGTTGCAGGATACTTGGCTCCTGTATTCCTTCGTTCGTGAGAACTCAGGAGATCGACATGGTAGTGGTGTTTCCAGCCCCCTCTTATCCACGGTTCCCTTCGCGCCAAAACGGAGGGGAGCCAATGGGAGATCCGCTCATCAAAACACATACCATACGTGGACCAATCACGGACCACGGTGGTCCCAGGCATTCACACCACCCTAGACTCTCTGGCACCCAGGATGTGTATTGGGACCAGACATCCCAGCCCACACCCTGGAGGCACACAAACGACATGTAGAAGCCCGCGAAAGCAACCACGTTTCGCGGGAAAGTACATGCCCAAATAAGGAAGGCCCCGGGTCGCCGGACCTGGGGAAGGTGAAGGGAGCAAGACGGACAGTGGACAGGACAAAGGAGCCTCGCGGCCTGGCCATTTTGGGAGCCAGGCCACCATTTTGGGTTCAGTGCAAAAACGTGCTCAGAATGCCAAAAGGAGCTCAAAATAAACAAAACGATCGCTGCCACCATTCCAGTCCCTGAATGACTTGCACCGATCAAATACCATCCTAAAAGAGTATCTAGGGCCTGTAGAAGGCTAGAGACCCAAGAGAGCTGTAACTTAGCTTACAGTGCCCTCTTGTGTCGTGTTGCACTAAAGCTGCGACACGATAAAAGAAACTACGGGAAACCACGTTCCCCGGTACTGACTGTCTTAAGGGCATGTCAGTTTCCCCGTAAGAAAGGAGCGAAAGCCCAGAGAAGTGCGGCAGAAGGCTGTACTTCTCTGGCAAAGTCAAGAACAAGGTTAAAAACAATAGCAAAAAGTTTAGGGGTTGCCACATGGAAGGAAAATTCCCTACAATTACGAAATCTTTCCTAACACTTCCCATTCCAACCTGAGACCCTTCCTATAGCATGAGATGGGATATCCAACTCCTTCCAAATCCAATCCTGATACCCTTCCGATAGCATGAGATGTGATATCCCAATGCTTCTACAAAACCTGAGACCCATACATGGCATGAGATGTGATATCAAACTCCTTCCCATTCCAATCCTGAGACACTTCCTATAGCATGAGATGTGATATCTCAATGCTTCTAATACCAAACCTGAGACTCTTCCTATAACATGAGATGGGATATCCAACTCTTTCCCATTCCAATCCTGAGACCCTTCCGATAGCAGAGATGTGATATCTCAATGCTTATACCAAACCTGAGACCCTTCCTATAGCATGAGATGTCATATACAACTCCTTCCCATTCCAATCCTGAGACCCTTCCTATAGCATGAGATGTGATATCTCAATGCTTATACCAAACCTGAGACCCTTCCTATAGCATGAGATGTGATATCCAACTCCTTCCCATTTCAATCCTGAGACCCTTCCTATAGCATGAGATGTGATGTCTCAATGCTTCTAATACCAAACCTGAGATCCTTCCTATAACATCAGATGTGATATCCAACTCCTTCCCATTCCAATCCTGAGACCATTCCTATAGCATGAGATGTGATATCTCATTGTTCATACCAAACCTGAGACCCTTCCTATAGCATGAGATGTGATATCCAACTCCTTCCCATTCCAATCCTGAGACCCTTCCTATAGCATGAGATGTGATATCTCAATGCCTCTAATACCAAATCTGAGATCCTTCCTCTAACATGAAATGTGATATCTAACTCCTTCCCTTTCCAAACCTGAGAGCCTACCTATAGCATGAGATGTGATATCCAAGACCTTCCCATTCCAATCCTTAGACCCTTCCTACAGCATACAATATGATATCTCAATGATTCTAATAACAAACCTGAGACCCGTCCTATAACATGAGATGTGATATCCAACTCCTTCCCATTCCAATCCTGAGACACTTCCGATAGCAGAGATGTGATATCTCAATGCTTATTCCAAACCTGAGACCCTTCCTATAGCATGAGAAGTGATATCCAACTCCTTCCCGTTCCAAACCTGAGACCCTTCCTATAGCATATGTGATATCCAACTCCTTCCCATTCCAAACATGAGACCCTTCCTATAGCATGAGATGTGATATCCAACTCCTTCCCATTCCAATCCTGAGACCCTTCCTATAGCATGAGATGTGATATCTCAATGCCTCTAATACCAAACCTGAAATCCTTCCTCTAACATGAAATGTGATATCCAACTCCTTCCCTTTCCAAACCTGAGAGCCTACCTATAGCATGAGATGTGATATCCAAGACCTTCCCATTCCAATCCTTAGACCCTTCCTACAGCATACAATATGATATCTCAATGATTCTAATAACAAACCTGAGACCCGTCCTATAACATGAGATGTAATATCCAACTCCTTCCCATTCCAATCCTGAGACACTTCCGATAGCAGAGATGTGATATCTCAATGCTTATTCCAAACCTGAGACCCTTCCTATAGCATGAGATGTGATATCCAACTCCTTCCCGTTCCAAACCTGAGACCCTTCCTATAGCATATGTGATATCCAACTCCTTCCCATTCCAAACATGAGACCCTTCCTATAACAAGAATGTAATATCCAACTCCTTCCCATTCCAATCCTGAGACCCTTCTTACAGCATGCGATGTGATATCTCAATGCTTCTAATACCAAACCTGAGACCCGTCCTATAACATGAGATGGGATATCCAACTCCTTCCCGTTCCAAACCTGAGACCCTTCCTATAGCATGAGATGTGATATCCAACTCCTTCCCATCCCAATCCTGAGACACTTCCGATTGCAGAGATGTGATATCTCAATGCTTATACCAAACCTGAGACTCTTCCTATAACATGAGATGTGATATCCAACTCCTTCCCGTTCCAAACCTGAGACCCTTCCTATAGCATAAGATGTGATATCCAACTCCTTCCCATTCCAATCCTGAGACCCTTCCGATAGCATGAGATGTGATATCTCAATGCTTCTAATACCAAACCTGAGATCCTTCTTATAACATGTGATGTGATATCCAAATCCTTCCCCTTCCAAACCTGAGACCCTCCCTTTAGCATGAAATGTGATATCCAACTCCTTCCCATTCCAATCCTGAGACCCTTATGATAGCATGAGATGTGATATCTCAATGCCTCTAATACCAAACCTGAGATACTTCCGATAGCATGAGATGTGATATCTCAATGCTTCTAATACCAAACCTGAGATCCTTCCTATAACATGAGATGTGATATCCAAATCCTTCCCCTTCCAAACCTGAGACCCTCCCTTTAGCATGAGATGTGATATCCAACTCCTTCCCATTCCAATCCTGAGACCCTTCTGATAGCATGAGATGTGATATCTCAATGCCTCTAATACCAAACCTGAGATCCTACCTCTAACATGAAATATGATATCCAACTCCTTCCCTTTCCAAACCTGAGATCCTGCCTATAGCATGAGATGTGATATCCAAGTCCTTCCCATTCCAATCCTGAGACCCTTCCTATAGCATGATATGTGATATCTCAATGCTTATACCAAACCTGAGACCCTTCCTATGGCATGAGATGCCATATACAACTCCTTCCCATTCCAATCCTGAGACCCTGCTTATAGCATGAGATGTGATATCTCAATGCTTCTAATGCCAAACCTGAGATCTTTCCTATAACATGAGATGTGATATCCAACTCCTTCCCATTCCAATCCTGAGACCATTCCTATAGCATGAGATGTGATATCTCAATGCTTATACCAAACCTGAGACCCTTCCTATAGCTTGAGATGTGATATCCAACTCCATCCCATTCCAATCCTGAGACCCTTCCTACAGCATGCGATGTGATATCTCAATGCTTCTAATACCAAACCTGAGACCCGTCCTATAACATGAGATGGGATATCCAACTCCTTCCTGTTCCAAACCTGAGACCCTTCCTATAGCATGAGATGTGATATCCAACTCCTTCCCATCCCAATCCTGAGACACTTCCGATTGCAGAGATGTGATATCTCAATGCGTATACCAAACCTGAGACTCTTCCTATAACATGAGATGTGATATCCAACTCCTTCCCGTTCCAAACCTGAGACCCTTCCTATAGCATAAGATGTGATATCCAACTCCTTCCCATTCCAATCCTGAGACCCTTCCTACAGCATGCGATGTGATATCTCAATGCTTCTAATACCAAACCTGAGACCCGTCCTATAACATGAGATGGGATATCCAACTCCTTCCTGTTCCAAACCTGAGACCCTTCCTATAGCATGAGATGTGATATCCAACTCCTTCCCATCCCAATCCTGAGACACTTCCGATTGCAGAGATGTGATATCTCAATGCGTATACCAAACCTGAGACTCTTCCTATAACATGAGATGTGATATCCAACTCCTTCCCGTTCCAAACCTGAGACCCTTCCTATAGCATAAGATGTGATATCCAACTCCTTCCCATTCCAATCCTGAGACCCTTCCGATAGCATGAGATGTGATATCTCAATGCTTCTAATACCAAACCTGAGATCCTTCTTATAACATGTGATGTGATATCCAAATCCTTCCCCTTCCAAACCTGAGACCCTCCCTTTAGCATGAAATGTGATATCCAACTCCTTCCCATTCCAATCCTGAGACCCTTATGATAGCATGAGATGTGATATCTCAATGCCTCTAATACCAAACCTGAGATACTTCCGATAGCATGAGATGTGATATCTCAATGCTTCTAATACCAAACCTGAGATCCTTCCTATAACATGAGATGTGATATCCAAATCCTTCCCCTTCCAAACCTGAGACCCTCCCTTTAGCATGAGATGTGATATCCAACTCCTTCCCATTCCAATCCTGAGACCCTTCTGATAGCATGAGATGTGATATCTCAATGCCTCTAATACCAAACCTGAGATCCTACCTCTAACATGAAATATGATATCCAACTCCTTCCCTTTCCAAACCTGAGATCCTGCCTATAGCATGAGATGTGATATCCAAGTCCTTCCCATTCCAATCCTGAGACCCTTCCTATAGCATGAGATGTGATGTCTCAATGCTTATACCAAACCTGAGACCCTTCCTATGGCATGAGATGCCATATACAACTCCTTCCCATTCCAATCCTGAGACCCTGCTTATAGCATGAGATGTGATATCTCAATGCTTCTAATACCAAACCTGAGATCTTTCCTATAACATGAGATGTGATATCCATCTCCTTCCCATTCCAATCCTGAGACCATTCCTATAGCATGAGATGTGATATCTCAATGCTTATACCCAACCTGAGACCCTTCCTATAGCTTGAGATGTGATATCCAACTCCTTCCCATTCCAATCCTGAGACCCTTCCTATAGCATGAGATGTGATATCTCAATGCCTCTAATACCAAACCTGAGATCCTTCCTCTAACATGAAATGTGATATCCAACTCCTTCCCCTTCCAAACCTGAGAGCCTTCCTATAGCATGAGATATGATATCCAAGTCCTTCCATTCCAATCCTGAGACCCTTCCTATAACATGAGATGTGATATCCAACTCCTTCCCATTCCAACCTGAGACCCTTCCTATAGCATGAGATGGGATATCCAACTCCTTCCAAATCCAATCCTGATACCCTTCCGATAGCATGAGATGTGATATCCCAATGCTTCTACCAAACCTGAGACCCATACTATGGCATGAGATGTGATATCAAACTACTTCCCATTCCAACCTGAGACCCTTCCTATAGCATGAGATGGGATATCCAACTCCTTCCAAATCCAATCCTGAAATCCTTCCGATAGCATGAGATGTGATATCCCAATGCTTCTACCAAACCTGAGACCCATACTATGGCATGAGATGTGATATCCAACTCCTTCCCATTCCAATTCTGAGACTCTTCTGATAGCATGAGATGTGATATATCAATGCCTCTAATACCAAACCTGAGATCCTACCTCTAACATGAAATGTGATATCCAACTCTTTCCCGTTGCAAACCTGAGAGCCTTCCAATAGCATGAGATGTGATATCCAAGTCCTTCCCATTCCAATCCTGAGACCCTTCCTATAACATGAGATTTGATATCCAACTCCTTCCCATTCCAACCTGAGACCCTTCCTATAGCAATAGATGGGATATCCAAGTACTTCCAAATCCAATCCTGATACCCTTCCGATAGCATGAGATGTGATATCCCAATGCTTCTACCAAACCTGAGACCCATACTATGGCATGAGATGTGATATCAAACTCCTTCCCATTCCAATCCTGTGACCCTTCCTATAGCTTGACATGTGATATCCAACTCCTTCCCATTCCAATTCTGAGACCCTTCCTATACAACGAGACTTGATATCTCAATGCTTCTAATACCAAACCTGAGACCCGTCCTATAACATGAGATGTGATATCCAAATCCTTCCCCTTCCAAACCTTAGACCCTTCCTTTATCATGAGATGTGATATCCAACTCCTTCCCATTCCAATCCTGAGACTCCTCCGATATCATGAGATGTGATATCTCAATGCTTCTAATATCAAACTTGAGACCCTCCCTATAGCATGAGATGTGATATCCAAGTCCTTCCCATTCCAATCCTGAGACCCTTCCTATAGCATGAGATGTGATATCTCAATGCTTCTAATACCAAACCTGAGACCCTTCCTATAACATGAGATGGGAATATCCAACTCCTTCCCATTCCAATCCTGAGACCCTTCCGATAGCAGAGATGTGATATCTCAATGCTTATACCAAACCTGAGATCCTTCCTATAACATGAGATGTGATACCCAACTCCTTCCCATTCCAATCCTGAGACACTTCCTATAGCATGAGATGTGATATCTCACTGCTTATACCAAACCTGAGACCCTTCCTATAGCATGAGATGTGATATCCAACTCCTTCCCATTCCAATCCTGAGACCCTTTCTATAGCATGAGATGTGATATCTCAATGCTTCTAATATCAAACTTGAGACCCTCCCTATAGCATGAGATGTGATACCCAAGTCCTTCCCATTCCAATCCTGAGACCCTTCCTACAGCATGCGATGTGATGTCTCAATGCTTCTAATACCAAACCTGAGACTCTTCCTATAACATGAGATGGGATATCCAACTCCTTCCCATTCCAATCCTGAGACCCTTCCGATAGCAGAGATGTGATATCTCAATGCTTATACCAAACCTAAGACCCTTCCTATGGCATGAGATGTCATATACAACTCCTTCCCATTCCAATCCTGAGACCCTTCCTATAGCATGAGATGTGATATCTCAATGCTTATACCAAACCTGAGACCCTTCCTATAGCATGAGATGTGATATCCAACTCCTTCCCATTCCAATCCTGAGACCCTTCCTATAGCATGAGATGTGATGTCTCAATGCTTCTAATACCAAACCTGAGATCCTTCCTATAACATGAGATGTGATATCCAACTCCTTCCCATTCCAATCCCGAGACCCTTCCTATAGCATGAGATGTGATATCTCAATGCTTATACCAAACCTGAGACCCTTCCTATAGCATGAGATGTGATATCCAACTCCTTCCCATTCCAATCCTGAGACTCTTCCTATAGCATGAGATGTGATATCTCAATGCCTCTAATACCAAACCTGAGATCCTTCCTCTAACATGAAATGTGATATCCAACTCCTTCCCTTTCCAAACCTGAGAGCCTACCTATAGCATGAGATGTGATATCCAAGTCCTTCCCATTCCAATCCTTAGACCCTTCCTACAGCATGCAATATGATATCTCAATGATTCTAATAACAAACCTGAGACCCGTCCTATAACATGAGATGGGATATCCAACTCCTTCCCATTCCAATCCTGAGACACTTCCGATAGCAGAGATGTGATATCTCAATGCTTATACCAAACCTGAGACCCTTCCTATAACATGAGATGTGATATCCAACTCCTTCCCGGTCCAAACCTGAGACCCTTCCTATAGCATATGTGATATCCAACTCCTTCCCATTCCAAACATGAGACCCTTCCTATAGCAAGAGTGTAATATCCAACTCCTTCCCATTCCAATCCTGAGACCATTCCTATAGCATGAGATGTGATATCTCAATGCTTCTAATACCAAACCTGAGATCCTTCCTATGACATGAGATGTGATATCCAATTCCTCCCCATTCCAAACCTGAGAACCTTCCTACAGCATGCGATGTGATATCTCAATGCTTCTAATACCAAACCCGAGACCAGTCCTATAACATGAGATTGGATATCCAACTCCTTCCCCTTCCAAACCTGAGACTCTTCCTATAGCATGAGATGTGATATCCAACTTCTTCCCATTCCAATCCTGAGACCCTTCCTATAACATGAGATGTGATGTCTCAATGCTTCTAATACCAAACCTGAGATCTTTCCTATAACATGAGATGTGATATCCAACTCCTTCCCATTCCAATCCTGAGACCCTTCCTATAGCATGAGATGTGATATCTCAATGCTTATACCAAACCTGAGACCCTTCCTATAGCTTGAGATGTGATATCCAACTCCTTCCCATTCCAATCCTGAGACCCTTCCTATAGCATGAGATGTGATATCTCAAGGCCTCTAATACCAAACCTGAGATCCTTCCTCTAACATGAAATGTGATATCCAACTCCTTCCCCTTCCAAACCTGAGAGCCTTCCTATAACATGAAATGTGATATCCAATTCCTTCCCATTCCAACCTGAGACCCTTCCTATAGCATGAGATGGGATATCCAACTCCTTCCAAATCCAATACTGATACCCTTCCGATAGCATGAGATGTGATATCCCAATGCTTCTACCAAACCTGAGACCCATACTATGGCATGAGATGTGATATCAAACTCCTTACTATTCCAATCCTGAGACCCTACCTATAGCTTGAGATGTGATATCCAACTCCTTCCCATTCCAATTCTGAGACCCTTCCTATACCATGAGACTTGATATCTCAATGCTTCTAATACCAAACCTGAGACCCGTCCTATAACATGAGATGTGATATCCAAATCCTTCCCCTTCCAAACCTTAGACCCTTCCTTTATCATGAGATGTGATATCCAATTCCTTCCCATTCCAATCCTGAGACCCTACCGATATCATGAGATTTGTTATCTCAATGCTTCTAATATCAAACTTGAGACCCTCCCTATAACATGAGATGTGACATCCAAGTCCTCCCCATTCCAATCCTGAGACCCTTCCTATAGCATGAGATGTGATATCTCAATGCTTCTAATACCAAACCTGAGACCCTTCCTATAACATGATTTGGGATATCCAACTCTTTCCCATTCCAATCCTGAGACCCTTCCGATAGCAGAGATGTGATATCTCAATGCTTATACCAAACCTGAGACCCTTCCTATGGCCTGAGATGTCATATGCAACTCCTTCCCATTCCAATCCTGAGACCCCTCCTATAGCTTTAGATGTGATATCTCAATGCTTATACCAAATCTGAGACCCTTCCTATAGCATGAGATGTGATATCCAACTTCTTCCCATTCCAATCCTGAGACCCTTCCTATAGCATGAGATGTGATGTCTCAATTCTTCTAATACCAAACCTGAGATCCTTCCTATAACATGAGATGTGATATCCAACTCCTTCCCATTCCAATCCTGAGACCCTTATGATAGCATGAGATGTGATATCTCAATGCCTCTAATACCAAACCTGAGATACTTCTGATAGCACGAGATGTGATATCTCAATGCTTCTATTACCAAACCTGAGATCCTTCCTATAACATGAGATGTGATTTCCAAATCCTTCCACTTCCAAACCTGAGACCGTCCCTTTAGCATGAGATGTGATATCCAACTCCTTCCCATTCCAATCCTGAGACCCTTCTGATAGCATGAGATGTGATATTTCAATGCCTCTAATACCAAACCTGAGATCCTACCTCTAACATGAAATGTGATATCCATCTCCTTCCCTTTCCAAACCTGAGACCCTGCCTATAGCATGAGATGTGATATCCAAGTCCTTCCCATTCCAATCCTGAGACCCTTCCTATAGCATGTGATGTGATATCTCAATGCTTATACCAAATCTGAGACCCTTCCTATAGCATGAGATGTGATATCCAACTCCTTCCCATTCCAATCCTGAGACCCTTCCTATAGCATGAGATGTGATGTCTCAATGCTTCTAATACCAAACCTGAGATCCTTCCTATAACATGAGATGTGATATCCAACTCCTTCCCATTCCAATCCTGAGACCCTTATGATAGCATGAGATGTGATATCTCAATGCCTCTAATACCAAACCTGAGATACTTCCGATAGTATGAGATGTGATATCTCAATGCTTCTAATACCAAACCTGAGATCCTTCCTATAACATGAGATGTGATTTCCAAATCCTTCCCCTTCCAAACCTGAGACCCTCCCTTTAGCATGAGATGTGATATCCAACTCCTTCCCATTCCAATCCTGAGACCCATCTGATAGCATGAGATGTGATATTTCAATGCCTCTAATACCAAACCTGAGATCCTACCTGTAACATGAAATGTGATATCCATCTCCTTCCCTTTCCAAACCTGAGACCCTGCCTATAGCATGAGATGTGATATCCAAGTCCTTTCCATTCCAATCCTGAGACCCTTCCTATAGCATGTGATGTGATATCTCAATGCTTATACCAAACCTGAGACCCTTCCTATGGCATGAGATGTCATATACAACTCCTTCCCATTCCAATCCTGAGACCCTTCCTATAGCATGAGATGTGATATCTCAATGCTTATACCAAACCTGAGACCCTTCCTATAGCATGAGATGTGATATCCAACTTCTTCCCATTCCAATCCTGAGACCCTTCCTATAACATGAGATGTGATGTCGCAATGCTTCTAATACCAAACCTGAGATCTTTCCTATAACATGAGATGTGATATCCAACTCCTTCCCATTCCAATCCTGAGACCCTTCCTATAGCATGAGATGTGATATCACAATGCTTATACCAAACCTGAGACCGTTCCTATAGCTTGAGATGTGATATCCAACTCCTTCCCATTCCAATCCTGAGACCCTTCCTATAGCATGAGATGTGATATCTCAAGGCCTCTAATACCAAACCTGAGATCGTTCCTCTAACATGAAATGTGATATCCAACTCCTTCCCCTTCCAAACCTGAGAGCCTTCCTATAACATGAGATGTGACATCCAAGTCCTCCCCATTCCAATCCTGAGACCCTTCCTATAGCATGAGATGTGATATCTCAATGCTTCTAATACCAAACCTGAGACCCTTCCTATAACATGATTTGGGATATCCAACTCCTTCCCATTCCAATCCTGAGACCCTTCCGATAGCAGAGATGTGATATCTCAATGCTTATACCAAACCTGAGACCCTTCCTATGGCCTGAGATGTTGTTAAGACGGATTTCCGAACTCTGTCCTGGTGGCGCAGAAGTTCAGAAGGCCAACCTAATTACTTGGAACAGGGTAACCTCTGGACAAGCCAGACCAATCAAGGTAGCGATCGCGGCGGTCAAGACTAGGTCTCAAGAGGGGTGAGGGTGACTGAAGGCCCGCAATGAGCACACAAAGCAAGAGCGCTAACAAACTACTCCAAACAGTTGTTATATCAAAAATAGATAGACATTTATTTTAAGGCCTTTAAAATAATGACCGTAGCGAGAAAATCACAATATCACAATATTAAACCAACACATACCATATCAACACAATATATATACAAATACACAGTCGCAAGCGTTTAAAGCACGAAATATGTAGTTCACCTGCCAGGGAAGGAAAACAGGCAGTGCGATAATGCTTTCGACTCAGTTCGCCTTCATAGGCACCTAACTAGATGGAAGTCCGAGCCCTGCGAAGAGTGGAGCCTTGTGCTCAAAGTACCTGCCACGCCGGTGCCGACGGGCACAAGGGGAAGCTCTTTGGAGGAAGTCAGGCGGTTCACGTTAGTGCACAGCAGAAGAAGAACAGGTTCCGCAACTCAAGCGCAGCCTCCACAGCAGGCAGAAGCAGAGCGCGAGCGCGGCAAAAGGGTGCTGTTTTTACACAGCAGGGAAAAGCAATGGGATACTGCAGGAGGGCGATCAGATCCTAGATATACTACTCACCGGTCCCCGAAGCAAGCAGACCCAGGCTTCTCCACGATAGTTTCAGCAGCTGGCAGGTTCAGAAGAGCAGGGAACGCTTTGTAGACGTGTAGAGCAAAAAGACGTCCCAATCGACGAAACCGGCACAGTTTTGTTGCCGCACAGGACAACGGAGCGGCCGTGTGTATTCGAGCCAAATGAACCCTCCTCCCTTCAGACCTGGGGACGCCAAGCGTACGAAGCGTGGGAGAGGGACAAGGACTCGCAATACAACACAACCTGGCGGCGGTTGCAGAGCCAAACTCCTTTGTAAGCTGGTCAGTCAACTGGATGGCCCAGAGACGCTTCCGAAGGCTTACTTGGCAGGAGATGGTTGAAGATGCCGGGAATAGCTGTTCCTGCTATTCCAAAGGTCGAAGCACCAGTACAGGCCTTCTGGTTCGATCAAAGGAGGACAGGGGCTCTCCGGACGACAGCAGTGCAAAGGAGGATTCCTTCAGCGGGTCACCAGCGATTCCTCGGTCCAGCCTCGTAGTTGCAGGATACTTGGCTCCTGTATTCCTTCGTTCGGGAGAACTCAGGAGATCGACATGGTAGTGGTGTTTCCAGCCCCCTCTTATCCACGGTTCCCTTCGCGCCAAAACGGAGGGGAGCCAATGGGAGATCCGCTCATCAAAACACATACCATACGTGGACCAATCACGGACCACGGTGGTCCCAGGCATTCACACCACCCTAGACTCTCTGGCACCCAGGATGTGTATTGGGACCAGACATCCCAGCCCACACCCTGGAGGCACACAAACGACATGTAGAAGCCCGCGAAAGCAACTGCGTTTCGCGGGAAAGTACATGCCCAAATAAGGAAGGCCCCGGGTCGCCGGACCTGGGGAAGGTGAAGGGAGCAAGACGGACAGTGGACAGGACAAAGGAGCCTCGCGGCCTGGCCATTTTGGGAGCCAGGCCACCATTTTGGGTTCAGTGCAAAAACGTGCTCAGAACGCCAAAAGGAGCTCAAAATAAACAAAACGATCGCTGCCACCATTCCAGTCCCTGAATGACTTGCACCGATCAAATACCATCCTAAAAGAGTATCTAGGGCCTGTAGAAGGCTAGAGACCCAAGAGAGCTGTAACTTAGCTTACAGTGCCCTCTTGTGTCGTGTTGCACTAAAGCTGCGACACGATAAAAGAAACTACGGGAAACCACGTTCCCCGGTACTGACTGTCTTAAGGGCATGTCAGTTTCCCCGTAAGAAAGGAGCGAAAGCCCAGAGAAGTGCGGCAGAAGGCTGTACTTCTCTGGCAAAGTCAAGAACAAGGTTAAAAACAATAGCAAAAAGTTTAGGGGTTGCCACATGGAAGGAAAATTCCCTACAATTACGAAATCTTTCCTAACACTCGCCCCTCCCAGACTATGGATAGGGGGAACTAATCCACCCCTGGATGAGTCTCTTGTTCAGGTCGGTTAAACATTCTGGACAACCCATCAGCATTGCTATGTTGGACACCTGTCAAAATACACAAGTGGGTTCGCTCTGACAACTAAATTTAGAAGGGGTACTCTTTTTTTATATAGTACACATTAAATTATTTAGTCATGTCACACATATTCAATCATGTGTAATAGAGGTGAAATCTAAACACAAATAGACTTAAAGATTCACATATTCACATATGGTAAAGTAGCATTTATTAATTATGCATTTCAACATAGAAGGATTAGTATCCAAAAGTATTTAGTTTTTTATCTTTGCATTTAAATTTGTAAATTCAAAGGAATTTTTAAAAACAAATATAGTTCCATATTGGTGCTTTGAAATTAAATAGTGACCACCACCTATAAGTGACAAGTGATAGTAGGGTTTAACTTATATAAACATATTTCAACCAATATTGAAAACAATACATATGAAAAGCTATTGGTTTTCTGTAGCCAGGCTTTTGGGTGACCTAACACGTGGTCGACGTCCTGGGTTGAATCGTAAGTTGTTTAAAGACAATTAATAAGGACTAACAAGAGATGGAAGGGAAGCTGGTCCTTGGACGTTTCGGCTGATAGCCTTCATCTTGGGCCGGATATAGGTAAAAAATCCAGGGGACTCTATTAGTGCTTAGAATAAACTTAATGAGAAATTTACATAACATGACTTTTAAAAACAGCCTTAATTGTAGGGCATCATAGGCTAAATTAGCCAACACACACACATGGGCAAGGCATAGTACTGACCTTAGGGGTCTGGGTCTTAGGTGGGGCCTGGACGTATAAATGCGCAAATGGTATGGAGTCCAGGACACAGGGGAGCCTTGATGTAGCTCGTATCTGTCCAAGGTTAAAAAGCAGAGAAAGAACGGAAAAGAAAGAGAGAGAGGAAATCTGGTTGCTAAGTGCTCCTTAGTCTTAGTGAAAGACATAATTATGTGCTTAGCAGAAAAATAGGCACATGCTTGGGAGAGTACAGGAGCTCACCTAAACTTTGTAGGATCTTGTGACGTTCCCCAGGTGAGGTATGTAGAGTGCAGAACTGCAGGTGCAGTATCCGGGTCTTGCGGGCTGTATGCAGATGGTATTTCTGCAGTGGCATAAAAAAGTTGGCAAGAATGCCTGGTCAGTGATGCAAAAGACGCGGGCTGACTCGCTGTGTGTAGGAGAGGGAGCTGCATTACCTGGATAAGATTCAGTGTTGCAGCGTAGAGGCTGTCATGCGCTGGGCTCCTCTCATCTAGTCAAAAAATAGTCTTTAGTACAGCTCCTATCCCAGTGTCAGAGGCATCCGTCTGCACGATAAAAGGTCTTTGATAATCAGGGGCCCTGAGCACAGGGGCCTGGCACAAGGAGTCTTTCAAGCCATTGAAGGCCTTCTCACACTCGTCGGTCCAAGTTACCTTCTTGGGTTTCTTCGGAGTTGTGAGGGCAGTCAGAGGAGCAGCTATGGTGCCATAGTCTGCCACAAAATTGCGATAATACCCCGTGAGTCCTAAGAAGGCTCTCACTTGGGTTTGCGTAGTGGGGGTAGGCCAGTCTTGTACTGCTTGTACTTTACTGGGTAGAGGCTGTATCCTCCCTCCACCTACTTCATGTCCAAGGTAAACCACTGAGCCTTGTCCAATCTGGCATTTACTAGCCTTTATGGTCAAGTGGGCTTTCTGAAGAGAATGGAGCACAATCCTGAGGTGTTTCACATGGTCTTCCCAGGTGGCACTGAAAACTGCTATATCGTCTAGATATGCAAGACAGAATTCGTCCAACCCATTCAACACATGATTCACAAGCCTCTGGAAAGTGGCAGGTGCATTCTTCAACCCGAACGGCATTACCCGGAATTGGTAAAGGCCGTCTGGAGTAGAAAATGCTGTCTTCTCCTTAGCATGTTCTGCTAAAGCTATTTGCCAATAGCCAGCAGTGAGGTCAAACGTGCTGAGGTACTTGGAGGCACCCAAAGTATCCACCAGCTCATCTGTTCGAGGCAAGGGGTGTGCATCTGTCTTGGTGACAGCATTCAGAGCCCTGTAATCCACGCAGAACCTCAATTCAGAAGTGCCTGCTTTTGGAACCAAAACCACAGGACTGGACCAAGGACTACTAGAGGGTTCAATCACCCCAAGGTCTAACATCTTGTTGACCTCGGTCTTAATATAAGACCGTACTTTATCTGACATCCTGTATCCCCTACTTTTGGTAGGTACACTGTCTCCTGTGTCAATGTTATGTTTGCACCAAGGTGTCAAACCAGGGGACTGTGAAAACAGGGGGGAAAACTGCCTAAGCAAACTTTTCACCTCAGCCTGCTGATCAGAAGTCAGGTGAGGGGCCACTCGGACACCCTCAACGGAGCTATCTGAAGGACCGCTCTGGAACAGGTCGGGGAGAGGTTCAGACTCCTCTTCCTCAACGTCTGACGCCAGTGGCAGTGCTGCGATTTCGACTCTTGGGACGAAAGCCTTCAGCCTATTCACGTGAAACACTTTTGGAGCCTGTCCAGGCCTTCCAAGGTCCACTAAATAGTTCACCTCACCCAGGGGCTCCACCACTGTGTAAGGGCCTGACCATTTGTCCTGTAAAGCGCGAGGCCTTATTGGATTCATGATCAGGACTTGCTGACCAGGTGTAAAGTTGATGAGGGAAGCTTTCTGGTCGTACCAATGTTTCACCAGCGCTTGCCCTGCCTTCAATTTATCACTAGCCAAGCCCATCAGAAGTACCATCCGTTTTCTGAGCCCTAGCACATAATCAACTACATTGGTAGTAACAGGGGGAGTGGGCATCTCCCATCCCTCTTTGACGATGGCTAAGGGTCCCCGTACGGGATGACCGAACAGAAGTTCGAAGGGGCTGAAGCCAACACCCTCCTGTGGTACCTCTCGGTAGGCAAACAGCAAGCATGGTAAAAGAAGATCCCATTTTCTTCTCTGAGGCTCCTCCAGAGCCCCAATCATGCTCTTTAACGTTCTGTTGAAACGTTCCACCAGACCATTGGTCTGGGGGTGGTATGCAGAAGAGAACTTGTAGGTGACCCCACATTCTTTCCACATAGCCTGCATATACTTCGACATAAAGTTGCTGCCACGATCTGACACAACTTCTTTAGGGAAGCCAACCCTAGTAAATATGCCGAGTAAAGCTTTTGCAACTGACTTGGCAGTTACAGTCTTCAATGGGATGGCCTCAGGATACCTGGTTGCATGGTCGACCAGCACCAGGATAAACCTATTGCCCGAGGATGTTTGCGGGTCAAGGGGACCAACGATGTCGATCCCTACCCTTTCAAATGGTACCCCCACAACTGGGAGCGGTACCAACGGAGCTTGGATTGTCGCGCCAACCTTACCAGACAACTGGCAGGAGGCACAACTCCTGCAGTGACTTTCTACTTGCACCCCCATCTTGGGCCAGTAGAAGTGCATGGATAACCTTTGCTTGGTCCTCTTCATACCAAGGTGACCAGCAAGGGGAACTTCATGCGCCAACTGCAGGAGGAAGGGTCTAACAGCAAGGGGAACCACCAACCTCCTATGGTCTCCTTCTGTAGACTCTGTGGGCTCACTATACAGGAGTCCACCTTCCCAATAAATCCTATGCTTCCCAGGAGGTTCACCCTCAAGCTGGGAGCAGGCCTGTCTCCTTAGGCCTTCCAGAGATGGGCACTCACGTTGGCCTTTACTGAATTCGTCCCTATCAGGACCTCCTTCAACTAACAAGTCTTTTAGTTCAGGATGATCGTTGGGGTCG
Organism: Ambystoma mexicanum; assembly: GCF_040938575.1. Taxonomy (NCBI): domain Eukaryota; kingdom Metazoa; phylum Chordata; class Amphibia; order Caudata; family Ambystomatidae; genus Ambystoma; species Ambystoma mexicanum. The sequence goes on from NC_090938.1 coordinate 302,386,485, forward strand.
AATACTTCAGGCATCGCCACCTCCTCGTCAGGCCCGGGCGATTGACCAACTTCCTCCACCGCAGTGGTAGGCGAGCTCGGGGGAATATTCTCTTTCCCCCGTCTTGACTTGTAGACTCCTTTCGCCTTGGGTTGCCCCTTCGGCTGGGGCGGCGTATTGGACTTGGCCAATGCTGCCCGTGCTTGAGACCGTGTGTAGGGTCGTTCGGCAGTGTCTCCTACGAGCCCTAAAGCTCTGAGATCATTACCTAATAAGACCTTTCCCGGGACGTTTCTCTGAATGCTCACTGGAATCCTGACTGCTGTACCATTTAAAGTTAGATTAACAGGGATCACGGGAAACATACGGAGGGGGCCGTCAGCCAACTTAGTGGGCATCAGAGTAGCTCTGGCAACTTCCTCTGAGTCTACCAAGGTAGAATCCACTACAGTTCGACTGCACCCACTATCCCTAAGAGCTGGAGTATCCACTCCATTGATCAGCACACTGTCTTTAAAGTAGTGCTTGGTATTATCCGGAATCCTAGCATACGCCTCTGCGACTTTAGGCTCCCAGGAACCCAGGGACACTAAAACTACCTCGGCCTCTATTCCGCTGGGAAATGAGTCCGAGGAGAAGGATGCTCCTGTAATCTCTTCTTCCTCGTAGGAGGAGAAGGCCAGATTAGCGGAGTGGACCCCCAAAGGTCTAACCTTACAACGGGGATCCCCCTTCACATGGTCAGTTGCTCCACAAGAAAAACAAGCCCCAGTGGGTCTGTTTACGTAGGGAGGCTTATTGTAACCAGAGTTCTGTTTCGGAGGCGCACCTCCACTACCCTGTGAGTTCTCTTGTGTCTTACCCTTGTTTTTCTTTTTGTGGCCCTTTTGGGAAGAAGATTTAGCAGATTCCCCACCCTCCATATCTTTGGACTTTTTCCCCTCCTTCTGCTTACCAGGATGAGTTTTGTCCTTATGGGACACTCGATGTGACACCCATAAGTCTGCTGCAATGGCCAGCTTCTTAGGATCTATCTCCTTCGAATCGGCCAAATGCTGCTTAAGCTCCGGGGAAGAAGAAGCAAAAATGTGTTCCAGCATGACAAGATTTATCATGCCGTCGAAGGTAGAAACCTTATAGCCTTCGACCCAGCCAGTTAAGTTTTTCAAGGATTCAGCGACATAAGATACCCAAGTACCACCTTCCTTTTTCTTATACTCTCGAAAACGCTTTAAATATTGGGCCGGAGTCTTCCCAAACTTTAAAATGAGAGTCTGCTTTAACATTGCGAAATCAGCCCGCTCAGCCTTCGACATTTCCATAATGGCACTACAGCCAGAATGGGGCAGTCTACTGAGCAACCACTCAATCTTATCAGCATTGTCAACTTCCTGGACCTCGCATGCATACTCAAACGCATTCAGCCAGTCCATAATGTCATTCCTCTCTTCATACACACTGAGCAGATCTTTTGGAAACCGTGGATGAGAGGAGGCCCCAGACCCATGTCCAGGACCCTTGGATCCATTTGCAACCTGAAGCTTGGCCAGTTCCAACTGGTGATCCCTGTCTTTTTGTTTTTCTGCCTGTTCGATTTTTAGTTTGGCTATGCTGAATTCAAGCTCCTGCTGCCTAAACCGCAGCTCTTGCTTCTTGAATTCAAGCATAGCCTCCCCATCAGCACTGGCAGAGGAAACATTAGACATTACATCCTCCCTGTCCTCGTGGTCGCGATGGATCAGTGCAGCGGCAGAACCGTCGGTTCTGCCAGTGAGAGCAGCCCCACCACCTTCTGCACTGTCCTCGGAAGTTATAGCGTCAAGCTGCGCTTCCTGCCACGCCACGATTCTCTGGATCATTTCCAATTTAGTGCCTTGGGAGGAAACACCTCTCTCCGCACACATCTTTTTCAGCGTTTCTGATTTGGAAGCATTTAAAGTTAACAACGTATTTGTTTCCATACTGTTTGATAGGACTATGGCCCTTTTAAAGTTATATTACAACAATTCACTACGTGCACTGTTTGGAATAACCTGAAATGCCTTAGTTCGAGCGCAACACTGGATACCTTCAGTCGTATCCCACCGCTGTACACCAATTTGTTAAGACGGATTTCCGAACTCTGTCCTGGTGGCGCAGAAGTTCAGAAGGCCAACCTAATTACTTGGAACAGGGTAACCTCTGGACAAGCCAGACCAATCAAGGTAGCGATCGCGGCGGTCAAGACTAGGTCTCAAGAGGGGTGAGGGTGACTGAAGGCCCGCAATGAGCACACAAAGCAAGAGCGCTAACAAACTACTCCAAACAGTTGTTATATCAAAAATAGATACACATTTATTTTAAGGCCTTTAAAATAATGACCGTAGCGAGAAAATCACAATATCACAATATTAAACCAACACATACCATATCAACACAATATATATACAAATACACAGTCGCAAGCGTTTAAAGCACGAAATATGTAGTCCACCTGCCAGGGAAGGAAAACAGGCAGTGCGATAATGCTTTCGACTCAGTTCGCCTTCATAGGCACCTAACTAGATGGAAGTCCGAGCCCTGCGAAGAGTGGAGCCTTGTGCTCAAAGTACCTGCCACGCCGGTGCCGACGGGCACAAGGGGAAGCTCTTTGGAGGAAGTCAGGTGGTTCACGTTAGTGGACAGCAGAAGAAGAACAGGTTCCGCAACTCAAGCGCAGCCTCCACAGCAGGCAGGAGCAGAGCGCGAGCGCGGCAAAAGGGTGCTGTTTTTACACAGCAGGGAAAAGCAATGGGATACTGCAGGAGGGCGACCAGATCCTAGATATACTACTCACCGGTCCCCGAAGCAAGCAGACCCAGGCTTCTCCACGATAGTTTCAGCAGCTGGCAGGTTCAGAAGAGCAGGGAACGCTTTGTAGACGTGTAGAGCAAAAAGACGTCCCAATCGACGAAACCGGCACAGTTTTGTTGCCGCACAGGACAACGGAGCGGCCGTGTGTATTCGAGCCAAATGAACCCTCCTCCCTTCAGACCTGGGGACGCCAAGCGTACGAAGCGTGGGAGAGGGACAAGGACTCGCAATACAACACAACCTGGCGGCGGTTGCAGAGCCAAACTCCTTTGTAAGCTGGTCAGTCAACTGGATGGCCCAGAGACGCTTCCGAAGGCTTACTTGGCAGGAGATGGTTGAAGATGCCGGGAATAGCTGTTCCTGCTATTCCAAAGGTCGAAGCACCAGTACAGGCCTTCTGGTTCGATCAAAGGAGGACAGGGGCTCTCCGGACGACAGCAGTGCAAAGGAGGATTCCTTCAGCGGGTCACCAGCGATTCCTCGGTCCAGCCTCGTAGTTGCAGGATACTTGGCTCCTGTATTCCTTCGTTCGGGAGAACTCAGGAGATCGACATGGTAGTGGTGTTTCCAGCCCCCTCTTATCCACGGTTCCCTTCGCGCCAAAACGGAGGGGAGCCAATGGGAGATCCGCTCATCAAAACACATACCATACGTGGACCAATCACGGACCACGGTGGTCCCAGGCATTCACACCACCCTAGACTCTCTGGCACCCAGGATGTGTATTGGGACCAGACATCCCAGCCCACACCCTGGAGGCACACAAACGACATGTAGAAGCCCGCGAAAGCAACTGCGTTTCGCGGGAAAGTACATGCCCAAATAAGGAAGGCCCCGGGTCGCCGGACCTGGGGAAGGTGAAGGGAGCAAGACGGACAGTGGACAGGACAAAGGAGCCTCGCGGCCTGGCCATTTTGGGAGCCAGGCCACCATTTTGGGTTCAGTGCAAAAACGTGCTCAGAACGCCAAAAGGAGCTCAAAATAAACAAAACGATCGCTGCCACCATTCCAGTCCCTGAATGACTTGCACCGATCAAATACCATCCTAAAAGAGTATCTAGGGCCTGTAGAAGGCTAGAGACCCAAGAGAGCTGTAACTTAGCTTACAGTGCCCTCTTGTGTCGTGTTGCACTAAAGCTGCGACACGATAAAAGAAACTACGGGAAACCACGTTCCCCGGTACTGACTGTCTTAAGGGCATGTCAGTTTCCCCGTAAGAAAGGAGCGAAAGCCCAGAGAAGTGCGGCAGAAGGCTGTACTTCTCTGGCAAAGTCAAGAACAAGGTTAAAAACAATAGCAAAAAGTTTAGGGGTTGCCACATGGAAGGAAAATTCCCTACAATTACGAAATCTTTCCTAACACTCGCCCCTCCCAGACTATGGATAGGGGGAACTAATCCACCCCTGGATGAGTCTCTTGTTCAGGTCGGTTAAACATTCTGGACAACCCATCAGCATTGCTATGTTGGACACCTGTCAAAATACACAAGTGGGTTCGCTCTGACAACTAAATTTAGAAGGGGTACTCTTTTTTTATATAGTACACATTAAATTATTTAGTCATGTCACACATATTCAATCATGTGTAATAGAGGTGAAATCTAAACACAAATAGACTTAAAGATTCACATATTCACATATGGTAAAGTAGCATTTATTAATTATGCATTTCAACATAGAAGGATTAGTATCCAAAAGTATTTAGTTTTTTATCTTTGCATTTAAATTTGTAAATTCAAAGGAATTTTTAAAAACAAATATAGTTCCATATTGGTGCTTTGAAATTAAATAGTGACCACCACCTATAAGTGACAAGTGATAGTAGGGTTTAACTTATATAAACATATTTCAACCAATATTGAAAACAATACATATGAAAAGCTATTGGTTTTCTGTAGCCAGGCTTTTGGGTGACCTAACACGTGGTCGACGTCCTGGGTTGAATCGTAAGTTGTTTAAAGACAATTAATAAGGACTAACAAGAGATGGAAGGGAAGCTGGTCCTTGGACGTTTCGGCTGATAGCCTTCATCTTGGGCCGGATATAGGTAAAAAATCCAGGGGACTCTATTAGTGCTTAGAATAAACTTAATGAGAAATTTACATAACATGACATTTAAAAACAGCCTTAATTGTAGGGCATCATAGGCTAAATTAGCCAACACACACACATGGGCAAGGCATAGTACTGACCTTAGGGGTCTGGGTCTTAGGTGGGGCCTGGACGTATAAATGCGCAAATGGTATGGAGTCCAGGACACAGGGGAGCCTTGATGTAGCTCGTATCTGTCCAAGGTTAAAAAGCAGAGAAAGAACGGAAAAGAAAGAGAGAGAGGAAATCTGGTTGCTAAGTGCTCCTTAGTCTTAGTGAAAGACATAATTATGTGCTTAGCAGAAAAATAGGCACATGCTTGGGAGAGTACAGGAGCTCACCTAAACTTTGTAGGATCTTGTGACGTTCCCCAGGTGAGGTATGTAGAGTGCAGAACTGCAGGTGCAGTATCCGGGTCTTGCGGGCTGTATGCAGATGGTATTTCTGCAGTGGCATAAAAAAGTTGGCAAGAATGCCTGGTCAGTGATGCAAAAGACGCGGGCTGACTCGCTGTGTGTAGGAGAGGGAGCTGCATTACCTGGATAAGATTCAGTGTTGCAGCGTAGAGGCTGTCATGCGCTGGGCTCCTCTCATCTAGTCAAAAAATAGTCTTTAGTACAGCTCCTATCCCAGTGTCAGAGGCATCCGTCTGCACGATAAAAGGTCTTTGATAATCAGGGGCCCTGAGCACAGGGGCCTGGCACAAGGAGTCTTTCAAGCCATTGAAGGCCTTCTCACACTCGTCGGTCCAAGTTACCTTCTTGGGTTTCTTCGGAGTTGTGAGGGCAGTCAGAGGAGCAGCTATGGTGCCATAGTCTGCCACAAAATTGCGATAATACCCCGTGAGTCCTAAGAAGGCTCTCACTTGGGTTTGCGTAGTGGGGGTAGGCCAGTCTTGTACTGCTTGTACTTTACTGGGTAGAGGCTGTATCCTCCCTCCACCTACTTCATGTCCAAGGTAAACCACTGAGCCTTGTCCAATCTGGCATTTACTAGCCTTTATGGTCAAGTGGGCTTTCTGAAGAGAATGGAGCACAATCCTGAGGTGTTTCACATGGTCTTCCCAGGTGGCACTGAAAACTGCTATATCGTCTAGATATGCAAGACAGAATTCGTCCAACCCATTCAACACATGATTCACAAGCCTCTGGAAAGTGGCAGGTGCATTCTTCAACCCGAACGGCATTACCCGGAATTGGTAAAGGCCGTCTGGAGTAGAAAATGCTGTCTTCTCCTTAGCATGTTCTGCTAAAGCTATTTGCCAATAGCCAGCAGTGAGGTCAAACGTGCTGAGGTACTTGGAGGCACCCAAAGTATCCACCAGCTCATCTGTTCGAGGCAAGGGGTGTGCATCTGTCTTGGTGACAGCATTCAGAGCCCTGTAATCCACGCAGAACCTCAATTCAGAAGTGCCTGCTTTTGGAACCAAAACCACAGGACTGGACCAAGGACTACTAGAGGGTTCAATCACCCCAAGGTCTAACATCTTGTTGACCTCGGTCTTAATATAAGACCGTACTTTATCTGACATCCTGTATCCCCTACTTTTGGTAGGTACACTGTCTCCTGTGTCAATGTTATGTTTGCACCAAGGTGTCAAACCAGGGGACTGTGAAAACAGGGGGGAAAACTGCCTAAGCAAACTTTTCACCTCAGCCTGCTGATCAGAAGTCAGGTGAGGGGCCACTCGGACACCCTCAACGGAGCTATCTGAAGGACCGCTCTGGAACAGGTCGGGGAGAGGTTCAGACTCCTCTTCCTCAACGTCTGACGCCAGTGGCAGTGCTGCGATTTCGACTCTTGGGACGAAAGCCTTCAGCCTATTCACGTGAAACACTTTTGGAGCCTGTCCAGGCCTTCCAAGGTCCACTAAATAGTTCACCTCACCCAGGGGCTCCACCACTGTGTAAGGGCCTGACCATTTGTCCTGTAAAGCGCGAGGCCTTATTGGATTCATGATCAGGACTTGCTGACCAGGTGTAAAGTTGATGAGGGAAGCTTTCTGGTCGTACCAATGTTTCACCAGCGCTTGCCCTGCCTTCAATTTATCACTAGCCAAGCCCATCAGAAGTACCATCCGTTTTCTGAGCCCTAGCACATAATCAACTACATTGGTAGTAACAGGGGGAGTGGGCATCTCCCATCCCTCTTTGACGATGGCTAAGGGTCCCCGTACGGGATGACCGAACAGAAGTTTGAAGGGGCTGAAGCCAACACCCTCCTGTGGTACCTCTCGGTAGGCAAACAGCAAGCATGGTAAAAGAAGATCCCATTTTCTTCTCTGAGGCTCCTCCAGAGCCCCAATCATGCTCTTTAACGTTCTGTTGAAACGTTCCACCAGACCATTGGTCTGGGGGTGGTATGCAGAAGAGAACTTGTAGGTGACCCCACATTCTTTCCACATAGCCTGCATATACTTCGACATAAAGTTGCTGCCACGATCTGACACAACTTCTTTAGGGAAGCCAACCCTAGTAAATATGCTGAGTAAAGCTTTTGCAACTGACTTGGCAGTTACAGTCTTCAATGGGATGGCCTCAGGATACCTGGTTGCATGGTCGACCAGCACCAGGATAAACCTATTGCCCGAGGATGTTTGCGGGTCAAGGGGACCAACGATGTCGATCCCTACCCTTTCAAATGGTACCCCCACAACTGGGAGCGGTACCAACGGAGCTTGGATTGTCGCGCCAACCTTACCAGACAACTGGCAGGAGGCACAACTCCTGCAGTGACTTTCTACTTGCACCCCCATCTTGGGCCAGTAGAAGTGCATGGATAACCTTTGCTTGGTCCTCTTCATACCAAGGTGACCAGCAAGGGGAACTTCATGCGCCAACTGCAGGAGGAAGGGTCTAACAGCAAGGGGAACCACCAACCTCCTATGGTCTCCTTCTGTAGACTCTGTGGGCTCACTATACAGGAGTCCACCTTCCCAATAAATCCTATGCTTCCCAGGAGGTTCACCCTCAAGCTGGGAGCAGGCCTGTCTCCTTAGGCCTTCCAGAGATGGGCACTCACGTTGGCCTTTACTGAATTCGTCCCTATCAGGACCTCCTTCAACTAACAAGTCTTTTAGTTCAGGATGATCGTTGGGGTCGAATACTTCAGGCATCGCCACCTCCTCGTCAGGCCCGGGCGATTGACCAACTTCCTCCACCGCAGTGGTAGGCGAGCTCGGGGGAATATTCTCTTTCCCCCGTCTTGACTTGTAGACTCCTTTCACCTTGGGTTGCCCCTTCGGCTGGGGCGGCGTATTGGACTTGGCCAATGCTGCCCGTGCTTGAGACCGTGTGTAGGGTCGTTCGGCAGTGTCTCCTACGAGCCCTAAAGCTCTGAGATCATTACCTAATAAGACCTTTCCCGGGACGTTTCTCTGAATGCTCACTGGAATCCTGACTGCTGTACCATTTAAAGTTAGATTAACAGGGATCACGGGAAACATACGGAGGGGGCCGTCAGCCAACTTAGTGGGCATCAGAGTAGCTCTGGCAACTTCCTCTGAGTCTACCAAGGTAGAATCCACTACAGTTCGACTGCACCCACTATCCCTAAGAGCTGGAGTATCCACTCCATTGATCAGCACACTGTCTTTAAAGTAGTGCTTGGTATTATCCGGAATCCTAGCATACGCCTCTGCGACTTTAGGCTCCCAGGAACCCAGGGACACTAAAACTACCTCGGCCTCTATTCCGCTGGGAAATGAGTCCGAGGAGAAGGATGCTCCTGTAATCTCTTCTTCCTCGTAGGAGGAGAAGGCCAGATTAGCGGAGTGGACCCCCAAAGGTCTAACCTTACAACGGGGATCCCCCTTCACATGGTCAGTTGCTCCACAAGAAAAACAAGCCCCAGTGGGTCTGTTTACGTAGGGAGGCTTATTGTAACCAGAGTTCTGTTTCGGAGGCGCACCTCCACTACCCTGTGAGTTCTCTTGTGTCTTACCCTTGTTTTTCTTTTTGTGGCCCTTTTGGGAAGAAGATTTAGCAGATTCCCCACCCTCCATATCTTTGGACTTTTTCCCCTCCTCCTGCTTACCAGGATGAGTTTTGTCCTTATGGGACACTCGATGTGACACCCATAAGTCTGCTGCAATGGCCAGCTTCTTAGGATCTATCTCCTTCGAATCGGCCAAATGCTGCTTAAGCTCCGGGGAAGAAGAAGCAAAAATGTGTTCCAGCATGACAAGATTTATCATGCCGTCGAAGGTAGAAACCTTATAGCCTTCGACCCAGCCAGTTAAGTTTTTCAAGGATTCAGCGACATAAGATACCCAAGTACCACCTTCCTTTTTCTTATACTCTCGAAAACGCTTTAAATATTGGGCCGGAGTCTTCCCAAACTTTAAAATGAGAGTCTGCTTTAACATTGCGAAATCAGCCCGCTCAGCCTTCGACATTTCCATAATGGCACTACAGCCAGAATGGGGCAGTCTACTGAGCAACCACTCAATCTTATCAGCATTGTCAACTTCCTGGACCTCGCATGCATACTCAAACGCATTCAGCCAGTCCATAATGTCATTCCTCTCTTCATACACACTGAGCAGATCTTTTGGAAACCGTGGATGAGAGGAGGCCCCAGACCCATGTCCAGGACCCTTGGATCCATTTGCAACCTGAAGCTTGGCCAGTTCCAACTGGTGATCCCTGTCTTTTTGTTTTTCTGCCTGTTCGATTTTTAGTTTGGCTATGCTGAATTCAAGCTCCTGCTGCCTAAACCGCAGCTCTTGCTTCTTGAATTCAAGCATAGCCTCCCCATCAGCACTGGCAGAGGAAACATTAGACATTACATCCTCCCTGTCCTCGTGGTCGCGATGGATCAGTGCAGCGGCAGAACCGTCGGTTCTGCCAGTGAGAGCAGCCCCACCACCTTCTGCACTGTCCTCGGAAGTTATAGCGTCAAGCTGCGCTTCCTGCCACGCCACGATTCTCTGGATCATTTCCAATTTAGTGCCTTGGGAGGAAACACCTCTCTCCGCACACATCTTTTTCAGCGTTTCTGATTTGGAAGCATTTAAAGTTAACAACGTATTTGTTTCCATACTGTTTGATAGGACTATGGCCCTTTTAAAGTTATATTACAACAATTCACTATGTGCACTGTTTGGAATAACCTGAAATGCCTTAGTTCGAGCGCAACACTGGATACCTTCAGTCGTATCCCACCGCTGTACACCAATTTGTTAAGACGGATTTCCGAACTCTGTCCTGGTGGCGCAGAAGTTCAGAAGGCCAACCTAATTACTTGGAACAGGGTAACCTCTGGACAAGCCAGACCAATCAAGGTAGCAATCGCGGCGGTCAAGACTAGGTCTCAAGAGGGGTGAGGGTGACTGAAGGCCCGCAATGAGCACACAAAGCAAGAGCGCTAACAAACTACTCCAAACAGTTGTTATATCAAAAATAGATACACATTTATTTTAAGGCCTTTAAAATAATGACCGTAGCGAGAAAATCACAATATCACAATATTAAACCAACACATACCATATCAACACAATATATATACAAATACACAGTCGCAAGCGTTTAAAGCACGAAATATGTAGTCCACCTGCCAGGGAAGGAAAACAGGCAGTGCGATAATGCTTTCGACTCAGTTCGCCTTCATAGGCACCTAACTAGATGGAAGTCCGAGCCCTGCGAAGAGTGGAGCCTTGTGCTCAAAGTACCTGCCACGCCGGTGCCGACGGGCACAAGGGGAAGCTCTTTGGAGGAAGTCAGGCGGTTCACGTTAGTGCACAGCAGAAGAAGAACAGGTTCCGCAACTCAAGCGCAGCCTCCACAGCAGGCAGGAGCAGAGCGCGAGCGCGGCAAAAGGGTGCTGTTTTTACACAGCAGGGAAAAGCAATGGGATACTGCAGGAGGGCGACCAGATCCTAGATATACTACTCACCGGTCCCCGAAGCAAGCAGACCCAGGCTTCTCCACGATAGTTTCAGCAGCTGGCAGGTTCAGAAGAGCAGGGAACGCTTTGTAGACGTGTAGAGCAAAAAGACGTCCCAATCGACGAAACCGGCACAGTTTTGTTGCCGCACAGGACAACGGAGCGGCCGTGTGTATTCGAGCCAAATGAACCCTCCTCCCTTCAGACCTGGGGACGCCAAGCGTACGAAGCGTGGGAGAGGGACAAGGACTCGCAATACAACACAACCTGGCGGCGGTTGCAGAGCCAAACTCCTTTGTAAGCTGGTCAGTCAACTGGATGGCCCAGAGACGCTTCCGAAGGCTTACTTGGCAAGAGATGGTTCAAGATGCCGGGAATAGCTGTTCCTGCTATTCCAAAGGTCGAAGCACCAGTACAGGCCTTCTGGTTCGATCAAAGGAGGACAGGGGCTCTCCGGACGACAGCAGTGCAAAGGAGGATTCCTTCAGCGGGTCACCAGCGATTCCTCGGTCCAGCCTCGTAGTTGCAGGATACTTGGCTCCTGTATTCCTTCGTTCGGGAGAACTCAGGAGATCGACATGGTAGTGGTGTTTCCAGCCCCCTCTTATCCACGGTTCCCTTCGCGCCAAAACGGAGGGGAGCCAATGGGAGATCCGCTCATCAAAACACATACCATACGTGGACCAATCACGGACCACGGTGGTCCCAGGCATTCACACCACCCTAGACTCTCTGGCACCCAGGATGTGTATTGGGACCAGACATCCCAGCCCACACCCTGGAGGCACACAAACGACATGTAGAAGCCCGCGAAAGCAACTGCGTTTCGCGGGAAAGTACATGCCCAAATAAGGAAGGCCCCGGGTCGCCGGACCTGGGGAAGGTGAAGGGAGCAAGACGGACAGTGGACAGGACAAAGGAGCCTCGCGGCCTGGCCATTTTGGGAGCCAGGCCACCATTTTGGGTTCAGTGCAAAAACGTGCTCAGAACGCCAAAAGGAGCTCAAAATAAACAAAACGATCGCTGCCACCATTCCAGTCCCTGAATGACTTGCACCGATCAAATACCATCCTAAAAGAGTATCTAGGGCCTGTAGAAGGCTAGAGACCCAAGAGAGCTGTAACTTAGCTTACAGTGCCCTCTTGTGTCGTGTTGCACTAAAGCTGCGACACGATAAAAGAAACTATGGGAAACCACGTTCCCCGGTACTGACTGTCTTAAGGGCATGTCAGTTTCCCCGTAAGAAAGGAGCGAAAGCCCAGAGAAGTGCGGCAGAAGGCTGTACTTCTCTGGCAAAGTCAAGAACAAGGTTAAAAACAATAGCAAAAAGTTTAGGGGTTGCCACATGGAAGGAAAATTCCCTACAATTACGAAATCTTTCCTAACAGATGTCATATGCAACTCCTTCCCATTCCAATCCTGAGACCCTTCCTATAGCATTAGATGTGATATCTCAATGCTTATACCAAATCTGAGACCCTTCCTATAGCATGAGATGTGATATCCAACTTCTTCCCATTCCAATCCCGAGACCCTTCCTATAGCATGAGATGTGATGTCTCAATTCTTCTAATACCAAACCTGAGATCCTTCCTATAACATGAGATGTGATATCCAACTCCTTCCCATTCCAATCCTGAGACCCTTATGATAGCATGAGATGTGATATCTCAATGCCTCTAATACCAAACCTGAGATACTTCTGATAGCATGAGATGTGATATCTCAATGCTTCTAATACCAAACCTGAGATCCTTCCTATAACATAAGATGTGATTTCCAAATCCTTCCACTTCCAAACCTGAGACCCTACCTTTAGCATGAGATGTGATATCCAACTCCTTCCCATTCCAATCCTGAGACCCTTCTGATAGCATGAGATGTGATATTTCAATGCCTCTAATACCAAACCTGAGATCCTACCTCTAACATGAAATGTGATATCCATCTCCTTCCCTTTCCAAACCTGAGACCCTGCCTATAGCATGAGATGTGATATCCAAGTCCTTCCCATTCCAATCCTGAGACCCTTCCTATAGCATGTGATGTGATATCTCAATGCTTAGTCCAAACCTGAGACCCTTCCTATGGCATGAGATGTCATATACAACTCCTTCCCATTCCAATCCTGAGACCCTTCCTATAGCATGAGATGTGATATCTCAATGCTTATACCAAACCTGAGACCCTTCCTATAGCATGAGATGTGATATCCAACTTCTTCCCATTCCAATCCTGAGACCCTTCCTATAACATGAGATGTGATGTCTCAATGCTTCTAATACCAAACCTGAGACCCTTCCTATAACATGAGATGGGATATCCAACTCCTTCCCATTCCAATCCTGAGACCCTTCCGATAGCAGAGATGTGATATCTCAATGCTTTTACCAAACCTGAGACCCTTCCTATGGCCTGAGATGTCATATACAACTCCTTCCCATTCCAATCCTGAGACCCTTCCTATAGCATGAGATGTGATATCTCAATGCTTATACCAAATCTGAGACCCTTCCTATAGCATGAGATGTGATATCCAACTCCTTCCCATTCCAATCCTGAGACCCTTCCTATAGCATGAGATGTGATGTCTCAATGCTTCTAATACCAAACCTGAGATCCTTCCTATAACATGAGATGTGATATCCAACTCCTTCCCATTCCAATCCTGAGACCCTTATGATAGCATGAGATGTGATATCTCAATGCTTCTAATACCAAACCTGAGATCCTTCCTATAACATGAGATGTGATTTCCAAATCCTTCCCCTTCCAAACCTGAGACCCTCCCTTTAGCATGAGATGTGATATCCAACTCCTTCCCATTCCAATCCTGAGACCCATCTGATAGCATGAGATGTGATATTTCAATGCCTCTAATACCAAACCTGAGATCCTACCTCTAACATGAAATGTGATATCCATCTCCTTCCCTTTCCAAACCTGGGACCCTGCCTATAGCATGAGATTTGATATCCAAGTCCTTTCCATTCCAATCCTGAGACCCTTCCTATAGCATGTGATGTGATATCTCAATGCTTATACCAAACCTGAGACCCTTCCTATGGCATGAGATGTCATATACAACTCCTTCCCATTCCAATCCTGAGACCCTTCCTATAGCATGAGATGTGATATCTCAATGCTTATACCAAACCTGAGACCCTTCCTATAGCATGAGATGTGATATCCAACTTCTTCCCATTCCAATCCTGAGACCCTTCCTATAACATGAGATGTGATGTCGCAATGCTTCTAATACCAAACCTGAGATCTTTCCTATAACATGAGATGTGATATCCAACTCCTTCCCATTCCAATCCTGAGACCCTTCCTATAGCATGAGATGTGATATCACAATGCTTATACCAAACCTGAGACCGTTCCTATAGCTTGAGATGTGATATCCAACTCCTTCCCATTCCAATCCTGAGACCCTTCCTATAGCATGAGATGTGATATCTCAAGGCCTCTAATACCAAACCTGAGATCGTTCCTCTAACATGAAATGTGATATCCAACTCCTTCCCCTTGCAAACCAGAGAGCCTTCCTATAACATGAGATGTGATATCCAACTCCTTCCCATTCCAATCCTGAGACCCTTATGATAGCATGAGATGTGATATCTCAATACCTCTAATACCAAACCTGAGATACTTACGATAGCATGAGATGTGATATCTCAATGCTTCTAATACCAAACCTGAGATCCTTCCTATAACATGAGATGTGATTTCCAAATCCTTCCCCTTCCAAACCTGAGACCCTCCCTTTAGCATGAGATGTGATATCCAACTCCTTCCCATTCCAATCCTGAGACCCTTCTGATAGCATGAGATGTGATATTTCAATGCCTCTAATACCAAACCTGAGATCCTACCTCGAACATGAAATGTGATATCCATCTCCTTCCCTTTCCAAACCTGAGACCCTGCCTATAGCATGAGATGTGATATCCAAGTCCTTTCCATTCCAATCCTGAGACCCTTCCTATAGCATGTGATGTGATATCTCAATGCTTATACCAAACCTGAGACCCTTCCTATGGCATGAGATGTCATATACAACTCCTTCCCATTCCAAACCTGAGACCCTTCCTATAGCATGAGATGTGATATCTCAATGCTTATACCAAACCTGAGACCCTTCTTATAGCATGAGATGTGATATCCAACTTCTTCCCATTCCAATCCTGAGACCCTTCCTATAACATGAGATGTGATGTCGCAATGCTTCTAATACCAAACCTGAGATCTTTCCTATAACATGAGATGTGATATCCAACTCCTTCCCATTCCAATCCTGAGACCCTTCCTATAGCATGAGATGTGATATCACAATGCTTATACCAAACCTGAGACCGTCCCTTTAGCTTGAGATGTGATATCCAACTCCTTCCCATTCCAATCCTGAGACCCTTCCTATAGCATGAGATGTGATATCTCAAGGCCTCTAATACCAAACCTGAGATCGTTCCTCTAACATGAAATGTGATATCCAACTCCTTCCCCTTCCAAACCTGAGAGCCTTCCTATAGCATGAGATATGATAGCCAAGTCCTTCCAATTCCAATCCTGAGACCCTTCCTATAACATGAAATGTGATATCCAACTCCTTCCCATTCCAACCTGAGACCCTTCCTATAGCATGAGATGGGATATCTCAATGCTTCTAATACCAAACCTGAGACTCTTCCTATAACATGAGATGGGATATCCAACTCATTCCCATTCCAATCCTGAGACCCTTCCGATAGCAGAGATGTGATATCTCAATGCTTATACCAAACCTGAGACCCTTCCTATGGCCTGAGATGTCATATATGATATGGTATTTGTAACGCGCCTATACACAAGTGTTTCAAGGCGCGACGAGGCAGGGAGGGAGGGAAACAAGGGGAAGACAGACAAACGATCCTACTAGGCCAGGTGTCATTCAGATCGCGCAAGTGCAGAGGTAAGGGGAAAAGGAGAAAGTGCAAGGAGAGGAGGTGGGGGGGAAGTGCAGTACAAGGTAAGTAGCGTAATAAAATAACAAATAATAAATAATAAATAATAAATAAAAAGGGCCCGCTGGTGGCAAGTGCGAGGTAAGTGCAGAGCAAGTGCTGGGAAGGGGGGCTGTAGGGATACAGTGACAGTCCCACAGTGCAGGGGGAGCCAGGGAGGCAGTGCAAGTGGAGAGTGGCTGGGCCCTGGACCGAGGTCGCTGAGAGTGGCCCAGATGCAGGTTTAGTGCAGAATTCAGTGGGGAGATAAGCAGGTTTAGCAGGGGAGAGGGAGAGAGAAGGCAGAAGCGAAGAGGAAGGTTTTGAGGTACTTCCGGAACCGGAGATGGTTTTCCTCAAGTTTCAGGGAGGCAGGAAGGCTGTTCCAGAGGGAGGCCCCTGCTGCGGAGAGAGATCTACCCCCAGCTCGTTGCTTCGAGAAGCGGCTGACCATGAGGGAGTTGGAGACGGATGAGCGAAGGGCTCGTGAAGGAAGATATTTAGGAAGAGAGAGTTGAAGGTATTTAGGCCCCAGGCCCCAGAAGGCCTTGTGAACAATGCAGAGAGTTTTGAACTTAATCCTCGCAGCCACTGGGAGCCAGTGAAGAGATTTCAGTCCTGGAGAGATACGGTCCCTGGGCTTGAGGCCAAGGACAAGTATCGCAGTTCTGTTCTGGATAAGTTGCAGAGGGCGGAGAGTGGAGGCAGGCAGATTAAGATAGAGGCTGTTACAGTAGTCCAGCCTAGAGAGAACCAGGGCTCGGGAGACAGTGAGCTTCTGGGGGAAGGAGAGGAAGGGAAGAATACCTCTGAGGAGGTGCAGCTGGTAGTGTGACTTCTTAGAGACGTCAGATATATGAGGAGAGAAGGAGAGTGTGGAGTCGAAGATGACCCCGAGGTTTTTAGCCTTGCAGGTAGGGGCGGGAAGGGGGCCAAGGGAGGCCGGCCAGAGAGCTGCAGGGAAGGAGGGAGTGGGTGTGCCGATGAGTAGAATCTCAGTCTTACTGGCGTTAAGACAGAGGTCATTGGCGGCACACCATTCCTGGATAGCAGACAGACAGTCGGAGATGAGGGAAGGAGAGGAGGAGGCCGAGGGTAGCCTGAAAATGAGCTGGGTATCGTCCGCATAGCACTGGAAGTGGGGGCAGAGAGCGGCGATGCGGTGGGCAAGGAGTGCCAGATATTGGTTGAAAAGCCAGGGAGAGAGGATGGATCCCTGGGGCACACCACAGGTGGAGAAAAAGATGTCAGAGAGGAAGGAGCCCATTTGGACCTGGGAGGGTCGACCGGAAAGGAAAGAGGTCAGCCATGCCAGAGCCTGACCAGTGATACCCAGGTTATCACGGAGACGGTTGAGCAGGATGGCATGGTTGACAGTGTCAAAGGCAGAGGAGAGATCGAGCAGAATGAGAACGCAGGGAGTGTTGGAATCGAGGTTCAGGAGCAGGTCCTCACGGATGTTCAGGAGAGCAGTTTCCGTGCTTCTGGCCGCTCTGAAGCCGGATTGATGGTCATGAAGATTACCAACAGATTCAGCATGGAGGTTAAGCTGGGAGATGGCCAGTTTCTCCAGGAGTTTGCCCAGGAAGGGAGTAATGGAGATTGGGCGATAGTTGGCCGGGCAGGAGGGGTCGGAAGAGGGTTTCTTGAGGAGGGGGTGCACAAGGGAGTGCTTGAGGGGGGATGGGAAGACTCCAGAGGCGAATGAGTGGTTGCAAAAGTCAGCCAGGGCAGGAGCCAGGGAGTCGATGTGGTCCTTGATGGTTTTGGAGGAACAGGGGTGAACCTGTTTAGACGAGGCTTTCATAGATCGGACTTGTCTGGAAACCTCATCAGCAGAAAAAGGTGGAAAAGCAGAGAAGGAGGGCGGAGGGGCGGCTGCAAGAGAGCAAGAGGAAGAGCCGGGAAGAGAGGGAGGGAGGAGAGCGGAGGAGAGCGAGGACAGGATGTCCTGAGTTTTTGAGATGAAGTGCGAGGTCAGTGCAGTGCAGAGGGCCTGGGAGGGGACAGGAGAGGTAGAGACTGCAGCAGGGTTGGCCAGCTCCTTGCAGATTTTAAAGAGTTCGGCCGGGTTGTTAGATGCCTCAGAGATGCCGGCTTGGATAAGGGCTCTCTTCTTGGTGAGAACGGAGAGCCGGTATTGCCTTTGGAGCAGGCGGCAGGCCAGTTTGTCAGAGGATGAACATGAAGCACGCCATTTCCTTTCTGCCACCCTGCACTTGCGTTTTAGGGTGACGAGATCCGAGTCATACCAGGAGTTACATTTGGCTTTGGGCTTCAGGCGGATTCTCATGACGGGGGCAAGGATATCGAGAGTATCAGATATAGAGGAATAGAGCATGGAGAGGGCTGTGTCAGGGTGGGAGTCAGCCGGGGGGGAGGAGGGGGCGAGAAGGTAGCAGCGAAGGCCTCAACTGACACGCGCTTCATGGGCCGGATGACCGAGAAGGTGGGTGGCAGTGAAGAGGGTGGCTTTGCCTGTGGGGTAGGGAGGGAGAGGTGGGAGGATAGGAGAAAGTGATCGCTCCAGGAGAGAGGAGTGGAGAGAGGGAGGGAGAGGGGAAGGTCAGAAGAGATCAGAGCATCAAGAGTGTGCCCTGCAGAGTGAGTAGGCCCAGACGGGAGAATAGAGAGTGAGAGAGAGTTGCAGAGTTCACGAAAGAGACCAGTGAGGGGACAGGAGGCATCGAGGTGGATGTTGAAGTCACCGAGAAAGAGGAGTTGGGTGGTTGAGGACAGGAGTGAGGAGGAGAGGTCAGCCCACTCAGAGAGGAAGGAGGAAATTTGACCAGGTGGCCGATAGATAGTAGCCACGGTAAGGGAATGGCTAGGAGAGAGAGAGAGTCGGCAGACAAGATATTCAAAAGAGGAGTAGGTCTGCGTAGGAGTGACAGTGGCAGGAATCCACTCAGGGAAGATAAGGGCAACACCACCCCCTGAGCGGTTGGGCCGGGGCACGGAGAGGATCTTGTAGCCGTCAGGTAGGAGTGTGTCGAAGCTGGTGGCAGAGCTGGCAGTGAACCAAGTCTCAGTGAGACCGAGGACGTCGAGGTCCAGTTCCTCAAGAAGGCGACAGATATCAGAGGAGTGCTTGATGGCAGAGCGAGAATTTAGAGTGGCAATGTGGAGAAGGTTGCCACCCTTGAAAAACTTCCGGGGAGGGGTACAGATCAGAGGTACGCCCTGCGGAGGTGTTAGAGAAGGAGTTGAAAAGGGAGCAAGAGAAGGGGCAGGGAGGGAGGGGAGAGGCAAGGTAGCCGAGGACAGAGGAGGGGGGACAGCGGGAGCGGAGAGGAAGTTGATGAGGCATGGGAAGCGTCTATCAAAGAGGTGAAGGTTGGCCTGAGGGCCTTGGACCAAGACGGTCCCGTTAGCATAGACATTAATGATGGCTTTAGAGGAGTGGAAAGGGGCCAAGAGGACATCCCAACGGGTGCCACCATTAATGGGAGAGGTGGAGAAAGGAGAGAGCACAGCGACCATGTGAGGGGTCCATAGGTCAGGTGAAGGCACGAAAAAGAGAATGTCAGTGAGAGTTTCCTTGGAGCAGGCGCTCGTGTAGGTGTCAGCGATAGGGAGGCCTGGGTTGGAGACCAGGATGTCCTTTTTAAACTTTTTCCTACCGGATTTAATGAGGAGTGCAGGATAGTCAATGGAGAAGCAGTTAGAGTAGATAGGCGAGATAGAGAGCACCATGGAGTAGGAGGGGAGGCGGACGCCACGAGTATGCAGACAGGAAGTGAGTGGAGGGCACTAGTTTACCACAATGCAGAGCAAACAGTAATGTGTAGTAGGTCAGGGCCACCTAAGTTTGAGAATCCTGCGAGGGGAGAAAAACACCCTAGTTTAACACAATGCAGAGCAAACAGTAATGCGTAGTAGGTCAGGGCCACCTAAGTTTGAGAATCCTGCGAGGGGATAAAAACACCCTAGTTTAACACAATGCAGAGCAAACAGTAATGCGTAGTAGGTCAGGGCCACCTAAGTTTGAGAATCCTGCGGGGGGAGAAAAACACCCTAGTTTAACACAATGCAGAGCAAACAGTAATGCGTAGTAGGTCAGGGCCACCTAAGTTTGAGAATCCTGCGGGGGGAGAAAAGCACCCTAGTTTAACACAATGCAGAGCAAACAGTAATGCGTAGTAGGTCAGGGCCACCTAAGTTTGAGAATCCTGCGGGGGGAGAAAAGCACCCTAGTTTACCAAAGAATTGGAATAGGGGGGCGAGGCATCATGCGGATGAGGTGAGCAAGGTGAGGAGGGGTGGGCCGGAAAGCGGAGGAGCTGGCGCCTGGCGTCCCCTGCGGACACCTGCAGACACACAGGGAGCCGCACTGAAGGAGTCGCCCTTGGCCTGGGGCCCTTAGCCGCGGGGGCTGCCGGGCAGAGGGCTGCCCAGGAGGGGGGAGGTTATAGGCAGAGGGAGAGGAAGGGGGGGGTGTGGGCGGGCAGGGAGGCGGGGAGGGAGGGGAAGACCAGGAAGTGGGAGGGGGGAGCAGGAGCAGGCCAAACACCGCGCTGGGAGCGCGTGAAAACAATTCACTTTCCTTTCCCTTTCAAAGCACAAAGAAAACAAAAACTCACGGAGGCCCAGGCAGGGCTTTCCAGGCCTGCTGATCCCCTCAGGCCACCGGCGACCGCTCTCCACGCTCAGCTGGAGAAAAGAAGCGAGCGTGGGGAACGGCCGTCGAGTAGGCCAGAGGGGAGGCAGGCACACAGCCAATCAGAGGGGGGGGTGGGCGGGCAGGGAGGCGGGGAGGGAGGGGAAGGCCAGGAAGTGGGAGGGGGGAGCAGGAGCAGGCCAAACACCGCGCTGGGAGCGCGTGAAAACAATTCACTTTCCTTTCCCTTTCAAAGCACAAAGAAAACAAAAACTCACGGAGGCCCAGGCAGGGCTTTCCAGGCCTGCTGATCCCCTCAGGCCACCGGCGACCGCTCTCCACGCTCAGCTGGAGAAAAGAAGCGAGCGTGGGGAACGGCCGTCGAGTAGGCCAGAGGGGAGGCAGGCACACAGCCAATCAGAGGGGGGGGTGGGCGGGCAGGGAGGCGGGGAGGGAGGGGAAGACCAGGAAGTGGGAGGGGGAGCAGGAGCAGGCCAAACACCGCGCTGGAAGCGCGTGAAAACAATTCACTTTCCTTTCCCTTTCAAAGCACAAAGAAAACAAAAACCCACGGAGGCCCAGGCAGGGCTTTCCAGGCCTGCTGATCCCCTCAGGCCACCGGCGACCGCTCTCCACGCTCAGCTGGAGAAAAACCTTTAGCATGAGATGTGATATCCAACTCCTTCCCATTCCAATCCTGAGACCCTTCTGATAGCATGAGATGTGATATCTCAATGCCTCTAATTCCAAACCTGAGATCCTACCTCTAACATGAAATGTGATATCCATCTCCTTCCCTTTCCAAACCTGAGACCCTGCCTATAGCATGAGATGTGATATCCAAGTCCTTCCCATTCCAATCCTGAGACCCTTCCTATAGCATGTGATGTGATATCTCAATGCTTATACCAAACCTGAGACCCTTCCTATGGCATGAGATGTCATATACAACTCCTTCCCATTCCAATCCTGAGACCCTTCCTATAGCATGAGATGTGATATCTCAATGCTTATACCAAACCTGAGACCCTTCCTATAGCATGAGATGTGATATCCAACTTCTTCCCATTCCAATCCTGAGACCCTTCCTATAACATGAGATGTGATGTCTCAATGCTTCTAATACCAAACCTGAGATCTTTCCTATAACATGAGATGTGATATCCAACTCCTTCCCATTCCAATCCTGAGACCCTTCCTATAGCATGAGATGTGATATCTCAAGGCCTCTAATACCAAACCTAAGATCCTTCCTCTAACATGAAATGTGATATCCAACTCTTTCCCCTTCCAAACCTGAGAGCCTTCCTATAGCATGAGATATGATATCCAAATCCTTCCCATTCCAATCCTGAGACCCTTCCTATAACATGAAATGTGATATCCTACTCCTTCCCATTCCATCCTGGGACCCTTCCTATATCATGAGATGGGATATCTCAATGATTCTAATAACAAACCTGAGACCCGTCCTATAACATGAGATGTGATATCCAACTCCTTCCCGTTTCAAACCTGAGACCCTTCCTATAACATGAGATGTGATATCCAACTCCTTCCCGTTTCAAACCTGAGACCCTTCCTATAGCATATGTGATATCCAACTCCTTCCCATTCCAAACATGAGACCCTTCCTATAGCAAGAATGTAATATCCAACTCCTTCCCATTCCAATCCTGAGACCATTCCTATAGCATGAGATGTGATATCTCAATGCTTCTAATACCAAACCTGAGATCCTTCCTATGACATGAGATGTGATATCCAATTCCTCCCCATTCCAAACCTGAGAACCTTCCTACAGCATGCGATGTGATATCTCAATGCTTCTAATACCAAACCTGAGACCAGTCCTATAACATGAGATTGGATATCCAACTCCTTCCCCTTCCAAACCTGAGACCCTTCCTATAGCATGAGATGTGATATCCAACTTCTTCCCATTCCAATCCTGAGACCCTTCCTATAACATGAGATGTGATGTCTCAATGCTTCTAATACCAAACCTGAGATCTTTCCTATAACATGAGATGTGATATCCAACTCCTTCCCATTCCAATCCTGAGACCCTTCCTATAGCATGAGATGTGCGATCTCAATGCTTATACCAAACCTGAGACCCCTCCTAAAGCTTGAGATGTGATATCCAACTCCTTCCCATTCCAATCCTGAGACCCTTCCTATAACATGAAATGTGATATCCAACTCCTTCCCATTCCAACCTGAGACCCTTCCCATAGCATGAGATGGGATATCCAACTCCTTCCAAATCCAATACTGATACCCTTCCAATAGCATGAGATGTGATATCCCAATGCTTCTACCAAACCTGAGAACCATACTATGGCATGAGATGTGATATCAAACTCCTTCCCATTCCAATCCTGAGACTCTTCCTATAGCTTGAGATGTGATATCCGAAATCCTTCCCATTCCAATTCTGAGACCCTTCCTATACCATGAGACTTGATATCTCAATTCTTCTAATACCAAACCTGAGACCCGTCCTATAACATGAGATGTGATATCAAACTCCTTCCCATTCCAATCCTGAGACTCTTCCTATAGCTTGAGATCTGATATCCGAAATCCTTCCCATTCCAATTCTGAGACCCTTCCTATACCATGAGACTTGATATCTCAATGCTTCTAATACCAAACCTGAGACCCTTCCTTTATCATGAGATGTGATATCCAACTCCTTCCCATTCCAATCCTGAGACCCTTCCGATATCATGAGATTTGTTATCTCAATGCTTCTAATATCAAAATTGAGACCCGCCTATAACATGAGATGTGATATCCAAATCTTTCCCCTTCCAAATCTTAGACCCTTCCTTTATCATGAGATGGGATATCCAACTCCTTCCCATTCCAATCCTGAGACCCTTCCGATAGCAGAGATGTGATATCTCAATGCTTATACCAATCCTGAGACCCTTCCTATGGCCTGAGATGTCATATACAACTCCTTCCCAATCCAATCCTGAGACCCTTCCTATAGCATGAGATGTGATATCTCAATGCTTATACCAAATCTGAGACCCTTCCTATAGCATGAGATGTGATATCCAACTCCTTCCCATTCCAATCCTGAGACCCTTCCTATAGCATGAGATGTGATGTCTCAATGCTTCTAATACCAAACCTGAGATCCTTCCTATAACATGAGATGTGATATCCAACTCCTTCCCATTCCAATCCTGAGACCCTTCCTATAGCATGAGATGTGATGTCTCAATGCTTCTAATACCAAACCTGAGAACCTTCCTACAGCATGCGATGTGATATCTCAATGCTTCTAATACCAAACCTGAGACCAGTCCTATAACATGAGATTGGATATCCAACTCCTTCCCCTTCCAAACCTGAGACCCTTCCTATAGCATGAGATGTGATATCCAACTTCTTCCCATTCCAATCCTGAGACCCTTCCTATAACATGAGATGTGATGTCTCAATGCTTCTAATACCAAACCTGAGATCTTTCCTATAACATGAGATGTAATATCCACCTCCTTCCCATTCCAATCCTGAGACCCTTCCTATAGCATGAGATGTGATATCTCAATGCTTATACCAAACCTGAGACCCTTCCTAAAGCTTGAGATGTGATATCCAACTCCTTCCCATTCCAATCCTGAGACCCTTCCTATAGCATGAGATGTGATATCTCAATGCTTCTAATATCAAACTTGAGACCCTTCCTATAGCATGAGATGTGATATCCAACTCCTTCCCATTCCAATCCTGAGACCCTTCCTATAGCATGAGATGTGATGTCTCAATGCTTCTAATACCAAACCTGAGATCCTTCCTATAACATGAGATGTGATATCCAACTCCTTCCCATTCTAATCCCGAGACCCTTCCTATAGCATGAGATGTGATATCTCAATGCTTATACCAAACCTGAGACCCTTCCTAAAGCTTGAGATGTGATATCCAACTCCTTCCCATTCCAATCCTGAGACCCTTCCTATAGCATGAGATGTGATATCTCAATGCTTCTAATATCAAACCTGAGAGCCTACCTATAGCATGAGATGTGATATCCAAGTCCTTCCCATTCCAATCCTTAGACCCTTCCTACAGCATGCAATATGATATCTCAATGATTCTAATAACAAACCTGAGACCCATCCTATAACATGAGATGGGATATCCAACTCCTTCCTATTCCAATCCTGAGACACTTCCGATAGCAGAGATGTGATATCTCAATGCTTATACCAAACCTGAGGCCCTTCCTATAACATGAGATGTGATATCCAATTCCTTCCCGGTCCAAACCTGAGACCCTTCCTATAGCATATGTGATATCCAACTCCTTCCCATTCCAAACATGAGACCCTTCCTATAGCAAGAATGTAATATCCAACTCCTTCCCATTCCAATCCTGAGACCATTCCTATAGCATGCGATGTGATATCTCAATGCTTCTAATACCAAACCCGAGACCAGTCCTATAACATGAGATTGGATATCCAACTCCTTCCCCTTCCAAACCTGAGACCCTTCCTATAGCATGAGATGTGATATCCAACTTCTTCCCATTCCACTCCTGAGACCCTTCCTATAACATGAGATGTGATGTCTCAATGCTTCTAATACCAAACCTGAGATCTTTCCTATAACATGAGATGTGATATCCAACTCCTTCCCATTCCAATCCTGAGACCCTTCCTATAGCATGAGATGTGATATCTCAATGCTTATACCAAACCTGAGACCCTTCCTATAGCTTGAGATGTGATATCCAACTCCTTCCCATTCCAATCCTGAGACCCTTCCTATAGCATGAGATGTGATATCTCAAGGCCTCTAATACCAAACCTGAGATTCTTCCTCTAACATGAAATGTGATATCCAACTCCTTCCCCTTCCAAACCTGAGAGACTTCCTATAGCATGAGATATGATATCCAAGTCCTTCCCATCCAATCCTGAGACCCTTCCTATAACATGAAATGTGATATCCAACTCCTTCCCATTCCAACCTGAGACCCTTCCTATAGCATGAGATGGGATATCCAATTCCTTCCAAATCCAATACTGATACCCTTCCGATTGCATGAGATGTGATATCCCAATGCTTCTACCAAACCTGAGACCCATACTATGGCATGAGATGTGATATCAAACTCCTTCCCATTCCAATCCTGAGACCCTACCTATAGCTTGAGATGTGATATCCAACTCCTTCCCATTCCAATTCTGAGACCCTTCCTATACCATGAGACTTGATATCTCAATGCTTCTAATACAAAACCTGAGACCCGTCCTATAACATGAGATGTGATATCCAAATCCTTCCCCTTCCAAACCTTAGACCCTTCCTTTATCATGAGATGTGATATCCAATTCCTTCCCATTCCAATCCTGAGACCCTTCCGATATCATGAGATTTGTTATCTCAATGCTTCTAATATCAAACTTGAGACCCTCCCTATAGCATGAGATGTGACATCCAAGTCCTCCCCATTCCAATCCTGAGACTCTTCCTATAGCATGAGATGTGATATCTCAATGCTTCTAATACCAAACCTGAGACCCTTCCTATAACATGAGATGCGATATCCAACTCCTTCCCATTCCAATCCTGAGACCCTTCCGATAGCAGAGATGTGATATCTCAATGCTTATACCAAACCTGAGACCCTTCCTATGGCCTGATTTGTCATATACAACTCCTTCCCATTCCAATCCTGAGACCCTTCCTATAGCATGAGATGTGATATCTCAATGCTTATACCAAATCCGAGACCCTTCCTATAGCATGAGATGTGATATCCAACTCCTTCCCATTCCAATCCTGAGACCCTTCCTATAGCATGAGATGTGATGTCTCAATGCTTCTAATACAAAACCTGAGATCCTTCTGATAGCATGAGATGTGATATCTCAATGCTTCTAGTACCAAACCTGAGATCCTTCCTATAACATGAGATGTGATTTCCAAATCCTTCCACTTCCAAACCTGAGACACTCCCTTTAGCATGAGATGTGATATCCAACTCCTTCCCATTCCAATCCTGAGACCCTTCTGATAGCATGAGATGTGATATTTCAATGCCTCTAATACCAAACCTGGGATCCTACCTCTAACATGAAATGTGATATCCATCTCCTTCCCTTTCCAAACCTGAGACCCTGCCTATAGCATGAGATGTGATATCCAAGTCCTTCCCATTACAATCCTGAGACCCTTCCTATAGCATGTGATGTGATATCTCAATGCTTATACCAAACCTGAGACCCTTCCTATGGCATGAGATGTCATATACAACTCCTTCCCATTCCAATCCTGAGACCCTTCCTATAGCATGAGATGTGATATCTCAATGCTTATACCAAACCTGAGACCCTTCCTATAGCATGAGATGTGATATCCAACTTCTTCCCATTCCAATCCTGAGACCCTTCCTATAACATGAGATGTGATGTCTCAATGCTTCTAATACCAAACCTGAGATCTTTCCTATAACATGAGATGTGATATCCAACTCCTTCCCATTCCAATCCTGAGACCCTTCCTATAGCATGAGATGTGATATCTCAAGGCCTCTAATACCAAACCTGAGATCGTTCCTCTAACATGAAATGTGATATCCAACTCCTTCCCCTTCCAAACCTGAGAGCCTTCCTATAGCATGAGATATGATAGCCAAGTCCTTCCAATTCCAATCCTGAGACCCTTCCTATAACATGAAATGTGATATCCAACTCCTTCCCATTCCAACCTGAGACCCTTCCTATAGCATGAGATGGGATATCTCAATGCTTCTAATACCAAACCTGAGACTCTTCCTATAACATGAGATGGGATATCCAACTCCTTCCCATTCCAATCCTGAGACCCTTCCGATAGCAGAGATGTGATATCTCAATGCTTATACCAAACCTGAGACCCTTCCTATGGCCTGAGATGTGATATCCAACTGCTTCCCATTCCAATCCTGAGACCCTTCCTATAGCATGAGATGTGATATCTCAATGCTTATACCAAATCTGAGACCCTTCCTATAGCATGAGATGTGATATCCAACTCCTTCCCATTCCAATCCTGAGACCCTTCCTATAGCATGAGATGTGATGTCTCAATGCTTCTAATACCAAACCTGAGATCCTTCCAATAACATGAGATGTGATATCCAACTCCTTCCGATTCCAATCCTGAGACCCTTATGATAGCATGAGATGTGATATCTCAATGCTTCTAATACCAAACCTGAGATCCTTCCTATAACATGAGATGTGATTTCCAAATCCTTCCCCTTCCAAACCTGAGACCCTCCCTTTAGCATGAGATGTGATATCCAACTCCTTCCCATTCCAATCCTGAGACCCTTCCTATAGCCTGAGATGTGATATCTCAATGCCTCTAATACCAAACCTGAGATCCTTCCTCTAACATGAAATGTGATATCCAACTCCTTCCCTTTCCAAACCTGAGAGCCTATCTATAGCATGAGATGTGATATCCAAGTCCTTCCCATTCCAATCCTGAGACACGTCCGATAGCAGAGATGTGATATCTCAATGCTTATACCAAACCTGAGACCCTTCCTATAACATGAGATGTGATATCCAACTCCTTCCCGTTCCAAACCTGAGACCCTTCCTTTAGCATGAGATGTGATATCCAGCTCCTTCCCATTCCAATCCTGAGACACTTCCGATAGCATGAGATGTGATATCTCAATGCTTCTAATATCAAAACTGAGACCCTCCCTATAGCATGATATGTGATATCTAAGTCCTTCCCATTCCAATCCTGAGACCCTTCCTATAGCATGAGATGTGATATCTCAATGCTTCTACCAAACCTGAGACCCTTCCTTTAGCATGAGATGTGATAACCAACACCTTCCCATTCCAATCCTGAGACCCTTCCTATAGCATGAGATGTGATATCTCAATACTTCTAATACCAAACCTGAGATCCTTCCGATAACATGAGATGTGATATCCAAATCCTTCCCCTTCCAAACCTGAGACCCTCCCTATAGCATGAGATGTGATATCCAACTCCTTCCCATTCCAATCCTGAGACCCTTCTGATAGCATGAGATTTGTTATCTCAATGCTTATACCAAACCTGAGACCCTTCCTATGGCCTGATTTGTCATATACAACTCCTTCCCATTCCAATCCTGAGACCCTTCCTATAGCATGAGATGTGATATCTCAATGCTTATACCAAATCCGAGACCCTTCCTATAGCATGAGATGTGATATCCAACTCCTTCCCATTCCAATCCTGAGACCCTTCCTATAGCATGAGATGTGATGTCTCAATGCTTCTAATACCAAACCTGAGATCCTTCTGATAGCATGAGATGTGATATCTCAATGCTTCTAGTACCAAACCTGAGATCCTTCCTATAACATGAGATGTGATTTCCAAATCCTTCCACTTCCAAACCTGAGACACTCCCTTTAGCATGAGATGTGATATCCAACTCCTTCCCATTCCAATCCTGAGACCCTTCTGATAGCATGAGATGTGATATTTCAATGCCTCTAATACCAAACCTGAGATCCTACCTCTAACATGAAATGTGATATCCATCTCCTTCCCTTTCCAAACCTGAGACCCTGCCTATAGCATGAGATGTGATATCAAAAGTTCTTCCCATTCCAATCCTGAGACCCTTCCTATAGCATGTGATGTGATATCTCAATGCTTATACCAAACCTGAGACCCTTCCTATGGCATGAGATGTCATATACAACTCCTTCCCATTCCAATCCTGAGACCCTTCCCATAGCATGAGATGTGATATCTCAATGCTTATACCAAACCTGAGACCCTTCCTATAGCATGAGATGTGATATCCAACTTCTTCCCATTCCAATCCTGAGACCCTTCCTATAACATGAGATGTGATGTCTCAATGCTTCTAATACCAAACCTGAGACCCTTCCTATAACATGAGATGGGATATCCAACTCCTTCCCATTCCAATCCTGAGACCCTTCCGATAGCAGAGATGTGATATCTCAATGCTTATACCAAACCTGAGACCCTTCCTATGGCATGAGATGTGATATCTCAATACTTCTAATACCAAACCTGAGATCCTTCCTCTAACATGAAATGTGATATCCAACTCCTTCCCTTTCCAAACCTGAGAGCCTATCTATAGCATGAGATGTGATATCCAAGTCCTTCCCATTCCAATCCTGAGACACGTCCGATAGCAGAGATGTGATATCTCAATGCTTATACCAAACCTGAGACCCTTCCTATAACATGAGATGTGATATCCAACTCCTTCCCGTTCCAAACCTGAGACCCTTCCTTTAGCATGAGATGTGATATCCAGCTCCTTCCCATTCCAATCCTGAGACACTTCCGATAGCATGAGATGTGATATCTCAATGCTTCTAATATCAAAACTGAGACCCTCCCTATAGCATGATATGTGATATCTAAGTCCTTCCCATTCCAATCCTGAGACCCTTCCTATAGCATGAGATGTGATATCTCAATGCTTCTACCAAACCTGAGACCCTTCCTTTAGCATGAGATGTGATAACCAACACCTTCCCATTCCAATCCTGAGACCCTTCCTATAGCATGAGATGTGATATCTCAATACTTCTAATACCAAACCTGAGATCCTTCCGATAACATGAGATGTGATATCCAAATCCTTCCCCTTCCAAACCTGAGACCCTCCCTATAGCATGAGATGTGATATCCAACTCCTTCCCATTCCAATCCTGAGACCCTTCTGATAGCATGAGATTTGTTATCTCAATGCTTATACCAAACCTGAGACCCTTCCTATGGCCTGATTTGTCATATACAACTCCTTCCCATTCCAATCCTGAGACCCTTCCTATAGCATGAGATGTGATATCTCAATGCTTATACCAAATCCGAGACCCTTCCTATAGCATGAGATGTGATATCCAACTCCTTCCCATTCCAATCCTGAGACCCTTCCTATAGCATGAGATGTGATGTCTCAATGCTTCTAATACCAAACCTGAGATCCTTCTGATAGCATGAGATGTGATATCTCAATGCTTCTAGTACCAAACCTGAGATCCTTCCTATAACATGAGATGTGATTTCCAAATCCTTCCACTTCCAAACCTGAGACACTCCCTTTAGCATGAGATGTGATATCCAACTCCTTCCCATTCCAATCCTGAGACCCTTCTGATAGCATGAGATGTGATATTTCAATGCCTCTAATACCAAACCTGAGATCCTACCTCTAACATGAAATGTGATATCCATCTCCTTCCCTTTCCAAACCTGAGACCCTGCCTATAGCATGAGATGTGATATCAAAAGTTCTTCCCATTCCAATCCTGAGACCCTTCCTATAGCATGTGATGTGATATCTCAATGCTTATACCAAACCTGAGACCCTTCCTATGGCATGAGATGTCATATACAACTCCTTCCCATTCCAATCCTGAGACCCTTCCCATAGCATGAGATGTGATATCTCAATGCTTATACCAAACCTGAGACCCTTCCTATAGCATGAGATGTGATATCCAACTTCTTCCCATTCCAATCCTGAGACCCTTCCTATAACATGAGATGTGATGTCTCAATGCTTCTAATACCAAACCTGAGACCCTTCCTATAACATGAGATGGGATATCCAACTCCTTCCCATTCCAATCCTGAGACCCTTCCGATAGCAGAGATGTGATATCTCAATGCTTATACCAAACCTGAGACCCTTCCTATGGCCTGAGATGTCATATACAACTCCTTCCCATTCCAATCCTGAGACCGTTCCTATAGCATGAGATGTGATATCTCAATGCTTATACCAAATCTGAGACCCTTCCTATAGCATGAGATGTGATATCCAACTCCTTCCCATTCCAATCCTGAGACCCTTCCTATAGCATGAGATGTGATGTCTCAATGCTTCTAATACCAAACCTGAGATCCTTCCTATAACATGAGATGTGATATCCAACTCCTTCCCATTCCAATCCTGAGACCCTTAAGATAGCATGAGATGTGATATCTCAATGCCTCTAATGCCAAACCTGAGATACTTCCGATAGCATGAGATGTGATATCTCAATGCTTCTAATACCAAACCTGAGATCCTTCCTATAACATGAGATGTGATTTCCAAATCCTTCCCCTTCCAAACCTGAGACCCTCCCTTTAGCATGAGATGTGATATCCAACTCCTTCCCATTCCAATCCTGAGACCATTCTGATAGCATGAGATGTGATATTTCAATGCCTCTAATACCAAACCTGAGATCCTACCTCTAACATGAAATGTGATATCCATCTCCTTCACTTTCCAAACCTGAGACCCTGCCTATAGCATGAGATGTGATATCCAAGTCCTTCCCATTACAATCCTGAGACCCTTCCTATAGCATGAGATGTGATATCTCAATGCTTATACCAAACCTGAGACCCTTCCTATGGCATGAGATGTCATATACAACTCCTTCCCATTCCAATCCTGAGACCCTTCCTATAGCATGAGATGTGATATCTCAATGCTTATACCAAACCTGAGACCCTTCCTATAGCATGAGATGTGATATCCAACTTCTTCCCATTCCAATCCTGAGACCCTTCCTATAACATGAGATGTGATGTCTCAATGCTTCTAATACCAAACCTGAGATCTTTCCTATAACATGAGATGTGATATCCAACTCCTTCCCATTCCAATCCTGAGACCCTTCCTATAGCATGAGATGTGATATCTCAAGGCCTCTAATACCAAACCTGAGATCGTTCCTCTAACATGAAATGTGATATCCAACTCCTTCCCCTTCCAAACCTGAGAGCCTTCCTATAGCATGAGATATGATAGCCAAGTCCTTCCAATTCCAATCCTGAGACCCTTCCTATAACATGAAATGTGATATCCAACTCCTTCCCATTCCAACCTGAGACCCTTCCTATAGCATGAGATGGGATATCTCAATGCTTCTAATACCAAACCTGAGACTCTTCCTATAACATGAGATGGGATATCCAACTCCTTCCCATTCCAATCCTGAGACCCTTCCGATAGCAGAGATGTGATATCTCAATGCTTATACCAAACCTGAGACCCTTCCTATGGCCTGAGATGTGATATCCAACTGCTTCCCATTCCAATCCTGATTCCCTTCCTATAGCATGAGATGTGATATCTCAATGCTTATACCAAATCTGAGACCCTTCCTATAGCATGAGATGTGATATCCAACTCCTTCCCATTCCAATCCTGAGACCCTTCCTATAGCATGAGATGTGATGTCTCAATGCTTCTAATACCAAACCTGAGATCCTTCCTATAACATGAGATGTGATATCCAACTCCTTCCGATTCCAATCCTGAGACCCTTATGATAGCATGAGATGTGATATCTCAATGCTTCTAATACCAAACCTGAGATCCTTCCTATAACATGAGATGTGATTTCCAAATCCTTCCCCTTCCAAACCTGAGACCCTCCCTTTAGCATTGAGATGTGATATCCAACTCCTTCCCATTCCAATCCTGAGACCCTTCTGATAGCATGAGATGTGATATCTCAATGCCTCTAATTCCAAACCTGAGATCCTACCTCTAACATGAAATGTGATATCCATCTCCTTCCCTTTCCAAACCTGAGACCCTGTCTATAGCATGAGATGTCATATACAACTCCTTCCCATTCCAATCCTGAGACCCTTCCTATAGCACGAGATGTGATATCTCAATGCTTATACCAAACCTGAGACCCTTCCTATAGCATGAGATGTGATATCCAACTCCTTCCCATTCCAATCCTGAGACCCTTCCTTTAGCATGAGATGTGATATCCAACTCCTTCCCATTCCAATCCTGAGACCCTTCCTATAGCCTGAGATGTGATATCTCAATGCCTCTAATACCAAACCTGAGATCCTTCCTCTAACATGAAATGTGATATCCAACTCCTTCCCTTTCCAAACCTGAGAGCCTATCTATAGCATGAGATGTGATATCCAAGTCCTTCCCATTCCAATCCTGAGACACTTCCGATAGCAGAGATGTGATATCTCAATGCTTATACCAAACCTGAGACCCTTCCTATAACATGAGATGTGATATCCAACTCCTTCCCGTTCCAAACCTGAGACCCTTCCTTTAGCATGAGATGTGATATCCAGCTCCTTCCCATTCCAATCCTGAGACACTTCCGATAGCATGAGATGTGATATCTCAATGCTTCTAATATCAAAACTGAGACCCTCCCTATAGCATGATATGTGATATCTAAGTCCTTCCCATTCCAATCCTGAGACCCTTCCTATAGCATGAGATGTGATATCTCAATGCTTCTACCAAACCTGAGACCCTTCCTTTAGCATGAGATGTGATAACCAACTCCTTCCCATTCCAATCCTGAGACCCTTCCTATAGCATGAGATGTGATATCTCAATACTTCTAATACCAAACCTGAGATCCTTCCGATAACATGAGATGTGATATCCAAATCCTTCCCCTTCCAAACCTGAGACCCTCCCTACAGCATGAGATGTGATATCCAACTCCTTCCCATTCCAATCCTGAGACCCTTCTGATAGCATGAGATGTGATATCTCAATGCTTCTATACCAAACCTGAGATCCTTCCGATAGCATGAGATGTGATATCTCAATGCTTCTAATACCAAACCTGAGATCCTTCCTATAACATGAGATGTGATATCCAAATCCTTCCCCTTCCAAACCTGAGACCCTCCCTTTAGCATGAGATGTGATATCCAACTCCTTCCCATTCCAATCCTGAGACCCTTCCGATATCATGAGATTTGTTATCTCAATGCTTCTAATATCAAACTTGAGACCCTCCCTATAGCATGAGATGTGACATCCAAGTCCTCCCCATTCCAATCCTGAGACTCTTCCTATAGCATGAGATGTGATATCTCAATGCTTCTAATACCAAACCTGAGACCCTTCCTATAACATATCCAACTCCTTCCCATTCCAATTCTGAGACCCTTCCTATACCATGAGACTTGATATCTCAATGCTTCTAATACCAAACCTGAGACCCGTCCTATAACATGAGATGTGATATCCAAATCCTTCCCCTTCCAAACCTTAGACCCTTCCTTTATCATGAGATGTGATATCCAACTCCTTCCCATTCCAATCTTGAGACCCTTCCGATATCATGAAATGTGATACCTCAATGCTTCTAATATCAAACTTGAGACCCTCCCTATAGCAAGAGATGTGATATCCAAGTCCTTCCCATTCCAATCCTGAGACCCTTCCTATAGCATGAGATGTGATATCTCAATGCTTCTAATACCAAACCTGAGACCCTTCCTATAACATGAGATGGGAATATCCAACTCCTTCCCATTCCAATCCTGAGACCCTTCCGATAGCAGAGATGTGATATCTCAATGCTTATACCAAACCTGAGATCCTTCCTATGACATGAGATGTGATATCCAATTCCTCCCCATTCCAAACCTGAGAACCTTCCTACAGCATGCAATGTGATATCTCAATGCTTCTAATACCAAACCTGAGACCAGTCCTATAACATGAGATTGGATATCCAACTCCTTCCCCTTCCAAACCTGAGACCCTTCCTTTAGCATGAGATGTGATATCCAACTTCTTCCCATTCCAATCCTGAGACCCTTCCTATAACATGAGATGTGATGTCTCAATGCTTCTAATACCAAACCTGAGATATTTCCTATAACATGAGATGTGATATCCAACTCCTTCCCATTCCAATCCTGAGACCCTTCCTATAGCATGAGATGTGCTATCTCAATGCTTATACCAAACCTGAGACCCTTCCTAAAGCTTGAGATGTGATATCCAACTCCTTCCCATTCCAATCCTGAGACCCTTCCTATAACATGAAATGTGATATCCAACTCCTTCCCATTCCAACCTGAGACCCTTCCCATAGCATGAGATGGGATATCCAACTCCTTCCAAATCCAATACTGATACCCTTCCAATAGCATGAGATGTGATATCCCAATGCTTCTACCAAACCTGAGAACCATACTATGGCATGAGATGTGATATCAAACTCCTTCCCATTCCAATCCTGAGACTCTTCCTATAGCTTGAGATGTGATATCCGAAATCCTTCCCATTCCAATTCTGAGACCCTTCCTATACCATGAGACTTGATATCTCAATGCTTCTAATACCAAACCTGAGACCCGTCCTATAACATGAGATGTGATATCAAACTCCTTCCCATTCCAATCCTGAGACTCTTCCTATAGCTTGAGATGTGATATCCGAAATCCTTCCCATTCCAATTCTGAGACCCTTCCTATACCATGAGACTTGATATCTCAATGCTTCTAATACCAAACCTGAGACCCTTCCTTTATCATGAGATGTGATATCCAACTCCTTCCCATTCCAATCCTGAGACCCTTCCGATATCATGAGATTTGTTATCTCAATGCTTCTAATATCAAAATTGAGACCCGCCTATAACATGAGATGTGATATCCAAATCTTTCCCCTTCCAAACCATAGACCCTTCCTTTATCATGAGATGGGATATCCAACTCCTTCCCATTCCAATCCTGAGACCCTTCCGATAGCAGAGATGTGATATCTCAATGCTTATACCAATCCTGAGACCCTTCCTATGGCCTGAGATGTCATATACAACTCCTTCCCAATCCAATCCTGAGACCCTTCCTATAGCATGAGATGTGATATCTCAATGCTTATACCAAATCTGAGACCCTTCCTATAGCATGAGATGTGATATCCAACTCCTTCCCATTCCAATCCTGAGACCCTTCCTATAGCATGAGATGTGATGTCTCAATGCTTCTAATACCAAACCTGAGATCCTTCCTATAACATGAGATGTGATATCCAACTCCTTCCCATTCCAATCCTGAGACCCTTCCTATAGCATGAGATGTGATGTCTCAATGCTTCTAATACCAAACCTGAGAACCTTCCTACAGCATGCGATGTAATATCTCAATGCTTCTAATACCAAACCTGAGACCAGTCCTATAACATGAGATTGGATATCCAACTCCTTCCCCTTCCAAACCTGAGACCCTTCCTATAGCATGAGATGTGATATCCAACTTCTTCCCATTCCAATCCTGAGACCCTTCCTATGACATGAGATGTGATGTCTCAATGCTTCTAATACCAAACCTGAGATCTTTCCTATAACATGAGATGTAATATCCAACTCCTTCCCATTCCAATCCTGAGATCCTTCCTATAGCATGAGATGTGCTATCTCAATGTTTATACCAAACCTGAGACCCTTCCTAAAGCTTGAGATGTGATATCCAAATCCTTCCCATTCCAATCCTGAGACCCTTCCTATAGCATGAGATGTGATATCTCAATGCTTCTAATATCAAACTTGAGACCCTTCCTATAGCATGAGATGTGATATCCAACTCCTTCCCATTCCAATCCTGAGACCCTTCCTATAGCATGAGATGTGATGTCTCAATGCTTCTAATACCAAACCTGAGATCCTTCCTATAACATGAGATGTGATATCCAACTCCTTCCCATTCTAATCCCGAGACCCTTCCTATAGCATGAGATGTGATATCTCGATGCTTATACCAAACCTGAGACCCTTCCTATAGCATGAGATGTGATATCCAACTCCTTCCCATTCCAATCCTGAGACCCTTCCTATAGCATGAGATGTGATATCTCAATGCCTCTAATACCAAACCTGAGATTCTTCCTCTAACATGAAATGTGATATCCAACTCCTTCCCTTTCCAAACCTGAGAGCCTACCTATAGCATGAGATGTGATATCCAAGTCCTTCCCATTCCAATCCTTAGACCCTTCCTACAGCATGCAATATGATATCTCAATGATTCTAATAACAAACCTGAGACCCATCCTATAACATGAGATGGGATATCCAACTCCTTCCTATTCCAATCCTGAGACACTTCCGATAGCAGAGATGTGATATCTCAATGCTTATACCAAACCTGAGGCCCTTCCTATAACATGAGATGTGATATCCAACTCCTTCCCGGTCCAAACCTGAGACCCTTCCTATAGCATATGTGATATCCAACTCCTTCCCATTCCAAACATGAGACCCTTCCTATAGCAAGAATGTAATATGC
This sequence comes from Ambystoma mexicanum, assembly GCF_040938575.1. Lineage (NCBI taxonomy): Eukaryota > Metazoa > Chordata > Amphibia > Caudata > Ambystomatidae > Ambystoma > Ambystoma mexicanum. Next base: position 302,423,969 of record NC_090938.1, read on the forward strand.
AACTCCTTCCCATTCCAATCCTGAGACCATTCCTATAGCATGCGATGTGATATCTCAATGCTTCTAATACCAAACCCGAGACCAGTCCTATAACATGAGATTGGATATCCAACTCCTTCCCCTTCCAAACCTGAGACCCTTCCTATAGCATGAGATGTGATATCCAACTTCTTCCCATTCCACTCCTGAGACCCTTCCTATAACATGAGATGTGATGTCTCAATGCTTCTAATACCAAACCTGAGATCTTTCCTATAACATGAGATGTGATATCCAACTCCTTCCCATTCCAATCCTGAGACCCTTCCTATAGCATGAGATGTGATATCTCAATGCTTATACCAAACCTGAGACCCTTCCTATAGCTTGAGATGTGATATCCAACTCCTTCCCATTCCAATCCTGAGACCCTTCCTATAGCATGAGATGTGATATCTCAAGGCCTCTAATACCAAACCTGAGATTCTTCCTCTAACATGAAATGTGATATCCAACTCCTTCCCCTTCCAAACCTGAGAGCCTTCCTATAGCATGAGATATGATATCCAAGTCCTTCCCATCCAATCCTGAGACCCTTCCTATAACATGAAATGTGATATCCAACTCCTTCCCATTCCAACCTGAGACCCTTCCTATAGCATGAGATGGGATATCCAATTCCTTCCAAATCCAATACTGATACCCTTCCGATAGCATGAGATGTGATATCCCAATGCTTCTACCAAACCTGAGACCCATACTATGGCATGAGATGTGATTTCAAACTCCTTCCCATTCCAATCCTGAGACCCTACCTATAGCTTGAGATGTGATATCCAACTCCTTCCCATTCCAATTCTGAGACCCTTCCTATACCATGAGACTTGATATCTCAATGCTTCTAATACAAAACCTGAGACCCGTCCTATAACATGAGATGTGATATCCAAATCCTTCCCCTTCCAAACCTTAGACCCTTCCTTTATCATGAGATGTGATATCCAATTCCTTCCCATTCCAATCCTGAGACCCTTCCGATATCATGAGATTTGTTATCTCAATGCTTCTAATATCAAACTTGAGACCCTCCCTATAGCATGAGATGTGACATCCAAGTCCTCCCCATTCCAATCCTGAGACTCTTCCTATAGCATGAGATGTGATATCTCAATGCTTCTAATACCAAACCTGAGACCCTTCCTATAACATGAGATGGGATATCCAACTCCTTCCCATTCCAATCCTGAGACCCTTCCGATAGCAGAGATGTGATATCTCAATGCTTATACCAAACCTGAGACCCTTCCTATGGCCTGATTTGTCATATACAACTCCTTCCCATTCCAATCCTGAGACCCTTCCTATAGCATGAGATGTGATATCTCAATGCTTATACCAAATCCGAGACCCTTCCTATAGCATGAGATGTGATATCCAACTCCTTCCCATTCCAATCCTGAGACCCTTCCTGTAGCATGAGATGTGATGTCTCAATGCTTCTAATACCAAACTTGAGATCCTTCTGATAGCATGAGATGTGATATCTCAATGCTTCTAGTACCAAACCTGAGATCCTTCCTATAACATGAGATGTGATTTCCAAATCCTTCCACTTCCAAACCTGAGACACTCCCTTTAGCATGAGATGTGATATCCAACTCCTTCCCATTCCAATCCTGAGACCCTTCTGATAGCATGAGATGTGATATTTCAATGCCTCTAATACCAAACCTGAGATCCTACCTCTAACATGAAATGTGATATCCATCTCCTTCCCTTTCCAAACCTGAGACCCTGCCTATAGCATGAGATGTGATATCAAAAGTCCTTCCCATTCCAATCCTGAGACCCTTCCTATAGCATGTGATGTGATATCTCAATGCTTATACCAAACCTGAGACCCTTCCTATGGCATGAGATGTCATATACAACTCGTTCCCATTCCAATTCTGAGACCCTTCCTATAGCATGAGATGTGATATCTCAATGCTTATACCAAACCTGAGACCCTTCCTATAGCATGAGATGTGATATCCAACTTCTTCCCATTCCAATCCTGAGACCCTTCCTATAACATGAGATGTGATGTCTCAATGCTTCTAATACCAAACCTGAGACCCTTCCTATAACATGAGATGGGATATCCAACTCCTTCCCATTCCAATCCTGAGACCCTTCCGATAGCAGAGATGTGATATCTCAATGCTTATACCAAACCTGAGACCCTTCCTATGGCCTGAGATGTCATATACAACTCCTTCCCATTCCAATCCTGAGACCGTTCCTATAGCATGAGATGTGATATCTCAATGCTTATACCAAATCTGAGACCCTTCCTATAGCATGAGATGTGATATCCAACTCCTTCCCATTCCAATCCTGAGACCCTTCCTATAGCATGAGATGTGATGTCTCAATGCTTCTAATACCAAACCTGAGATCCTTCCTATAACATGAGATGTGATATCCAACTCCTTCCCATTCCAATCCTGAGACCCTTAAGATAGCATGAGATGTGATATCTCAATGCCTCTAATACCAAACCTGAGATACTTCCGATAGCATGAGATGTGATATCTCAATGCTTCTAATACCAAACCTGAGATCCTTCCTATAACATGAGATGTGATTTCCAAATCCTTCCCCTTCCAAACCTGAGACCCTCCCTTTAGCATGAGATGTGATATCCAACTCCTTCCCATTCCAATCCTGAGACCCTTCTGATAGCATGAGATGTGATATTTCAATGCCTCTAATACCAAACCTGAGATCCTACCTCTAACATGAAATGTGATATCCATCTCCTTCCCTTTCCAAACCTGAGACCCTGCCTATAGCATGAGATGTGATATCCAAGTCCTTCCCATTACAATCCTGAGACCCTTCCTATAGCATGTGATGTGATATCTCAATGCTTATACCAAACCTGAGACCCTTCCTATGGCATGAGATGTCATATACAACTCCTTCCCATTCCAATCCTGAGACCCTTCCTATAGCATGAGATGTGATATCTCAATGCTTATACCAAACCTGAGCCCCTTCCTATAGCATGAGATGTGATATCCAACTTCTTCCCATTCCAATCCTGAGACCCTTCCTATAACATGAGATGTGATGTCTCAATGCTTCTAATACCAAACCTGAGATCTTTCCTATAACATGAGATGTGATATCCAACTCCTTCCCATTCCAATCCTGAGACCCTTCCTATAGCATGAGATGTGATATCTCAAGGCCTCTAATACCAAACCTGAGATCGTTCCTCTAACATGAAATGTGATATCCAACTCCTTCCCCTTCCAAACCTGAGAGCCTTCCTATAGCATGAGATATGATAGCCAAGTCCTTCCAATTCCAATCCTGAGACCCTTCCTATAACATGAAATGTGATATCCAACTCCTTCCCATTCCAACCTGAGACCCTTCCTATAGCATGAGATGGGATATCTCAATGCTTCTAATACCAAACCTGAGACTCTTCCTATAACATGAGATGAGATATCCAACTCCTTCCCATTCCAATCCTGAGACCCTTCCGATAGCAGAGATGTGATATCTCAATGCTTATACCAAACCTGAGACCCTTCCTATGGCCTGAGATGTGATATCCAACTGCTTCCCATTCCAATCCTGAGACCCTTCCTATAGCATGAGATGTGATATCTCAATGCTTATACCAAATCTGAGACCCTTCCTATAGCATGAGATGTGATATCCAACTCCTTCCCATTCCAATCCTGAGACCCTTCCTATAGCATGAGATGTGATGTCTCAATGCTTCTAATACCAAACCTGAGATCCTTCCTATAACATGAGATGTGATATCCAACTCCTTCCGATTCCAATCCTGAGACCCTTATGATAGCATGAGATGTGATATCTCAATGCTTCTAATACCAAACCTGAGATCCTTCCTATAACATGAGATGTGATTTCCAAATCCTTCCCCTTCCAAACCTGAGACCCTCCCTTTAGCATTGAGATGTGATATCCAACTCCTTCCCATTCCAATCCTGAGACCCTTCTGATAGCATGAGATGTGATATCTCAATGCCTCTAATTCCAAACCTGAGATCCTACCTCTAACATGAAATGTGATATCCATCTCCTTCCCTTTCCAAACCTGAGACCCTGTCTATAGCATGAGATGTCATATACAACTCCTTCCCATTCCAATCCTGAGACCCTTCCTATAGCACGAGATGTGACATCTCAATGCTTATACCAAACCTGAGACCCTTCCTATAGCATGAGATGTGATATCCAACTCCTTCCCATTCCAATCCTGAGACCCTTCCTTTAGCATGAGATGTGATATCCAACTCCTTCCCATTCCAATCCTGAGACCCTTCCTATAGCCTGAGATGTGATATCTCAATGCCTCTAATACCAAACCTGAGATCCTTCCTCTATCATGAAATGTGATATCCAACTCCTTCCCTTTCCAAACCTGAGAGCCTATCTATAGCATGAGATGTGATATCCAAGTCCTTCCCATTCCAATCCTGAGACACTTCCGATAGCAGAGATGTGATATCTCAATGCTTATACCAAACCTGAGACCCTTCCTATAACATGAGATGTGATATCCAACTCCTTCCCGTTCCAAACCTGAGACCCTTCCTTTAGCATGAGATGTGATATCCAGCTCCTTCCCATTCCAATCCTGAGACACTTCCGATAGCATGAGATGTGATATCTCAATGCTTCTAATATCAAAACTGAGACCCTCCCTATAGCATGATATGTGATATCTAAGTCCTTCCCATTCCAATCCTGAGACCCTTCCTATAGCATGAGATGTGATATCTCAATGCTTCTACCAAACCTGAGACCCTTCCTTTAGCATGAGATGTGATAACCAACTCCTTCCCATTCCAATCCTGAGACCCTTCCTATAGCATGAGATGTGATATCTCAATACTTCTAATACCAAACCTGAGATCCTTCCGATAACATGAGATGTGATATCCAAATCCTTCCCCTTCCAAACCTGAGACCCTCCCTATAGCATGAGATGTGATATCCAACTCCTTCCCATTCCAATCCTGAGACCCTTCTGATAGCATGAGATGTGATATCTCAATGCTTCTATACCAAACCTGAGATCCTTCCGATAGCATGAGATGTGATATCTCAATGCTTCTAATACCAAACCTGAGATCCTTCCTATAACATGAGATGTGATATCCAAATCCTTCCCCTTCCAAACCTGAGACCCTCCCTTTAGCATGAGATGTGATATCCAACTCCTTCCCATTCCAATCCTGAGACCCTTCCGATATCATGAGATTTGTTATCTCAATGCTTCTAATATCAAACTTGAGACCCTCCCTATAGCATGAGATGTGACATCCAAGTCCTCCCCATTCCAATCCTGAGACTCTTCCTATAGCATGAGATGTGATATCTCAATGCTTCTAATACCAAACCTGAGACCCTTCCTATAACATATCCAACTCCTTCCCATTCCAATTCTGAGACCCTTCCTATACCATGAGACTTGATATCTCAATGCTTCTAATACCAAACCTGAGACCCGTCCTATAACATGAGACGTGATATCCAAATCCTTCCCCTTCCAAACCTTAGACCCTTCCTTTATCATGAGGTGTGATATCCAACTCCTTCCCATTCCAATCTTGAGACCCTTCCGATATCATGAAATGTGATACCTCAATGCTTCTAATATCAAACTTGAGATCCTCCCTATAGCAAGAGATGTGATATCCAAGTCCTTCCCATTCCAATCCTGAGACCCTTCCTATAGCATGAGATGTGATATCTCAATGCTTCTAATACCAAACCTGAGACCCTTCCTATAACATGAGATGGGAATATCCAACTCCTTCCCATTCCAATCCTGAGACCCTTCCGATAGCAGAGATGTGATATCTCAATGCTTATACCAAACCTGAGATCCTTCCTATGACATGAGATGTGATATCCAATTCCTCCCCATTCCAAACCTGAGAACCTTCCTACAGCATGCGATGTGATATCTCAATGCTTCTAATACCAAACCTGAGATCTTTCCTATAACATGAGATGTGATATCCAACTCCTTCCCATTCCAATCCTGAGACCCTTCCTATAACATGAAATGTGATATCCAACTCCTTCCCATTCCAACCTGAGACCCTTCCCATAGCATGAGATGGGATATCCAACTCCTTCCAAATCCAATACTGATACCCTTCCAATAGCATGAGATGTGATATCCCAATGCTTCTACCAAACCTGAGAACCATACTATGGCATGAGATGTGATATCAAACTCCTTCCCATTCCAATCCTGAGACTCTTCCTATAGCTTGAGATGTGATATCCGAAATCCTTCCCATTCCAATTCTGAGACCCTTCCTATACCATGAGACTTGATATCTCAATGCTTCTAATACCAAACCTGAGACCCGTCCTATAACATGAGATGTGATATCAAACTCCTTCCCATTCCAATCCTGAGACTCTTCCTATAGCTTGAGATGTGATATCCGAAATCCTTCCCATTCCAATTCTGAGACCCTTCCTATACCATGAGACTTGATATCTCAATGCTTCTAATACCAAACCTGAGACCCTTCCTTTATCATGAGATGTGATATCCAACTCCTTCCCATTCCAATCCTGAGACCCTTCCGATATCATGAGATTTGTTATCTCAATGCTTCTAATATCAAAATTGAGACCCGCCTATAACATGAGATGTGATATCCAAATCTTTCCCCTTCCAAACCTTAGACCCTTCCTTTATCATGAGATGGGATATCCAACTCCTTCCCATTCCAATCCTGAGACCCTTCCGATAGCAGAGATGTGATATCTCAATGCTTATACCAATCCTGAGACCCTTCCTATGGCCTGAGATGTCATATACAACTCCTTCCCAATCCAATCCTGAGACCCTTCCTATAGCATGAGATGTGATATCTCAATGCTTATACCAAATCTGAGACCCTTCCTATAGCATGAGATGTGATATCCAACTCCTTCCCATTCCAATCCTGAGACCCTTCCTATAGCATGAGATGTGATGTCTCAATGCTTCTAATACCAAACCTGAGATCCTTCCTATAACATGAGATGTGATATCCAACTCCTTCCCATTCCAATCCTGAGACCCTTCCTATAGCATGAGATGTGATGTCTCAATGCTTCTAATACCAAACCTGAGAACCTTCCTACAGCATGCGATGTGATATCTCAATGCTTCTAATACCAAACCTGAGACCAGTCCTATAACATGAGATTGGATATCCAACTCCTTCCCCTTCCAAACCTGAGACCCTTCCTATAGCATGAGATGTGATATCCAACTTCTTCCCATTCCAATCCTGAGACCCTTCCTATAACATGAGATGTGATGTCTCAATGCTTCTAATACCAAACCTGAGATCTTTCCTATAACATGAGATGTAATATCCAACTCCTTCCCATTCCATCCTGAGACCCTTCCTATAGCATGAGATGTGCTATCTCAATGCTTATACCAAACCTGAGACCCTTCCTAAAGCTTGAGATGTGATATCCAACTCCTTCCCATTCCAATCCTGAGACCCTTCCTATAGCATGAGATGTGATATCTCAATGCTTCTAATATCAAACTTGAGACCCTTCCTATAGCATGAGATGTGATATCCAACTCCTTCCCATTCCAATCCTGAGACCCTTCCTATAGCATGAGATGTGATGTCTCAATGCTTCTAATACCAAACCTGAGATCCTTCCTATAACATGAGATGTGATATCCAACTCCTTCCCATTCTAATCCCGAGACCCTTCCTATAGCATGAGATGTGATATCTCGATGCTTATACCAAACCTGAGACCCTTCCTATAGCATGAGATGTGATATCCAACTCCTTCCCATTCCAATCCTGAGACCCTTCCTATAGCATGAGATGTGATATCTCAATGCCTCTAATACCAAACCTGAGATCCTTCCTCTAACATGAAATGTGATATCCAACTCCTTCCCTTTCCAAACCTGAGAGCCTACCTATAGCATGAGATGTGATATCCAAGTCCTTCCCATTCCAATCCTTAGACCCTTCCTACAGCATGCAATATGATATCTCAATGATTCTAATAACAAACCTGAGACCCATCCTATAACATGAGATGGGATATCCAACTCCTTCCTATTCCAATCCTGAGACACTTCCGATAGCAGAGATGTGATATCTCAATGCTTATACCAAACCTGAGACCCTTCCTATAACATGAGATGTGATATCCAACTCCTTCCCGGTCCAAACCTGAGACCCTTCCTATAGCATATGTGATATCCAACTCCTTCCCATTCCAAACATGAGACCCTTCCTATAGCAAGAATGTAATATGCAACTCCTTCCCATTCCAATCCTGAGACCATTCCTATAGCATGCGATGTGATATCTCAATGCTTCTAATACCAAACCCGAGACCAGTCCTATAACATGAGATTGGATATCCAACTCCTTCCCCTTCCAAACCTGAGACCCTTCCTATAGCATGAGATGTGATATCCAACTTCTTCCCATTCCACTCCTGAGACCCTTCCTATAACATGAGATGTGATGTCTCAATGCTTCTAATACCAAACCTGAGATCTTTCCTATAACATGAGATGTGATATCCAACTCCTTCCCATTCCAATCCTGAGACCCTTCCTATAGCATGAGATGTGATATCTCAATGCTTATACCAAACCTGAGACCCTTCCTATAGCTTGAGATGTGATATCCAACTCCTTCCCATTCCAATCCTGAGACCCTTCCTATAGCATGAGATGTGATATCTCAAGGCCTCTAATACCAAACCTGAGATTCTTCCTCTAACATGAAATGTGATATCCAACTCCTTCCCCTTCCAAACCTGAGAGCCTTCCTATAGCATGAGATATGATATCCAAGTCCTTCCCATCCAATCCTGAGACCCTTCCTATAACATGAAATGTGATATCCAACTCCTTCCCATTCCAACCTGAGACCCTTCCTATAGCATGAGATGGGATATCCAATTCCTTCCAAATCCAATACTGATACCCTTCCGATAGCATGAGATGTGATATCCCAATGCTTCTACCAAACCTGAGACCCATACTATGGCATGAGATGTGATATCAAACTCCTTCCCATTCCAATCCTGAGACCCTACCTATAGCTTGAGATGTGATATCCAACTCCTTCCCATTCCAATTCTGAGACCCTTCCTATACCATGAGACTTGATATCTCAATGCTTCTAATACAAAACCTGAGACCCGTCCTATAACATGAGATGTGATATCCAAATCCTTCCCCTTCCAAACCTTAGACCCTTCCTTTATCATGAGATGTGATATCCAATTCTTTCCCATTCCAATCCTGAGACCCTTCCGATATCATGAGATTTGTTATCTCAATGCTTCTAATATCAAACTTGAGACCCTCCCTATAGCATGAGATGTGACATCCAAGTCCTCCCCATTCCAATCCTGAGACTCTTCCTATAGCATGAGATGTGATATCTCAATGCTTCTAATACCAAACCTGAGACCCTTCCTATAACATGAGATGGGATATCCAACTCCTTCCCATTCCAATCCTGAGACCCTTCCGATAGCAGAGATGTGATATCTCAATGCTTATACCAAACCTGAGACCCTTCCTATGGCCTGATTTGTCATATACAACTCCTTCCCATTCCAATCCTGAGACCCTTCCTATAGCATGAGATGTGATATCTCAATGCTTATACCAAATCCGAGACCCTTCCTATAGCATGAGATGTGATATCCAACTCCTTCCCATTCCAATCCTGAGACCCTTCCTATAGCATGAGATGTGATGTCTCAATGCTTCTAATACCAAACTTGAGATCCTTCTGATAGCATGAGATGTGATATCTCAATGCTTCTAGTACCAAACCTGAGATCCTTCCTATAACATGAGATGTGATTTCCAAATCCTTCCACTTCCAAACCTGAGACACTCCCTTTAGCATGAGATGTGATATCCAACTCCTTCCCATTCCAATCCTGAGACCCTTCTGATAGCATGAGATGTGATATTTCAATGCCTCTAATACCAAACCTGAGATCCTACCTCTAACATGAAATGTGATATCCATCTCCTTCCCTTTCCAAACCTGAGACCCTGCCTATAGCATGAGATGTGATATCAAAAGTCCTTCCCATTCCAATCCTGAGACCCTTCCTATAGCATGTGATGTGATATCTCAATGCTTATACCAAACCTGAGACCCTTCCTATGGCATGAGATGTCATATACAACTCCTTCCCATTCCAATCCTGAGACCCTTCCTATAGCATGAGATGTGATATCTCAATGCTTATACCAAACCTGAGACCCTTCCTATAGCATGAGATGTGATATCCAACTTCTTCCCATTCCAATCCTGAGACCCTTCCTATAACATGAGATGTGATGTCTCAATGCTTCTAATACCAAACCTGAGACCCTTCCTATAACATGAGATGGGATATCCAACTCCTTCCCATTCCAATCCTGACACCCTTCCGATAGCAGAGATGTGATATCTCAATGCTTATACCAAACCTGAGACCCTTCCTATGGCCTGAGATGTCATATACAACTCCTTCCCATTCCAATCCTGAGACCGTTCCTATAGCATGAGATGTGATATCTCAATGCTTATACCAAATCTGAGACCCTTCCTATAGCATGAGATGTGATATCCAACTCCTTCCCATTCCAATCCTGAGACCCTTCCTATAGCATGAGATGTGATGTCTCAATGCTTCTAATACCAAACCTGAGATCCTTCCTATAACATGAGATGTGATATCCAACTCCTTCCCATTCCAATCCTGAGACCCTTAAGATAGCATGAGATGTGATATCTCAATGCCTCTAATACCAAACCTGAGATACTTCCGATAGCATGAGATGTGATATCTCAATGCTTCTAATACCAAACCTGAGATCCTTCCTATAACATGAGATGTGATTTCCAAATCCTTCCCCTTCCAAACCTGAGACCCTCCCTTTAGCATGAGATGTGATATCCAACTCCTTCCCATTCCAATCCTGAGACCCTTCTGATAGCATGAGATGTGATATTTCAATGCCTCTAATACCAAACCTGAGATCCTACCTCTAACATGAAATGTGATATCCATCTCCTTCCCTTTCCAAACCTGAGACCCTGCCTATAGCATGAGATGTGATATCCAAGTCCTTCCCATTACAATCCTGAGACCCTTCCTATAGCATGTGATGTGATATCTCAATGCTTATACCAAACCTGAGACCCTTCCTATGGCATGAGATGTCATATACAACTCCTTCCCATTCCAATCCTGAGACCCTTCCTATAGCATGAGATGTGATATCTCAATGCTTATACCAAACCTGAGCCCCTTCCTATAGCATGAGATGTGATATCCAACTTCTTCCCATTCCAATCCTGAGACCCTTCCTATAACATGAGATGTGATGTCTCAATGCTTCTAATACCAAACCTGAGATCTTTCCTATAACATGAGATGTGATATCCAACTCCTTCCCATTCCAATCCTGAGACCCTTCCTATAGCATGAGATGTGATATCTCAAGGCCTCTAATACCAAACCTGAGATCGTTCCTCTAACATGAAATGTGATATCCAACTCCTTCCCCTTCCAAACCTGAGAGCCTTCCTATAGCATGAGATATGATAGCCAAGTCCTTCCAATTCCAATCCTGAGACCCTTCCTATAACATGAAATGTGATATCCAACTCCTTCCCATTCCAACCTGAGACCCTTCCTATAGCATGAGATGGGATATCTCAATGCTTCTAATACCAAACCTGAGACTCTTCCTATAACATGAGATGGGATATCCAACTCCTTCCCATTCCAATCCTGAGACCCTTCCGATAGCAGAGATGTGATATCTCAATGCTTATACCAAACCTGAGACCCTTCCTATGGCCTGAGATGTGATATCCAACTGCTTCCCATTCCAATCCTGAGACCCTTCCTATAGCATGAGATGTGATATCTCAATGCTTATACCAAATCTGAGACCCTTCCTATAGCATGAGATGTGATATCCAACTCCTTCCCATTCCAATCCTGAGACCCTTCCTATAGCATGAGATGTGATGTCTCAATGCTTCTAATACCAAACCTGAGATCCTTCCTATAACATGAGATGTGATATCCAACTCCTTCCGATTCCAATCCTGAGACCCTTATGATAGCATGAGATGTGATATCTCAATGCTTCTAATACCAAACCTGAGATCCTTCCTATAACATGAGATGTGATTTCCAAATCCTTCCCCTTCCAAACCTGAGACCCTCCCTTTAGCATTGAGATGTGATATCCAACTCCTTCCCATTCCAATCCTGAGACCCTTCTGATAGCATGAGATGTGATATCTCAATGCCTCTAATTCCAAACCTGAGATCCTACCTCTAACATGAAATGTGATATCCATCTCCTTCCCTTTCCAAACCTGAGACCCTGTCTATAGCATGAGATGTCATATACAACTCCTTCCCATTCCAATCCTGAGACCCTTCCTATAGCACGAGATGTGATATCTCAATGCTTATACCAAACCTGAGACCCTTCCTATAGCATGAGATGTGATATCCAACTCCTTCCCATTCCAATCCTGAGACCCTTCCTTTAGCATGAGATGTGATATCCAACTCCTTCCCATTCCAATCCTGAGACCCTTCCTATAGCCTGAGATGTGATATCTCAATGCCTCTAATACCAAACCTGAGATCCTTCCTCTAACATGAAATGTGATATCCAACTCCTTCCCTTTCCAAACCTGAGAGCCTATCTATAGCATGAGATGTGATATCCAAGTCCTTCCCATTCCAATCCTGAGACACTTCCGATAGCAGAGATGTGATATCTCAATGCTTATACCAAACCTGAGACCCTTCCTATAACATGAGATGTGATATCCAACTCCTTCCCGTTCCAAACCTGAGACCCTTCCTTTAGCATGAGATGTGATATCCAGCTCCTTCCCATTCCAATCCTGAGACACTTCCGATAGCATGAGATGTGATATCTCAATGCTTCTAATATCAAAACTGAGACCCTCCCTATAGCATGATATGTGATATCTAAGTCCTTCCCATTCCAATCCTGAGACCCTTCCTATAGCATGAGATGTGATATCTCAATGCTTCTACCAAACCTGAGACCCTTCCTTTAGCATGAGATGTGATAACCAACTCCTTCCCATTCCAATCCTGAGACCCTTCCTATAGCATGAGATGTGATATCTCAATACTTCTAATACCAAACCTGAGATCCTTCCGATAACATGAGATGTGATATCCAAATCCTTCCCCTTCCAAACCTGAGACCCTCCCTATAGCATGAGATGTGATATCCAACTCCTTCCCATTCCAATCCTGAGACCCTTCTGATAGCATGAGATGTGATATCTCAATGCTTCTATACCAAACCTGAGATCCTTCCGATAGCATGAGATGTGATATCTCAATGCTTCTAATACCAAACCTGAGATCCTTCCTATAACATGAGATGTGATATCCAAATCCTTCCCCTTCCAAACCTGAGACCCTCCCTTTAGCATGAGATGTGATATCCAACTCCTTCCCATTCCAATCCTGAGACCCTTCCGATATCATGAGATTTGTTATCTCAATGCTTCTAATATCAAACTTGAGACCCTCCCTATAGCATGAGATGTGACATCCAAGTCCTCCCCATTCCAATCCTGAGACTCTTCCTATAGCATGAGATGTGATATCTCAATGCTTCTAATACCAAACCTGAGACCCTTCCTATAACATATCCAACTCCTTCCCATTCCAATTCTGAGACCCTTCCTATACCATGAGACTTGATATCTCAATGCTTCTAATACCAAACCTGAGACCCGTCCTATAACATGAGATGTGATATCCAAATCCTTCCCCTTCCAAACCTTAGACCCTTCCTTTATCATGAGATGTGATATCCAACTCCTTCCCATTCCAATCTTGAGACCCTTCCGATATCATGAAATGTGATACCTCAATGCTTCTAATATCAAACTTGAGACCCTCCCTATAGCAAGAGATGTGATATCCAAGTCCTTCCCATTCCAATCCTGAGACCCTTCCTATAGCATGAGATGTGATATCTCAATGCTTCTAATACCAAACCTGAGACCCTTCCTATAACATGAGATGGGAATATCCAACTCCTTCCCATTCCAATCCTGAGACCCTTCCGATAGCAGAGATGTGATATCTCAATGCTTATACCAAACCTGAGATCCTTCCTATGACATGAGATGTGATATCCAATTCCTCCCCATTCCAAACCTGAGAACCTTCCTACAGCATGCGATGTGATATCTCAATGCTTCTAATACCAAACCTGAGATCTTTCCTATAACATGAGATGTGATATCCAACTCCTTCCCATTCCAATCCTGAGACCCTTCCTATAACATGAAATGTGATATCCAACTCCTTCCCATTCCAACCTGAGACCCTTCCCATAGCATGAGATGGGATATCCAACTCCTTCCAAATCCAATACTGATACCCTTCCAATAGCATGAGATGTGATATCCCAATGCTTCTACCAAACCTGAGAACCATACTATGGCATGAGATGTGATATCAAACTCCTTCCCATTCCAATCCTGAGACTCTTCCTATAGCTTGAGATGTGATATCCGAAATCCTTCCCATTCCAATTCTGAGACCCTTCCTATACCATGAGACTTGATATCTCAATGCTTCTAATACCAAACCTGAGACCCGTCCTATAACATGAGATGTGATATCAAACTCCTTCCCATTCCAATCCTGAGACTCTTCCTATAGCTTGAGATGTGATATCCGAAATCCTTCCCATTCCAATTCTGAGACCCTTCCTATACCATGAGACTTGATATCTCAATGCTTCTAATACCAAACCTGAGACCCTTCCTTTATCATGAGATGTGATATCCAACTCCTTCCCATTCCAGTCCTGAGACCCTTCCGATATCATGAGATTTGTTATCTCAATGCTTCTAATATCAAAATTGAGACCCGCCTATAACATGAGATGTGATATCCAAATCTTTCCCCTTCCAAACCTTAGACCCTTCCTTTATCATGAGATGGGATATCCAACTCCTTCCCATTCCAATCCTGAGACCCTTCCGATAGCAGAGATGTGATATCTCAATGCTTATACCAATCCTGAGACCCTTCCTATGGCCTGAGATGTCATATACAACTCCTTCCCAATCCAATCCTGAGACCCTTCCTATAGCATGAGCTGTGATATCTCAATGCTTATACCAAATCTGAGACCCTTCCTATAGCATGAGATGTGATATCCAACTCCTTCCCATTCCAATCCTGAGACCCTTCCTATAGCATGAGATGTGATGTCTCAATGCTTCTAATACCAAACCTGAGATCCTTCCTATAACATGAGATGTGATATCCAACTCCTTCCCATTCCAATCCTGAGACCCTTCCTATAGCATAAGATGTGATGTCTCAATGCTTCTAATACCAAACCTGAGAACCTTCCTACAGCATGCGATGTGATATCTCAATGCTTCTAATACCAAACCTGAGACCAGTCCTATAACATGAGATTGGATATCCAACTCCTTCCCCTTCCAAACCTGAGACCCTTCCTATAGCATGAGATGTGATATCCAACTTCTTCCCATTCCAATCCTGAGACCCTTCCTATAACATGAGATGTGATGTCTCAATGCTTCTAATACCAAACCTGAGATCTTTCCTATAACATGAGATGTAATATCCAACTCCTTCCCATTCCAATCCTGAGACCCTTCCTATAGCATGAGATGTGCTATCTCAATGCTTATACCAAACCTGAGACCCTTCCTAAAGCTTGAGATGTGATATCCAACTCCTTCCCATTCCAATCCTGAGACCCTTCCTATAGCATGAGATGTGATATCTCAATGCTTCTAATATCAAACTTGAGACCCTTCCTATAGCATGAGATGTGATATCCAACTCCTTCCCATTCCAATCCTGAGACCCTTCCTATAGCATGAGATGTGA
This sequence comes from Ambystoma mexicanum, assembly GCF_040938575.1. NCBI lineage: Eukaryota > Metazoa > Chordata > Amphibia > Caudata > Ambystomatidae > Ambystoma > Ambystoma mexicanum. The sequence goes on from NC_090938.1 coordinate 302,439,968, forward strand.
TGTCTCAATGCTTCTAATACCAAACCTGAGATCCTTCCTATAACATGAGATGTGATATCCAACTCCTTCCCATTCTAATCCCGAGACCCTTCCTATAGCATGAGATGTGATATCTCGATGCTTATACCAAACCTGAGACCCTTCCTATAGCATGAGATGTGATATCCAACTCCTTCCCATTCCAATCCTGAGACCCTTCCTATAGCATGAGATGTGATATCTCAATGCCTCTAATACCAAACCTGAGATCCTTCCTCTAACATGAAATGTGATATCCAACTCCTTCCCTTTCCAAACCTGAGAGCCTACCTATAGCATGAGATGTGATATCCAAGTCCTTCCCATTCCAATCCTTAGACCCTTCCTACAGCATGCAATATGATATCTCAATGATTCTAATAACAAACCTGAGACCCATCCTATAACATGAGATGGGATATCCAACTCCTTCCTATTCCAATCCTGAGACACTTCCGATAGCAGAGATGTGATATCTCAATGCTTATACCAAACCTGAGACCCTTCCTATAACATGAGATGTGATATCCAACTCCTTCCCGGTCCAAACCTGAGACCCTTCCTATAGCATATGTGATATCCAACTCCTTCCCATTCCAATCCTGAGACCATTCCTATAGCATGCGATGTGATATCTCAATGCTTCTAATACCAAACCCGAGACCAGTCCTATAACATGAGATTGGATATCCAACTCCTTCCCCTTCCAAACCTGAGACCCTTCCTATAGCATGAGATGTGATATCCAACTTCTTCCCATTCCACTCCTGAGACCCTTCCTATAACATGAGATGTGATGTCTCAATGCTTCTAATACCAAACCTGAGATCTTTCCTATAACATGAGATGTGATATCCAACTCCTTCCCATTCCAATCCTGAGACCCTTCCTATAGCATGAGATGTGATATCTCAATGCTTATACCAAACCTGAGACCCTTCCTATAGCTTGAGATGTGATATCCAACTCCTTCCCATTCCAATCCTGAGACCCTTCCTATAGCATGAGATGTGATATCTCAAGGCCTCTAATACCAAACCTGAGATTCTTCCTCTAACATGAAATGTGATATCCAACTCCTTCCCCTTCCAAACCTGAGAGCCTTCCTATAGCATGAGATATGATATCCAAGTCCTTCCCATCCAATCCTGAGACCCTTCCTATAACATGAAATGTGATATCCAACTCCTTCCCATTCCAACCTGAGACCCTTCCTATAGCATGAGATGGGATATCCAATTCCTTCCAAATCCAATACTGATACCCTTCCGATAGCATGAGATGTGATATCCCAATGCTTCTACCAAACCTGAGACCCATACTATGGCATGAGATGTGATATCAAACTCCTTCCCATTCCAATCCTGAGACCCTACCTATAGCTTGAGATGTGATATCCAACTCCTTCCCATTCCAATTCTGAGACCCTTCCTATACCATGAGACTTGATATCTCAATGCTTCTAATACAAAACCTGAGTCCCGTCCTATAACATGAGATGTGATATCCAAATCCTTCCCCTTCCAAACCTTAGACCCTTCCTTTATCATGAGATGTGATATCCAATTCCTTCCCATTCCAATCCTGAGACCCTTCCGATATCATGAGATTTGTTATCTCAATGCTTCTAATATCAAACTTGAGACCCTCCCTATAGCATGAGATGTGACATCCAAGTCCTCCCCATTCCAATCCTGAGACTCTTCCTATAGCATGAGATGTGATATCTCAATGCTTCTAATACCAAACCTGAGACCCTTCCTATAACATGAGATGGGATATCCAACTCCTTCCCATTCCAATCCTGAGACCCTTCCGATAGCAGAGATGTGATATCTCAATGCTTATACCAAACCTGAGACCCTTCCTATGGCCTGATTTGTCATCTACAACTCCTTCCCATTCCAATCCTGAGACCCTTCCTATAGCATGAGATGTGATATCTCAATTCTTATACCAAATCCGAGACCCTTCCTATAGCATGAGATGTGATATCCAACTCCTTCCCATTCCAATCCTGAGACCCTTCCTATAGCATGAGATGTGATGTCTCAATGCTTCTAATACCAAACTTGAGATCCTTCTGATAGCATGAGATGTGATATCTCAATGCTTCTAGTACCAAACCTGAGATCCTTCCTATAACATGAGATGTGATTTCCAAATCCTTCCACTTCCAAACCTGAGACACTCCCTTTAGCATGAGATGTGATATCCAACTCCTTCCCATTCCAATCCTGAGACCCTTCCGATAGCAGAGATGTGATATCTCAATGCTTATACCAATCCTGAGACCCTTCCTATGGCCTGAGATGTCATATACAACTCCTTCCCAATCCAATCCTGAGACCCTTCCTATAGCATGAGATGTGATATCTCAATGCTTATACCAAATCTGAGACCCTTCCTATAGCATGAGATGTGATATCCAACTCCTTCCCATTCCAATCCTGAGACCCTTCCTATAGCATGAGATGTGATGTCTCAATGCTTCTAATACCAAACCTGAGATCCTTCCTATAACATGAGATGTGATATCCAACTCCTTCCCATTCCAATCCTGAGACCCTTCCTATAGCATGAGATGTGATGTCTCAATGCTTCTAATACCAAACCTGAGAACCTTCCTACAGCATGCGATGTGATATCTCAATGCTTCTAATACCAAACCTGAGACCAGTCCTATAACATGAGATTGGATATCCAACTCCTTCCCCTTCCAAACCTGAGACCCTTCCTATAGCATGAGATGTGATATCCAACTTCTTCCCATTCCAATCCTGAGACCCTTCCTATAACATGAGATGTGATGTCTCAATGCTTCTAATACCAAACCTGAGATCTTTCCTATAACATGAGATGTAATATCCAACTCCTTCCCATTCCATCCTGAGACCCTTCCTATAGCATGAGATGTGCTATCTCAATGCTTATACCAAACCTGAGACCCTTCCTAAAGCTTGAGATGTGATATCCAACTCCTTCCCATTCCAATCCTGAGACCCTTCCTATAGCATGAGATGTGATATCTCAATGCTTCTAATATCAAACTTGAGACCCTTCCTATAGCATGAGATGTGATATCCAACTCCTTCCCATTCCAATCCTGAGACCCTTCCTATAGCATGAGATGTGATGTCTCAATGCTTCTAATACCAAACCTGAGATCCTTCCTATAACATGAGATGTGATATCCAACTCCTTCCCATTCTAATCCCGAGACCCTTCCTATAGCATGAGATGTGATATCTCGATGCTTATACCAAACCTGAGACCCTTCCTATAGCATGAGATGTGATATCCAACTCCTTCCCATTCCAATCCTGAGACCCTTCCTATAGCATGAGATGTGATATCTCAATGCCTCTAATACCAAACCTGAGATCCTTCCTCTAACATGAAATGTGATATCCAACTCCTTCCCTTTCCAAACCTGAGAGCCTACCTATAGCATGAGATGTGATATCCAAGTCCTTCCCATTCCAATCCTTAGACCCTTCCTACAGCATGCAATATGATATCTCAATGATTCTAATAACAAACCTGAGACCCATCCTATAACATGAGATGGGATATCCAACTCCTTCCTATTCCAATCCTGAGACACTTCCGATAGCAGAGATGTGATATCTCAATGCTTATACCAAACCTGAGACCCTTCCTATAGCATGAGATGTGATATCCAACTCCTTCCCGGTCCAAACCTGAGACCCTTCCTATAGCATATGTGATATCCAACTCCTTCCCATTCCAAACATGAGACCCTTCCTATAGCAAGAATGTAATATGCAACTCCTTCCCATTCCAATCCTGAGACCATTCCTATAGCATGCGATGTGATATCTCAATGCTTCTAATACCAAACCCGAGACCAGTCCTATAACATGAGATTGGATATCCAACTCCTTCCCCTTCCAAACCTGAGACCCTTCCTATAGCATGAGATGTGATATCCAACTTCTTCCCATTCCACTCCTGAGACCCTTCCTATAACATGAGATGTGATGTCTCAATGCTTCTAATACCAAACCTGAGATCTTTCCTATAACATGAGATGTGATATCCAACTCCTTCCCATTCCAATCCTGAGACCCTTCCTATAGCATGAGATGTGATATCTCAATGCTTATACCAAACCTGAGACCCTTCCTATAGCTTGAGATGTGATATCCAACTCCTTCCCATTCCAATCCTGAGACCCTTCCTATAGCATGAGATGTGATATCTCAAGGCCTCTAATACCAAACCTGAGATTCTTCCTCTAACATGAAATGTGATATCCAACTCCTTCCCCTTCCAAACCTGAGAGCCTTCCTATAGCATGAGATATGATATCCAAGTCCTTCCCATCCAATCCTGAGACCCTTCCTATAACATGAAATGTGATATCCAACTCCTTCCCATTCCAACCTGAGACCCTTCCTATAGCATGAGATGGGATATCCAATTCCTTCCAAATCCAATACTGATACCCTTCCGATAGCATGAGATGTGATATCCCAATGCTTCTACCAAACCTGAGACCCATACTATGGCATGAGATGTGATATCAAACTCCTTCCCATTCCAATCCTGAGACCCTACCTATAGCTTGAGATGTGATATCCAACTCCTTCCCATTCCAATTCTGAGACCCTTCCTATACCATGAGACTTGATATCTCAATGCTTCTAATACAAAACCTGAGACCCGTCCTATAACATGAGATGTGATATCCAAATCCTTCCCCTTCCAAACCTTAGACCCTTCCTTTATCATGAGATGTGATATCCAATTCTTTCCCATTCCAATCCTGAGACCCTTCCGATATCATGAGATTTGTTATCTCAATGCTTCTAATATCAAACTTGAGACCCTCCCTATAGCATGAGATGTGACATCCAAGTCCTCCCCATTCCAATCCTGAGACTCTTCCTATAGCATGAGATGTGATATCTCAATGCTTCTAATACCAAACCTGAGACCCTTCCTATAACATGAGATGGGATATCCAACTCCTTCCCATTCCAATCCTGAGACCCTTCCGATAGCAGAGATGTGATATCTCAATGCTTATACCAAACCTGAGACCCTTCCTATGGCCTGATTTGTCATATACAACTCCTTCCCATTCCAATCCTGAGACCCTTCCTATAGCATGAGATGTGATATCTCAATGCTTATACCAAATCCGAGACCCTTCCTATAGCATGAGATGTGATATCCAACTCCTTCCCATTCCAATCCTGAGACCCTTCCTATAGCATGAGATGTGATGTCTCAATGCTTCTAATACCAAACTTGAGATCCTTCTGATAGCATGAGATGTGATATCTCAATGCTTCTAGTACCAAACCTGAGATCCTTCCTATAACATGAGATGTGATTTCCAAATCCTTCCACTTCCAAACCTGAGACACTCCCTTTAGCATGAGATGTGATATCCAACTCCTTCCCATTCCAATCCTGAGACCCTTCTGATAGCATGAGATGTGATATTTCAATGCCTCTAATACCAAACCTGAGATCCTACCTCTAACATGAAATGTGATATCCATCTCCTTCCCTTTCCAAACCTGAGACCCTGCCTATAGCATGAGATGTGATATCAAAAGTCCTTCCCATTCCAATCCTGAGACCCTTCCTATAGCATGTGATGTGATATCTCAATGCTTATACCAAACCTGAGACCCTTCCTATGGCATGAGATGTCATATACAACTCCTTCCCATTCCAATCCTGAGACCCTTCCTATAGCATGAGATGTGATATCTCAATGCTTATACCAAACCTGAGACCCTTCCTATAGCATGAGATGTGATATCCAACTTCTTCCCATTCCAATCCTGAGACCCTTCCTATAACATGAGATGTGATGTCTCAATGCTTCTAATACCAAACCTGAGACCCTTCCTATAACATGAGATGGGATATCCAACTCCTTCCCATTCCAATCCTGACACCCTTCCGATAGCAGAGATGTGATATCTCAATGCTTATACCAAACCTGAGACCCTTCCTATGGCCTGAGATGTCATATACAACTCCTTCCCATTCCAATCCTGAGACCGTTCCTATAGCATGAGATGTGATATCTCAATGCTTATACCAAATCTGAGACCCTTCCTATAGCATGAGATGTGATATCCAACTCCTTCCCATTCCAATCCTGAGACCCTTCCTATAGCATGAGATGTGATGTCTCAATGCTTCTAATACCAAACCTGAGATCCTTCCTATAACATGAGATGTGATATCCAACTCCTTCCCATTCCAATCCTGAGACCCTTAAGATAGCATGAGATGTGATATCTCAATGCCTCTAATACCAAACCTGAGATACTTCCGATAGCATGAGATGTGATATCTCAATGCTTCTAATACCAAACCTGAGATCCTTCCTATAACATGAGATGTGATTTCCAAATCCTTCCCCTTCCAAACCTGAGACCCTCCCTTTAGCATGAGATGTGATATCCAACTCCTTCCCATTCCAATCCTGAGACCCTTCTGATAGCATGAGATGTGATATTTCAATGCCTCTAATACCAAACCTGAGATCCTACCTCTAACATGAAATGTGATATCCATCTCCTTCCCTTTCCAAACCTGAGACCCTGCCTATAGCATGAGATGTGATATCCAAGTCCTTCCCATTACAATCCTGAGACCCTTCCTATAGCATGTGATGTGATATCTCAATGCTTATACCAAACCTGAGACCCTTCCTATGGCATGAGATGTCATATACAACTCCTTCCCATTCCAATCCTGAGACCCTTCCTATAGCATGAGATGTGATATCTCAATGCTTATACCAAACCTGAGCCCCTTCCTATAGCATGAGATGTGATATCCAACTTCTTCCCATTCCAATCCTGAGACCCTTCCTATAACATGAGATGTGATGTCTCAATGCTTCTAATACCAAACCTGAGATCTTTCCTATAACATGAGATGTGATATCCAACTCCTTCCCATTCCAATCCTGAGACCCTTCCTATAGCATGAGATGTGATATCTCAAGGCCTCTAATACCAAACCTGAGATCGTTCCTCTAACATGAAATGTGATATCCAACTCCTTCCCCTTCCAAACCTGAGAGCCTTCCTATAGCATGAGATATGATAGCCAAGTCCTTCCAATTCCAATCCTGAGACCCTTCCTATAACATGAAATGTGATATCCAACTCCTTCCCATTCCAACCTGAGACCCTTCCTATAGCATGAGATGGGATATCTCAATGCTTCTAATACCAAACCTGAGACTCTTCCTATAACATGAGATGGGATATCCAACTCCTTCCCATTCCAATCCTGAGACCCTTCCGATAGCAGAGATGTGATATCTCAATGCTTATACCAAACCTGAGACCCTTCCTATGGCCTGAGATGTGATATCCAACTGCTTCCCATTCCAATCCTGAGACCCTTCCTATAGCATGAGATGTGATATCTCAATGCTTATACCAAATCTGAGACCCTTCCTATAGCATGAGATGTGATATCCAACTCCTTCCCATTCCAATCCTGAGACCCTTCCTATAGCATGAGATGTGATGTCTCAATGCTTCTAATACCAAACCTGAGATCCTTCCTATAACATGAGATGTGATATCCAACTCCTTCCGATTCCAATCCTGAGACCCTTATGATAGCATGAGATGTGATATCTCAATGCTTCTAATACCAAACCTGAGATCCTTCCTATAACATGAGATGTGATTTCCAAATCCTTCCCCTTCCAAACCTGAGACCCTCCCTTTAGCATTGAGATGTGATATCCAACTCCTTCCCATTCCAATCCTGAGACCCTTCTGATAGCATGAGATGTGATATCTCAATGCCTCTAATTCCAAACCTGAGATCCTACCTCTAACATGAAATGTGATATCCATCTCCTTCCCTTTCCAAACCTGAGACCCTGTCTATAGCATGAGATGTCATATACAACTCCTTCCCATTCCAATCCTGAGACCCTTCCTATAGCACGAGATGTGATATCTCAATGCTTATACCAAACCTGAGACCCTTCCTATAGCATGAGATGTGATATCCAACTCCTTCCCATTCCAATCCTGAGACCCTTCCTTTAGCATGAGATGTGATATCCAACTCCTTCCCATTCCAATCCTGAGACCCTTCCTATAGCCTGAGATGTGATATCTCAATGCCTCTAATACCAAACCTGAGATCCTTCCTCTAACATGAAATGTGATATCCAACTCCTTCCCTTTCCAAACCTGAGAGCCTATCTATAGCATGAGATGTGATATCCAAGTCCTTCCCATTCCAATCCTGAGACACTTCCGATAGCAGAGATGTGATATCTCAATGCTTATACCAAACCTGAGACCCTTCCTATAACATGAGATGTGATATCCAACTCCTTCCCGTTCCAAACCTGAGACCCTTCCTTTAGCATGAGATGTGATATCCAGCTCCTTCCCATTCCAATCCTGAGACACTTCCGATAGCATGAGATGTGATATCTCAATGCTTCTAATATCAAAACTGAGACCCTCCCTATAGCATGATATGTGATATCTAAGTCCTTCCCATTCCAATCCTGAGACCCTTCCTATAGCATGAGATGTGATATCTCAATGCTTCTACCAAACCTGAGACCCTTCCTTTAGCATGAGATGTGATAACCAACTCCTTCCCATTCCAATCCTGAGACCCTTCCTATAGCATGAGATGTGATATCTCAATACTTCTAATACCAAACCTGAGATCCTTCCGATAACATGAGATGTGATATCCAAATCCTTCCCCTTCCAAACCTGAGACCCTCCCTATAGCATGAGATGTGATATCCAACTCCTTCCCATTCCAATCCTGAGACCCTTCTGATAGCATGAGATGTGATATCTCAATGCTTCTATACCAAACCTGAGATCCTTCCGATAGCATGAGATGTGATATCTCAATGCTTCTAATACCAAACCTGAGATCCTTCCTATAACATGAGATGTGATATCCAAATCCTTCCCCTTCCAAACCTGAGACCCTCCCTTTAGCATGAGATGTGATATCCAACTCCTTCCCATTCCAATCCTGAGACCCTTCCGATATCATGAGATTTGTTATCTCAATGCTTCTAATATCAAACTTGAGACCCTCCCTATAGCATGAGATGTGACATCCAAGTCCTCCCCATTCCAATCCTGAGACTCTTCCTATAGCATGAGATGTGATATCTCAATGCTTCTAATACCAAACCTGAGACCCTTCCTATAACATATCCAACTCCTTCCCATTCCAATTCTGAGACCCTTCCTATACCATGAGACTTGATATCTCAATGCTTCTAATACCAAACCTGAGACCCGTCCTATAACATGAGATGTGATATCCAAATCCTTCCCCTTCCAAACCTTAGACCCTTCCTTTATCATGAGATGTGATATCCAACTCCTTCCCATTCCAATCTTGAGACCCTTCCGATATCATGAAATGTGATACCTCAATGCTTCTAATATCAAACTTGAGACCCTCCCTATAGCAAGAGATGTGATATCCAAGTCCTTCCCATTCCAATCCTGAGACCCTTCCTATAGCATGAGATGTGATATCTCAATGCTTCTAATACCAAACCTGAGACCCTTCCTATAACATGAGATGGGAATATCCAACTCCTTCCCATTCCAATCCTGAGACCCTTCCGATAGCAGAGATGTGATATCTCAATGCTTATACCAAACCTGAGATCCTTCCTATGACATGAGATGTGATATCCAATTCCTCCCCATTCCAAACCTGAGAACCTTCCTACAGCATGCGATGTGATATCTCAATGCTTCTAATACCAAACCTGAGATCTTTCCTATAACATGAGATGTGATATCCAACTCCTTCCCATTCCAATCCTGAGACCCTTCCTATAACATGAAATGTGATATCCAACTCCTTCCCATTCCAACCTGAGACCCTTCCCATAGCATGAGATGGGATATCCAACTCCTTCCAAATCCAATACTGATACCCTTCCAATAGCATGAGATGTGATATCCCAATGCTTCTACCAAACCTGAGAACCATACTATGGCATGAGATGTGATATCAAACTCCTTCCCATTCCAATCCTGAGACTCTTCCTATAGCTTGAGATGTGATATCCGAAATCCTTCCCATTCCAATTCTGAGACCCTTCCTATACCATGAGACTTGATATCTCAATGCTTCTAATACCAAACCTGAGACCCGTCCTATAACATGAGATGTGATATCAAACTCCTTCCCATTCCAATCCTGAGACTCTTCCTATAGCTTGAGATGTGATATCCGAAATCCTTCCCATTCCAATTCTGAGACCCTTCCTATACCATGAGACTTGATATCTCAATGCTTCTAATACCAAACCTGAGACCCTTCCTTTATCATGAGATGTGATATCCAACTCCTTCCCATTCCAGTCCTGAGACCCTTCCGATATCATGAGATTTGTTATCTCAATGCTTCTAATATCAAAATTGAGACCCGCCTATAACATGAGATGTGATATCCAAATCTTTCCCCTTCCAAACCTTAGACCCTTCCTTTATCATGAGATGGGATATCCAACTCCTTCCCATTCCAATCCTGAGACCCTTCCGATAGCAGAGATGTGATATCTCAATGCTTATACCAATCCTGAGACCCTTCCTATGGCCTGAGATGTCATATACAACTCCTTCCCAATCCAATCCTGAGACCCTTCCTATAGCATGAGCTGTGATATCTCAATGCTTATACCAAATCTGAGACCCTTCCTATAGCATGAGATGTGATATCCAACTCCTTCCCATTCCAATCCTGAGACCCTTCCTATAGCATGAGATGTGATGTCTCAATGCTTCTAATACCAAACCTGAGATCCTTCCTATAACATGAGATGTGATATCCAACTCCTTCCCATTCCAATCCTGAGACCCTTCCTATAGCATAAGATGTGATGTCTCAATGCTTCTAATACCAAACCTGAGAACCTTCCTACAGCATGCGATGTGATATCTCAATGCTTCTAATACCAAACCTGAGACCAGTCCTATAACATGAGATTGGATATCCAACTCCTTCCCCTTCCAAACCTGAGACCCTTCCTATAGCATGAGATGTGATATCCAACTTCTTCCCATTCCAATCCTGAGACCCTTCCTATAACATGAGATGTGATGTCTCAATGCTTCTAATACCAAACCTGAGATCTTTCCTATAACATGAGATGTAATATCCAACTCCTTCCCATTCCAATCCTGAGACCCTTCCTATAGCATGAGATGTGCTATCTCAATGCTTATACCAAACCTGAGACCCTTCCTAAAGCTTGAGATGTGATATCCAACTCCTTCCCATTCCAATCCTGAGACCCTTCCTATAGCATGAGATGTGATATCTCAATGCTTCTAATATCAAACTTGAGACCCTTCCTATAGCATGAGATGTGATATCCAACTCCTTCCCATTCCAATCCTGAGACCCTTCCTATAGCATGAGATGTGATGTCTCAATGCTTCTAATACCAAACCTGAGATCCTTCCTATAACATGAGATGTGATATCCAACTCCTTCCCATTCTAATCCCGAGACCCTTCCTATAGCATGAGATGTGATATCTCGATGCTTATACCAAACCTGAGACCCTTCCTATAGCATGAGATGTGATATCCAACTCCTTCCCATTCCAATCCTCAGACCCTTCCTATAGCATGAGATGTGATATCTCAATGCCTCTAATACCAAACCTGAGATCCTTCCTCTAACATGAAATGTGATATCCAACTCCTTCCCTTTCCAAACCTGAGAGCCTACCTATAGCATGAGATGTGATATCCAAGTCCTTCCCATTCCAATCCTTAGACCCTTCCTACAGCATGCAATATGATATCTCAATGATTCTAATAACAAACCTGAGACCCATCCTATAACATGAGATGGGATATCCAACTCCTTCCTATTCCAATCCTGAGACACTTCCGATAGCAGAGATGTGATATCTCAATGCTTATACCAAACCTGAGACCCTTCCTATAACATGAGATGTGATATCCAACTCCTTCCCGGTCCAAACCTGAGACCCTTCCTATAGCATATGTGATATCCAACTCCTTCCCATTCCAATCCTGAGACCATTCCTATAGCATGCGATGTGATATCTCAATGCTTCTAATACCAAACCCGAGACCAGTCCTATAACATGAGATTGGATATCCAACTCCTTCCCCTTCCAAACCTGAGACCCTTCCTATAGCATGAGATGTGATATCCAACTTCTTCCCATTCCACTCCTGAGACCCTTCCTATAACATGAGATGTGATGTCTCAATGCTTCTAATACCAAACCTGAGATCTTTCCTATAACATGAGATGTGATATCCAACTCCTTCCCATTCCAATCCTGAGACCCTTCCTATAGCATGAGATGTGATATCTCAATGCTTATACCAAACCTGAGACCCTTCCTATAGCTTGAGATGTGATATCCAACTCCTTCCCATTCCAATCCTGAGACCCTTCCTATAGCATGAGATGTGATATCTCAAGGCCTCTAATACCAAACCTGAGATTCTTCCTCTAACATGAAATGTGATATCCAACTCCTTCCCCTTCCAAACCTGAGAGCCTTCCTATAGCATGAGATATGATATCCAAGTCCTTCCCATCCAATCCTGAGACCCTTCCTATAACATGAAATGTGATATCCAACTCCTTCCCATTCCAACCTGAGACCCTTCCTATAGCATGAGATGGGATATCCAATTCCTTCCAAATCCAATACTGATACCCTTCCGATAGCATGAGATGTGATATCCCAATGCTTCTACCAAACCTGAGACCCATACTATGGCATGAGATGTGATATCAAACTCCTTCCCATTCCAATCCTGAGACCCTACCTATAGCTTGAGATGTGATATCCAACTCCTTCCCATTCCAATTCTGAGACCCTTCCTATACCATGAGACTTGATATCTCAATGCTTCTAATACAAAACCTGAGTCCCGTCCTATAACATGAGATGTGATATCCAAATCCTTCCCCTTCCAAACCTTAGACCCTTCCTTTATCATGAGATGTGATATCCAATTCCTTCCCATTCCAATCCTGAGACCCTTCCGATATCATGAGATTTGTTATCTCAATGCTTCTAATATCAAACTTGAGACCCTCCCTATAGCATGAGATGTGACATCCAAGTCCTCCCCATTCCAATCCTGAGACTCTTCCTATAGCATGAGATGTGATATCTCAATGCTTCTAATACCAAACCTGAGACCCTTCCTATAACATGAGATGGGATATCCAACTCCTTCCCATTCCAATCCTGAGACCCTTCCGATAGCAGAGATGTGATATCTCAATGCTTATACCAAACCTGAGACCCTTCCTATGGCCTGATTTGTCATCTACAACTCCTTCCCATTCCAATCCTGAGACCCTTCCTATAGCATGAGATGTGATATCTCAATTCTTATACCAAATCCGAGACCCTTCCTATAGCATGAGATGTGATATCCAACTCCTTCCCATTCCAATCCTGAGACCCTTCCTATAGCATGAGATGTGATGTCTCAATGCTTCTAATACCAAACTTGAGATCCTTCTGATAGCATGAGATGTGATATCTCAATGCTTCTAGTACCAAACCTGAGATCCTTCCTATAACATGAGATGTGATTTCCAAATCCTTCCACTTCCAAACCTGAGACACTCCCTTTAGCATGAGATGTGATATCCAACTCCTTCCCATTCCAATCCTGAGACCCTTCTGATAGCATGAGATGTGATATTTCAATGCCTCTAATACCAAACCTGAGATCCTACCTCTAACATGAAATGTGATATCCATCTCCTTCCCTTTCCAAACCTGAGACCCTGCCTATAGCATGAGATGTGATATCAAAAGTCCTTCCCATTCCAATCCTGAGACCCTTCCTATAGCATGTGATGTGATATCTCAATGCTTATACCAAACCTGAGACCCTTCCTATGGCATGAGATGTCATATACAACTCCTTCCCATTCCAATCCTGAGACCCTTCCTATAGCATGAGATGTGATATCTCAATGCTTATACCAAACCTGAGACCCTTCCTATAGCATGAGATGTGATATCCAACTTCTTCCCATTCCAATCCTGAGACCCTTCCGATAGCAGAGATGTGATATCTCAATGCTTATACCAAACCTGAGACCCTTCCTATGGCCTGAGATGTCATATACAACTCCTTCCCATTCCAATCCTGAGACCGTTCCTATAGCATGAGTTGTGATATCTCAATGCTTATACCAAATCTGAGACCATTCCTATAGCATGAGATGTGATATCCAACTCCTTCCCATTCCAATCCTGAGACTCTTCCTATAGCATGAGATGTGATGTCTCAATGCTTCTAATACCAAACCTGAGATCCTTCCTATAACATGAGATGTGATATCCAACTCCTTCCCATTCCAATCCTGAGACCCTTAAGATAGCATGAGATGTGATATCTCAATGCTTCTAATACCAAACCTGAGATCCTTCCTATAACATGAGATGTGATTTCCAAATCCTTCCCCTTCCAAACCTGAGACCCTCCCTTTAGCATGAGATGTGATATCCAACTCCTTCCCATTCCAATCCTGAGACCCTTCTGATAGCATGAGATGTGATATTTCAATGCCTCTAATACCAAACCTGAGATCCTACCTCTAACATGAAATGTGATATCCATCTCCTTCCCTTTCCAAACCTGAGACCCTGCCTATAGCATGAGATGTGATATCCAAGTCCTTCCCATTACAATCCTGAGACCCTTCCTATAGCATGTGATGTGATATCTCAATGCTTATACCAAACCTGAGACCCTTCCTATGGCATGAGATGTCATATACAACTCCTTCCCATTCCAATCCTGAGACCCTCCCTATAGCATGAGATGTGATATCTCAATGCTTATACCAAACCTGAGACCCTTCCTATAGCATGAGATGTGATATCCAACTTCTTCCCATTCCAATCCTGAGACCCTTCCTATAACATGAGATGTGATGTCTCAATGCTTCTAATACCAAACCTGAGATCGTTCCTCTAACATGAAATGTGATATCCAACTCCTTCCCCTTCCAAACCTGAGAGCCTTCCTATAGCATGAGATATGATAGCCAAGTCCTTCCAATTCCAATCCTGAGACCCTTCCTATAACATGAAATGTGATATCCAACTCCTTCCCATTCCAACCTGAGACCCTTCCTATAGCATGAGATGGGATATCTCAATGCTTCTAATACCAAACCTGAGACTCTTCCTATAACATGAGATGGGATATCCAACTCCTTCCCATTCCAATCCTGAGACCCTTCCGATAGCAGAGATGTGATATCTCAATGCTTATACCAAACCTGAGACCCTTCCTATGGCCTGAGATGTGATATCCAACTGCTTCCCATTCCAATCCTGAGACCCTTCCTATAGCATGAGATGTGATATCTCAATGCTTATACCAAATCTGAGACCCTTCCTATAGCATGAGATGTGATATCCAACTCCTTCCCATTCCAATCCTGAGACCCTTCCTATAGCATGAGATGTGATGTCTCAATGCTTCTAATACCAAACCTGAGATCCTTCCTATAACATGAGATGTGATATCCAACTCCTTCCGATTCCAATCCTGAGACCCTTATGATAGCATGAGATGTGATATCTCAATGCTTCTAATACCAAACCTGAGATCCTTCCTATAACATGAGATGTGATTTCCAAATCCTTCCCCTTCCAAACCTGAGACCCTCCCTTTAGCATGAGATGTGATATCCAACTCCTTCCCATTCCAATCCTGAGAACCTTCTGATAGCATGAGATGTGATATCTCAATGCCTCTAATTCCAAACCTGAGATCCTACCTCTAACATGAAATGTGATATCCATCTCCTTCCCTTTCCAAACCTGAGACCCTGTCTATAGCATGAGATGTCATTTACAACTCCTTCCCATTCCAATCCTGAGACCCTTCCTATAGCACGAGATGTGATATCTCAATGCTTATACCAAACCTGAGACCCTTCCTATAGCATGAGATGTGATATCCAACTCCTTCCCATTCCAATCCTGAGACCCTTCCTTTAGCATGAGATGTGATATCCAACTCCTTCCCATTCCAATCATGAGACCCTTCCTATAGCCTGAGATGTGATATCTCAATGCCTCTAATACCAAACCTGATATCCTTCCTCTAACATGAAATGTGATATCCAACTCCTTCCCTTTCCAAACCTGAGAACCTATCTATAGCATGAGATGTGATATCCAAGTCCTTCCCATTCCAATCCTGAGACACTTCCGATAGCAGAGATGTGATATCTCAATGCTTATACCAAACCTGAGACCCTTCCTATAACATGAGATGTGATATCCAACTCCTTCCCGTTCCAAACCTGAGACCCTTCCTTTAGCATGAGATGTGATATCCAGCTCCTTCCCATTCCAATCCTGAGACACTTCCGATAGCATGAGATGTGATATCTCAATGCTTCTAATATCAAAACTGAGACCCTCCCTATAGCATGATATGTGATATCTAAGTCCTTCCCATTCCAATCCTGAGACCCTTCCTATAGCATGAGATGTGATATCTCAATGCTCTACCAAACCTGAGACCCTTCCTTTAGCATGAGATGTGATAACCAACTCCTTCCCATTCCAATCCTGAGACCCTTCCTATAGCATGAGATGTGATATCTCAATACTTCTAATACCAAACCTGAGATCCTTCCGATAACATGAGATGTGATATCCAAATCCTTCCCCTTCCAAACCTGAGACCCTCCCTATAGCATGAGATGTGATATCCAACTCCTTCCCATTCCAATCCTGAGACCCTTCTGATAGCATGAGATGTGATATCTCAATGCTTCTATACCAAACCTGAGATCCTTCCGATAGCATGAGATGTGATATCTCAATGCTTCTAATACCAAACCTGAGATCCTTCCTATAACATGAGATGTGATATCCAAATCCTTCCCCTTCCAAACCTGAGACCCTCCCTTTAGCATGAGATGTGATATCCAACTCCTTCCCATTCCAATCCTGAGACCCTTCCGATATCATGAGATTTGTTATCTCAATGCTTCTAATATCAAACTTGAGACCCTCCCTATAGCATGAGATGTGACATCCAAGTCCTCCCCATTCCAATCCTGAGACTCTTCCTATAGCATGAGATGTGATATCTCAATGCTTCTAATACCAAACCTGAGACCCTTCCTATAACATATCCAACTCCTTCCCATTCCAATTCTGAGACCCTTCCTATACCATGAGACTTGATATCTCAATGCTTCTAATACCAAACCTGAGACCCGTCCTATAACATGAGATGTGATATCCAAATCCTTCCCCTTCCAAACCTTCCAAACCCTTCCTTTATCATGAGATGTGATATCCAACTCCTTCCCATTCCAATCTTGAGACCCTTCCGATATCATGAAATGTGATACCTCAATGCTTCTAATATCAAACTTGAGACCCTCCCTATAGCAAGAGATGTGATATCCAAGTCCTTCCCATTCCAATCCTGAGACCCTTCCTATAGCATGAGATGTGATATCTCAATGCTTCTAATACCAAACCTGAGACCCTTCCTATAACATGAGATGGGAATATCCAACTCCTTCCCATTCCAATCCTGAGACCCTTCCGATAGCAGAGATGTGATATCTCAATGCTTATACCAAACCTGAGATCCTTCCTATAACATGAGATATGATATCCAACTCCTTCCCATTCCAATCCTGAGACACTTCCTATAGCATGAGATGTGATATCTCAATGCTTCTAATACCAAACCTGAGACTCTTCCTATAACATGAGATGGGATATCCAACTCCTTCCCATTCCAATCCTGATTCCCTTTCGATAGCAGAGATGTGATATCTCAATGTTTATACCAAACCTGAGACCCTCCCTACGGCATGAGATGTCATATACAACTCCTTCCCATTCCAATCCTGAGACCCTTCCTATAGCATGAGATGTGATATCCAACACCTTCCCATTCCAATCCTGAGACCCTTCCTATAGCATGAGATGTGATGTCTCAATACTTCTAATACCAAACCTGAGATCCTTCCTATAACATGAGATGTGATATCCAAATCCTTATCTTCCAAACCTGAGACCCTCCCTTTAGCATGAGATGTGATATCCAACTCCTTCCCATTCCAATCCTGAGACTCTTCTGATACCATAAGATATGATATCTCAATGCTTCTATACCAAACCTGAGATCCTTCTGATAGCATGAAATGTGATATCCAACTCTTTCCCCTTGCAAACCTGAGAGCCTTCCTATAGCATGAGATGTGATATCCAAGTCCTTCCCATTCCAATCCTGAGACCCTTCCTATAACATGAGATGTGATATCCAACTCCTTCCCATTCCAAACCTGAGACCCTCCCTTTAGCATGAGATGTGATATCCAACTCCTTCCCATTCCAATCCTGAGACCCTTCTGATAGCATGAGATGTGATATCTCAATGCTTCTATACCAAACCTGAGATCCTTCCGATAGCATGAGATGTGATATCTCAATGCTTCTAATACCAAACCTGAGATCCTTCCTGTAACATGAGATGTGATATCCAAATCCTTCCCCTTCCAAACCTGAGACCCTCCCTATAGCATGAGATGTGACATCCAAGTCCTCCCCATTCAAATCCTGAGACTCTTCCTATAGCATGAGATGTGATATCTCAATGCTTCTAATACCAAACCTGAGACCCTTCCTATAACATATCCAACTCCTTCCCATTCCAATTCTGAGACCCTTCCTATACCATGAGACTTGATATCTCAATGCTTCTAATACCAAACCTGAGACCCGTCCTATAACATGAGATGTGATATCCAAATCCTTCCCCTTCCAAACCTTAGACCCTTCCTTTATCATGAGATGTGATATCCAACTCCTTCCCATTCCAATCTTGAGACCCTTCCGATATCATGAAATGTGATACCTCAATGCTTCTAATATCAAACTTGAGACCCTCCCTATAGCAAGAGATGTGATATCCAAGTCCTTCCCATTCCAATCCTGAGACCCTTCCTATAGCATGAGATGTGATATCTCAATGCTTCTAATACCAAACCTGAGACCCTTCCTATAACATGAGATGGGAATATCCAACTCCTTCCCATTCCAATCCTGAGACCCTTCCGATAGCAGAGATGTGATATCTCAATGCTTATACCAAACCTGAGATCCTTCCTATAACATGAGATGTGATATCCAACTCTTTCCCATTCCAATCCTGAGACACTTCCTATAGCATGAGATGTGATATCTCACTGCTTATACCAAACCTGAGACCCTTCCTATAGCATGAGATGTGATATCTCAATGCTTCTAATATCAAACTTGAGACCCTCCCTATAGCATGAGATGTGATACCCAAGTCCTTCCCATTCCAATCCTGAGACACTTCCTATAGCATGAGATGTGATATCTCAATGCTTCTAATACCAAACCTGAGACTCTTCCTATAACATGAGATGGGATATAAAAACTCCTTCCCATTCCAATCCTGATTCCCTTTCGATAGCAGAGATGTGATATCTCAATGTTTATACCAAACCTGAGACCCTCCCTACGGCATGAGATGTCATATACAACTCCTTCCCATTCCAATCCTGAGACCCTTCCTATAGCATGAGATGTGATATCCAACTCCTTCCCATTCCAATCCTGAGACCCTTCCTATAGCATGAGATGTGATGTCTCAATACTTCTAATACCAAACCTGAGATCCTTCCTATAACATGAGATGTGATATCCAAATCCTTATCTTCCAAACCTGAGACCCTCCCTTTAGCATGAGATGTGATATCCAACTCCTTCCCATTCCAATCCTGAGACTCTTCTGATACCATAAGATATGATATCTCAATGCTTCTATACCAAACCTGAGATCCTTCTGATAGCATGAAATGTGATATCCAACTCTTTCCCCTTGCAAACCTGAGAGCCTTCCTATAGCATGAGATGTGATATCCAAGTCCTTCCCATTCCAATCCTGAGACCCTTCCTATAACATGAGATGTGATATCCAACTCCTTCCCATTCCAACCTGAGACCCTTCCTATAGCATGAGATGGGATATCCAACTCCTTCCAAATCCAATCCCGATACCCTTCCGATAACATGAGATGTGATATCCCAATGCTTCTACCAAACCTAAGACCCATACTATGGCATGAGATGTGATATCAAACTCCTTCCCATTCTAATCCTGAGACCCTTCCTATAGCTTGAGATGTGATATCCAACTCCTTCCCATTCCAATTCTGAGACCCTTCCTATACCATGAGACTTGATATCTTAATGCTTCTAATACCAAACCTGAGACCCGTCCTATAACATATGTGATATCCAAATCCTTCCCCTTCCAAACCTTAGACCCTTCCTTTATCATGAGATGTGATATCCAACTCCTTCCCATTCCAATCTTGAGACCCTTCCGATATCATGAAATGTGATACCTCAATGCTTCTAATATCAAACTTGAGACCCTCCCTATAGCAAGAGATGTGATATCCAAGTCCTTCCCATTCCAATCCTGAGACCCTTCCTATAGCATGAGATGTGATATCTCAATGCTTCTAATACCAAACCTGAGACCCTTCCTATAACATGAGATGGGAATATCCAACTCCTTCCCATTCCAATCCTGAGACCGTTCCGATAGCAGAGATGTGATATCTCAATGCTTATACCAAACCTGAGATCCTTCCTATAACATGAGATGTGATATCCAACTCCTTCCCATTCCAATCCTGAGACCCTTCCTTTAGCATGAGATGTGATATCCAACTCCTTCCCATTCCAATCCTGAGACCCTTCCTATAGCCTGAGATGTGATATCTCAATGCCTCTAATACCAAACCTGAGATCCTTCCTCTAACATGAAATGTGATATCCAACTCCTTCCCTTTCCAAACCTGAGAACCTATCTATAGCATGAGATGTGATATCCAAGTCCTTCCCATTCCAATCCTGAGACACTTCCGATAGCAGAGATGTGATATCTCAATGCTTATACCAAACCTGAGACCCTTCCTATAACATGAGATGTGATATCCAACTCCTTCCCGTTCCAAACCTGAGACCCTTCCTTTAGCATGAGATGTGATATCCAGCTCCTTCCCATTCCAATCCTGAGACACTTCCGATAGCATGAGATGTGATATCTCAATGCTTCTAATATCAAAACTGAGACCCTCCCTATAGCATGATATGTGATATCTAAGTCCTTCCCATTCCAATCCTGAGACCCTTCCTATAGCATGAGATGTGATATCTCAATGCTTCTACCAAACCTGAGACCCTTCCTTTAGCATGAGATGTGATAACCAACTCCTTCCCATTCCAATCCTGAGACCCTTCCTATAGCATGAGATGTGATATCTCAATACTTCTAATACCAAACCTGAGATCCTTCCGATAACATGAGATGTGATATCCAACTCCTTCCCATTCCAATCCTGAGACCCTTCCTATAGCATGAGATGTGATGTCTCAATGCTTCTAATACCAAACTTGAGATCCTTCTGATAGCATGAGATGTGATATCTCAATGCTTCTAGTACCAAACCTGAGATCCTTCCTATAACATGAGATGTGATTTCCAAATCCTTCCACTTCCAAACCTGAGACACTCCCTTTAGCATGAGATGTGATATCCAACTCCTTCCCATTCCAATCCTGAGACCCTTCTGATAGCATGAGATGTGATATTTCAATGCCTCTAATACCAAACCTGAGATCCTACCTCTAACATGAAATGTGATATCCATCTCCTTCCCTTTCCAAACCTGAGACCCTGCCTATAGCATGAGATGTGATATCAAAAGTCCTTCCCATTCCAATCCTGAGACCCTTCCTATAGCATGTGATGTGATATCTCAATGCTTATACCAAACCTGAGACCCTTCCTATGGCATGAGATGTCATATACAACTCCTTCCCATTCCAATCCTGAGACCCTTCCTATAGCATGAGATGTGATATCTCAATGCTTATACCAAACCTGAGACCCTTCCTATAGCATGAGATGTGATATCCAACTTCTTCCCATTCCAATCCTGAGACCCTTCCGATAGCAGAGATGTGATATCTCAATGCTTATACCAAACCTGAGACCCTTCCTATGGCCTGAGATGTCATATACAACTCCTTCCCATTCCAATCCTGAGACCGTTCCTATAGCATGAGATGTGATATCTCAATGCTTATACCAAATCTGAGACCATTCCTATAGCATGAGATGTGATATCCAACTCCTTCCCATTCCAATCCTGAGACTCTTCCTATAGCATGAGATGTGATGTCTCAATGCTTCTAATACCAAACCTGAGATCCTTCCTATAACATGAGATGTGATATCCAACTCCTTCCCATTCCAATCCTGAGACCCTTAAGATAGCATGAGATGTGATATCTCAATGCTTCTAATACCAAACCTGAGATCCTTCCTATAACATGAGATGTGATTTCCAAATCCTTCCCCTTCCAAACCTGAGACCCTCCCTTTAGCATGAGATGTGATATCCAACTCCTTCCCATTCCAATCCTGAGACCCTTCTGATAGCATGAGATGTGATATTTCAATGCCTCTAATACCAAACCTAAGATCCTACCTCTAACATGAAATGTGATATCCATCTCCTTCCCTTTCCAAACCTGAGACCCTGCCTATAGCATGAGATGTGATATCCAAGTCCTTCCCATTACAATCCTGAGACCCTTCCTATAGCATGTGATGTGATATCTCAATGCTTATACCAAACCTGAGACCCTTCCTATGGCATGAGATGTCATATACAACTCCTTCCCATTCCAATCCTGAGACCCTTCCTATAGCATGAGATGTGATATCTCAATGCTTATACCAAACCTGAGACCCTTCCTATAGCATGAGATGTGATATCCAACTTCTTCCCATTCCAATCCTGAGACCCTTCCTATAACATGAGATGTGATGTCTCAATGCTTCTAATACCAAACCTGAGATCGTTCCTCTAACATGAAATGTGATATCCAACTCCTTCCCCTTCCAAACCTGAGAGCCTTCCTATAGCATGAGATATGATAGCCAAGTCCTTCCAATTCCAATCCTGAGACCCTTCCTATAACATGAAATGTGATATCCAACTCCTTCCCATTCCAACCTGAGACCCTTCCTATAGCATGAGATGGGATATCTCAATGCTTCTAATACCAAACCTGAGACTCTTCCTATAACATGAGATGGGATATCCAACTCCTTCCCATTCCAATCCTGAGACCCTTCCGATAGCAGAGATGTGATATCTCAATGCTTATACCAAACCTGAGACCCTTCCTATGGCCTGAGATGTGATATCCAACTGCTTCCCATTCCAATCCTGAGACCCTTCCTATAGCATGAGATGTGATATCTCAATGCTTATACCAAATCTGAGACCCTTCCTATAGCATGAGATGTGATATCCAACTCCTTCCCATTCCAATCCTGAGACCCTTCCTATAGCATGAGATGTGATGTCTCAATGCTTCTAATACCAAACCTGAGATCCTTCCTATAACATGAGATGTGATATCCAACTCCTTCCGATTCCAATCCTGAGACCCTTATGATAGCATGAGATGTGATATCTCAATGCTTCTAATACCAAACCTGAGATCCTTCCTATAACATGAGATGTGATTTCCAAATCCTTCCCCTTCCAAACCTGAGACCATCCCTTTAGCATGAGATGTGATATCCAACTCCTTCCCATTCCAATCCTGAGAACCTTCTGATAGCATGAGATGTGATATCTCAATGCCAATAAATTCCAAACCTGAGATCCTACCTCTAACATGAAATGTGATATCCATCTCCTTCCCTTTCCAAACCTGAGACCCTGTCTATAGCATGAGATGTCATATACAACTCCTTCCCATTCCAATCCTGAGACCCTTCCTATAGCACGAGATGTGATATCTCAATGCTTATACCAAACCTGAGACCCTTCCTATAGCATGAGATGTGATATCCAACTCCTTCCCATTCCAATCCTGAGACCCTTCCTTTAGCATGAGATGTGATATCCAACTCCTTCCCATTCCAATCATGAGACCCTTCCTATAGCCTGAGATGTGATATCTCAATGCCTCTAATACCAAACCTGAGATCCTTCCTCTAACATGAAATGTGATATCCAACTCCTTCCCTTTCCAAACCTGAGAACCTATCTATAGCATGAGATGTGATATCCAAGTCCTTCCCATTCCAATCCTGAGACACTTCCGATAGCAGAGATGTGATATCTCAATGCTTATACCAAACCTGAGACCCTTCCTATAACATGAGATGTGATATCCAACTCCTTCCCGTTCCAAACCTGAGACCCTTCCTTTAGCATGAGATGTGATATCCAGCTCCTTCCCATTCCAATCCTGAGACACTTCCGATAGCATGAGATGTGATATCTCAATGCTTCTAATATCAAAACTGAGACCCTCCCTATAGCATGATATGTGATATCTAAGTCCTTCCCATTCCAATCCTGAGACCCTTCCTATAGCATGAGATGTGATATCTCAATGCTTCTACCAAACCTGAGACCCTTCCTTTAGCATGAGATGTGATAACCAACTCCTTCCCATTCCAATCCTGAGACCCTTCCTATAGCATGAGATGTGATATCTCAATACTTCTAATACCAAACCTGAGATCCTTCCGATAACATGAGATGTGATATCCAAATCCTTCCCCTTCCAAACATGAGACCCTCCCTATAGCATGAGATGTGATATCCAACTCCTTCCCATTCCAATCCTGAGACCCTTCTGATAGCATGAGATGTGATATCTCAATGCTTCTATACCAAACCTGAGATCCTTCCGATAGCATGAGATGTGATATCTCAATGCTTCTAATACCAAACCTGAGATCCTTCCTATAACATGAGATGTGATATCCAAATCCTTCCCCTTCCAAACCTGAGACCCTCCCTTTAGCATGAGATGTGATATCCAACTCCTTCCCATTCCAATCCTGAGACCCTTCCGATATCATGAGATTTGTTATCTCAATGCTTCTAATATCAAACTTGAGACCCTCCCTATAGCATGAGATGTGACATCCAAGTCCTCCCCATTCCAATCCTGAGACTCTTCCTATAGCATGAGATGTGATATCTCAATGCTTCTAATACCAAACCTGAGACCCTTCCTATAACATATCCAACTCCTTCCCATTCCAATTCTGAGACCCTTCCTATACCATGAGACTTGATATCTCAATGCTTCTAATACCAAACCTGAGACCCGTCCTATAACATGAGATGTGATATCCAAATCCTTCCCCTTCCAAACCTTCCAAACCCTTCCTTTATCATGAGATGTGATATCCAACTCCTTCCCATTCCAATCTTGAGACCCTTCCGATATCATGAAATGTGATACCTCAATGCTTCTAATATCAAACTTGAGACCCTCCCTATAGCAAGAGATGTGATATCCAAGTCCTTCCCATTCCAATCCTGAGACCCTTCCTATAGCATGAGATGTGATATCTCAATGCTTCTAATACCAAACCTGAGACCCTTCCTATAACATGAGATGGGAATATCCAACTCCTTCCCATTCCAATCCTGAGACCCTTCCGATAGCAGAGATGTGATATCTCAATGCTTATACCAAACCTGAGATCCTTCCTATAACATGAGATATGATATCCAACTCCTTCCCATTCCAATCCTGAGACACTTCCTATAGCATGAGATGTGATATCTCAATGCTTCTAATACCAAACCTGAGACTCTTCCTATAACATGAGATGGGATATCCAACTCCTTCCCATTCCAATCCTGATTCCCTTTCGATAGCAGAGATGTGATATCTCAATGTTTATACCAAACCTGAGACCCTCCCTACGGCATGAGATGTCATATACAACTCCTTCCCATTCCAATCCTGAGACCCTTCCTATAGCATGAGATGTGATATCCATCACCTTCCCATTCCAATCCTGAGACCCTTCCTATAGCATGAGATGTGATGTCTCAATACTTCTAATACCAAACCTGAGATCCTTCCTATAACATGAGATGTGATATCCAAATCCTTATCTTCCAAACCTGAGACCCTCCCTTTAGCATGAGATGTGATATCCAACTCCTTCCCATTCCAATCCTGAGACTCTTCTGATACCATAAGATATGATATCTCAATGCTTCTATACCAAACCTGAGATCCTTCTGATAGCATGAAATGTGATATCCAACTCTTTCCCCTTGCAAACCTGAGAGCCTTCCTATAGCATGAGATGTGATATCCAAGTCCTTCCCATTCCAATCCTGAGACCCTTCCTATAACATGAGATGTGATATCCAACTCCTTCCCATTCCAAACCTGAGACCCTCCCTTTAGCATGAGATGTGATATCCAACTCCTTCCCATTCCAATCCTGAGACCCTTCTGATAGCATGAGATGTGATATCTCAATGCTTCTATACCAAACCTGAGATCCTTCCGATAGCATGAGATGTGATATCTCAATGCTTCTAATACCAAACCTGAAATCCTTCCTATAACATGAGATGTGATATCCAAATCCTTCCCCTTCCAAACCTGAGACCCTCCCTATAGCATGAGATGTGACATCCAAGTCCTCCCCATTCCAATCCTGAGACTCTTCCTATAGCATGAGATGTGATATCTCAATGCTTCTAATACCAAACCTGAGACCCTTCCTATAACATATCCAACTCCTTCCCATTCCAATTCTGAGACCCTTCCTATACCATGAGACTTGATATCTCAATGCTTCTAATACCAAACCTGAGACCCGTCCTATAACATGAGATGTGATATCCAAATCCTTCCCCTTCCAAACCTTAGACCCTTCCTTTATCATGAGATGTGATATCCAACTCCTTCCCATTCCAATCTTGAGACCCTTCCGATATCATGAAATGTGATACCTCAATGCTTCTAATATCAAACTTGAGACCCTCCCTATAGCAAGAGATGTGATATCCAAGTCCTTCCCATTCCAATCCTGAGACCCTTCCTATAGCATGAGATGTGATATCTCAATGCTTCTAATACCAAACCTGAGACCCTTCCTATAACATGAGATGGGAATATCCAACTCCTTCCCATTCCAATCCTGAGACCCTTCCGATAGCAGAGATGTGATATCTCAATGCTTATACCAAACCTGAGATCCTTCCTATAACATGAGATGTGATATCCAACTCCTTCCCATTCCAATCCTGAGACACTTCCTATAGCATGAGATGTGATATCTCACTGCTTATACCAAACCTGAGACCCTTCCTATAGCATGAGATGTGATATCTCAATGCTTCTAATATCAAACTTGAGACCCTCCCTATAGCATGAGATGTGATACCCAAGTCCTTCCCATTCCAATCCTGAGACACTTCCTATAGCATGAGATGTGATATCTCAATGCTTCTAATACCAAACCTGAGACTCTTCCTATAACATGAGATGGGATATAAAAACTCCTTCCCATTCCAATCCTGATTCCCTTTCGATAGCAGAGATGTGATATCTCAATGTTTATACCAAACCTGAGACCCTCCCTACGGCATGAGATGTCATATACAACTCCTTCCCATTCCAATCCTGAGACCCTTCCTATAGCATGAGATGTGATATCCAACTCCTTCCCATTCCAATCCTGAGACCCTTCCTATAGCATGAGATGTGATGTCTCAATACTTCTAATACCAAACCTGAGATCCTTCCTATAACATGAGATGTGATATCCAAATCCTTATCTTCCAAACCTGAGACCCTCCCTTTAGCATGAGATGTGATATCCAACTCCTTCCCATTCCAATCCTGAGACTCTTCTGATACCATAAGATATGATATCTCAATGCTTCTATACCAAACCTGAGATCCTTCTGATAGCATGAAATGTGATATCCAACTCTTTCCCCTTGCAAACCTGAGAGCCTTCCTATAGCATGAGATGTGATATCCAAGTCCTTCCCATTCCAATCCTGAGACCCTTCCTATAACATGAGATGTGATATCCAACTCCTTCCCATTCCAACCTGAGACCCTTCCTATAGCATGAGATGGGATATCCAACTCCTTCCAAATCCAATCCCGATACCCTTCCGATAACATGAGATGTGATATCCCAATGCTTCTACCAAACCTAAGACCCATACTATGGCATGAGATGTGATATCAAACTCCTTCCCATTCTAATCCTGAGACCCTTCCTATAGCTTGAGATGTGATATCCAACTCCTTCCCATTCCAATTCTGAGACCCTTCCTATACCATGAGACTTGATATCTTAATGCTTCTAATACCAAACCTGAGACCCGTCCTATAACATATGTGATATCCAAATCCTTCCCCTTCCAAACCTTAGACCCTTCCTTTATCATGAGATGTGATATCCAACTCCTTCCCATTCCAATCTTGAGACCCTTCCGATATCATGAAATGTGATACCTCAATGCTTCTAATATCAAACTTGAGACCCTCCCTATAGCAAGAGATGTGATATCCAAGTCCTTCCCATTCCAATCCTGAGACCCTTCCTATAGCATGAGATGTGATATCTCAATGCTTCTAATACCAAACCTGAGACCCTTCCTATAACATGAGATGGGAATATCCAACTCCTTCCCATTCCAATCCTGAGACCCTTCCGATAGCAGAGATGTGATATCTCAATGCTTATACCAAACCTGAGATCCTTCCTATAACATGAGATGTGATATCCAACTCCTTCCCATTCCAATCCTGAGACACTTCCTATAGCATGAGATGTGATATCTCATGTGATAGCACCCAAGTCCTTCCCATTCCAATCCTGATTCCCTTTCGATAGCAGAGATGTGATATCTCAATGTTTATACCAAACCTGAGACCCTCCCTACGGCATGAGATGTCATATACAACTCCTTCCCATTCCAATCCTGAGACCCTTCCTATAGCATGAGATGTGATGTCTCAAAGCTTCTAATACCAAACCTGAGATCCTTCCTATAACATGAGATGTGATATCCAACTCCTTCCATTCCAATCCTGAGACCCTTCCTATAGCCTGAGATGTGATATCTCAATGCCTCTAATACCAGACCTGAGATCCTTCCTCTAACATGAAATGTGATATCCAACTCCTTCACTTTCCAAACCTGAGAGCCTATCTATAGCATGAGATGTGATATCTCAATGCCTCTAATACCAAACCTGAGATCCTTCCTCTAACATGAAATGTGATATCCAACTCCTTCACTTTCCAAACCTGAGAGCCTATCTATAGCATGAGATGTGATATCCAAGACCTTCCCATTCCAATCCTTAGACCCTTCCTACAGCATGCAATATGATATCTCAATGATTTTAATAAAAAACCTGAGACCCGTCCTATAACATGAGATGGGATATCCAACTCCTTCCCATTCCAATCCTGAGACACTTCCGATAGCAGAGATGTGATATCTCAATGTTTATACCAAACCTGAGACCCTTCCTATAACGAGATGTGATATCCAACTCCTTCCCGTTCCAAACCTGAGACCCTTCCTTTAGCATGAGATGTGATATCCAGCTCCTTCCCATTCCAATCCTGAGACACTTCCGATAGCATGAGATGTGATATCTCAATGCTTCTAATATCAAAACGCGAGGGAAGTACATTTTCTAGCTGTTTTTGCTAGTTTTTAGCACGTTTCAATACGTCTAGCGGGTTACAGCTATATGTTGAATAATGGGGTTATAAAGCATTCTGAACACTGTATCTTGTGGAGCAAATTGGAAGGCTGTAGCAAGAGGCGAGAAGGCAGGGAACACGCATCTCAACCAGAGAACTGGGAAGCGAGTACATGCAACGCGAAACGGTGCAGGGAGCAGGGACAGAAAGGATGGACGCCTATGAGGAGGAGCAGCTGGTAGTCAGCCTGCTCTGGAGAGGAGAATGTGATCACCAGGGGAGTGCAGCCTGTAAAGTAGAAGGGACGATGAACACAGGGCGACTGCATTAACAGATGACAAATACACGTTCCAAAACAGTCAGGAAAGCTGATAATGCCTTGAAGATTTCAGCCGTATACATTCAGCCTGTGAACAGCAGTAGATGTTGACCCCCCCCCCCTCCCTAGTATGGGAGAACAGTGGTTAAAAACTTCAGGATTCGACAACAAACGCACGGACAGTACATACATGGGAACCCATCAGAATTCGCATTTACAAAAACACGAGGAAAGTAAATTTTCTAGCTGTTTTTGCTAGTTTACAGCACGTTTCAATACGTCTAGCGGGTTACGGCTATATGTTGAATAATGGGTGTTATAGAGCATTCTGAGCACTGTGTATCTTTTGGAGCTCATTTTTTGATTTGAAGGCAGCGGGAAGAGGAGAGAAGGCAGGGAACACGCGTCTAAACCAGAGAGCTGGGAAGCGAGTACTTGCAACGCGAAAAGGGCAGAAAGGAAGAAGGCCTCTGAGAAGGAAAGGCGTCTGAACCAGAGAGCAGGGAAGCGAGTGTTTGCAACGCGAAACGGTGCAGGGAGCAGGGACAGAAAGGGAGAACTCCTCTGAGGAGGAACAGCTGGCAGTTAGCCTTCTTTGGAGATGAGAACTTGATCACCACGGGAGAGGATTGTTGAGAGGGTTACAGAGGGGGAGGTCTGAGATCAGAAAATCCTGAGTATTCCCTGCAGTGTGTAGGGCCAGCGACATGAAGAGTTGCAGATCTCGTAAAAGTCCAGGTCAGGAAGCATACAGGTTCATGTTGAATTCTCCAAGTAGGCGGAGTTGAGTGGTAGGAGGCTAGGATGGAGAAGTCCATCCACTGAGAGAGGAAGGGGGTAGGCAAATAGCCACGGTGAGAGAATGGCCAGGAGAGAATGCATGCAGACAAGGCATTCGTGACAGGAGTCGGCCTGCAAAGGAAATCAATTTACTACAGGAATCAAGGATACTCCCCCTCAAGAATGGTTGGATCTGGGCATGGAGAGGAACTTGTCATCAGGGAGTAAAGTGTCAGAGCTCGAGACAGCGCTGGCCGTCATCCATGTCTCGGTTAGACCAAGGACATCAAGGTCGGGTTCTTCCAGGAAATGGCAGATGTCAGATGAGTGTTAACTGAGTGAGAGTTGAGAGTGGGGAGGGGTACAAATCAGTAATCCTTGCGGAGGTGTAGAAGGAGCCTGACCTAGGGCACATGAGGAAGGAGAGAGGAAAGGAAGCAGAAGAAGGGAGAGAAGACACAGCAGGAGTGCATTATCAATCCGGGAGCTAGGAGTGGTGAGGTTAGACGGGGAGGTCTGTGAGTCTCAGGATTTGAATGGGAAGTTCGATATCACATATGCTATAGGAAGAGTCTCAGGATTGGAATGGGAAGGAGTTGGATATGATATCTCTTGTTATAGGGAGGGTCTCAGGTTTGGTATTAGAAGCACTGTGATATCAAATCACATCCTATCGGAAGGGTCTCGGGTTTGGTATTGGAAGAAATGAGATTTCAAATCTCAGGCTGTGGGAATGGTCTCGGGTATGGTATTGGAAGGGGTGAAAAATCACATTTCATGCTACAGGAAGGGTCACAATTTTGGAATGGGAAGGAGTTGGATTTCACAGGAAGGGCCTCAGGTTTGGTATTAGAAGCATAGAGATATCACATCTCATGTTATAGGAAGGGTCTCGATTGGAATGGGAAGGAGTTGGATATCACATCTCATGTTATAGGGAGGGTCTCAGTTTTGATATTAGAAGCATTGAGATATCACATATGCTATTGGAAGGGTCTCAGTATTGGAATGGGAAGGAGTTGGATATCACATCTCATGTTATAGGGAGGGTCTCAGTTTTGATATCAGAAGCATTGAGATATCACATATGCTATTGGGAGGGTCTCAGTATTGGAATTGGAAGGAGTTGGATATCACATCTCATGCTATCGGACGGGTCTCAGGATTGGAATGGGAAGTAGTTGGATATCAAATATGCTAAAGGAAAGGTCTCAGGTTTGGAATGGGAAGGAGTTGGATATCACGTCTCATGTTATAGGAAGGGTCTCAGGATTGGAATGGGAAAGAGTTGAATATCACATCTCATGCTAAAGGAAGGGTAATCAGGTTCGGTATAAGCATTGAGAAATCACATCTCTGCTATCGGAAGGGTCTCAGGATAGGAATGGGAAGGACTTAGATTTCGCATCTCGTACTATAGGGAGGGTCTCAGTTTTGATATTAGAAGCATTGAGCTATCACATCTCATGCTATCGGAAGGGTCTCAGGATTGGAATGGGATGGAGTTGGATATCACATCTCAAGCTATCTCAGGATTGTAATGGGAAGGAGTTTGATATCACATATCAAGCTATAGGAAGGGTCTCAGGTTTGGAAGGGGAAGGATTTGGATCTCACATCTCAAGCTATCTCAGGATTGGAATGGGAAGGAGTTTGATATTTCATCTCAAGCTATAGGAAGGGTCTAAGGTTTGGAAAGGGAAGGATTTGGATTTCACATCTCATGTTATAGGATGGTTCTCATGTTTGGTTTTAGAAGCATTGAGATATCACATCTCATGCTATGGGAAGGGTCTCAGGTTTGGAATGGGAAGGAGTTGGATATCACATCTCATGCTAAAGGAAAGGTCTCAGGTCTGGAAGGGGAAGGATTTGGATCTCACATCTCATGTTTTAGGACGGGTCTCAGGTTTGGTATTAGATGCATTGAAATATCACATGTCATGGTATAGGAAGGGTCCCAGGATTGGAATGGGAAGGAGTTGGATATCACATTGAATGGGAAGTAGTTTGATATCACATCTCAAGCTATAGGAAGGGCCTCAGGTTTGGAAAGGGAATGATTTGGATTTCACATCTCATGTTATAGGATGGTTCTCATGTTTGGTTTTAGAAGCATTGAAATATCACATCTCATGCTATCGGAAGGGTCTCAGGTTTGGAATGGGAAGGAGTTTGATATCACATCTCATGTTAGAGGTAGGATCTCAGGTTTGGTATTAGAGGCATTGAGATATGACATCTCATGCCATCAGAAGGGTCTCAGGATTGGAATGGGAAGGAGTTGGATATCACATCTCATGCTAAAGGGAGGATCTAAGGTTTGGAAGGGGAAGGATTTGGACATCACATCTCATGTTATTGGAAGGATCTGAGGTTTGGTATTAGAAGCATTGAGATATCACATCTCATGCTATCGTA
This sequence comes from Ambystoma mexicanum, assembly GCF_040938575.1. NCBI lineage: Eukaryota > Metazoa > Chordata > Amphibia > Caudata > Ambystomatidae > Ambystoma > Ambystoma mexicanum. The sequence continues at coordinate 302,473,193 of NC_090938.1, forward strand.
AGGGTCTCAGGTTTGGTATAAGCATTGAGATATCACATCTCTGCTATCGGAAGGGTCTCAGGATTGGAATGGGAAGGATTTGGATATCACATCTCATGTTATAGGAAGAGTCTCAGGTTTGGTATTAGAAGCATTGAGATATCACATCTCATGCTATAGGAAGGGTCTCAGGAATGGAATGGGAAGGACTTGGATATCACATCTCATCATAAAGGAAGGGTCTAAGGTTTGGAAGGGGAAGGATTTGGATATCACATCTCATGTTATTGGAAGGATCTGAGGTTTGGTATTAGAAGCATTGAGATATCACATCTCATGCTATCGTAAGGGTCTCAGGTTTGGTATAAGCATTGAGATATCACATCTCTGCTATCGGAAGGGTCTCAGGATTGGAATGGGAAGGATTTGGATATCACATCTCATGTTATAGGAAGCGTCTCAGGTTTGGTATTAGAAGCATTGAGATATCACATCTCATGTTAGAGGTAGGATCTCAGGTTTGGTATTAGAGGCATTGAGATATGACATCTCATGCCATCAGAAGGGTCTCAGGATTGGAATGGGAAGGAGTTGGATATCACATCTCATGCTAAAGGGAGGATCTAAGGTTTGGAAGGGGAAGGATTTGGACATCACATCTCATGTTATTGGAAGGATCTGAGGTTTGGTATTAGAAGCATTGAGATATCACATCTCATGCTATCGTAAGGGTCTCAGGTTTGGTATAAGCATTGAGATATCACATCTCTGCTATCGGAAGGGTCTCAGGATTGGAATGGGAAGGATTTGGATATCACATCTCATGTTATAGGAAGAGTCTCAGGTTTGGTATTAGAAGCATTGAGATATCACATCTCATGCTATAGGAAGGGTCTCAGGAATGGAATGGGAAGGACTTGGATATCACATCTCATCATAAAGGAAGGGTCTAAGGTTTGGAAGGGGAAGGATTTGGATATCACATCTCATGTTATTGGACCGGTCTCAGGTTTGGTATTAGAAGCATTGAGATATCAAGTCTCATGGTATAGGACGGGAGTTTGATATCACATCTCATGCCATGGTATGGGTCTCAGGTTTTGTAGAAGCATTGGGATATCACATCTCATGCTATCGGAAGGGTATCAGGATTGGATTTGGAAGGAGTTGGATATCCCATCTCATGCTATAGGAAGGGTCTCAGGTTGGAATAGAAGGAGTTGGATATCACATCTCATGTTATAGGAAGGGTCTCAGGATTGGAATGGGAAGGACTTGGATATCACATCTCATGTTATAGGAAGGATCTCAGGTTTTGTATTAGAAGCATTGAGATATCACATCTCTGCTATCGGAAGGGTCTAAGTATTGGATTGGGAAGGAATTGGATATCCCTTCTCATGCTATAGGAAGGGTCTCAGGTTGGAATGGGTAGGAGTTGGATATCACATCTCATGTTATAGGAAGGGTCTCAAGATTGAAATGGGAAGGATTTGGATATCACATCTCTTGCTATAGGAAGGGTCTCAGGTTTTCTATTAGAAACATAGTGATATGACATCTCATGCTATAGAAAGGGTTTCAGTATTGGAATGGGAAGGATTTGGATATCACATCTCATGCTAAAGGAAGGGTCTCAGGTTTGGAAGGGGAAGGATTTGGATATCATATCTCATGTTATAGGACGTATCTCATGTTATAGGACGGGTCCCAGGTTTGGTCTTAGAAGCATTGAGATATCACATCTCATGGTATAGGAAGGGTCTCAGGATTGGAATGGGAAGGATTTGGATCTCCCTTCTCATGCTACAGGAAGGGTCTCAGGTTGGAATGGGAAGGAGTTGGATATCACATCTCGTTATAGAAAGGGTCTCAGGATTGGAATGGTAAGGAATTGGATATCACATCTCTTGCTATAGGAGGTGTCTCAGGATTGGAAGGGGAAGGATTTGGATATCATATCTCATGTTATAGGACGTATCTCCTGTTATTGAGATATCACATCTCATGCTATAGGAAGGGTCTCAGGATTGGAATGTGAAGGATTTGGATATCACATCTCATGCTAAAGGAAGGGTCTCAGGTTTGGTAGAAGCATTGAGATATCACGTCTCTGCTATCGGAAGGGTCTCAGGATTGGATTGGGAAGGAGTTGGATATCCCTTCTCATGCTATAGGAAGGGTCTCAGGATTTGAATGGCAAGGAGTTGGATATCACATCTCATGCCTGTTAAGACGGATTTCTGAACTCTGTCCTGGTGGCGCAGAAGTTCAGAAGGCCAACCTAATTACTTGGAACAGGGTAACCTCTGGACAAGCCAGACCAATCAAGGTAGCGATCGCGGCGTTCAAGACTAGGTCTCAAGAGGGGTGAGGGTGACTGAAAGCCCGCAGTGAGCACACAAAGCAAGAGCGCTGACAAACTACTCCAAACAGTTGTTATATCAAAAATAGATACACATTTATTTTAAGGCCTTTAAAATAATGACCGTAGCGAGAAAATCACAATATCACAATATTAAACCAACACATACCATATCAACACAATATATATACAAATACACAGTCGCAAGCGTTTAAAGCACGAAATATGTAGTCCACCTGCCAGGGAAGGAAAACAGGCAGTGCGATAATGCTTTCGACTCAGTTCGCCTTCATAGGCACCTAACTAGATGGAAGTCCGAGCCCTGCGAAGAGTGGAGCCTTGTGCTCAAAGTACCTGCCACGCCGGTGCCGACGGACACAAGGGGAAGCTCTTCGGAGGAAGTCAGGCGGTTCACGTTAGTGCACAGCAGAAGAAGAACAGGTTCCGCAACTCAAGCGCAGCCTCCACAGCGGGCAGAAGCAGAGCGTGAGCGCGGCAAAAGGGTGCTGTTTTTACACAGCAGGGAAAAGCAATGGGATACTGCAGGAGGGCGACCAAATCCTAGATAAACTACTCACCGGTCCCCGAAGCAAGCAGACCCAGGCTTCTCCACGATAGTTTCAGCAGCTGGCAGGTTCAGAAGAGCAGGGAACGCTTTGTAGTCGTGTAGAGCAAAAAGACGTCCCAATCGACGAAACCGGCACAGTTTTGTTGCCGCACAGGACAACGGAGCGGCCGTGTGTATTCGAGCCAAATGAACCCTTCAGACCTGGGGACGCCAAGCGTACGAAGCGTGGGAGAGGGACAAGGACTCGCAATACAACACAACCTGGCGGCGGTTGCAGAGCCAAACTCCTTTGTAAGCTGGTCAGTCAACTGGATGGCCCAGAGACGCTTCCGAAGGCTTACTTGGCAGGAGATGGTTGAAGATGCCGGGAATAGCTGTTCCTGCTATTCCAAAGGTCATAGCCTTCTGGTTCGATCAAAGGAGGACAGGGGCTCTCCGGACGACAGCAGTGCAAAGGAGGATTCCTTCAGCGGGTCACCAGCGATTCCTCGGTCCAGCCTCTTGGTAGCAGGATACTTGGCTCCTGTATTCCTTCGTTCGGGAGAACTCAGGAGATCGACATGGTAGTGGTGTTTCCAGCTCCCTCTTATCCACGGTTCCCTTCGCGCCAAAACGGAGGGGAGCCAATGGGAGATCCGCTCATCAACACACATACCATATGTGGACCAATCACGGACCACGGTGGTCCCAGGCATTCACACCACCCTAGACTCTCTGGCACCCAGGATGTGTATTGGGACCAGACATCCCAGCCCACACCCTGGAGGCACACAAACGACATGTAGAAGCCCGCGAAAGCAACCACGTTTCGCGGGAAAGTACATGCCCAAATAAGGAAGGCCCCGGGTCGCCCGACCTGGGGAAGGTGAAGGGAGCAAGACGGTCAGTGCACAGGACAAAGGAGCCTCGTGGTCTGGCCATCTGAACCTGCCAGCTACTGAAACTAACGTGGAGAAGCCTGGGTCTGCTTGCTTCGGGGACCGGTGAGTAGTTTAGCTAGGATCTGGTCTCCCTCCTGCAGTATCCCATTGCTTTTCCCTGCTGTGTAAAAACAGCACCCTTTTGGCCGTACTCGCGCTCTGCTTCTGCCCGCTGTGGAGGCTGCGCTTGAGTTGCGGAACCTGTTCTCCTTCTGCTGTGCACTAACCCGAACTGCCTGACTTCCTCCGAAGAGCTTCCCCTTTTGCCCGTTGGCACCGGCGTGGCAGGTACTTTGAGCACAAGGCTCCACTCTTCGCAGGGCTCGGACTTCCATCTAGTTAGGTGCCTCTGAAGGCGAACTGTGTCTAAAGCGTTATCGCACTGCCTGTTTTCCTTTCCTTTCAGGTGGACTACATATTTTGTGCTTTAAACGCTTGCGACTGTTTATTTGTATATATATTGTGTTGATATGGTATGTGTTGGTTTAATATTGTGATATTGTGATTTTCTCGCTACGGTCATTATTTTAAAGGCCTTAAAATAAATGTGTATCTATTTTTGATATAACTGTTTGGAGTAGTTTGTAAGCGCTCTTGCTTTGTGTGCTCATTGCGGGCTTTCAGTCACCCTCACCCCTCTTGAGATCTAGTCTTGACCGCCGCGATCGCTACCTTGATTGGTCTGGCTCGTCCAGAGGTTACCCTGTTCCAAGTAATTAGGTTGGCCTTCTGAACTTCTGCGCCACCACGTCAGAGTTCAGAAATCCGTCTTAACACCAACTCCTTCCCATTCCAATCCTGAGACCCTTCCGATAGCAGAGATGTGATATCTCAATGCTTATACCAAACCTGAGACCCTTCCTATGGCATGAGATGTGATATCCAACTCCTTGCCATTCAAATCCTGAGACCCTTCCTATAGCATGAGAAGGGATATCCAACTCCTTCCCAATCCAATCCTGAGACCCTTCCGATAGCAGAGACGTGATATCTCAATGCTTCTACCAAACCTGAGACCCTTCCTTTAGCATGAGATGTGATATCCAAATCCTTCATATTCCAATCCTGAGACCCTTCCTATAGCATGAGATGTGATATCTCAATGCTTCTAATACCAAACCTGAGATCCTTCCTATAACATGAGATGTGATATCCAACTCCTTCCCATTCCAATCCTGAGACCCTTCCTATAGCATGAGATATGATATCTCAATACTTCTAATACCAAACGTGAGATCCTTCCGATAACATGAGATGTGATATCCAAATCCTTCCCCTTCCAAACCTGAGACCCTCCCTTTAGCATGAGATGTGAGATCCAACTCCTTCCCATTCCAATCCTGAGACCCTTCTGATAGCATGAGATGTGATATCTCAATGCTTCTAATACCAAACCTGAGATCCTTCCGAAAGCATGAGATGTGATATCTCAATGCTTCTAATACCAAACCTGAGATCCTTCCTATAACATGAGATGTGATATCCAACTCCTTCCCATTCCATTCCTGAGACCCTTCTGATAGCATGAGATGTGATATCTCAATGCCTCTAATACCAAACCTGAGATCCTACCTCTAACATGAAATGTGATATCCAACTCTTTCCCCTTCCAAACCTGAGCGCCTTCCTATAGCATGAGATGTGATATCCAAGTCCTTCCCATTCCAATCCTGAGACCCTTCCTATAGCTTGAGATGTGATATCCAACTCCTTCCCATTCCAATTCTGAGACCCTTCCTATACTCTGAGACTTGATATCTCAATGCTTCTAATACCAAACCTGAGACCCGTAATATAACATGAGATGTGATATCCAAATCCTTCCCCTTCCAAACCTTAGACCCTTCCTTTATCATGAGATGTGATATCCAACTCCTTCCCATTCCAATCCTGAGACCCTTCCGATATCATGAGATGTGATATCTCAAAGCTTCTAATATCAAACTTGAGACCCTCCCTATAGCATGAGATGTGATATCCAAGTCCTTCCCATTCCAATCCTGAGACCCTTCCTATAGCATGAGATGTGATATCTCAATGCTTCTAATACCAAACCTGAGACCCTTCCTATAACATGAGATGGGAATATCCAACTCCTTCCCATTCCAATCCTGAGACCCTTCCGATAGCAGAGATGTGATATCTCAATGCTTATACCAAACCTGAGACCCTTCCTATGGCATGAGATGTGATATCCAACTCCTTGCCATTCAAATCCTGAGACCCTTCCTATAGCATGAGAAGGGATATCCAACTCCTTCCCAATCCAATCCTGAGACCCTTCCGATAGCATGAGATGTGATATCTCAATAACAGGAGATACGTCCTATAACATGAGATATGATATCCAAATCCTTCCCCTTCCAAACCTGAGACCCTTCCTTTAGCATGAGATGTGATATCCAAATCCTTCCCATTTCAATCTTGAGACCCTTCCTATAACATGAGATGTGATATCCAACTCCTACCCATTCCAACCTGAGACCCTTCCTATAGCATGAGAAGGGATATCCAATTCCTTCCCAATCCAATCCTTAGACCCTTCCGATAGCAGAGGTGTGATATCTCAATGCTTATACCAAACCTGAGACCCTTCCTTTAGCATGAGATGTGATATCCAAATCCTTCACATTCCAATCCTGAGACCCTTCCTATAGCATGAGATGTGATATCTCAATGCTTCTAATACAAAACCTGAGATCCTTCCTATAACATGAGATGTGATATCCAAGTCCTTCCCATTCCAATCCTGAGACCCTTCCTATAACATGAGATGTGATATCCAACTCCTTCTATTCCAACCTGAGACCCTTCCTATAACATGAGACGTGATATCCAACTCCTTCCCAATCCAATCCTTAGACCCTTCCGATAGCAGAGATGTGATATCTCAATGCTTATACCAAACCTGATGACCCTTCCTATGGCATTAGATGTGATATCCAACTCCTTCCCATTCCAATCCTGAGTTCCTTCCTATAGCATGAGATGTGATATCTCAATGCTTCTATCAAACCTGATACCCTTCCTTTAGCATGAGATGTGATATTCAACTCCTTCCCATTCCAATCCTGAGACCCTTCCTATAACATGAGACGTGATATCCAACTCCTTCCCATTCCAATCCTGAGACACCTCCTATAGCAAGAGATGTGATATCCAATTCCTTCCCATTCCAATCCTGAGACCCTTTCTATAACGAGATGTGATATCCAACTCCTTCCCATTCCAACCTGAGACCCTTCCTGTAGCATGAGAAGGGAGATCCAAATCCTTCCCATTCCAATCCTGAGACCCTTCCTATACCATGAGATGTGATATCTCAATGCTTCTAATACCAAACCTGGGACCCGTCCTATAACATGAGATACGTCCTATAACATGAGATATGATATCCAAATCCTTCCCCTTCCAAACCTGAGACCCTTCCTTTAGCATGAGATGTGATATCCAAATCCTTCCCATTCCAATACTGAAACCCTTCCTATAGCATGAGATGTCATATCACAATGTTTCTAATAGAAAACCTGAGACCCTTCCTATAGCAAGAGATGTGATATCCAAATCCTTCCCATTTCAATCTTGAGACCCTTCCTATAACATGAGATGTGATATCCAACTCCTACCCATTCCAACCTGAGACCCTTCCTATAGCATGAGAAGGGATATCCAATTCCTTCCCAATCCAATACTTAGACCCTTCCGATAGCAGAGATGTGATATCTCAATGCTTCTAATACAAAACCTGAGATCCTTCCTATAACATGAGATGTGATATCCAAGTCCTTCCCATTCCAATCCTGAGACCCTTCCTATAACATGACATGTGATATCCAACTCCTTCTATTCCAACCTGAGACCCTTCCTATAGCATGAGATGGGATATCCAACTCCTTCCAAATCCAATCCTGATACCCTTCTGATAGCATGAGATGTGATATCCCAATGCTTCTACAAAACCTGAGACCCATACCATGGCATGAGATGTGATATCAAACTCCCGTCCTATACCATGAGACTTGATATCTCAATGCTTCTAATACCAAACCTGAGACCGGTCCACTAACATGAGATGTGATATCCAAATCCTTCCCCTTCCAAACCTTAGACCCTTCCTTTATCATGAGATGTGATATCCAAGTCCTTCCCATTCCATTCCTGAGACCCTTCCTATAGCATGAGATGTGATATCTCAATGCTTCTAATACCAAAACTGAGACCCCTCCTATAACATGAGATGTGATATCCAAATCCTTCCCATTCCAATCCTGAGACCCTTCCGATAGCAGAGATGTGATATCTCAATGCTTATACCAAACCTGAGACCCTTCCGATAGCATGAGATGTGATATCTCAATGCTTCTAATACCAAACCTCAGATCCTTCCAATCACATGAGATGTGATGTCCAAATCCTTCCCCTTCCAAACCTTAGACCCTTCCTTTATCATGAGATGTGATATCCAACTCCTTCCCATTCCAATCCTGAGACCCTTCCGATATCATGAGATGTGATATCTCAAAGCTTCTAATATCAAACTTGAGACCCTCCCTATAGCATGAGATGTGATATTCAAGTCCTTCCCATTCCAATCCTGAGTTCCTTCCTATAGCATGAGATGTGATATCTCAATGCTTCTATCAAACCTGATACCCTTCCTTTAGCATGAGATGTGATATTCAACTCCTTCCCATTCCAATCCTGAGACCCTTCCTATAACATGAGACGTGATATCCAACTCCTTCCCATTCCAATCCTGAGACACCTCCTATAGCAAGAGATGTGATATCCAATTCCTTCCCATTCCAATCCTGAGACCCTTTCTATAACGAGATGTGATATCCAACTCCTTCCCATTCCAACCTGAGACCCTTCCTGTAGCATGAGAAGGGAGATCCAAATCCTTCCCATTCCAATCCTGAGACCCTTCCTATACCATGAGATGTGATATCTCAATGCTTCTAATACCAAACCTGGGACCCGTCCTATAACATGAGATACGTCCTATAACATGAGATATGATATCCAAATCCTTCCCCTTCCAAACCTGAGACCCTTCCTTTAGCATGAGATGTGATATCCAAATCCTTCCCATTCCAATACTGAAACCCTTCCTATAGCATGAGATGTCATATCACAATGTTTCTAATAGAAAACCTGAGACCCTTCCTATAGCAAGAGATGTGATATCCAAATCCTTCCCATTTCAATCTTGAGACCCTTCCTATAACATGAGATGTGATATCCAACTCCTACCCATTCCAACCTGAGACCCTTCCTATAGCATGAGAAGGGATATCCAATTCCTTCCCAATCCAATACTTAGACCCTTCCGATAGCAGAGATGTGATATCTCAATGCTTCTAATACAAAACCTGAGATCCTTCCTATAACATGAGATGTGATATCCAAGTCCTTCCCATTCCAATCCTGAGACCCTTCCTATAACATGACATGTGATATCCAACTCCTTCTATTCCAACCTGAGACCCTTCCTATAGCATGAGATGGGATATCCAACTCCTTCCAAATCCAATCCTTATACCCTTCTGATAGCATGAGATGTGATATCCCAATGCTTCTACAAAACCTGAGACCCATACCATGGCATGAGATGTGATATCAAACTCCCGTCCTATACCATGAGACTTGATATCTCAATGCTTCTAATACCAAACCTGAGACCGGTCCACTAACATGAGATGTGATATCCAAATCCTTCCCCTTCCAAACCTTAGACCCTTCCTTTATCATGAGATGTGATATCCAAGTCCTTCCCATTCCATTCCTGAGACCCTTCCTATAGCATGAGATGTGATATCTCAATGCTTCTAATACCAAACCTGAGACCCTTCCTATAACATGAGATGTGATATCCAAATCCTTCCCATTCCAATCCTGAGACCCTTCCGATAGCAGAGATGTGATATCTCAATGCTTATACCAAACCTGAGACCCTTCCGATAGCATGAGATGTGATATCTCAATGCTTCTAATACCAAACCTCAGATCCTTCCAATCACATGAGATGTGATGTCCAAATCCTTCCCCTTCCAAACCTTAGACCCTTCCTTTATCATGAGATGTGATATCCAACTCCTTCCCATTCCAATCCTGAGACCCTTCCGATATCATGAGATGTGATATCTCAAAGCTTCTAATATCAAACTTGAGACCCTCCCTATAGCATGAGATGTGATATCCAAGTCCTTCCCATTCCAATCCTGAGACCCTTCCTATAGCATGAGATGTGATATCTCAATGCTTCTAATACCAAACCTGAGACCCTTCCTATAACATGAGATGGGAATATCCAACTCCTTCCCATTCCAATCCTGAGACCCTTCCGATAGCAGAGATGTGATATCTCAATGCTTATACCAAACCTGAGACCCTTCCTATGGCATGAGATGTGATATCCAACTCCTTGCCATTCAAATCCTGAGACCCTTCCTATAGCATGAGAAGGGATATCCAACTCCTTCCCAATCCAATCCTGAGACCCTTCCGATAGCATGAGATGTGATATCTCAATAACAGGAGATACGTCCTATAACATGAGATATGATATCCAAATCCTTCCCCTTCCAAACCTGAGACCCTTCCTTTAGCATGAGATGTGATATCCAAATCCTTCCCATTTCAATCTTGAGACCCTTCCTATAACATGAGATGTGATATCCAACTCCTACCCATTCCAACCTGAGACCCTTCCTATAGCATGAGAAGGGATATCCAATTCCTTCCCAATCCAATCCTTAGACCCTTCCGATAGCAGAGATGTGATATCTCAATGCTTATACCAAACCTGAGACCCTTCCTTTAGCATGAGATGTGATATCCAAATCCTTCACATTCCAATCCTGAGACCCTTCCTATAGCATGAGATGTGATATCTCAATGCTTCTAATACAAAACCTGAGATCCTTCCTATAACATGAGATGTGATATCCAAGTCCTTCCCATTCCAATCCTGAGACCCTTCCTATAACATGAGATGTGATATCCAACTCCTTCTATTCCAACCTGAGACCCTTCCTATAACATGAGACGTGATATCCAACTCCTTCCCAATCCAATCCTTAGACCCTTCCGATAGCAGAGATGTGATATCTCAATGCTTATACCAAACCTGATGACCCTTCCTATGGCATTAGATGTGATATCCAACTCCTTCCCATTCCAATCCTGAGTTCCTTCCTATAGCATGAGATGTGATATCTCAATGCTTCTATCAAACCTGATACCCTTCCTTTAGCATGAGATGTGATATTCAACTCCTTCCCATTCCAATCCTGAGACCCTTCCTATAACATGAGACGTGATATCCAACTCCTTCCCATTCCAATCCTGAGACACCTCCTATAGCAAGAGATGTGATATCCAATTCCTTCCCATTCCAATCCTGAGACCCTTTCTATAACGAGATGTGATATCCAACTCCTTCCCATTCCAACCTGAGACCCTTCCTGTAGCATGAGAAGGGAGATCCAAATCCTTCCCATTCCAATCCTGAGACCCTTCCTATACCATGAGATGTGATATCTCAATGCTTCTAATACCAAACCTGGGACCCGTCCTATAACATGAGATACGTCCTATAACATGAGATATGATATCCAAATCCTTCCCCTTCCAAACCTGAGACCCTTCCTTTAGCATGAGATGTGATATCCAAATCCTTCCCATTCCAATACTGAAACCCTTCCTATAGCATGAGATGTCATATCACAATGTTTCTAATAGAAAACCTGAGACCCTTCCTATAGCAAGAGATGTGATATCCAAATCCTTCCCATTTCAATCTTGAGACCCTTCCTATAACATGAGATGTGATATCCAACTCCTACCCATTCCAACCTGAGACCCTTCCTATAGCATGAGAAGGGATATCCAATTCCTTCCCAATCCAATACTTAGACCCTTCCGATAGCAGAGATGTGATATCTCAATGCTTCTAATACAAAACCTGAGATCCTTCCTATAACATGAGATGTGATATCCAAGTCCTTCCCATTCCAATCCTGAGACCCTTCCTATAACATGACATGTGATATCCAACTCCTTCTATTCCAACCTGAGACCCTTCCTATAGCATGAGATGGGATATCCAACTCCTTCCAAATCCAATCCTGATACCCTTCTGATAGCATGAGATGTGATATCCCAATGCTTCTACAAAACCTGAGACCCATACCATGGCATGAGATGTGATATCAAACTCCCGTCCTATACCATGAGACTTGATATCTCAATGCTTCTAATACCAAACCTGAGACCGGTCCACTAACATGAGATGTGATATCCAAATCCTTCCCCTTCCAAACCTTAGACCCTTCCTTTATCATGAGATGTGATATCCAAGTCCTTCCCATTCCATTCCTGAGACCCTTCCTGTAGCATGAGATGTGATATCTCAATGCTTCTAATACCAAACCTGAGACCCTTCCTATAACATGAGATGTGATATCCAAATCCTTCCCATTCCAATCCTGAGACCCTTCCGATAGCAGAGATGTGATATCTCAATGCTTATACCAAACCTGAGACCCTTCCGATAGCATGAGATGTGATATCTCAATGCTTCTAATACCAAACCTCAGATCCTTCCAATCACATGAGATGTGATGTCCAAATCCTTCCCCTTCCAAACCTTAGACCCTTCCTTTATCATGAGATGTGATATCCAACTCCTTCCCATTCCAATCCTGAGACCCTTCCGATATCATGAGATGTGATATCTCAAAGCTTCTAATATCAAACTTGAGACCCTCCCTATAGCATGAGATGTGATATCCAAGTCCTTCCCATTCCAATCCTGAGACCCTTCCTATAGCATGAGATGTGATATCTCAATGCTTCTAATACCAAACCTGAGACCCTTCCTATAACATGAGATGGGAATATCCAACTCCTTCCCATTCCAATCCTGAGACCCTTCCGATAGCAGAGATGTGATATCTCAATGCTTATACCAAACCTGAGACCCTTCCTATGGCATGAGATGTGATATCCAACTCCTTGCCATTCAAATCCTCAGACCCTTCCTATAGCATGAGAAGGGATATCCAACTCCTTCCCAATCCAATCCTGAGACCCTTCCGATAGCATGAGATGTGATATCTCAATAACAGGAGATACGTCCTATAACATGAGATATGATATCCAAATCCTTCCCCTTCCAAACCTGAGACCCTTCCTTTAGCATGAGATGTGATATCCAAATCCTTCCCATTTCAATCTTGAGACCCTTCCTATAACATGAGATGTGATATCCAACTCCTACCCATTCCAACCTGAGACCCTTCCTATAGCATGAGAAGGGATATCCAATTCCTTCCCAATCCAATCCTTAGACCCTTCCGATAGCAGAGATGTGATATCTCAATGCTTATACCAAACCTGAGACCCTTCCTTTAGCATGAGATGTGATATCCAAATCCTTCACATTCCAATCCTGAGACCCTTCCTATAGCATGAGATGTGATATCTCAATGCTTCTAATACAAAACCTGAGATCCTTCCTATAACATGAGATGTGATATCCAAGTCCTTCCCATTCCAATCCTGAGACCCTTCCTATAACATGAGATGTGATATCCAACTCCTTCTATTCCAACCTGAGACCCTTCCTATAACATGAGACGTGATATCCAACTCCTTCCCAATCCAATCCTTAGACCCTTCCGATAGCAGAGATGTGATATCTCAATGCTTATACCAAACCTGATGACCCTTCCTATGGCATTAGATGTGATATCCAACTCCTTCCCATTCCAATCCTGAGTTCCTTCCTATAGCATGAGATGTGATATCTCAATGCTTCTATCAAACCTGATACCCTTCCTTTAGCATGAGATGTGATATTCAACTCCTTCCCATTCCAATCCTGAGACCCTTCCTATAACATGAGACGTGATATCCAACTCCTTCCCATTCCAATCTGAGACACCTCCTATAGCAAGAGATGTGATATCCAATTCCTTCCCATTCCAATCCTGAGACCCTTTATATAACGAGATGTGATATCCAACTCCTTCCCATTCCAACCTGAGACCCTTCCTGTAGCATGAGAAGGGAGATCCAAATCCTTCCCATTCCAATCCTGAGACCCTTCCTATACCATGAGATGTGATATCTCAATGCTTCTAATACCAAACCTGGGACCCGTCCTATAACATGAGATACGTCCTATAACATGAGATATGATATCCAAATCCTTCCCCTTCCAAACCTGAGACCCTTCCTTTAGCATGAGATGTGATATCCAAATCCTTCCCATTCCAATACTGAAACCCTTCCTATAGCATGAGATGTCATATCACAATGTTTCTAATAGAAAACCTGAGACCCTTCCTATAGCAAGAGATGTGATATCCAAATCCTTCCCATTTCAATCTTGAGACCCTTCCTATAACATGAGATGTGATATCCAACTCCTACCCATTCCAACCTGAGACCCTTCCTATAGCATGAGAAGGGATATCCAATTCCTTCCCAATCCAATACTTAGACCCTTCCGATAGCAGAGATGTGATATCTCAATGCTTCTAATACAAAACCTGAGATCCTTCCTATAACATGAGATGTGATATCCAAGTCCTTCCCATTCCAATCCTGAGACCCTTCCTATAGCATGAGATATGATATCTCAATACTTCTAATACCAAACGTGAGATCCTTCCGATAACATGAGATGTGATATCCAAATCCTTCCCCTTCCAAACCTGAGACCCTCCCTTTAGCATGAGATGTGAGATCCAACTCCTTCCCATTCCAATCCTGAGACCCTTCTGATAGCATGAGATGTGATATCTCAATGCTTCTAATACCAAACCTGAGATCCTTCCGAAAGCATGAGATGTGATATCTCAATGCTTCTAATACCAAACCTGAGATCCTTCCTATAACATGAGATGTGATATCCAACTCCTTCCCATTCCATTCCTGAGACCCTTCTGATAGCATGAGATGTGATATCTCAATGCCTCTAATACCAAACCTGAGATCCTACCTCTAACATGAAATGTGATATCCAACTCTTTCCCCTTCCAAACCTGAGCGCCTTCCTATAGCATGAGATGTGATATCCAAGTCCTTCCCATTCCAATCCTGAGACCCTTCCTATAGCTTGAGATGTGATATCCAACTCCTTCCCATTCCAATTCTGAGACCCTTCCTATACTCTGAGACTTGATATCTCAATGCTTCTAATACCAAACCTGAGACCCGTAATATAACATGAGATGTGATATCCAAATCCTTCCCCTTCCAAACCTTAGACCCTTCCTTTATCATGAGATGTGATATCCAACTCCTTCCCATTCCAATCCTGAGACCCTTCCGATATCATGAGATGTGATATCTCAAAGCTTCTAATATCAAACTTGAGACCCTCCCTATAGCATGAGATGTGATATCCAAGTCCTTCCCATTCCAATCCTGAGACCCTTCCTATAGCATGAGATGTGATATCTCAATGCTTCTAATACCAAACCTGAGACCCTTCCTATAACATGAGATGGGAATATCCAACTCCTTCCCATTCCAATCCTGAGACCCTTCCGATAGCAGAGATGTGATATCTCAATGCTTATACCAAACCTGAGACCCTTCCTATGGCATGAGATGTGATATCCAACTCCTTGCCATTCAAATCCTGAGACCCTTCCTATAGCATGAGAAGGGATATCCAACTCCTTCCCAATCCAATCCTGAGACCCTTCCGATAGCATGAGATGTGATATCTCAATAACAGGAGATACGTCCTATAACATGAGATATGATATCCAAATCCTTCCCCTTCCAAACCTGAGACCCTTCCTTTAGCATGAGATGTGATATCCAAATCCTTCCCATTTCAATCTTGAGACCCTTCCTATAACATGAGATGTGATATCCAACTCCTACCCATTCCAACCTGAGACCCTTCCTATAGCATGAGAAGGGATATCCAATTCCTTCCCAATCCAATCCTTAGACCCTTCCGATAGCAGAGGTGTGATATCTCAATGCTTATACCAAACCTGAGACCCTTCCTTTAGCATGAGATGTGATATCCAAATCCTTCACATTCCAATCCTGAGACCCTTCCTATAGCATGAGATGTGATATCTCAATGCTTCTAATACAAAACCTGAGATCCTTCCTATAACATGAGATGTGATATCCAAGTCCTTCCCATTCCAATCCTGAGACCCTTCCTATAACATGAGATGTGATATCCAACTCCTTCTATTCCAACCTGAGACCCTTCCTATAACATGAGACGTGATATCCAACTCCTTCCCAATCCAATCCTTAGACCCTTCCGATAGCAGAGATGTGATATCTCAATGCTTATACCAAACCTGATGACCCTTCCTATGGCATTAGATGTGATATCCAACTCCTTCCCATTCCAATCCTGAGTTCCTTCCTATAGCATGAGATGTGATATCTCAATGCTTCTATCAAACCTGATACCCTTCCTTTAGCATGAGATGTGATATTCAACTCCTTCCCATTCCAATCCTGAGACCCTTCCTATAACATGAGACGTGATATCCAACTCCTTCCCATTCCAATCCTGAGACACCTCCTATAGCAAGAGATGTGATATCCAATTCCTTCCCATTCCAATCCTGAGACCCTTTCTATAACGAGATGTGATATCCAACTCCTTCCCATTCCAACCTGAGACCCTTCCTGTAGCATGAGAAGGGAGATCCAAATCCTTCCCATTCCAATCCTGAGACCCTTCCTATACCATGAGATGTGATATCTCAATGCTTCTAATACCAAACCTGGGACCCGTCCTATAACATGAGATACGTCCTATAACATGAGATATGATATCCAAATCCTTCCCCTTCCAAACCTGAGACCCTTCCTTTAGCATGAGATGTGATATCCAAATCCTTCCCATTCCAATACTGAAACCCTTCCTATAGCATGAGATGTCATATCACAATGTTTCTAATAGAAAACCTGAGACCCTTCCTATAGCAAGAGATGTGATATCCAAATCCTTCCCATTTCAATCTTGAGACCCTTCCTATAACATGAGATGTGATATCCAACTCCTACCCATTCCAACCTGAGACCCTTCCTATAGCATGAGAAGGGATATCCAATTCCTTCCCAATCCAATACTTAGACCCTTCCGATAGCAGAGATGTGATATCTCAATGCTTCTAATACAAAACCTGAGATCCTTCCTATAACATGAGATGTGATATCCAAGTCCTTCCCATTCCAATCCTGAGACCCTTCCTATAACATGACATGTGATATCCAACTCCTTCTATTCCAACCTGAGACCCTTCCTATAGCATGAGATGGGATATCCAACTCCTTCCAAATCCAATCCTGATACCCTTCTGATAGCATGAGATGTGATATCCCAATGCTTCTACAAAACCTGAGACCCATACCATGGCATGAGATGTGATATCAAACTCCCGTCCTATACCATGAGACTTGATATCTCAATGCTTCTAATACCAAACCTGAGACCGGTCCACTAACATGAGATGTGATATCCAAATCCTTCCCCTTCCAAACCTTAGACCCTTCCTTTATCATGAGATGTGATATCCAAGTCCTTCCCATTCCATTCCTGAGACCCTTCCTATAGCATGAGATGTGATATCTCAATGCTTCTAATACCAAACCTGAGACCCCTCCTATAACATGAGATGTGATATCCAAATCCTTCCCATTCCAATCCTGAGACCCTTCCGATAGCAGAGATGTGATATTTCAATGCTTATACCAAACCTGAGACCCTTCCGATAGCATGAGATGTGATATCTCAATGCTTCTAATACCAAACCTCAGATCCTTCCAATCACATGAGATGTGATGTCCAAATCCTTCCCCTTCCAAACCTTAGACCCTTCCTTTATCATGAGATGTGATATCCAACTCCTTCCCATTCCAATCCTGAGACCCTTCCGATATCATGAGATGTGATATCTCAAAGCTTCTAATATCAAACTTGAGACCCTCCCTATAGCATGAGATGTGATATCCAAGTCCTTCCCATTCCAATCCTGAGTTCCTTCCTATAGCATGAGATGTGATATCTCAATGCTTCTATCAAACCTGATACCCTTCCTTTAGCATGAGATGTGATATTCAACTCCTTCCCATTCCAATCCTGAGACCCTTCCTATAACATGAGACGTGATATCCAACTCCTTCCCATTCCAATCCTGAGACACCTCCTATAGCAAGAGATGTGATATCCAATTCCTTCCCATTCCAATCCTGAGACCCTTTCTATAACGAGATGTGATATCCAACTCCTTCCCATTCCAACCTGAGACCCTTCCTGTAGCATGAGAAGGGAGATCCAAATCCTTCCCATTCCAATCCTGAGACCCTTCCTATACCATGAGATGTGATATCTCAATGCTTCTAATACCAAACCTGGGACCCGTCCTATAACATGAGATACGTCCTATAACATGAGATATGATATCCAAATCCTTCCCCTTCCAAACCTGAGACCCTTCCTTTAGCATGAGATGTGATATCCAAATCCTTCCCATTCCAATACTGAAACCCTTCCTATAGCATGAGATGTCATATCACAATGTTTCTAATAGAAAACCTGAGACCCTTCCTATAGCAAGAGATGTGATATCCAAATCCTTCCCATTTCAATCTTGAGACCCTTCCTATAACATGAGATGTGATATCCAACTCCTACCCATTCCAACCTGAGACCCTTCCTATAGCATGAGAAGGGATATCCAATTCCTTCCCAATCCAATACTTAGACCCTTCCGATAGCAGAGATGTGATATCTCAATGCTTCTAATACAAAACCTGAGATCCTTCCTATAACATGAGATGTGATATCCAAGTCCTTCCCATTCCAATCCTGAGACCCTTCCTATAACATGACATGTGATATCCAACTCCTTCTATTCCAACCTGAGACCCTTCCTATAGCATGAGATGGGATATCCAACTCCTTCCAAATCCAATCCTTATACCCTTCTGATAGCATGAGATGTGATATCCCAATGCTTCTACAAAACCTGAGACCCATACCATGGCATGAGATGTGATATCAAACTCCCGTCCTATACCATGAGACTTGATATCTCAATGCTTCTAATACCAAACCTGAGACCGGTCCACTAACATGAGATGTGATATCCAAATCCTTCCCCTTCCAAACCTTAGACCCTTCCTTTATCATGAGATGTGATATCCAAGTCCTTCCCATTCCATTCCTGAGACCCTTCCTATAGCATGAGATGTGATATCTCAATGCTTCTAATACCAAACCTGAGACCCTTCCTATAACATGAGATGTGATATCCATATCCTTCCCATTCCAATCCTGAGACCCTTCCGATAGCAGAGATGTGATATCTCAATGCTTATACCAAACCTGAGACCCTTCCGATAGCATGAGATGTGATATCTCAATGCTTCTAATACCAAACCTCAGATCCTTCCAATCACATGAGATGTGATGTCCAAATCCTTCCCCTTCCAAACCTTAGACCCTTCCTTTATCATGAGATGTGATATCCAACTCCTTCCCATTCCAATCCTGAGACCCTTCCGATATCATGAGATGTGATATCTCAAAGCTTCTAATATCAAACTTGAGACCCTCCCTATAGCATGAGATGTGATATCCAAGTCCTTCCCATTCCAATCCTGAGACCCTTCCTATAGCATGAGATGTGATATCTCAATGCTTCTAATACCAAACCTGAGACCCTTCCTATAACATGAGATGGGAATATCCAACTCCTTCCCATTCCAATCCTGAGACCCTTCCGATAGCAGAGATGTGATATCTCAATGCTTATACCAAACCTGAGACCCTTCCTGTGGCATGAGATGTGATATCCAACTCCTTGCCATTCAAATCCTGAGACCCTTCCTATAGCATGAGAAGGGATATCCAACTCCTTCCCAATCCAATCCTGAGACCCTTCCGATAGCATGAGATGTGATATCTCAATAACAGGAGATACGTCCTATAACATGAGATATGATATCCAAATCCTTCCCCTTCCAAACCTGAGACCCTTCCTTTAGCATGAGATGTGATATCCAAATCCTTCCCATTTCAATCTTGAGACCCTTCCTATAACATGAGATGTGATATCCAACTCCTACCCATTCCAACCTGAGACCCTTCCTATAGCATGAGAAGGGATATCCAATTCCTTCCCAATCCAATCCTTAGACCCTTCCGATAGCAGAGATGTGATATCTCAATGCTTATACCAAACCTGAGACCCTTCCTTTAGCATGAGATGTGATATCCAAATCCTTCACATTCCAATCCTGAGACCCTTCCTATAGCATGAGATGTGATATCTCAATGCTTCTAATACAAAACCTGAGATCCTTCCTATAACATGAGATGTGATATCCAAGTCCTTCCCATTCCAATCCTGAGACCCTTCCTATAACATGAGATGTGATATCCAACTCCTTCTATTCCAACCTGTGACCCTTCCTATAACATGAGACGTGATATCCAACTCCTTCCCAATCCAATCCTTAGACCCTTCCGATAGCAGAGATGTGATATCTCAATGCTTATACCAAACCTGATGACCCTTCCTATGGCATTAGATGTGATATCCAACTCCTTCCCATTCCAATCCTGAGTTCCTTCCTATAGCATGAGATGTGATATCTCAATGCTTCTATCAAACCTGATACCCTTCCTTTAGCATGAGATGTGATATTCAACTCCTTCCCATTCCAATCCTGAGACCCTTCCTATAACATGAGACGTGATATCCAACTCCTTCCCATTCCAATCTGAGACACCTCCTATAGCAAGAGATGTGATATCCAATTCCTTCCCATTCCAATCCTGAGACCCTTTATATAACGAGATGTGATATCCAACTCCTTCCCATTCCAACCTGAGACCCTTCCTGTAGCATGAGAAGGGAGATCCAAATCCTTCCCATTCCAATCCTGAGACCCTTCCTATACCATGAGATGTGATATCTCAATGCTTCTAATACCAAACCTGGGACCCGTCCTATAACATGAGATACGTCCTATAACATGAGATATGATATCCAAATCCTTCCCCTTCCAAACCTGAGACCCTTCCTTTAGCATGAGATGTGATATCCAAATCCTTCACATTCCAATACTGAAACCCTTCCTATAGCATGAGATGTCATATCACAATGTTTCTAATAGAAAACCTGAGACCCTTCCTATAGCAAGAGATGTGATATCCAAATCCTTCCCATTTCAATCTTGAGACCCTTCCTATAACATGAGATGTGATATCCAACTCCTACCCATTCCAACCTGAGACCCTTCCTATAGCATGAGAAGGGATATCCAATTCCTTCCCAATCCAATACTTAGACCCTTCCGATAGCAGAGATGTGATATCTCAATGCTTCTAATACAAAACCTGAGATCCTTCCTATAACATGAGATGTGATATCCAAGTCCTTCCCATTCCAATCCTGAGACCCTTCCTATAACATGACATGTGATATCCAACTCCTTCTATTCCAACCTGAGACCCTTCCTATAGCATGAGATGGGATATCCAACTCCTTCCAAATCCAATCCTGATACCCTTCTGATAGCATGAGATGTGATATCCCAATGCTTCTACAAAACCTGAGACCCATACCATGGCATGAGATGTGATATCAAACTCCCGTCCTATACCATGAGACTTGATATCTCAATGCTTCTAATACCAAATCTGAGACCGGTCCACTAACATGAGATGTGATATCCAAATCCTTCCCCTTCCAAACCTTAGACCCTTCCTTTATCATGAGATGTGATATCCAAGTCCTTCCCATTCCATTCCTGAGACCCTTCCTATAGCATGAGATGTGATATCTCAATGCTTCTAATACCAAACCTGAGACCCTTCCTATAACATGAGATGTGATATCCAAATCCTTCCCATTCCAATTCTGAGACCCTTCCGATAGCAGAGATGTGATATCTCAATGCTTATACCAAACCTGAGACCCTTCCGATAGCATGAGATGTGATATCTCAATGCTTCTAATACCAAACCTCAGATCCTTCCAATCACATGAGATGTGATGTCCAAATCCTTCCCCTTCCAAACCTTAGACCCTTCCTTTATCATGAGATGTGATATCCAACTCCTTCCCATTCCAATCCTGAGACCCTTCCGATATCATGAGATGTGATATCTCAAAGCTTCTAATATCAAACTTGAGACCCTCCCTATAGCATGAGATGTGATATCCAAGTCCTTCCCATTCCAATCCTGAGACCCTTCCTATAGCATGAGATGTGATATCTCAATGCTTCTAATACCAAACCTGAGACCCTTCCTATAACATGAGATGGGAATATCCAACTCCTTCCCATTCCAATCCTGAGACCCTTCCGATAGCAGAGATGTGATATCTCAATGCTTATACCAAACCTGAGACCCTTCCTATGGCATGAGATGTGATATCCAACTCCTTGCCATTCAAATCCTGAGACCCTTCCTATAGCATGAGAAGGGATATCCAACTCCTTCCCAATCCAATCCTGAGACCCTTCCGATAGCATGAGATGTGATATCTCAATAACAGGAGATACGTCCTATAACATGAGATATGATATCCAAATCCTTCCCCTTCCAAACCTGAGACCCTTCCTTTAGCATGAGATGTGATATCCAAATCCTTCCCATTTCAATCTTGAGACCCTTCCTATAACATGAGATGTGATATCCAACTCCTACCCATTCCAACCTGAGACCCTTCCTATAGCATGAGAAGGGATATCCAATTCCTTCCCAATCCAATCCTTAGACCCTTCCGATAGCAGAGATGTGATATCTCAATGCTTATACCAAACCTGAGACCCTTCCTTTAGCATGAGATGTGATATCCAAATCCTTCACATTCCAATCCTGAGACCCTTCCTATAGCATGAGATGTGATATCTCAATGCTTCTAATACAAAACCTGAGATCCTTCCTATAACATGAGATGTGATATCCAAGTCCTTCCCATTCCAATCCTGAGACCCTTCCTATAGCATGAGATGTGATATCCAACTCCTTCTATTCCAACCTGAGACCCTTCCTATAACATGAGACGTGATATCCAACTCCTTCCCAATCCAATCCTTAGACCCTTCCGATAGCAGAGATGTGATATCTCAATGCTTATACCAAACCTGATGACCCTTCCTATGGCATTAGATGTGTTATCCAACTCCTTCCCATTCCAATCCTGAGTTCCTTGCTATAGCATGAGATGTGATATCTCAATGCTTCTATCAAACCTGATACCCTTCCTTTAGCATGAGATGTGATATTCAACTCCTTCCCATTCCAATCCTGAGACCCTTCCTATAACATGAGACGTGATATCCAACTCCTTCCCATTCCAATCCTGAGACACCTCCTATAGCAAGAGATGTGATATCCAATTCCTTCCCATTCCAATCCTGAGACCCTTTCTATAACGAGATGTGATATCCAACTCCTTCCCATTCCAACCTGAGACCCTTCCTGTAGCATGAGAAGGGAGATCCAAATCCTTCCCATTACAATCCTGAGACCCTTCCTATACCATGAGATGTGATATCTCAATGCTTCTAATACCAAACCTGGGACCCGTCCTATAACATGAGATACGTCCTATAACATGAGATATGATATCCAAATCCTTCCCCTTCCAAACCTGAGACCCTTCCTTTAGCATGAGATGTGATATCCAAATCCTTCCCATTCCAATACTGAAACCCTTCCTATAGCATGAGATGTCATATCACAATGTTTCTAATAGAAAACCTGAGACCCTTCCTATAGCAAGAGATGTGATATCCAAATCCTTCCCATTTCAATCTTGAGACCCTTCCTATAACATGAGATGTGATATCCAACTCCTACCCATTCCAACCTGAGACCCTTCCTATAGCATGAGAAGGGATATCCAATTCCTTCCCAATCCAATACTTAGACCCTTCCGATAGCAGAGATGTGATATCTCAATGCTTCTAATACAAAACCTGAGATCCTTCCTATAACATGAGATGTGATATCCAAGTCCTTCCCATTCCAATCCTGAGACCCTTCCTATAACATGACATGTGATATCCAACTCCTTCTATTCCAACCTGAGACCCTTCCTATAGCATGAGATGGGATATCCAACTCCTTCCAAATCCAATCCTGATACCCTTCTGATAGCATGAGATGTGATATCCCAATGCTTCTACAAAACCTGAGACCCATACCATGGCATGAGATGTGATATCAAACTCCCGTCCTATACCATGAGACTTGATATCTCAATGCTTCTAATACCAAACCTGAGACCGGTCCACTAACATGAGATGTGATATCCAAATCCTTCCCCTTCCAAACCTTAGACCCTTCCTTTATCATGAGATGTGATATCCAAGTCCTTCCCATTCCATTCCTGAGACCCTTCCTATAGCATGAGATGTGATATCTCAATGCTTCTAATACCAAACCTGAGACCCTTCCTATAACATGAGATGTGATATCCAAATCCTTCCCATTCCAATCCTGAGACCCTTCCGATAGCAGAGATGTGATATCTCAATGCTTATACCAAACCTGAGACCCTTCCGATAGCATGAGATGTGATATCTCAATGCTTCTAATACCAAACCTCAGATCCTTCCAATCACATGAGATGTGATGTCCAAATCCTTCCCCTTCCAAACCTTAGACCCTTCCTTTATCATGAGATGTGATATCCAACTCCTTCCCATTCCAATCCTGAGACCCTTCCGATATCATGAGATGTGATATCTCAAAGCTTCTAATATCAAACTTGAGACCCTCCCTATAGCATGAGATGTGATATCCAAGTCCTTCCCATTCCAATCCTGAGACCCTTCCTATAGCATGAGATGTGATATCTCAATGCTTCTAATACCAAACCTGAGACCCTTCCTATAACATGAGATGGGAATATCCAACTCCTTCCCATTCCAATCCTGAGACCCTTCCGATAGCAGAGATGTGATATCTCAATGCTTATACCAAACCTGAGACCCTTCCTATGGCATGAGATGTGATATCCAACTCCTTGCCATTCAAATCCTGAGACCCTTCCTATAGCATGAGAAGGGATATCCAACTCCTTCCCAATCCAATCCTGAGACCCTTCCGATAGCATGAGATGTGATATCTCAATAACAGGAGATACGTCCTATAACATGAGATATGATATCCAAATCCTTCCCCTTCCAAACCTGAGACCCTTCCTTTAGCATGAGATGTGATATCCAAATCCTTCCCATTTCAATCTTGAGACCCTTCCTATAACATGAGATGTGATATCCAACTCCTACCCATTCCAACCTGAGACCCTTCCTATAGCATGAGAAGGGATATCCAATTCCTTCCCAATCCAATCCTTAGACCCTTCCGATAGCAGAGATGTGATATCTCAATGCTTATACCAAACCTGAGACCCTTCCTTTAGCATGAGATGTGATATCCAAATCCTTCACATTCCAATCCTGAGACCCTTCCTATAGCATGAGATGTGATATCTCAATGCTTCTAATACAAAACCTGAGATCCTTCCTATAACATGAGATGTGATATCCAAGTCCTTCCCATTCCAATCCTGAGACCCTTCCTATAACATGAGATGTGATATCCAACTCCTTCTATTCCAACCTGAGACCCTTCCTATAACATGAGACGTGATATCCAACTCCTTCCCAATCCAATCCTTAGACCCTTCCGATAGCAGAGATGTGATATCTCAATGCTTATACCAAACCTGATGACCCTTCCTATGGCATTAGATGTGATATCCAACTCCTTCCCATTCCAATCCTGAGTTCCTTCCTATAGCATGAGATGTGATATCTCAATGCTTCTATCAAACCTGATACCCTTCCTTTAGCATGAGATGTGATATTCAACTCCTTCCCATTCCAATCCTGAGACCCTTCCTATAACATGAGACGTGATATCCAACTCCTTCCCATTCCAATCCTGAGACACCTCCTATAGCAAGAGATGTGATATCCAATTCCTTCCCATTCCAATCCTGAGACCCTTTCTATAACGAGATGTGATATCCAACTCCTTCCCATTCCAACCTGAGACCCTTCCTGTAGCATGAGAAGGGAGATCCAAATCCTTCCCATTCCAATCCTGAGACCCTTCCTATACCATGAGATGTGATATCTCAATGCTTCTAATACCAAACCTGGGACCCGTCCTATAACATGAGATACGTCCTATAACATGAGATATGATATCCAAATCCTTCCCCTTCCAAACCTGAGACCCTTCCTTTAGCATGAGATGTGATATCCAAATCCTTCCCATTCCAATACTGAAACCCTTCCTATAGCATGAGATGTCATATCACAATTTTTCTAATAGAAAACCTGAGACCCTTCCTATAGCAAGAGATGTGATATCCAACTCCTACCCATTCCAACCTGAGACCCTTCCTATAGCATGAGAAGGGATATCCAATTCCTTCCCAATCCAATACTTAGATCCTTCCGATAGCAGAGATGTGATATCTCAATGCTTCTAATACAAAACCTGAGATCCTTCCTATAACATGAGATGTGATATCCAAGTCCTTCCCATTCCAATCCTGAGACCCTTCCTATAACATGACATGTGATATCCAACTCCTTCTATTCCAACCTGAGACCCTTCCTATAGCATGAGATGGGATATCCAACTCCTTCCAAATCCAATCCTGATACCCTTCTGATAGCATGAGATGTGATATCCCAATGCTTCTACAAAACCTGAGACCCATACCATGGCATGAGATGTGATATCAAACTCCCGTCCTATACCATGAGACTTGATATCTCAATGCTTCTAATACCAAACCTGAGACCGGTCCACTAACATGAGATGTGATATCCAAATCCTTCCCCTTCCAAACCTTAGACCCTTCCTTTATCATGAGATGTGATATCCAAGTCCTTCCCATTCCATTCCTGAGACCCTTCCTATAGCATGAGATGTGATATCTCAATGCTTCTAATACCAAACCTGAGACCCTTCCTATAACATGAGATGTGATATCCAAATCCTTCCCATTCCAATCCTGAGACCCTTCCGATAGCAGAGATGTGATATCTCAATGCTTATAACAAACCTGAGACCCTTCCGATAGCATGAGATGTGATATCTCAATGCTTCTAATACCAAACCTCAGATCCTTCCAATCACATGAGATGTGATGTCCAAATCCTTCCCCTTCCAAACCTTAGACCCTTCCTTTATCATGAGATGTGATATCCAACTCCTTCCCATTCCAATCCTGAGACCCTTCCGATATCATGAGATGTGATATCTCAAAGCTTCTAATATCAAACTTGAGACCCTCCCTATAATCTGATGTGATATCCAAGTCCTTCCCATTCCAATCCTGAGACCCTTCCTATAGCATGAGATGTGATATCTCAATGCTTCTAATACCAAACCTGAGACCCTTCCTATAACATGAGATGGGAATATCCAACTCCTTCCCATTCCAATCCTGAGACCCTTCCGATAGCAGAGATGTGATATCTCAATGCTTATACCAAACCTGAGACCCTTCCTATGGCATGAGATGTGATATCCAACTCCTTGCCATTCAAATCCTGAGACCCTTCCTATAGCATGAGAAGGGATATCCAACTCCTTCCCAATCCAATCCTGAGACCCTTCCGATAGCATGAGATGTGATATCTCAATAACAGGAGATACGTCCTATAACATGAGATATGATATCCAAATCCTTCCCCTTCCAAACCTGAGACCCTTCCTTTAGCATGAGATGTGATATCCAAATCCTTCCCATTTCAATCTTGAGACCCTTCCTATAACATGAGATGTGATATCCAACTCCTACCCATTCCAACCTGAGACCCTTCCTATAGCATGAGAAGGGATATCCAATTCCTTCCCAATCCAATCCTTAGACCCTTCCGATAGCAGAGATGTGATATCTCAATGCTTATACCAAACCTGAGACCCTTCCTTTAGCATGAGATGTGATATCCAAATCCTTCACATTCCAATCCTGAGACCCTTCCTATAGCATGAGATGTGATATCTCAATGCTTCTAATACAAAACCTGAGATCCTTCCTATAACATGAGATGTGATATCCAAGTCCTTCCCATTCCAATCCTGAGACCCTTCCTATAACATGAGATGTGATATCCAACTCCTTCTATTCCAACCTGAGACCCTTCCTATAACATGAGACGTGATATCCAACTCCTTCCCAATCCAATCCTTAGACCCTTCCGATAGCAGAGATGTGATATCTCAATGCTTATACCAAACCTGATGACCCTTCCTATGGCATTAGATGTGATATCCAACTCCTTCCCATTCCAATCCTGAGTTCCTTCCTATAGCATGAGATGTGATATCTCAATGCTTCTATCAAACCTGATACCCTTCCTTTAGCATGAGATGTGATATTCAACTCCTTCCCATTCCAATCCTGAGACCCTTCCTATAACATGAGACGTGATATCCAACTCCTTCCCATTCCAATCCTGAGACACCTCCTATAGCAAGAGATGTGATATCCAATTCCTTCCCATTCCAATCCTGAGACCCTTTCTATAACGAGATGTGATATCCAACTCCTTCCCATTCCAACCTGAGACCCTTCCTGTAGCATGAGAAGGGAGATCCAAATCCTTCCCATTCCAATCCTGAGACCCTTCCTATACCATGAGATGTGATATCTCAATGCTTCTAATACCAAACCTGGGACCCGTCCTATAACATGAGATACGTCCTATAACATGAGATATGATATCCAAATCCTTCCCCTTCCAAACCTGAGACCCTTCCTTTAGCATGAGATGTGATATCCAAATCCTTCCCATTCCAATACTGAAACCCTTCCTATAGCATGAGATGTCATATCACAATGTTTCTAATAGAAAACCTGAGACCCTTCCTATAGCAAGAGATGTGATATCCAAATCCTTCCCATTTCAATCTTGAGACCCTTCCTATAACATGAGATGTGATATCCAACTCCTACTCATTCCAACCTGAGACCCTTCCTATAGCATGAGAAGGGATATCCGGTCAAGTGGCACAGCGAGTAGAGCGCTCGCTTTGACACCCGTGCAGAGCCTGTTAACGCAGGTTCGAATCCCGGCGGGGCCAAACTCAGCCTTTCATCCTTCCGAGGTCGATAAATGAGCACCACACACCGTGGGTAATAATAAGCAGCGCTCGGATACCTGAGGGTTTGTAGCGCTATATAAAAGCCTAATTATTATTATTATTATTATTATATCCAATTCCTTCCCAATCCAATACTTAGACCCTTCCGATAGCAGAGATGTGATATCTCAATGCTTCTAATACAAAACCTGAGATCCTTCCTATAACATGAGATGTGATATCCAAGTCCTTCCCATTCCAATCCTGAGACCCTTCCTATAACATGACATGTGATATCCAACTCCTTCTATTCCAACCTGAGACCCTTCCTATAGCATGAGATGGGATATCCAACTCCTTCCAAATCCAATCCTGATACCCTTCTGATAGCATGAGATGTGATATCCCAATGCTTCTACAAAACCTGAGACCCATACCATGGCATGAGATGTGATATCAAACTCCCGTCCTATACCATGAGACTTGATATCTCAATGCTTCTAATACCAAACCTGAGACCGGTCCACTAACATGAGATGTGATATCCAAATCCTTCCCCTTCCAAACCTTAGACCCTTCCTTTATCATGAGATGTGATATCCAAGTCCTTCCCATTCCATTCCTGAGACCCTTCCTATAGCATGAGATGTGATATCTCAATGCTTCTAATACCAAACCTGAGACCCTTCCTATAACATGAGATGTGATATCCAAATCCTTCCCATTCCAATTCTGAGACCCTTCCGATAGCAGAGATGTGATATCTCAATGCTTATACCAAACCTGAGACCCTTCCGATAGCATGAGATGTGATATCTCAATGCTTCTAATACCAAACCTCAGATCCTTCCAATCACATGAGATGTGATGTCCAAATCCTTCCCCTTCCAAACCTTAGACCCTTCCTTTATCATGAGATGTGATATCCAACTCCTTCCCATTCCAATCCTGAGACCCTTCCGATATCATGAGATGTGATATCTCAAAGCTTCTAATATCAAACTTGAGACCCTCCCTATAGCATGAGATGTGATATCCAAGTCCTTCCCATTCCAATCCTGAGACCCTTCCTATAGCATGAGATGTGATATCTCAATGCTTCTAATACCAAACCTGAGACCCTTCCTATAACATGAGATGGGAATATCCAACTCCTTCCCATTCCAATCCTGAGACCCTTCCGATAGCAGAGATGTGATATCTCAATGCTTATACCAAACCTGAGACCCTTCCTATGGCATGAGATGTGATATCCAACTCCTTGCCATTCAAATCCTGAGACCCTTCCTATAGCATGAGAAGGGATATCCAACTCCTTCCCAATCCAATCCTGAGACCCTTCCGATAGCATGAGATGTGATATCTCAATAACAGGAGATACGTCCTATAACATGAGATATGATATCCAAATCCTTCCCCTTCCAAACCTGAGACCCTTCCTTTAGCATGAGATGTGATATCCAAATCCTTCCCATTTCAATCTTGAGACCCTTCCTATAACATGAGATGTGATATCCAACTCCTACCCATTCCAACCTGAGACCCTTCCTATAGCATGAGAAGGGATATCCAATTCCTTCCCAATCCAATCCTTAGACCCTTCCGATAGCAGAGATGTGATATCTCAATGCTTATACCAAACCTGAGACCCTTCCTTTAGCATGAGATGTGATATCCAAATCCTTCACATTCCAATCCTGAGACCCTTCCTATAGCATGAGATGTGATATCTCAATGCTTCTAATACAAAACCTGAGATCCTTCCTATAACATGAGATGTGATATCCAAGTCCTTCCCATTCCAATCCTGAGACCCTTCCTATAACATGAGATGTGATATCCAACTCCTTCTATTCCAACCTGAGACCCTTCCTATAACATGAGACGTGATATCCAACTCCTTCCCAATCCAATCCTTAGACCCTTCCGATAGCAGAGATGTGATATCTCAATGCTTATACCAAACCTGATGACCCTTCCTATGGCATTAGATGTGATATCCAACTCCTTCCCATTCCAATCCTGAGTTCCTTCCTATAGCATGAGATGTGATATCTCAATGCTTCTATCAAACCTGATACCCTTCCTTTAGCATGAGATGTGATATTCAACTCCTTCCCATTCCAATCCTGAGACCCTTCCTATAACATGAGACGTGATATCCAACTCCTTCCCATTCCAATCCTGAGACACCTCCTATAGCAAGAGATGTGATATCCAATTCCTTCCCATTCCAATCCTGAGACCCTTTCTATAACGAGATGTGATATCCAACTCCTTCCCATTCCAACCTGAGACCCTTCCTGTAGCATGAGAAGGGAGATCCAAATCCTTCCCATTCCAATCCTGAGACCCTTCCTATACCATGAGATGTGATATCTCAATGCTTCTAATACCAAACCTGGGACCCGTCCTATAACATGAGATACGTCCTATAACATGAGATATGATATCCAAATCCTTCCCCTTCCAAACCTGAGACCCTTCCTTTAGCATGAGATGTGATATCCAAATCCTTCCCATTCCAATACTGAAACCCTTCCTATAGCATGAGATGTCATATCACAATGTTTCTAATAGAAAACCTGAGACCCTTCCTATAGCAAGAGATGTGATATCCAAATCCTTCCCATTTCAATCTTGAGACCCTTCCTATAACATGAGATGTGATATCCAACTCCTACCCATTCCAACCTGAGACCCTTCCTATAGCATGAGAAGGGATATCCAATTCCTTCCCAATCCAATACTTAGACCCTTCCGATAGCAGAGATGTGATATCTCAATGCTTCTAATACAAAACCTGAGATCCTTCCTATAACATGAGATGTGATATCCAAGTCCTTCCCATTCCAATCCTGAGACCCTTCCTATAACATGACATGTGATATCCAACTCCTTCTATTCCAACCTGAGACCCTTCCTATAGCATGAGATGGGATATCCAACTCCTTCCAAATCCAATCCTGATACCCTTCTGATAGCATGAGATGTGATATCCCAATGCTCCTACAAAACCTGAGACCCATACCATGGCATGAGATGTGATATCAAACTCCCGTCCTATACCATGAGACTTGATATCTCAATGCTTCTAATACCAAACCTGAGACCGGTCCACTAACATGAGATGTGATATCCAAATCCTTCCCCTTCCAAACCTTAGACCCTTCCTTTATCATGAGATGTGATATCCAAGTCCTTCCCATTCCATTCCTGAGACCCTTCCTATAGCATGAGATGTGATATCTCAATGCTTCTAATACCAAACCTGAGACCCTTCCTATAACATGAGATGTGATATCCAAATCCTTCCCATTCCAATCCTGAGACCCTTCCGATAGCAGAGATGTGATATCTCAATGCTTATACCAAACCTGAGACCCTTCCGATAGCATGAGATGTGATATCTCAATGCTTCTAATACCAAACCTCAGATCCTTCCAATCACATGAGATGTGATGTCCAAATCCTTCCCCTTCCAAACCTTAGACCCTTCCTTTATCATGAGATGTGATATCCAACTCCTTCCCATTCCAATCCTGAGACCCTTCCGATATCATGAGATGTGATATCTCAAAGCTTCTAATATCAAACTTGAGACCCTCCCTATAGCATGAGATGTGATATCCAAGTCCTTCCCATTCCAATCCTGAGACCCTTCCTATAGCATGAGATGTGATATCTCAATGCTTCTAATACCAAACCTGAGACCCTTCCTATAACATGAGATGGGAATATCCAACTCCTTCCCATTCCAATCCTGAGACCCTTCCGATAGCAGAGATGTGATATCTCAATGCTTATACCAAACCTGAGACCCTTCCTATGGCATGAGATGTGATATCCAACTCCTTGCCATTCAAATCCTGAGACCCTTCCTATAGCATGAGAAGGGATATCCAACTCCTTCCCAATCCAATCCTGAGACCCTTCCGAAAGCATGAGATGTGATATCTCAATAACAGGAGATACGTCCTATAACATGAGATATGATATCCAAATCCTTCCCCTTCCAAACCTGAGACCCTTCCTTTAGCATGAGATGTGATATCCAAATCCTTCCCATTTCAATCTTGAGACCCTTCCTATAACATGAGATGTGATATCCAACTCCTACCCATTCCAACCTGAGACCCTTCCTATAGCATGAGAAGGGATATCCAATTCCTTCCCAATCCAATCCTTAGACCCTTCCGATAGCAGAGATGTGATATCTCAATGCTTATACCAAACCTGAGACCCTTCCTTTAGCATGAGATGTGATATCCAAATCCTTCACATTCCAATCCTGAGACCCTTCCTATAGCATGAGATGTGATATCTCAATGCTTCTAATACAAAACCTGAGATCCTTCCTATAACATGAGATGTGATATCCAAGTCCTTCCCATTCCAATCCTGAGACCCTTCCTATAACATGAGATGTGATATCCAACTCCTTCTATTCCAACCTGAGACCCTTCCTATAACATGAGACGTGATATCCAACTCCTTCCCAATCCAATCCTTAGACCCTTCCGATAGCAGAGATGTGATATCTCAATGCTTATACCAAACCTGATGACCCTTCCTATGGCATTAGATGTGATATCCAACTCCTTCCCATTCCAATCCTGAGTTCCTTCCTATAGCATGAGATGTGATATCTCAATGCTTCTATCAAACCTGATACCCTTCCTTTAGCATGAGATGTGATATTCAACTCCTTCCCATTCCAATCCTGAGACCCTTCCTATAACATGAGACGTGATATCCAACTCCTTCCCATTCCAATCCTGAGACACCTCCTATAGCAAGAGATGTGATATCCAATTCCTTCCCATTCCAATCCTGAGACCCTTTCTATAACGAGATGTGATATCCAACTCCTTCCCATTCCAACCTGAGACCCTTCCTGTAGCATGAGAAGGGAGATCCAAATCCTTCCCATTCCAATCCTGAGACCCTTCCTATACCATGAGATGTGATATCTCAATGCTTCTAATACCAAACCTGGGACCCGTCCTATAACATGAGATACGTCCTATAACATGAGATATGATATCCAAATCCTTCCCCTTCCAAACCTGAGACCCTTCCTTTAGCATGAGATGTGATATCCAAATCCTTCCCATTCCAATACTGAAACCCTTCCTATAGCATGAGATGTCATATCACAATTTTTCTAATAGAAAACCTGAGACCCTTCCTATAGCAAGAGATGTGATATCCAAATCCTTCCCATTTCAATCTTGAGACCCTTCCTATAACATGAGATGTGATATCCAACTCCTACCCATTCCAACCTGAGACCCTTCCTATAGCATGAGAAGGGATATCCAATTCCTTCCCAATCCAATACTTAGACCCTTCCGATAGCAGAGATGTGATATCTCAATGCTTCTAATACAAAACCTGAGATCCTTCCTATAACATGAGATGTGATATCCAAGTCCTTCCCATTCCAATCCTGAGACCCTTCCTATAACATGACATGTGATATCCAACTCCTTCTATTCCAACCTGAGACCCTTCCTATAGCATGAGATGGGATATCCAACTCCTTCCAAATCCAATCCTGATACCCTTCTGATAGCATGAGATGTGATATCCCAATGCTTCTACAAAACCTGAGACCCATACCATGGCATGAGATGTGATATCAAACTCCCGTCCTATACCATGAGACTTGATATCTCAATGCTTCTAATACCAAACCTGAGACCGGTCCACTAACATGAGATGTGATATCCAAATCCTTCCCCTTCCAAACCTTAGACCCTTCCTTTATCATGAGATGTGATATCCAAGTCCTTCCCATTCCATTCCTGAGACCCTTCCTATAGCATGAGATGTGATATCTCAATGCTTCTAATACCAAACCTGAGACCCTTCCTATAACATGAGATGTGATATCCAAATCCTTCCCATTCCAATCCTGAGACCCTTCCGATAGCAGAGATGTGATATCTCAATGCTTATACCAAACCTGAGACCCTTCCGATAGCATGAGATGTGATATCTCAATGCTTCTAATACCAAACCTCAGATCCTTCCAATCACATGAGATGTGATGTCCAAATCCTTCCCCTTCCAAACCTTAGACCCTTCCTTTATCATGAGATGTGATATCCAACTCCTTCCCATTCCAATCCTGAGACCCTTCCGATATCATGAGATGTGATATCTCAAAGCTTCTAATATCAAACTTGAGACCCTCCCTATAGCATGAGATGTGATATCCAAGTCCTTCCCATTCCAATCCTGAGACCCTTCCTATAGCATGAGATGTGATATCTCAATGCTTCTAATACCAAACCTGAGACCCTTCCTATAACATGAGATGGGAATATCCAACTCCTTCCCATTCCAATCCTGAGACCCTTCCGATAGCAGAGATGTGATATCTCAATGCTTATACCAAACCTGAGACCCTTCCTATGGCATGAGATGTGATATCCAACTCCTTGCCATTCAAATCCTGAGACCCTTCCTATAGCATGAGAAGGGATATCCAACTCCTTCCCAATCCAATCCTGAGACCCTTCCGATAGCATGAGATGTGATATCTCAATAACAGGAGATACGTCCTATAACATGAGATATGATATCCAAATCCTTCCCCTTCCAAACCTGAGACCCTTCCTTTAGCATGAGATGTGATATCCAAATCCTTCCCATTTCAATCTTGAGACCCTTCCTATAACATGAGATGTGATATCCAACTCCTACCCATTCCAACCTGAGACCCTTCCTATAGCATGAGAAGGGATATCCAATTCCTTCCCAATCCAATCCTTAGACCCTTCCGATAGCAGAGATGTGATATCTCAATGCTTATACCAAACCTGAGACCCTTCCTTTAGCATGAGATGTGATATCCAAATCCTTCACATTCCAATCCTGAGACCCTTCCTATAGCATGAGATGTGATATCTCAATGCTTCTAATACAAAACCTGAGATCCTTCCTATAACATGAGATGTGATATCCAAGTCCTTCCCATTCCAATCCTGAGACCCTTCCTATAACATGAGATGTGATATCCAACTCCTTCTATTCCAACCTGAGACCCTTCCTATAACATGAGACGTGATATCCAACTCCTTCCCAATCCAATCCTTAGACCCTTCCGATAGCAGAGATGTGATATCTCAATGCTTATACCAAACCTGATGACCCTTCCTATGGCATTAGATGTGATATCCAACTCCTTCCCATTCCAATCCTGAGTTCCTTCCTATAGCATGAGATGTGATATCTCAATGCTTCTATCAAACCTGATACCCTTCCTTTAGCATGAGATGTGATATTCAACTCCTTCCCATTCCAATCCTGAGACCCTTCCTATAACATGAGACGTGATATCCAACTCCTTCCCATTCCAATCCTGAGACACCTCCTATAGCAAGAGATGTGATATCCAATTCCTTCCCATTCCAATCCTGAGACCCTTTCTATAACGAGATGTGATATCCAACTCCTTCCCATTCCAACCTGAGACCCTTCCTGTAGCATGAGAAGGGAGATCCAAATCCTTCCCATTCCAATCCTGAGACCCTTCCTATACCATGAGATGTGATATCTCAATGCTTCTAATACCAAACCTGGGACCCGTCCTATAACATGAGATACGTCCTATAACATGAGATATGATATCCAAATCCTTCCCCTTCCAAACCTGAGACCCTTCCTTTAGCATGAGATGTGATATCCAAATCCTTCCCATTCCAATACTGAAACCCTTCCTATAGCATGAGATGTCATATCACAATTTTTCTAATAGAAAACCTGAGACCCTTCCTATAGCAAGAGATGTGATATCCAAATCCTTCCCATTTCAATCTTGAGACCCTTCCTATAACATGAGATGTGATATCCAACTCCTACCCATTCCAACCTGAGACCCTTCCTATAGCATGAGAAGGGATATCCAATTCCTTCCCAATCCAATACTTAGACCCTTCCGATAGCAGAGATTTGATATCTCAATGCTTCTAATACAAAACCTGAGATCCTTCCTATAACATGAGATGTGATATCCAAGTCCTTCCCATTCCAATCCTGAGACCCTTCCTATAACATGACATGTGATATCCAACTCCTTCTATTCCAACCTGAGACCCTTCCTATAGCATGAGATGGGATATCCAACTCCTTCCAAATCCAATCCTGATACCCTTCTGATTGCATGAGATGTGATATCCCAATGCTTCTACAAAACCTGAGACCCATACCATGGCATGAGATGTGATATCAAACTCCCGTCCTATACCATGAGACTTGATATCTCAATGCTTCTAATACCAAACCTGAGACCGGTCCACTAACATGAGATGTGATATCCAAATCCTTCCCCTTCCAAACCTTAGACCCTTCCTTTATCATGAGATGTGATATCCAAGTCCTTCCCATTCCATTCCTGAGACCCTTCCTATAGCATGAGATGTGATATCTCAATGCTTCTAATACCAAACCTGAGACCCTTCCTATAACATGAGATGTGATATCCAAATCCTTCCCATTCCAATCCTGAGACCCTTCCGATAGCAGAGATGTGATATCTCAATGCTTATACCAAACCTGAGACCCTTCCGATAGCATGAGATGTGATATCTCAATGCTTCTAATACCAAACCTCAGATCCTTCCAATCACATGAGATGTGATGTCCAAATCCTTCCCCTTCCAAACCTTAGACCCTTCCTTTATCATGAGATGTGATATCCAACTCCTTCCCATTCCAATCCTGAGACCCTTCCGATATCATGAGATGTGATATCTCAAAGCTTCTAATATCAAACTTGAGACCCTCCCTATAGCATGAGATGTGATATCCAAGTCCTTCCCATTCCAATCCTGAGACCCTTCCTATAGCATGAGATGTGATATCTCAATGCTTCTAATACCAAACCTGAGACCCTTCCTATAACATGAGATGGGAATATCCAACTCCTTCCCATTCCAATCCTGAGACCCTTCCGATAGCAGAGATGTGATATCTCAATGCTTATACCAAACCTGAGACCCTTCCTATGGCATGAGATGTGATATCCAACTCCTTGCCATTCAAATCCTGAGACCCTTCCTATAGCATGAGAAGGGATATCCAACTCCTTCCCAATCCAATCCTGAGACCCTTCCGATAGCATGAGATGTGATATCTCAATAACAGGAGATACGTCCTATAACATGAGATATGATATCCAAATCCTTCCCCTTCCAAACCTGAGACCCTTCCTTTAGCATGAGATGTGATATCCAAATCCTTCCCATTTCAATCTTGAGACCCTTCCTATAACATGAGATGTGATATCCAACTCCTACCCATTCCAACCTGAGACCCTTCCTATAGCATGAGAAGGGATATCCAATTCCTTCCCAATCCAATCCTTAGACCCTTCCGATAGCAGAGATGTGATATCTCAATGCTTATACCAAACCTGAGACCCTTCCTTTAGCATGAGATGTGATATCCAAATCCTTCACATTCCAATCCTGAGACCCTTCCTATAGCATGAGATGTGATATCTCAATGCTTCTAATACAAAACCTGAGATCCTTCCTATAACATGAGATGTGATATCCAAGTCCTTCCCATTCCAATCCTGAGACCCTTCCTATAACATGAGATGTGATATCCAACTCCTTCTATTCCAACCTGAGACCCTTCCTATAACATGAGACGTGATATCCAACTCCTTCCCAATCCAATCCTTAGACCCTTCCGATAGCAGAGATGTGATATCTCAATGCTTATACCAAACCTGATGACCCTTCCTATGGCATTAGATGTGATATCCAACTCCTTCCCATTCCAATCCTGAGTTCCTTCCTATAGCATGAGATGTGATATCTCAATGCTTCTATCAAACCTGATACCCTTCCTTTAGCATGAGATGTGATATTCAACTCCTTCCCATTCCAATCCTGAGACCCTTCCTATAACATGAGACGTGATATCCAACTCCTTCCCATTCCAATCCTGAGACACCTCCTATAGCAAGAGATGTGATATCCAATTCCTTCCCATTCCAATCCTGAGACCCTTTCTATAACGAGATGTGATATCCAACTCCTTCCCATTCCAACCTGAGACCCTTCCTGTAGCATGAGAAGGGAGATCCAATCCTTCCCATTCCAATCCTGAGACCCTTCCTATACCATGAGATGTGATATCTCAATGCTTCTAATACCAAACCTGGGACCCGTCCTATAACATGAGATACGTCCTATAACATGAGATATGATATCCAAATCCTTCCCCTTCCAAACCTGAGACCCTTCCTTTAGCATGAGATGTGATATCCAAATCCTTCCCATTCCAATACTGAAACCCTTCCTATAGCATGAGATGTCATATCATAATGTTTCTAATAGAAAACCTGAGACCCTTCCTATAGCAAGAGATGTGATATCCAAATCCTTCCCATTTCAATCTTGAGACCCTTCCTATAACATGAGATGTGATATCCAACTCCTACCCATTCCAACCTGAGACCCTTCCTATAGCATGAGAAGGGATATCCAATTCCTTCCCAATCCAATACTTAGACCCTTCCGATAGCAGAGATGTGATATCTCAATGCTTCTAATACAAAACCTGAGATCCTTCCTATAACATGAGATGTGATATCCAAGTCCTTCCCATTCCAATCCTGAGACCCTTCCTATAACATGACATGTGATATCCAACTCCTTCTATTCCAACCTGAGACCCTTCCTATAGCATGAGATGGGATATCCAACTCCTTCCAAATCCAATCCTGATACCCTTCTGATAGCATGAGATGTGATATCCCAATGCTTCTACAAAACCTGAGACCCATACCATGGCATGAGATGTGATATCAAACTCCCGTCCTATACCATGAGACTTGATATCTCAATGCTTCTAATACCAAACCTGAGACCGGTCCACTAACATGAGATGTGATATCCAAATCCTTCCCCTTCCAAACCTTAGACCCTTCCTTTATCATGAGATGTGATATCCAAGTCCTTCCCATTCCATTCCTGAGACCCTTCCTATAGCATGAGATGTGATATCTCAATGCTTCTAATACCAAACCTGAGACCCCTCCTATAACATGAGATGTGATATCCAAATCCTTCCCATTCCAATCCTGAGACCCTTCCGATAGCAGAGATGTGATATCTCAATGCTTATACCAAACCTGAGACCCTTCCGATAGCATGAGATGTGATATCTCAATGCTTCTGATACCAAACCTCAGATCCTTCCAATCACATGAGATGTGATGTCCAAATCCTTCCCCTTCCAAACCTTAGACCCTTCCTTTATCATGAGATGTGATATCCAACTCCTTCCCATTCCAATCCTGAGACCCTTCCGATATCATGAGATGTGATATCTCAAAGCTTCTAATATCAAACTTGAGACCCTCCCTATAGCATGAGATGTGATATCCAAGTCCTTCCCATTCCAATCCTGAGTTCCTTCCTATAGCATGAGATGTGATATCTCAATGCTTCTATCAAACCTGATACCCTTCCTTTAGCATGAGATGTGATATTCAACTCCTTCCCATTCCAATCCTGAGACCCTTCCTATAACATGAGACGTGATATCCAACTCCTTCCCATTCCAATCCTGAGACACCTCCTATAGCAAGAGATGTGATATCCAATTCCTTCCCATTCCAATCCTGAGACCCTTTCTATAACGAGATGTGATATCCAACTCCTTCCCATTCCAACCTGAGACCCTTCCTGTAGCATGAGAAGCGAGATCCAAATCCTTCCCATTCCAATCCTGAGACCCTTCCTATACCATGAGATGTGATATCTCAATGCTTCTAATACCAAACCTGGGACCCGTCCTATAACATGAGATACGTCCTATAACATGAGATATGATATCCAAATCCTTCCCCTTCCAAACCTGAGACCCTTCCTTTAGCATGAGATGTGATATCCAAATCCTTCCCATTCCAATACTGAAACCCTTCCTATAGCATGAGATGTCATATCACAATGTTTCTAATAGAAAACCTGAGACCCTTCCTATAGCAAGAGATGTGATATCCAAATCCTTCCCATTTCAATCTTGAGACCCTTCCTATAACATGAGATGTGATATCCAACTCCTACCCATTCCAACCTGAGACCCTTCCTATAGCATGAGAAGGGATATCCAATTCCTTCCCAATCCAATACTTAGACCCTTCCGATAGCAGAGATGTGATATCTCAATGCTTCTAATACTAAACCTGAGATCCTTCCTATAACATGAGATGTGATATCCAAGTCCTTCCCATTCCAATCCTGAGACCCTTCCTATAACATGACATGTGATATCCAACTCCTTCTATTCCAACCTGAGACCCTTCCTATAGCATGAGATGGGATATCCAACTCCTTCCAAATCCAATCCTTATACCCTTCTGATAGCATGAGATGTGATATCCCAATGCTTCTACAAAACCTGAGACCCATACCATGGCATGAGATGTGATATCAAACTCCCGTCCTATACCATGAGACTTGATATCTCAATGCTTCTAATACCAAACCTGAGACCGGTCCACTAACATGAGATGTGATATCCAAATCCTTCCCCTTCCAAACCTTAGACCCTTCCTTTATCATGAGATGTGATATCCAAGTCCTTCCCATTCCATTCCTGAGACCCTTCCTATAGCATGAGATGTGATATCTCAATGCTTCTAATACCAAACCTGAGACCCTTCCTATAACATGAGATGTGATATCCAAATCCTTCCCATTCCAATCCTGAGACCCTTCCGATAGCAGAGATGTGATATCTCAATGCTTATACCAAACCTGAGACCCTTCCGATAGCATGAGATGTGATATCTCAATGCTTCTAATACCAAACCTCAGATCCTTCCAATCACATGAGATGTGATGTCCAAATCCTTCCCCTTCCAAACCTTAGACCCTTCCTTTATCATGAGATGTGATATCCAACTCCTTCCCATTCCAATCCTGAGACCCTTCCGATATCATGAGATGTGATATCTCAAAGCTTCTAATATCAAACTTGAGACCCTCCCTATAGCATGAGATGTGATATCCAAGTCCTTCCCATTCCAATCCTGAGACCCTTCCTATAGCATGAGATGTGATATCTCAATGCTTCTAATACCAAACCTGAGACCCTTCCTATAACATGAGATGGGAATATCCAACTCCTTCCCATTCCAATCCTGAGACCCTTCCGATAGCAGAGATGTGATATCTCAATGCTTATACCAAACCTGAGACCCTTCCTATGGCATGAGATGTGTTATCCAACTCCTTGCCATTCAAATCCTGAGACCCTTCCTATAGCATGAGAAGGGATATCCAACTCCTTCCCAATCCAATCCTGAGACCCTTCCGATAGCATGAGATGTGATATCTCAATAACAGGAGATACGTCCTATAACATGAGATATGATATCCAAATCCTTCCCCTTCCAAACCTGAGACCCTTCCTTTAGCATGAGATGTGATATCCAAATCCTTCCCATTTCAATCTTGAGACCCTTCCTATAACATGAGATGTGATATCCAACTCCTACCCATTCCAACCTGAGACCCTTCCTATAGCATGAGAAGGGATATCCAATTCCTTCCCAATCCAATCCTTAGACCCTTCCGATAGCAGAGATGTGATATCTCAATGCTTATACCAAACCTGAGACCCTTCCTTTAGCATGAGATGTGATATCCAAATCCTTCACATTCCAATCCTGAGACCCTTCCTATAGCATGAGATGTGATATCTCAATGCTTCTAATACAAAACCTGAGATCCTTCCTATAACATGAGATGTGATATCCAAGTCCTTCCCATTCCAATCCTGAGACCCTTCCTATAACATGAGATGTGATATCCAACTCCTTCTATTCCAACCTGAGACCCTTCCTATAACATGAGACGTGATATCCAACTCCTTCCCAATCCAATCCTTAGACCCTTCCGATAGCAGAGATGTGATATCTCAATGCTTATACCAAACCTGATGACCCTTCCTATGGCATTAGATGTGATATCCAACTCCTTCCCATTCCAATCCTGAGTTCCTTCCTATAGCATGAGATGTGATATCTCAATGCTTCTATCAAACCTGATACCCTTCCTTTAGCATGAGATGTGATATTCAACTCCTTCCCATTCCAATCCTGAGACCCTTCCTATAACATGAGACGTGATATCCAACTCCTTCCCATTCCAATCCTGAGACACCTCCTATAGCAAGAGATGTGATATCCAATTCCTTCCCATTCCAATCCTGAGACCCTTTCTATAACGAGATGTGATATCCAACTCCTTCCCATTCCAACCTGAGACCCTTCCTGTAGCATGAGAAGGGAGATCCAAATCCTTCCCATTCCAATCCTGAGACCCTTCCTATACCATGAGATGTGATATCTCAATGCTTCTAATACCAAACCTGGGACCCGTCCTATAACATGAGATACGTCCTATAACATGAGATATGATATCCAAATCCTTCCCCTTCCAAACCTGAGACCCTTCCTTTAGCATGAGATGTGATATCCAAATCCTTCCCATTCCAATACTGAAACCCTTCCTATAGCATGAGATGTCATATCACAATGTTTCTAATAGAAAACCTGAGACCCTTCCTATAGCAAGAGATGTGATATCCAAATCCTTCCCATTTCAATCTTGAGACCCTTCCTATAACATGAGATGTGATATCCAACTCCTACCCATTCCAACCTGAGACCCTTCCTATAGCATGAGAAGGGATATCCAATTCCTTCCCAATCCAATACTTAGACCCTTCCGATAGCAGAGATGTGATATCTCAATGCTTCTAATACAAAACCTGAGATCCTTCCTATAACATGAGATGTGATATCCAAGTCCTTCCCATTCCAATCCTGAGACCCTTCCTATAACATGACATGTGATATCCAACTCCTTCTATTCCAACCTGAGACCCTTCCTATAGCATGAGATGGGATATCCAACTCCTTCCAAATCCAATCCTGATACCCTTCTGATAGCATGAGATGTGATATCCCAATGCTTCTACAAAACCTGAGACCCATACCATGGCATGAGATGTGATATCAAACTCCCGTCCTATACCATGAGACTTGATATCTCAATGCTTCTAATACCAAACCTGAGACCGGTCCACTAACATGAGATGTGATATCCAAATCCTTCCCCTTCCAAACCTTAGACCCTTCCTTTATCATGAGATGTGATA
Source organism: Ambystoma mexicanum (assembly GCF_040938575.1). NCBI lineage: Eukaryota > Metazoa > Chordata > Amphibia > Caudata > Ambystomatidae > Ambystoma > Ambystoma mexicanum. The sequence goes on from NC_090938.1 coordinate 302,517,367, forward strand.
TCCAAGTCCTTCCCATTCCATTCCTGAGACCCTTCCTATAGCATGAGATGTGATATCTCAATGCTTCTAATACCAAACCTGAGACCCTTCCTATAACATGAGATGTGATATCCAAATCCTTCCCATTCCAATCCTGAGACCCTTCCGATAGCAGAGATGTGATATCTCAATGCTTATACCAAACCTGAGACCCTTCCGATAGCATGAGATGTGATATCTCAATGCTTCTAATACCAAACCTCAGATCCTTCCAATCACATGAGATGTGATGTCCAAATCCTTCCCCTTCCAAACCTTAGACCCTTCCTTTATCATGAGATGTGATATCCAACTCCTTCCCATTCCAATCCTGAGACCCTTCCTATAGCATGAGATGTGATATCTCAATGCTTCTAATACCAAACCTGAGACCCTTCCTATAACATGAGATGGGAATATCCAACTCCTTCCCATTCCAATCCTGAGACCCTTCCGATAGCAGAGATGTGATATCTCAATGCTTATACCAAACCTGAGACCCTTCCTATGGCATGAGATGTGATATCCAACTCCTTGCCATTCAAATCCTGAGACCCTTCCTATAGCATGAGAAGGGATATCCAACTCCTTCCCAATCCAATCCTGAGACCCTTCCGATAGCATGAGATGTGATATCTCAATAACAGGAGATACGTCCTATAACATGAGATATGATATCCAAATCCTTCCCCTTCCAAACCTGAGACCCTTCCTTTAGCATGAGATGTGATATCCAAATCCTTCCCATTTCAATCTTGAGACCCTTCCTATAACATGAGATGTGATATCCAACTCCTACCCATTCCAACCTGAGACCCTTCCTATAGCATGAGAAGGGATATCCAATTCCTTCCCAATCCAATCCTTAGACCCTTCCGATAGCAGAGATGTGATATCTCAATGCTTATACCAAACCTGAGACCCTTCCTTTAGCATGAGATGTGATATCCAAATCCTTCACATTCCAATCCTGAGACCCTTCCTATAGCATGAGATGTGATATCTCAATGCTTCTAATACAAAACCTGAGATCCTTCCTATAACATGAGATGTGATATCCAAGTCCTTCCCATTCCAATCCTGAGACCCTTCCTATAACATGAGATGTGATATCCAACTCCTTCTATTCCAACCTGAGACCCTTCCTATAACATGAGACGTGATATCCAACTCCTTCCCAATCCAATCCTTAGACCCTTCCGATAGCAGAGATGTGATATCTCAATGCTTATACCAAACCTGATGACCCTTCCTATGGCATTAGATGTGATATCCAACTCCTTCCCATTCCAATCCTGAGTTCCTTCCTATAGCCTGAGATGTGATATCTCAATGCTTCTATCAAACCTGATACCCTTTCTTTAGCATGAGATGTGATATTCAACTCCTTCCCATTCCAATCCTGAGACCCTTCCTATAACATGAGACGTGATATCCAACTCCTTCCCATTCCAATCCTGAGACACCTCCTATAGCAAGAGATGTGATATCCAATTCCTTCCCATTCCAATCCTGAGACCCTTTCTATAACGAGATGTGATATCCAACTCCTTCCCATTCCAACCTGAGACCCTTCCTGTAGCATGAGAAGGGAGATCCAATCCTTCCCATTCCAATCCTGAGACCCTTCCTATACCATGAGATGTGATATCTCAATGCTTCTAATACCAAACCTGGGACCCGTCCTATAACATGAGATACGTCCTATAACATGAGATATGATATCCAAATCCTTCCCCTTCCAAACCTGAGACCCTTCCTTTAGCATGAGATGTGATATCCAAATCCTTCCCATTCCAATACTGAAACCCTTCCTATAGCATGAGATGTCATATCACAATGTTTCTAATAGAAAACCTGAGACCCTTCCTATAGCAAGAGATGTGATATCCAAATCCTTCCCATTTCAATCTTGAGACCCTTCCTATAACATGAGATGTGATATCCAACTCCTACCCATTCCAACCTGAGACCCTTCCTATAGCATGAGAAGGGATATCCAATTCCTTCCCAATCCAATACTTAGACCCTTCCGATAGCAGAGATGTGATATCTCAATGCTTCTAATACAAAACCTGAGATCCTTCCTATAACATGAGATGTGATATCCAAGTCCTTCCCATTCCAATCCTGAGACCCTTCCTATAACATGACATGTGATATCCAACTCCTTCTATTCCAACCTGAGACCCTTCCTATAGCATGAGATGGGATATCCAACTCCTTCCAAATCCAATCCTGATACCCTTCTGATAGCATGAGATGTGATATCCCAATGCTTCTACAAAACCTGAGACCCATACCATGGCTTGAGATGTGATATCAAACTCCCGTCCTATACCATGAGACTTGATATCTCAATGCTTCTAATACCAAACCTGAGACCGGTCCACTAACATGAGATGTGATATCCAAATCCTTCCCCTTCCAAACCTTAGACCCTTCCTTTATCATGAGATGTGATATCCAAGTCCTTCCCATTCCATTCCTGAGACCCTTCCTATAGCATGAGATGTGATATCTCAATGCTTCTAATACCAAACCTGAGACCCTTCCTATAACATGAGATGTGATATCCAAATCCTTCCCATTCCAATCCTGAGAACCTTCCGATAGCAGAGATGTGATATCTCAATGCTTATACCAAACCTGAGACCCTTCCGATAGCATGAGATGTGATATCTCAATGCTTCTAATACCAAACCTCAGATCCTTCCAATCACATGAGATGTGATGTCCAAATCCTTCCCCTTCCAAACCTTAGACCCTTCCTTTATCATGAGATGTGATATCCAAATCCTTCCCCTTCCAAACCTTAGACCCTTCCTTTATCATGAGATGTGATATCCAACTCCTTCCCATTCCAATCCTGAGACCCTTCCGATATCATGAGATGTGATATCTCAAAGCTTCTAATATCAAACTTGAGACCCTCCCTATAGCATGAGATGTGATATCCAAGTCCTTCCCATTCCAATCCTGAGACCCTTCCGATAGCAGAGATGTGATATCTCAATGCTTATACCAAACCTGAGACCCTTCCTATGGCATGAGATGTGATATCCAACTCCTTGCCATTCAAATCCTGAGACCCTTCCTATAGCATGAGAAGGGATATCCAACTCCTTCCCAATCCAATCCTGAGACCCTTCCGATAGCATGAGATGTGATATCTCAATAACAGGAGATACGTCCTATAACATGAGATATGATATCCAAATCCTTCCCCTTCCAAACCTGAGACCCTTCCTTTAGCATGAGATGTGATATCCAAATCCTTCCCATTTCAATCTTGAGACCCTTCCTATAACATGAGATGTGATATCCAACTCCTACCCATTCCAACCTGAGACCCTTCCTATAGCATGAGAAGGGATATCCAATTCCTTCCCAATCCAATCCTTAGACCCTTCCGATAGCAGAGATGTGATATCTCAATGCTTATACCAAACCTGAGACCCTTCCTTTAGCATGAGATGTGATATCCAAATCCTTCACATTCCAATCCTGAGACCCTTCCTATAGCATGAGATGTGATATCTCAATGCTTCTAATACAAAACCTGAGATCCTTTCTATAACATGAGATGTGATATCCAAGTCCTTCCCATTCCAATCCTGAGACCCTTCCTATAACATGAGATGTGATATCCAACTCCTTCTATTCCAACCTGAGACCCTTCCTATAACATGAGACGTGATATCCAACTCCTTCCCAATCCAATCCTTAGACCCTTCCGATAGCAGAGATGTGATATCTCAATGCTTATACCAAACCTGATGACCCTTCCTATGGCATTAGATGTGATATCCAACTCCTTCCCATTCCAATCCTGAGTTCCTTCCTATAGCATGAGATGTGATATCTCAATGCTTCTATCAAACCTGATACCCTTCCTTTAGCATGAGATGTGATATTCAACTCCTTCCCATTCCAATCCTGAGACCCTTCCTATAACATGAGACGTGATATCCAACTCCTTCCCATTCCAATCCTGAGACACCTCCTATAGCAAGAGATGTGATATCCAATTCCTTCCCATTCCAATCCTGAGACCCTTTCTATAACGAGATGTGATATCCAACTCCTTCCCATTCCAACCTGAGACCCTTCCTGTAGCATGAGAAGGGAGATCCAAATCCTTCCCATTCCAATCCTGAGACCCTTCCTATACCATGAGATGTGATATCTCAATGCTTCTAATACCAAACCTGGGACCCGTCCTATAACATGAGATACGTCCTATAACATGAGATATGATATCCAAATCCTTCCCCTTCCAAACCTGAGACCCTTCCTTTAGCATGAGATGTGATATCCAAATCCTTCCCATTCCAATACTGAAACCCTTCCTATAGCATGAGATGTCATATCACAATGTTTCTAATAGAAAACCTGAGACCCTTCCTATAGCAAGAGATGTGATATCCAAATCCTTCCCATTTCAATCTTGAGACCCTTCCTATAACATGAGATGTGATATCCAACTCCTACCCATTCCAACCTGAGACCCTTCCTATAGCATGAGAAGGGATATCCAATTCCTTCCCAATCCAATACTTAGACCCTTCCGATAGCAGAGATGTGATATCTCAATGCTTCTAATACAAAACCTGAGATCCTTCCTATAACATGAGATGTGATATCCAAGTCCTTCCCATTCCAATCCTGAGACCCTTCCTATAACATGACATGTGATATCCAACTCCTTCTATTCCAACCTGAGACCCTTCCTATAGCATGAGATGGGATATCCAACTCCTTCCAAATCCAATCCTGATACCCTTCTGATAGCATGAGATGTGATATCCCAATGCTTCTACAAAACCTGAGACCCATACCATGGCATGAGATGTGATATCAAACTCCCGTCCTATACCATGAGACTTGATATCTCAATGCTTCTAATACCAAACCTGAGACCGGTCCACTAACATGAGATGTGATATCCAAATCCTTCCCCTTCCAAACCTTAGACCCTTCCTTTATCATGAGATGTGATATCCAAGTCCTTCCCATTCCATTCCTGAGACCCTTCCTATAGCATGAGATGTGATATCTCAATGCTTCTAATACCAAACCTGAGACCCTTCCTATAACATGAGATGTGATATCCAAATCCTTCCCATTCCAATCCTGAGACCCTTCCGATAGCAGAGATGTGATATCTCAATGCTTATACCAAACCTGAGACCCTTCCGATAGCATGAGATGTGATATCTCAATGCTTCTAATACCAAACCTCAGATCCTTCCAATCACATGAGATGTGATGTCCAAATCCTTCCCCTTCCAAACCTTAGAACCTTCCTTTATCATGAGATGTGATATCCAACTCCTTCCCATTCCAATCCTGAGACCCTTCCTATAGCATGAGATGTGATATCTCAATGCTTCTAATACCAAACCTGAGACCCTTCCTATAACATGAGATGGGAATATCCAACTCCTTCCCATTCCAATCCTGAGACCCTTCCGATAGCAGAGATGTGATATCTCAATGCTTATACCAAACCTGAGACCCTTCCTATGGCATGAGATGTGATATCCAACTCCTTGCCATTCAAATCCTGAGACCCTTCCTATAGCATGAGAAGGGATATCCAACTCCTTCCCAATCCAATCCTGAGACCCTTCCGATAGCATGAGATGTGATATCTCAATAACAGGAGATACGTCCTATAACATGAGATATGATATCCAAATCCTTCCCCTTCCAAACCTGAGACCCTTCCTTTAGCATGAGATGTGATATCCAAATCCTTCCCATTTCAATCTTGAGACCCTTCCTATAACATGAGATGTGATATCCAACTCCTACCCATTCCAACCTGAGACCCTTCCTATAGCATGAGAAGGGATATCCAATTCCTTCCCAATCCAATCCTTAGACCCTTCCGATAGCAGAGATGTGATATCTCAATGCTTATACCAAACCTGAGACCCTTCCTTTAGCATGAGATGTGATATCCAAATCCTTCACATTCCAATCCTGAGACCCTTCCTATAGCATGAGATGTGATATCTCAATGCTTCTAATACAAAACCTGAGATCCTTCCTATAACATGAGATGTGATATCCAAGTCCTTCCCATTCCAATCCTGAGACCCTTCCTATAACATGAGATGTGATATCCAACTCCTTCTATTCCAACCTGAGACCCTTCCTATAACATGAGACGTGATATCCAACTCCTTCCCAATCCAATCCTTAGACCCTTCCGATAGCAGAGATGTGATATCTCAATGCTTATACCAAACCTGATGACCCTTCCTATGGCATTAGATGTGATATCCAACTCCTTCCCATTCCAATCCTGAGTTCCTTCCTATAGCCTGAGATGTGATATCTCAATGCTTCTATCAAACCTGATACCCTTTCTTTAGCATGAGATGTGATATTCAACTCCTTCCCATTCCAATCCTGAGACCCTTCCTATAACATGAGACGTGATATCCAACTCCTTCCCATTCCAATCCTGAGACACCTCCTATAGCAAGAGATGTGATATCCAATTCCTTCCCATTCCAATCCTGAGACTCTTTCTATAACGAGATGTGATATCCAACTCCTTCCCATTCCAACCTGAGACCCTTCCTGTAGCATGAGAAGGGAGATCCAATCCTTCCCATTCCAATCCTGAGACCCTTCCTATACCATGAGATGTGATATCTCAATGCTTCTAATACCAAACCTGGGACCCGTCCTATAACATGAGATACGTCCTATAACATGAGATATGATATCCAAATCCTTCCCCTTCCAAACCTGAGACCCTTCCTTTAGCATGAGATGTGATATCCAAATCCTTCCCATTCCAATACTGAAACCCTTCCTATAGCATGAGATGTCATATCACAATGTTTCTAATAGAAAACCTGAGACCCTTCCTATAGCAAGAGATGTGATATCCAAATCCTTCCCATTTCAATCTTGAGACCCTTCCTATAACATGAGATGTGATATCCAACTCCTACCCATTCCAACCTGAGACCCTTCCTATAGCATGAGAAGGGATATCCAATTCCTTCCCAATCCAATACTTAGACCCTTCCGATAGCAGAGATGTGATATCTCAATGCTTCTAATACAAAACCTGAGATCCTTCCTATAACATGAGATGTGATATCCAAGTCCTTCCCATTCCAATCCTGAGACCCTTCCTATAACATGACATGTGATATCCAACTCCTTCTATTCCAACCTGAGACCCTTCCTATAGCATGAGATGGGATATCCAACTCCTTCCAAATCCAATCCTGATACCCTTCTGATAGCATGAGATGTGATATCCCAATGCTTCTACAAAACCTGAGACCCATACCATGGCTTGAGATGTGATATCAAACTCCCGTCCTATACCATGAGACTTGATATCTCAATGCTTCTAATACCAAACCTGAGACCGGTCCACTAACATGAGATGTGATATCCAAATCCTTCCCCTTCCAAACCTTAGACCCTTCCTTTATCATGAGATGTGATATCCAAGTCCTTCCCATTCCATTCCTGAGACCCTTCCTATAGCATGAGATGTGATATCTCAATGCTTCTAATACCAAACCTGAGACCCTTCCTATAACATGAGATGTGATATCCAAATCCTTCCCATTCCAATCCTGAGAACCTTCCGATAGCAGAGATGTGATATCTCAATGCTTATACCAAACCTGAGACCCTTCCGATAGCATGAGATGTGATATCTCAATGCTTCTAATACCAAACCTCAGATCCTTCCAATCACATGAGATGTGATGTCCAAATCCTTCCCCTTCCAAACCTTAGACCCTTCCTTTATCATGAGATGTGATATCCAAATCCTTCCCCTTCCAAACCTTAGACCCTTCCTTTATCATGAGATGTGATATCCAACTCCTTCCCATTCCAATCCTGAGACCCTTCCGATATCATGAGATGTGATATCTCAAAGCTTCTAATATCAAACTTGAGACCCTCCCTATAGCATGAGATGTGATATCCAAGTCCTTCCCATTCCAATCCTGAGACCCTTCCGATAGCAGAGATGTGATATCTCAATGCTTATACCAAACCTGAGACCCTTCCTATGGCATGAGATGTGATATCCAACTCCTTGCCATTCAAATCCTGAGACCCTTCCTATAGCATGAGAAGGGATATCCAACTCCTTCCCAATCCAATCCTGAGACCCTTCCGATAGCATGAGATGTGATATCTCAATAACAGGAGATACGTCCTATAACATGAGATATGATATCCAAATCCTTCCCCTTCCAAACCTGAGACCCTTCCTTTAGCATGAGATGTGATATCCAAATCCTTCCCATTTCAATCTTGAGACCCTTCCTATAACATGAGATGTGATATCCAACTCCTACCCATTCCAACCTGAGACCCTTCCTATAGCATGAGAAGGGATATCCAATTCCTTCCCAATCCAATCCTTAGACCCTTCCGATAGCAGAGATGTGATATCTCAATGCTTATACCAAACCTGAGACCCTTCCTTTAGCATGAGATGTGATATCCAAATCCTTCACATTCCAATCCTGAGACCCTTCCTATAGCATGAGATGTGATATCTCAATGCTTCTAATACAAAACCTGAGATCCTTTCTATAACATGAGATGTGATATCCAAGTCCTTCCCATTCCAATCCTGAGACCCTTCCTATAACATGAGATGTGATATCCAACTCCTTCTATTCCAACCTGAGACCCTTCCTATAACATGAGACGTGATATCCAACTCCTTCCCAATCCAATCCTTAGACCCTTCCGATAGCAGAGATGTGATATCTCAATGCTTATACCAAACCTGATGACCCTTCCTATGGCATTAGATGTGATATCCAACTCCTTCCCATTCCAATCCTGAGTTCCTTCCTATAGCATGAGATGTGATATCTCAATGCTTCTATCAAACCTGATACCCTTCCTTTAGCATGAGATGTGATATTCAACTCCTTCCCATTCCAATCCTGAGACCCTTCCTATAACATGAGACGTGATATCCAACTCCTTCCCATTCCAATCCTGAGACACCTCCTATAGCAAGAGATGTGATATCCAATTCCTTCCCATTCCAATCCTGAGACCCTTTCTATAACGAGATGTGATATCCAACTCCTTCCCATTCCAACCTGAGACCCTTCCTGTAGCATGAGAAGGGAGATCCAAATCCTTCCCATTCCAATCCTGAGACCCTTCCTATACCATGAGATGTGATATCTCAATGCTTCTAATACCAAACCTGGGACCCGTCCTATAACATGAGATACGTCCTATAACATGAGATATGATATCCAAATCCTTCCCCTTCCAAACCTGAGACCCTTCCTTTAGCATGAGATGTGATATCCAAATCCTTCCCATTCCAATACTGAAACCCTTCCTATAGCATGAGATGTCATATCACAATGTTTCTAATAGAAAACCTGAGACCCTTCCTATAGCAAGAGATGTGATATCCAAATCCTTCCCATTTCAATCTTGAGACCCTTCCTATAACATGAGATGTGATATCCAACTCCTACCCATTCCAACCTGAGACCCTTCCTATAGCATGAGAAGGGATATCCAATTCCTTCCCAATCCAATACTTAGACCCTTCCGATAGCAGAGATGTGATATCTCAATGCTTCTAATACCAAACCTGAGACCGGTCCACTAACATGAGATGTGATATCCAAATCCTTCCCCTTCCAAACCTTAGACCCTTCCTTTATCATGAGATGTGATATCCAAGTCCTTCCCATTCCATTCCTGAGACCCTTCCTATAGCATGAGATGTGATATCTCAATGCTTCTAATACCAAACCTGAGACCCTTCCTATAACATGAGATGTGATATCCAAATCCTTCCCATTCCAATCCTGAGACCCTTCCGATAGCAGAGATGTGATATCTCAATGCTTATACCAAACCTGAGACCCTTCCGATAGCATGAGATGTGATATCTCAATGCTTCTAATACCAAACCTCAGATCCTTCCAATCACATGAGATGTGATGTCCAAATCCTTCCCTTTCCAAACCTTAGACCCTCCCTTTAGCATGAGATGTGATATCCAACTCCTTCCCATTCCAATCCTGAGACCCTTCTGATGGCATGAGATGTCATATCTCAATGCCTCTAATACCAAACCTGAGATGTGATATCAAACTCCTTCCCATTCCAAACCTGAGACCCTTCCGATAGCATGAGATGTGATATTTCAATGCTTCTAAAACCAAACATGAGAACCATCCTATAACATGAGATGTGAAATCCAAATCATTCCCTTTCCAAACCTGAGGCCCTTCCTATAGCTTGAGATGTGATATCAAACTACTTCCCATTCAATGTGATATCCAACTCCTTCCCATTCCAATCCTGGGACCCTTCCTATACCATGAGATGTGATATTTCAATGCTTCTAATACGAAACCTGAGACCCGTCCTAAAACATGAGATTTGAGATCCAAATCCTTCCCCTTCCAGACCTGAGACCTTTCCTTTAGCATGAGATGTGATATCCAACTCCTTCCCATTCCAAACCTGAGACCCTTCCCATAGCATGAGATGTGATATCTCAATGCTTCTAAAACCAAACATGAGAACCATCCTATAACATGAGATGTGAAATCCAAATCCTTCCCTTTCCAAACCTTAGACCCTTCCTATAGCTTGAGATGAAATATCAAACTCCTTCCCATTCCAATCCTGAGATAGCTTGAGATGTGAGATCCAAATCCTTCCCCTTCCAAACCTGAGACCCTTCCTATAGCTTGATATGTGATATCAAACTCCTTCCCATTACAATCCTGAGATAGCTTGAGATGTGATATCCAACTCCATCCCATTCCAATCCTGAGACCCTTCCGATAGCATGAGATGTGATAGCTCAATGCTTCTAATATCAAAACTGAGACCCTCCCTATAGTATGAGATGTGAAATCTAAGTCCTTCCCATTCCTATCCTGAGACCCTTCCGATAGCAGAGATGTGATTTCTCAATGCTTATACCGAACCTGATGACCCTTCCTTTAGCATGAGATGTGATATTCAACTCCTTCCCATTCCAATCCTGAGACCCTTCCTATAACATGAGACGTGATATCCAACTCCTTCCCATTCCAAACCTGAGACCTTTCCTTTAGCATATGTGATATCCAACTACTTCCCATTCCAATCCTGAGACCCTTCCGATAGCATGAGATGTGATATCCAAATCCTTCCAATTCCAATACTGAGACCCTCCCAATAGCATATGTGATATCTCAATGCTTCTAATATCAAAACTGAGACCCTCCCTATAACATGAGATGTGATATCCAACTCCTTCCCATTCCAATACTGAGACCCTTCCAATAGCATATGTGATATCTCAATGCTTCTAATATCAAAACTGAGACCCTCCCTATAACATGAGATGTGAAATCCAACTCCTTCCCATTCCAATCGAGACCCTTCCTATAACATGAGATGTGATATCTCTATGCTTCTAATACCAAACCTGAGGCCCTTCCCGTAGTATATGTGAAATCCAACTCCTTCCCATTCCAAACTTGTGACCCTTCCTGTAGCATGAAATGTGATTTTTCACCCCTTCCAATACCATACCCGAGACCATTCCCACAGCCTGAGATTTGAAATCTCATTTCTTCCAATACCAAACCCGAGACCCTTCCGATAGGATGTGATTTGATATCACAGTGCTTCTAATACCAAACCTGAGACCCTCCCTATAACAAGAGATATCATATCCAACTCCTTCCCATTCCAATCCTGAGACTCTTCCTATAGCATATGTGATATCGAACTTCCCATTCAAATCCTGAGACTCAGACCTCCCCGTCTAACCTCACCACTCCTAGCTCCCGGATTGATAATGCACTCCTGCTGTGTCTTCTCTCCCTTCTTCTGCTTCCTTTCCTCTCTCCTTCCTCATGTGCCCTAGGTCAGGCTCCTTCTACACCTCCGCAAGGATTACTGATTTGTACCCCTCCCCACTCTCAACTCTCACTCAGTTAACACTCATCTGACATCTGCCATTTCCTGGAAGAACCCGACCTTGATGTCCTTGGTCTAACCGAGACATGGATGACGGCCAGCGCTGTCTCGAGCTCTGACACTTTCCTCCCTGATGACAAGTTCCTCTCCATGCCCAGATCCAACCATTCTTGAGGGGGAGTATCCTTGATTCCTGTAGTAAATTGCTTTCCTTTGCAGGCCGACTCATCTCACGAATGCCTTGTCTGCATGCATTCTCTCTTTCCTGGCCATTCTCTCACCGTGGCTATTTGCCTACCCCCTTCCTCTCTCAGTGGATGGACTTCTCCATCCTAGCCTCCTACCACTCAACTCCGCCTACTTGGAGAATTCAAAATGAACCTGTATGCTTCCTGACCTGGACTTTTACGAGATCTGCAACTCTTCCTGTCTCTGGCCCTACACACTGCAGGGAATACTCAGGATTTTCTGATCTCAGACATCCCCCTATGTAACCCTCTCAACAATCCTCTCCCGTGGTGATCAAGTTCTCATCTCCAAAGAAGGCTAACTACCAGCTGTTCCTCCTCAGTGGAGTTCTCCCTTTCTCCCTTTCTGTCCCTGCTCTCTGCACCGTTTCGCGTTGCAAACACTCGCTTCCCTGCTCTCTGGTTTAGACGCTTTTCCTTCTTCCTTTCTGTGCTTGTTCTCTGCATCGTTTCGCGTTGCAGAGAACAACTCGCTTCCCAGCTCTCTGGTTTAGACGTGTGTTCCCGGCCTTCTCTCTTCCCGCTGCCTTCAAATCAACAAATGAGCTTCAAAAGATACACGGTGCTCAGAATGCTTTAAAACACCCATTATTCAAGATATAGCTGTAACCCGCTAGACGTTTTGAAAAAAACTAGCAAAAATAGCTAGAAAATGTTCTTTCCTCGCGTTTTGGTAAATACGAATTCTGGTGGATTCCCATTTTGTACTCTGTTCGTGCATTTGTTCAGTCGAATCCTGATGTTTTTAACCACTCCTCACCCATGCAAGGGGGGGATCAAAATCTACTGTTCACAGGCTGAATGTATACTGCTGAAATCGTCAATGCATTATCGGGTAAACCGACTCTTCTGGAAAGTGTATTTGCCATCTGTTATTCCAGTCAGCATGTTTTCATCGTCCCTTCTTGTTTCAAGGCTGCACTCCCGTGGTGATCACATTCTCCTCTCCAGAGCAGGCTAACTACCAGCTGCTCCGCCTCAGAGGCGTTCCACCTTTCTCCCTTTCTGTCCCTGCTCTCTGCACCGTTTCGCGTTGCATGTACTCGCTTCCCAGCTCTCTGGTTTAGATGCGTGTTCCCTGCCTTCTCTCCTCTTCCTACAGCCTTCCAATGAGCTCCACAAGATAGTGTTCAGAATGCTTTATAACCCCATTATTCAACATATAGCTGTAACCCGCTAGACGTATTGAAACGTGCTAAAAACTAGCAAAAATAGCTAGAAAATGTACTTCCCTCGCGTTTTTGTAAATGCGAATTCTGGTGGGTTCCCATGTTGTATGTACTGTGTCCGTGCGTTTGTGTCGAATCCTGAAGTTTTTAACCACTGTTCTCCCATACTAGGGAGGGGGGGTCAACATCTACTGCTGTTCACAGGCTGAATGTATACGGCTGAAATCTTCAAGGCATTATCAGCTTTCCTGTTTTGGAACGTGTATTTGCCATCTGTTAATGCAGTCGCCCTTTGTTCATCGTTCCTTCTAGTTTACAGGCTGCACTCCCCTAGTGATCACATTCTTCTCTCCTATGCAGGCTAACTACCAGCTGCTCCTCCTCATAGGTGTTCATCCTTTCTGTCCCTGCTCCCTGCACCGTTTCGCGTTGCATGTACTCGCTTCCCAGCTCTCTGGTTGAGATGCGTGTTCCCTGCCTTCTCTCCTCTTGCAACAGCCTTCCAATTTGCTCCACAAGATACAGTGTTCAGAATGCTTTATAACCCCATTATTCAACATATAGCTGTAACCCGTTAGACGTATTGAAACGTGCTAAAAACTAGCAAAAACAGCTAGAAAATGTACTTCCCTCGCGTTTTGGTAAATGCAGGGTACACGCGTCTAAACCAGAGAGCAGGGAAGCGAGCATTTCAGCAGTATAAATTCAGCCTCTGAACAACACATTTTGACCCTCCCTTGTATGGGAGAAGAGTGGTTCAAAAGACCAGGATTCGACTGAACAAACGCACGAACAGAGTACAAAATGGAAATCCACCAGAATTCGCATTTACCAAAACGCGAGGAAAGTACATTTTCTAGCTGTTTCTGCTCGTTTTTAGCACGTTTCAATACGTCTAGCGGGTTACAGCTATATGTTGAATAATGGGAGTTATAAAGCATTCTGAACACTATCTTGTGGAGCTCATTGGAAGGCTGTAGGAAGAGGAGAGAAGGCAGGGAACACGCATCTAAACCAGAGAGCTGGGAAGCGAGTACATGCAACGCGAAACGGTGCAGGGAGCAGGGACAGAAAGGATGAACGCCTATGAGGAGGAGCAGCTGGTAGTCAGCCTGCTCTGGAGAGGAGAATGTGATCACCAGGGGAGTGCAGCCTGTAAAGTAGAAGGGACGATGAACACAGGGCGACTGCATTAACAGATGGCAAATACACGTTCCAAAACAGTCAGGAAAGCTGATAATGCCTTGAAGATTTCAGCCGTATACATTCAGCCTGTGAACAGCAGTAGACGTTGACCCCCCCCCCCCCCTTGTATGGGAGAACAGTGGTTAAAAACTGCAGGATTCGACAACAAACGCACGGACAGTACATACATGGGAACCCATCAGAATTAGCATTTACAAAAACACGAGGAAAGTACATTTTCTAGCTGTTTTTGCTAGTTTACAGCACGTTTCAATACGTCTAGCGGGTTACGGCTATATGTTGAATAATGGGTGTTATAGAGCATTCTGAGCACTGTGTATCTTTTGGAGCTCATTTTTTGATTTGAAGGCAGCGGGAAGAGGAGAGAAGGCAGGGAACACGCGTCTAAACCAGAGAGCTGGGAAGCGAGTACTTGCAACGCGAAAAGGACAGAAAGGAAGAAGGCCTCTGAGAAGGAAAGGCGTCTAAACCAGAGAGCAGGGAAGCGAGTGTTTGCAACGCGAAACGGTGCAGGGGGCAGGGACAGAAAGGGAGAACTCTGAGGAGGAACAGCTGGCAGTTAGCCTTCTTTGGAGATGAGAACTTGATCACCACGGGAGAGGATTGTTGAGAGGGTTACAGAGGGGGAGGTCTGAGATCAGAAAATCCTGAGTATTCCCTGCAGTGTGTAGGGCCAGAGACAGGAAGAGTTGCAGATCTCGTAAAAGTCCAGGTCAGGAAGCATACAGGTTCATGTTGAATTCTCCAAGTAGGCGGAGTTGAGTGGTAGGAGGCTAGGATGGAGAAGTCCATCCACTGAGAGAGGAAGGGGGTAGGCAAATAGCCACGGTGAGAGAATGGCCAGGAGAGAATGCATGCAGACAAGGCATTCGTGACAGGAGTCGGCCTGCAAAGGAAATCAATTTACTACAGGAATCAAGGATAAGCATTGAGATATCACATCTCATGCTATAGGAAGGGTCTCAGGATTGAATGGGAAGGACTTAGATATCACATATCATGCTATAGGGAGGGTCTCAGTTTTGATATTAGAAGCATTGAGATATCACATCTCATGCTATCGGAAGTGTCTCAGGATTGGAATGGGAAGGAGCTGGATATCACATCTCATGCTAAAGGAAGGGTCTCAGGTTTGGAACGGGAAGGAGTTGGATATCACATCTCGTTATAGGAAGGGTCTCAGGTTTGGTATAAACATTGAGATATCACATCTCTGCTATCGGAAGTGTCTCAGGATTGGAATGGGAAGGAGTTGGATATCCCATCTCATGTTATAGGACGGGTCTCAGGTTTTTTATTAAATCATTGAGATATCATATTGCATGCTGTAGGAAGGGTCTAAGGATTGGAATGGGAAGGACTTGGATATCACATCTCATGCTATAGATAGGCTCTCAGGTTTGGAAAGTGAAGGAGTTGTATATGACATCTCATGCCGTAGGGAGGGTCTCAGGTTTGGTATAAACATTGAGATATCACATCTCTGCTATCGGAAGGGTCTCAGGATTGGAATGGGAAGGAGTTGGATATTCCCATCTCATGTTATAGGAAGGGTCTCAGGTTTGGTATTAGAAGCATTGAGATATCACATCTCATCCTATAGGAAGGGTCTCAGGATTGGAATGGGAAGGACTTGGATATCACATCTCTTGCTATATGGAGGGTCTCAAGTTTGATATTAGAAGCATTGAGGTATCACATTTCATGATATCGGAAGGGTCTCAAGATTGGAATGGGAAGGAGTTGGATATCACATCTCATGCTATAGGAAGGGTCTCAGGATTGGAATGGGAAGGAGTTGTATATGACATCTCATGCCGTAGGGAGGGTCTCAGGTTTGGTATAAACATTGAGATATCACATCTCTGCTATCGAAAGGGAATCAGGATTGGAATGGGAAGGAGTTGGATATCCCATCTCATGTTATAGGAAGAGTCTCAGGTTGGGTATTAGAAGCATTGAGATATCACATCTCATGCTATAGGAAGTGTCTCAGGATTGGAATGGGAAGGAGTTGGATATCACATCTCATGTTATAGGAAGGATCTCAGGTTTGGTATAAGCATTGAGATATCACATCTCTGCTATCGGAAGGGTCTCAGGATTGGAATGGGAAGGAGTTGGATATTCCCATCTCATGTTATAGGAAGGGTCTCAGGTTTGGTATTAGAAGCACTGAGATATCACATCTCATGCTATAGGAAGGGTCTCAGGATTGGAATGGGAAGGACTTGGATATCACATCTCTTGCTATAGGGAGGGTCTCAAGTTTGATATTAGAAACATTGAGGTATCACATTTCATGATATCGGAAGGGTCTCAAGATTGGAATGGGAAGGAGTTGGATATCACATCTCATGATAAAGGAAGGGTCTAAGGTTTGGAAGGGGAAGGATTTGGATATCACATCTCATGTTATAGGACGGGTCTCAGGTTTGGTATTAGAAGCATTGAGATATCAAATATCATGGTATAGGAAGGGTCTCAGAATTGGAATGGGAAGGAGTTGGATATCACATCTCAAGCTATAGGAAGGGTCTCAGGATTAGAATGGGAAGGAGTTTGATATCACATCTCATGCCATAGTATGGGTCTCAGGTTTGGTAGAAGCATTGGAATATCACATCTCATGTTATCGGAAGGGTATCGGGATTGGATTTGGAAGGAGTTGTATATCCCATCTCATGCTATAGGAAGGGTCTCAGGTTGGAATGGGAAGGAGTTGAATATCACATCTCATGTTATAGGAAGGGTCTCAGGATTGGAATGGGAAGGACTTGGATATCACATCTCATGCTATAGGAAGGCTCTCAGGTTTGCAAGGGGAAAGAGTTGGATATCACATTTCATGCTATCAGAAGGATCTCAGGTTTGGTATAGAAGCATTGAGATATCATATCTTATGCTATCAGAAGAGTCTCAGGATTGGAATGGGAAGGAGTTGGATATCACATCTCATGCTAAAGGGAGGGTCTCAGGTTTGGAAGATAAGGATTTGGATATCACATCTCATGTTATAGGAAGGATCTCAGGTTTGGTATTAGAAGTATTGAGACATCACATCTCATGCTATAGGAAGGGTCTCAGGATTGGAATAGGAAGGAGTTGGATATCACATCTCATGCTATAGGAAGGGTCTCAGGATTGGAATGGGAAGGAGTTGTATATGACATCTCATGCCGTAGGGAGGGTCTCAGGTTTGGTATAAACATTGAGATATCACATCTCTGCTATCGAAAGGGAATCAGGATTGGAATGGGAAGGAGTTGGATATCCCATCTCATGTTATAGGAAGAGTCTCAGGTTTGGTATTAGAAGCATTGAGATATCACATCTCATGCTATAGGAAGTGTCTCAGGATTGGAATGGGAAGGACTTGGGTATCACATCTCATGCTATAGGGAGGGTCTCAAGTTTGATATTAGAAGCATTGAGATATCACATCTCATGCTATAGGAAGGGTCTCTGGTTTGGTATAAGCAGTGAGATATCACATCTCATGCTATAGGAAGTGTCTCAGGATTGGAATGGGAAGGAGTTGGATATCACATCTCATGTTATAGGAAGGATCTCAGGTTTGGTATAAGCATTGAGATGTCACATCTCTGCTATCGGAAGGGTCTCAGGATTGGAATGGGAAGGAGTTGGATATTCCCATCTCATGTTATAGGAAGGGTCTCAGGTTTGGTATTAGAAGCATTGAGATATCACATCTCATGCTATAGGAAGGGTCTCAGGATTGGAATGGGAATGACTTGGATATCACATCTCTTGCTATAGGGAGGGTCTCAAGTTTGATATTAGAAGCATTGAGGTATCACATTTCATGATATCGGAAGGGTCTCAAGATTGGAATGGGAAGGAGTTGGATATCACATCTCATGATAAAGGAAGGGTCTAAGGTTTGGAAGGGGAAGGATTTGGATATCACATCTCATGTTATAGGACGGGTCTCAGGTTTGGTATTAGAAGCATTGAGATATCAAG
Organism: Ambystoma mexicanum; assembly: GCF_040938575.1. Classification (NCBI taxonomy): domain Eukaryota; kingdom Metazoa; phylum Chordata; class Amphibia; order Caudata; family Ambystomatidae; genus Ambystoma; species Ambystoma mexicanum. The sequence goes on from NC_090938.1 coordinate 302,535,968, forward strand.
TCTCATGGTATAGGAAGGGTCTCAGAATTGGAATGGGAAGGAGTTGGATATCACATCTCAAGCTATAGGAAGGGTCTCAGGATTAGAATGGGAAGGAGTTTGATATCACATCTCATGCCATAGTATGGGTCTCAGGTTTGGTAGAAGCATTGGGATATCACATCTCATGTTATCGGAATGGTATCGGGATTGGATTTGGAAGGAGTTGGATATCCCATCTCATGCTATAGGAAGGGTCTCAGGTTGGAATGGGAAGGAGTTGGATATCACATCGCATGTTATAGGAAGGGTCTCAGGATTGGAATGGGAAGGACTTGGATATCACATCTCATGCTATAGGAAGGCTCTCAGGTTTGCAAGGGGAAAGAGTTGGATATCACATTTCATGCTATCAGAAGGATCTCAGGTTTGGTATAGAAGCATTGAGATATCATATCTTATGCTATCAGAAGAGTCTCAGGATTGGAATGGGAAGGAGTTGGATATCACATCTCATGCTAAAGGGAGGGTCTCAGGTTTGGAAGATAAGGATTTGGATATCACATCTCATGTTATAGGAAGGATCTCAGGTTTGGTATTAGAAGTTTTGAGATATCACATCTCATGCTATCGGAAGGATCTCAGGTTTGGTATAGAAGCATTGAGATATCATATCTTATGCTATCAGAAGGGTCTCAGGATTGGAATGGGAAGGAGTTGGATATCACATCTCATGCTAAAGGGAGGGTCTCAGGTTTGGAAGGGGAAGGATTTGGATATCACATCTCATGTTATAGGATGGATCTCAGGTTTGGTATTAGAAGTATTGAGATATCACATCTCATGTTATCGGAAGGATCTCAGGTTTGGTATTAGAAGTATTGAGATATCACATCTCATGCTGTGGGAAGGGTCTCAGGATTGGAATGGGAAGGAGTTGGATATCACATCTCATGCTAAAGGAAGGGTCTCAGGTTTGGTAGAAGCATTGAGATATCACATCTCATGCTATCGAAAGGGAATCAGGATTGGAATGGGAAGGAGTTGGATATCCCATCTCATGTTATAGGAAGAGTCTCAGGTTTGGTATTAGAAGCATTGAGATATCACATCTCATGCTATAGGAAGTGTCTCAGTTTTGGAATGGGAAGGACTTGGGTATCCCATCTCATGTTATAGGGAGGGTCTCAAGTTTGATATTAGAAGCATTGAGATATCACATCTCATGCTATAGGAAGGGTCTCAGGTTTGGTATAAGCAGTGAGATATCACATCTCATGCTATAGGAAGTGTCTCAGGATTGGAATGGGAAGGAGTTGGATATCACATCTCATGTTATAGGAAGGATCTCAGGTTTGGTATAAGCATTGAGATATCACATCTCTGCTATAGGAAGTGTCTCAGGATTGGAATGGGAAGGACTTGGATATCACATCTCTTGCTATAGGGAGGGTCTCAAGTTTGGAACGGGAAGGAGTTGGATATCACATCTCATGTTATAGGAAGGGTCTCAGGTTTGGTATAAACATTGAGATATCACATCTCTGCTATAGGAAGTGTCTCAGGATTGGAATGGGAAAGACTTGGATATCACATCTCATGCTATAGGTAGGGTCTCAAGTTTGTTATTAGAAGCATTGAGATATCACATCTCATGCTATAGGAAGGGTCTGAGGATTGGAATGGGAAGGAGTTGGATATCACATCACATGCTATGGGAAGGGTCTCAGGTTTGGTATAAGCAGTGAGACATCACATCTCATGGTATAGGAAGTGTCTCAGGATTGGAATGGGAAGGAGTTGGATATCACATCTCATGTTATAGGAAGGATCTCAGGTTTGGTATAAGCATTGAGATATCACATCTCTGCTATCGGAAGGGTCTCAGGATTGGAATGGGAAGGAGTTGGATATTCCCATCTCATGTTATAGGAAGGGTCTCAGGTTTGGTATTAGAAGCATTGAGATATCACATCTCATGATATCGGAAGGGTCTCAGGATTGGAATGGGAAGGAGTTGGATATCACATCTCATGATAAAGGAAGGGTCTAAGGTTTGGAAGGGGAAGGATTTGGATATCACATCTCATGCTATAGGGAGGGTCTCAAGTTTGATATTAGAAGCTTTGAGATATCACATCTCATGATATCGGAAGGGTCTCAGGATTGGAATGGGAAGGAGTTGGATATCACATCTCATGATAAAGGAAGGGTCTAAGGTTTGGAAGGGGAAGGATTTGGATATCACATCTCATGTTATATTACGGGTCTCAGGTTTGGTATTAGAAGCATTGAGATATCAAGTCTCATAGTATAGGAAGGGTCTCAGAATTGGAATGGGAAGGAGTTGGATATCACCTCTCAAGCTATAGGAAGGGTCTCAGGATTGGAATGGGAAGGACTTGGCTATCACATCTCATGCTATCGGAAGGCTCTCAGGTTTGGAAGGGGAAAGAGTTGGATATCACATTTCATGTTAGAGGTAGGATCTCAGGTTTGGTATTAGAGGCATTGAGATATCACCTCATGCTATCAGAAGGGTCTCAGGAATGGAATGGGAAGGAGTTGGATATCACATCTCATGCTAAAGGGAGGGTCTCAGGTTTGGAAGGGGAAGGATTTGGATATCACATCTCATGTTATAGGAAGGATCTCAGGTTTGGTATTAGAAGCATTGAGATATCACATCTCATGCTATCAGAAGGGTCTCAGGTTGGAATGGGAAGGAGTTGGATATCACATCTCATGTTATAGGAAGGGTCTCAGGATTGGAATGGGAAGGACTTGGATATCACATCTCATGCTATAGGAAGGCTCTCAGGTTTGCAAGGGGAAAGAGTTGGATATCACATTTCATGCTATCAGAAGGATCTCAGGTTTGGTATAGAAGCATTGAGATATCATATCTTATGCTATCAGAAGAGTCTCAGGATTGGAATGGGAAGGAGTTGGATATCACATCTCATGCTAAAGGCAGGGTCTCAGGTTTGGAAGATAAGGATTTGGATATCACATCTCATGTTATAGGAAGGATCTCAGGTTTGGTATTAGAAGTATTGAGACATCACATCTCATGCTATAGGAAGGGTCTCAGGATTGGAATAGGAAGGAGTTGGATATCACATCTCATGCTATAGGAAGGGTCTCAGGATTGGAATGGGAAGGAGTTGGATATCCCATCTCATGTTATAGGAAGAGTCTCAGGTTTGGTATTAGAAGCATTGAGATATCACATCTCATGCTATAGGAAGTGTCTCAGGATTGGAATGGGAAGGACTTGGGTATCACATCTCATGCTATAGGGAGGGTCTCAAGTTTGATATTAGAAGCATTGAGATATCACATCTCATGCTATAGGAAGGGTCTCAGGTTTGGTATAAGCAGTGAGATATCACATCTCATGCTATAGGAAGTGTCTCAGGATTGGAATGGGAAGGAGTTGGATATCACATCTCATGTTATAGGAAGGATCTCAGGTTTGGTATAAGCATTGAGATATCACATCTCTGCTATCGGAAGGGTCTCAGGATTGGAATGGGAAGGAGTTGGATATTCCCATCTCATGTTATAGGAAGGGTCTCAGGTTTGGTATTAGAAGCATTGAGATATCACATCTCATGCTATAGGAAGGGTCTCAGGATTGGAATGGGAAGGACTTGGATATCACATCTCTTGCTATAGGGAGGGTCTCAAGTTTGATATTAGAAGCATTGAGGTATCACATTTCATGATATCGGAAGGGTCTCAAGATTGGAATGGGAAGGAGTTGGATATCACTGTTAAGACGGATTTCTGAACTCTGTCCTGGTGGCGCAGAGGTTCAGAAGGCCAACCTAATTACTTGGAACAGGGTAACCTCTGGACAAGCCAGACCAATCAAGGTAGCGATCGCGGCGGTCAAGACTAGGTCTCAAGAGGGGTGAGGGTGACTGAAAGCCCGCAATGAGCACACAAAGCAAGAGCGCTTACAAACTACTCCAAACAGTTGTTTATATCAAAAATAGATACACATTTATTATAAGGCCTTGAAACTAATAACCACAGTAAAAGCAGCAATATACAACGATATTAAACCAACACATACACTATCCACCCAATATATATACAGAATACACAGTTTCACAGCATTAGCAGCACGAAATATGTTATCCACCTGCAGGGGAAGGAAAACAGGCAGTGCGAACCAATGCGAGTGATATGTCCGCCTTCTGAGGCCCCTAACTGGATGGTAGTCCAATCCCTACGAAGAGTGGAGCCTAGCGCTCAAAAGTACCTGCACACGCCGGTGCCAATGGGCAGAAGGTGAAGCTCTTCGGAGGACGTTGAACAGCTCTGTAGGGAGCTCTAATGAAGGAGAACACGGTCCGCGACTCTAGCGCAGCCTCCACTGTGAGGCAGAAGCCGGGCGCGAGTACGGACAAGGGGTGCTGTATTCACAGCGGGGAAAAGCAAAGGGCACTGCAGGAGGGCGACCAGATCCTAGCTAATCTACTCACCGGTCCCCGAAGCAAGCAGGCCCGAGCTTCTCCTCGATAGATGCAGCTTCTGGCAGGTTCTGAAGAGCAGGGAACGTCTCGTCGTCGTGCAGAGTAAAAAGACGTCCCGATCGAAGAAACAAGCACAGTTTTGTCGCCACCGCAGGGCAACGGAACGGCCGGGTGTATTCAAGCCAAACGAGCACCGCTCACCTCTAGCTTAGGACTGCTAAGCAAACGAAGCGTGTGAGCATGCCCCGGACTCAGAATACCACCCAACCTGTCGGCGATTACAGAGCAGGCCTCCTTAGTAAGCTGGTCAGTCAACTGGATGGCCCAGAGACACTTCCGAAGGCTTACAGCAGGAGTTGATGAAGGTGCCGGGAATAGCTGGTCCTGCTATTCCAATAGGTCGAAGCGCCAGTACAGGCCTTCTTGTTCGATCTTAGGTGGAAAGGGCTTCACCGGACGACAGCAATGAGGAGCAGAAGTTCTTCAGGGGGTCACCAGTGATTCCTCGGTCCAGCCTCGTGTTCGCAGGATACTTGGCTCCTGTATCCCTGGGTTCGTAAGAACTCAGGAGATCGACATGGTAGTGGTGTTTCCAGCTCCCTCTTATCCACGGTTCCCTTCGCGCCAAAACGGAGGGGAGCCAATGGGAGATCCGCTCATCAACACCCATACCATACGTGGACCAATCACGGACCACAGTGGTCCCAGGCATTCACACCACCCTAGACTCTCTGGCACCCAGGATGTGTATTGGGACCAGACAGCCCAGCCCACATCCTGGGGGCACTCAAACGACATGTAGAAGCCCGCGAAAGCAACCGTGTTTCGCGGGAAACTACATGCCCAAATAAGGAAGGCCCCGGGTCGCCTGACCTGGGGGAAGGTAAAGGGAGCAAGACGGACAGTGGACGAGACAAAGGAGCCTCGTGGTCCGGCCATTTTGTGTAGCCGGGCCACCCTTTTGTGTTCGCGGCAAAAACGTGCTCAGAACGGCAAAAGGAGCTCAAAATAAACCAAATGATCGCTGCCACCAGCCCAGTCCCTGAATGACTTGCACCGATCCAAAAACCATCCTACAAGAGTGTCTAGGGTCTGTAGAAGGCTAGAGACCCAAGAGAGCTGTAACTTAGCTTACAGTGCCCTCTTGTGTCGTGTTGCACTAAAATGGCGACACGATAAGAGAAACTACGGGAAACAGCGTTCCCCGGTACTGACTGTCTTAAGGGCATGTCAGTTTCCCCGTAAGAAAGGAGCGAAAGCCCAGAGGAGTACAGCAGAAGGCTGCACTTCTCTGGCAAAGTCAAGAAAACAGGTTGAAAACAATAGCAAAAAGTTTAGGGGTTGCCACATGGAAGGAAAGTTCCCTACAATAACGAAATCTTTCCTAACACTCGCCCCTCCCAGACTATGGACAGGGGGAACTAATCCACCCCTGGATGAGTCTCTTGTTCAGGTCGGTAAAACATTCTGGACAACCCATCAGCATTGCTATGTTGGACACCTGGCCTATGCTCAATAGTGAAGTCGAAGCCTTGTAGACTTATGGACCACCTAAGCAACTTTGGATTCTCCCCCTTCATGTTCATTAGCCACTTTAACGGCTTATGGTCAGTCTGCACAGTGAAGTGGGTCCCATAGAGGTAGGGCCGCAGCTTCCTTAGGGCCCACACAACAGAGAAACATTCTTTCTCTACCGTGGACCATCTGAGCTCTCTGTCCTTAAGCTGGCGACTAATAAAACCGATAGGGTGTTCCTTACCCTTCTCATCTACTTGTGATAGTACAGCTCCTATCCCAGTGTCAGAGGCATCCGTCTGCACGATAAAAGGTCTTTGATAATCAGGGGCCCTGAGCACAGGGGCCTGGCACAAGGAGTCTTTCAAGCCATTGAAGGCCTTCTCACACTCGTCAGTCCAAGTTACCTTCTTGGGTTTCTTCGGAGTTGTGAGGGCAGTCAGAGGAGCAGCTATGGTGCCATAGTCTGCCATAAAATTGCGGTAATAACCCGTGAGTCCTAAGAAGGCTCTCACTTGGGTTTGTGTAGTGGGGGTAGGCCAGTCTTGTACTGCTTGTACTTTACTGGGGAGAGGCTGTATCCTTCCTCCACCTACTTCATGCCCAAGGTAAACCACTGAGCCTTGTCCAATCTGGCATTTACTCGCCTTTATGGTCAAGTGGGCTTTCTGAAGAGCCTGGAGCACAATCCCGAGGTGTTTCACATGGTCTTCCCAGGTGGCACTGAAAACTGCTATATCGTCCAGATATGCAAGACAGAATTCGTCCAACCCATTCAACACATGATTCACAAGCCTCTGGAAAGTGGCAGGTGCATTCTTCAATCCGAACGGCATTACCCGGAATTGGTAAAGCCCGTCGGGAGTTGAAAATGCTGTCTTCTCCTTGGCATGTTCTGCTAAAGCTATTTGCCAATAGCCCGCAGTCAGGTCAAACGTGCTGAGGTACTTGGAGGCACCCAAGGTATCCACCAGCTCGTCAGTTCGAGGCAAGGGGTGAGCGTCTGTCTTGGTGACAGCATTCAGAGCCCTGTAATCCACGCAGAACCTCAATTCAGAAGTGCCTGCTTTTGGAACCAGAACCACAGGACTGGACCAAGGACTACTAGAGGGTTCAATCACCCCAAGGTCTAACATCTTGTTGACCTCGGTCTTAATATAAGACCGTACTTTATCCGACATCCTGTATCCCCTACTTTTGGTAGGTACACTGTCTCCTGTGTCAATGTTATGTTTGCACCAAGGTGTCAAACCAGGCGACTGTGAAAACAGGGGGGAAAACTGCCTAAGCAAACTTTTCACCTCAGCCTGCTGATCAGAAGTCAGGTGAGGGGCCACTCGGACACCCTCAACGGAGCTATCTGAAGGACCGCTTTGGAACAGGTCGGGAAGAGGTTCTGACTCCTCTTCCTCAACGTCTGACGCCAGTAGCAGTGCTGCGATTTCGACTCTTGGGACGAAAGCCTTCAGCCTATTTACGTGGAACACTTTTGGAGCCTGTCCAGGCCTTCCAAGGTCCACTAAATAGTTCACCTCACCCAGGGGCTCCACCACTGTGTAAGGGCCTGACCATTTGTCCTGTAAAGCGCGAGGCCTTATAGGGTTCATGATCAGGACTTGCTGACCAGGGGTAAAGTGAATTAAGGAAGCTTTCTGGTCGTACCAATGTTTCACCAGCGCTTGTCCTGCCTTCAACTTTTCACTAGCCAAGCCCATCAGGAGTACCATCCGTTTTCTGAGCCCTAGCACATAGTCAACTACATTGGTAGTAACAGGGGGAGTGGGCATCTCCCATCCCTCTTTGACGATGGCTAAGGGTCCCCGTACGGGATGACCGAACAGAAGTTCGAAGGGGCTGAAGCCAACACCCTCCTGTGGTACCTCTCTGTAGGCAAACAACAAGCATGGTAAAAGAAGGTCCCATTTCCTCCTCTGGGGCTCCTCCAGAGCCCCAATCATGCTCTTTAGCGTTCTGTTGAAACGCTCCACCAGACCATTGGTCTGGGGGTGGTATGCAGAAGAGAACTTGTAGGTGACCCCACATTCTTTCCACATAGCCTGCATATACTTCGACATAAAGTTGCTGCCACGATCTGACACAACTTCTTTAGGGAAGCCAACCCTAGTAAATATGCCGAGTAACGCTTTTGCAACTGACTTGGCAGTTACAGTCTTTAATGGGATGGCCTCAGGATACCTGGTTGCATGGTCGACCAGCACCAGGATAAACCTATTGCCTGAGGATGTTTGCGGGTCAAGGGGACCAACGATGTCGATCCCTACCCTTTCAAATGGTACCCCCACAACTGGGAGCGGTACCAACGGAGCTTGGATTGTCGCGCCAACCTTACCAGACAACTGGCAGGAGGCACAACTCCTGCAGTGACTTTCTACTTGCACCCCCATCTTGGGCCAGTAGAAGTGCATAGATAACCTTTGCTTGGTCCTCTTCATTCCAAGGTGACCAGCAAGGGGAACTTCATGCGCCAACTGCAGGAGGAAGGGTCTAACAGAAAGGGGAACCACCAACCTCCTATGGTCTCCTTCTGTAGACTCTGTGGGCTCACTGTACAGGAGTCCACCTTCCCAATAAATCCGATGCTTCCCAGGAGGTTCACCCTCAAGCTGGGAGCAGGCCTGTCTCCTTAGGCCTTCCAGAGATGGGCACTCACGTTGGCCCTTACTGAAGTCGTCCCTATCAGGACCTCCTTCAACTAACAAGTCTTTTAGTTCAGGATGGTCGTTGGGGTCGAACACTTCAGGCATCGCCACCTCCTCGTCAGGCTCGGGCGATTGACCAACTCCCTCCACCGCAGTGGTAGGCGAGTTCGGGGGAATATTCTCTTTCCCCCGTCGGGACTTGTTGACTCCTTTCGCCTTGGGTTTCCCCTTCGGCTGGGGCGGCGTATTGGACTTGGCCAATGCTGCCCGTGCTTGAGACCGTGTGTAGGGTCTTTCGGCAGTGTCTCCTACGAGCCCTAGAGCTCTGAGATCATTGCCCAACAAGACCTTTCCCGGGACGTTTCTCTGAATGCTCACTGGAATCCTAACTGCTGTACCATTTAAAGTTAGATTAACAGGGATCACGGGAAACATACGGAGGGGGCCGTCAGCCAACTTAGTGGGCATCAGAGTAGCTCTGGCAACTTCCTCTGAGTCTACCAAGGTAGAATCCACTACAGTTCGACTGCACCCACTATCCCTAAGAGCTGGAGTATCCACTCCATTGATCAGCACACTGTCTTTAAAGTAGTGCTTGGTATTATCCGGAATCCTAGCATACGCCTCTGCGACTTTAGGCTCCCAGGAACCCAGGGACACTAAAACTACCTCAGCCTCTATTCCCCTGGGAAATGAGTCTGAGGAGAAGGATGCTCCTGTAATCTCTTCTTCCTCGTAGGAGGAGAAGGCCAGATTAGCGGAGTGGACCCCCAAAGGTCTAACCTTACAACGGGGATCCCCCTTCACATGGTCAGTTGCTCCACAAGAAAAACAAGCCCCATTGGGTCTGTTTACATAGGGAGGCTTATTATAACCAGAGTTCTGTTTCGGAGGCGAACCTCCACTACCCTGTGAGTTCTCGGATGGCTTACCCTTATTTTTCTTTTTGTGGCCCTTATGGGAAGAAGATTTAGCAGATTCCCCACCCTCCACATCTTTGGACTTTTTCCCTTCCTCCTGCTTACCAGGATGAGTTTTGTCCTTATGGGACACTCGATGTGACACCCATAAATCTGCTGCAATGGCCAGCTTCTTAGGATCTATCTCCTTCGAATCGGCCAAATGCTGCTTAAGCTCCGGGGAAGAAGAAGCAAAAATGTGTTCCAGCATGACCAGATTGATCATGCCTTCGAAGGTAGAAACCTTATAACCTTCAACCCAGCCAGTCAAGTTTTTCAGGGACTCAGCTACATACGACACCCAAGTACCACCTTCCTTTTTCTTATACTCTCTAAACCTTTTCAAATATTGGGTCGGAGTCTTCCCAAACTTTAAAATGAGAGTCTGCTTCAACATTGCAAAATCAGCGCGCTCAGCCTTCGACATTTCCATAATGGCACTGCAACCAGAATGGGGCAGTCTGCTGAGTAACCATGCAATCTTATCCGCATTATCAACCTCCTGAACCTCGCATGCATACTCAAACGCATTTAACCAGTCCATAATGTCATTTCGTTCCTCATACACACTGAGCAGATCTTTTGGAAACCGTGGATGAGAGGAAGCCCCAGAACCATGTCCAGGACCCTTGGACCCATTTGCGAACTGAAGCTTGGCCAGTTCCAACTGGTGATCCCTGTCTTTTTGTTTTTCTGCCTGGTCGATTTTCAGTTTGGCTATGCTGAATTCAAGCTCCTGCTGCCTAAACCGCAGCTCTTGCTTCTTGAATTCAAGCATAGCCTCCCCATCAACACTGGCAGAGGAAACGTTAGACATTACATCCTCCCTGTCCTCGTGGTCGTGATGGATCAGTGCAGCGGCAGAACCGTCGGTTCTGCCAGTGAGAGCAGCCCCACCACCTTCTGCACTGTCCTCGGAAGTTATAGCGTCAAGCTGCGCTTCTTGCCACGCCACGATTCTCTGGATCATTTCCAATTTAGTGCCTTGAGAGGAAACCCCTCTCTCCGCACACATCTTCCCCAATGTTTCAGATTTCGAAGCATTTAAGGTTAATAAAGTATTCGTTTCCATACTGTTGATAGGACTATGGCCTTTTTAACGTTATATTCAATACTTTACTGCGTGTCCTGGTTGGAATAACCTGAAAACGCCTTAGCTCGTGCGCAACACTGGATACCTTCAGTCGTATCCCACCGCTGTACACCAATTTGTTAAGACGGATTTCTGAACTCTGTCCTGGTGGCGCAGAGGTTCAGAAGGCCAACCTAATTACTTGGAACAGGGTAACCTCTGGACAAGCCAGACCAATCAAGGTAGCGATCGCGGCGGTCAAGACTAGGTCTCAAGAGGGGTGAGGGTGACTGAAAGCCCGCAATGAGCACACAAAGCAAGAGCGCTTACAAACTACTCCAAACAGTTGTTTATATCAAAAATAGATACACATTTATTATAAGGCCTTGAAACTAATAACCACAGTAAAAGCAGCAATATACAACGATATTAAACCAACACATACACTATCCACCCAATATATATACAGAATACACAGTTTCACAGCATTAGCAGCACGAAATATGTTATCCACCTGCAGGGGAAGGAAAACAGGCAGTGCGAACCAATGCGAGTGATATGTCCGCCTTCTGAGGCCCCTAACTGGATGGTAGTCCAATCCCTACGAAGAGTGGAGCCTAGCGCTCAAAAGTACCTGCACACGCCGGTGCCAATGGGCAGAAGGTGAAGCTCTTCGGAGGACGTTGAACAGCTCTGTAGGGAGCTCTAATGAAGGAGAACACGGTCCGCGACTCTAGCGCAGCCTCCACTGTGAGGCAGAAGCCGGGCGCGAGTACGGACAAGGGGTGCTGTATTCACAGCGGGGAAAAGCAAAGGGCACTGCAGGAGGGCGACCAGATCCTAGCTAATCTACTCACCGGTCCCCGAAGCAAGCAGGCCCGAGCTTCTCCTCGATAGATGCAGCTTCTGGCAGGTTCTGAAGAGCAGGGAACGTCTCGTCGTCGTGCAGAGTAAAAAGACGTCCCGATCGAAGAAACAAGCACAGTTTTGTCGCCACCGCAGGGCAACGGAACGGCCGGGTGTATTCAAGCCAAACGAGCACCGCTCACCTCTAGCTTAGGACTGCTAAGCAAACGAAGCGTGTGAGCATGCCCCGGACTCAGAATACCACCCAACCTGTCGGCGATTACAGAGCAGGCCTCCTTAGTAAGCTGGTCAGTCAACTGGATGGCCCAGAGACACTTCCGAAGGCTTACAGCAGGAGTTGATGAAGGTGCCGGGAATAGCTGGTCCTGCTATTCCAATAGGTCGAAGCGCCAGTACAGGCCTTCTTGTTCGATCTTAGGTGGAAAGGGCTTCACCGGACGACAGCAATGAGGAGCAGAAGTTCTTCAGGGGGTCACCAGTGATTCCTCGGTCCAGCCTCGTGTTCGCAGGATACTTGGCTCCTGTATCCCTGGGTTCGTAAGAACTCAGGAGATCGACATGGTAGTGGTGTTTCCAGCTCCCTCTTATCCACGGTTCCCTTCGCGCCAAAACGGAGGGGAGCCAATGGGAGATCCGCTCATCAACACCCATACCATACGTGGACCAATCACGGACCACAGTGGTCCCAGGCATTCACACCACCCTAGACTCTCTGGCACCCAGGATGTGTATTGGGACCAGACAGCCCAGCCCACATCCTGGGGGCACTCAAACGACATGTAGAAGCCCGCGAAAGCAACCGTGTTTCGCGGGAAACTACATGCCCAAATAAGGAAGGCCCCGGGTCGCCTGACCTGGGGGAAGGTAAAGGGAGCAAGACGGACAGTGGACGAGACAAAGGAGCCTCGTGGTCCGGCCATTTTGTGTAGCCGGGCCACCCTTTTGTGTTCGCGGCAAAAACGTGCTCAGAACGGCAAAAGGAGCTCAAAATAAACCAAATGATCGCTGCCACCAGCCCAGTCCCTGAATGACTTGCACCGATCCAAAAACCATCCTACAAGAGTGTCTAGGGTCTGTAGAAGGCTAGAGACCCAAGAGAGCTGTAACTTAGCTTACAGTGCCCTCTTGTGTCGTGTTGCACTAAAATGGCGACACGATAAGAGAAACTACGGGAAACAGCGTTCCCCGGTACTGACTGTCTTAAGGGCATGTCAGTTTCCCCGTAAGAAAGGAGCGAAAGCCCAGAGGAGTACAGCAGAAGGCTGCACTTCTCTGGCAAAGTCAAGAAAACAGGTTGAAAACAATAGCAAAAAGTTTAGGGGTTGCCACATGGAAGGAAAGTTCCCTACAATAACGAAATCTTTCCTAACAATCACATCTCATGATAAAGGAAGGGTCTAAGGTTTGGAAGGGGAAGGATTTGGATATCACATCTCATGTTATAGGACGGGTCTCAGGTTTGGTATTAGAAGCATTGAGATATCAAGTCTCATGGTATAGGAAGGGTCTCAGAATTGGAATGGGAAGGAGTTGGATATCACATCTCAAGCTATAGGAAGGGTCTCAGGATTAGAATGGGAAGGAGTTTGATATCACATCTCATGCCATAGTATGGGTCTCAGGTTTGGTAGGAGCATTGGGATATCACATCTCATGTTATCGGAAGGGTATCGGGATTGGATTTGGAAGGAGTTGGTTATCCCATCTCATGCTATAGGAAGGGTCTCAGGTTGGAATGGGAAGGAGTTGGATATCACATCGCATGTTATAGGAAGGGTCTCAGGATTGGAATGGGAAGGACTTGGATATCACATCTCATGCTATAGGAAGGCTCTCAGGTTTGCAAGGGGAAAGAGTTGGATATCACATTTCATGCTATCAGAAGGATCTCAGGTTTGGTATAGAAGCATTGAGATATCATATCTTATGCTATCAGAAGAGTCTCAGGATTGGAATGGGAAGGAGTTGGATATCACATCTCATGCTAAAGGGAGGGTCTCAGGTTTGGAAGATAAGGATTTGGATATCACATCTCATGTTATAGGAAGGATCTCAGGTTTGGTATTAGAAGTATTGAGATATCACATCTCATGCTATCGGAAGGATCTCAGGTTTGGTATAGAAGCATTGAGATATCATATCTTATGCTATCAGAAGGGTCTCAGGATTGGAATGGGAAGGAGTTGGATATCACATCTCATGCTAAAGGGAGGGTCTCAGGTTTGGAAGGGGAAGGATTTGGATATCACATCTCATGTTATAGGATGGATCTCAGGTTTGGTATTAGAAGTATTGAGATATCACATCTCATGTTATCGGAAGGATCTCAGGTTTGGTATTAGAAGTATTGAGATATCACATCTCATGCTGTGGGAAGGGTCTCAGGATTGGAATGGGAAGGAGTTGGATATCACATCTCATGCTAAAGGAAGGGTCTCAGGTTTGGTAGAAGCATTGAGATATCACATCTCATGCTATCGAAAGGGAATCAGGATTGGAATGGGAAGGAGTTGGATATCCCATCTCATGTTATAGGAAGAGTCTCAGGTTTGGTATTAGAAGCATTGAGATATCACATCTCATGCTATAGGAAGTGTCTCAGGATTGGAATGGGAAGGACTTGGGTATCCCATCTCATGTTATAGGGAGGGTCTCAAGTTTGATATTAGAAGCATTGAGATATCACATCTCATGCTATAGGAAGGGTCTCAGGTTTGGTATAAGCAGTGAGATATCACATCTCATGCTATAGGAAGTGTCTCAGGATTGGAATGGGAAGGAGTTGGATATCACATCTCATGTTATAGGAAGGATCTCAGGTTTGGTATAAGCATTGAGATATCACATCTCTGCTATAGGAAGTGTCTCAGGATTGGAATGGGAAGGACTTGGATATCACATCTCATGCTATAGGTAGGGTCTCAAGTTTGTTATTAGAAGCATTGAGATATCACATCTCATGCTATAGGAAGGGTCTGAGGATTGGAATGGGAAGGAGTTGGATATCACATCACATGCTATGGGAAGGGTCTCAGGTTTGGTATAAGCAGTGAGATATCACATCTCATGGTATAGGAAGTGTCTCAGGATTGGAATGGGAAGGAGTTGGATATCACATCTCATGTTATAGGAAGGATCTCAGGTTTGGTATAAGCATTGAGATATCACATCTCTGCTATCGGAAGGGTCTCAGGATTGGAAGGGGAAGGAGTTGGATATCACATCTCATGCTATAGGGAGGGTCTCAAGTTTGATATTAGAAGCTTTGAGATATCACATCTCATGATATCGGAAGGGTCTCAGGATTGGAATGGGAAGGAGTTGGATATCACATCTCATGATAAAGGAAGGGTCTAAGGTTTGGAAGGGGAAGGATTTGGATATCACATCTCATGTTATATTACGGGTCTCAGGTTTGGTATTAGAAGCATTGAGATATCAAGTCTCATAGTATAGGAAGGGTCTCAGAATTGGAATGGGAAGGAGTTGGATATCACCTCTCAAGCTATAGGAAGGGTCTCAGGATTGGAATGGGAAGGACTTGGCTATCACATCTCATGCTATCGGAAGGCTCTCAGGTTTGGAAGGGGAAAGAGTTGGATATCACATTTCATGTTAGAGGTAGGATCTCAGGTTTGGTATTAGAGGCATTGAGATATCACCTCATGCTATCAGAAGGGTCTCAGGAATGGAATGGGAAGGAGTTGGATATCACATCTCATGCTAAAGGGAGGGTCTCAGGTTTGGAAGGGGAAGGATTTGGATATCACATCTCATGTTATAGGAAGGATCTCAGGTTTGGTATTAGAAGCATTGAGATATCACATCTCATGCTATCGGAAGGATCTCAGGTTTGGTATTAGAAGCATTGAGATATCACATCTCATGCTATCAGAAGGGTCTCAGGTTGGAATGGGAAGGACTTGGATATCACATCTCATGCTATAGGAAGGCTCTCAGGTTTGCAAGGGGAAAGAGTTGGATATCACATTTCATGCTATCAGAAGGATCTCAGGTTTGGTATAGAAGCATTGAGATATCATATCTTATGCTATCAGAAGAGTCTCAGGATTGGAATGGGAAGGAGTTGGATATCACATCTCATGCTAAAGGGAGGGTCTCAGGTTTGGAAGATAAGGATTTGGATATCACATCTCATGTTATAGGAAGGATCTCAGGTTTGGTATTAGAAGTATTGAGACATCACATCTCATGCTATAGGAAGGGTCTCAGGATTGGAATAGGAAGGAGTTGGATATCACATCTCATGCTATAGGAAGGGTCTCAGGATTGGAATGGGAAGGAGTTGTATATGACATCTCATGCCGTAGGGAGGGTCTCAGGTTTGGTATAAACATTGAGATATCACATCTCTGCTATCGAAAGGGAATCAGGATTGGAATGGGAAGGAGTTGGATATCTCATCTCATGTTATAGGAAGAGTCTCAGGTTTGGTATTAGAAGCATTGAGATATCACATCTCATGCTATAGGAAGTGTCTCAGGATTGGAATGGGAAGGACTTGGGTATCACATCTCATGCTATAGGGAGGGTCTCAAGTTTGATATTAGAAGCATTGAGATATCACATCTCATGCTATAGGAAGGGTCTCAGGTTTGGTATAAGCAGTGAGATATCACATCTCATGCTATAGGAAGTGTCTCAGGATTGGAATGGGAAGGAGTTGGATATCACATCTCATGTTATAGGAAGGATCTCAGGTTTGGTATAAGCATTGAGATATCACATCTCTGCTATCGGAAGGGTCTCAGGATTGGAATGGGAAGGAGTTGGATATTCCCATCTCATGTTATAGGAAGGGTCTCAGGTTTGGTATTAGAAGCATTGAGATATCACATCTCATGCTATAGGAAGGGTCTCAGGATTGGAATGGGAAGGACTTGGATATCACATCTCTTGCTATAGGGAGGGTCTCAAGTTTGATATTAGAAGCATTGAGGTATCACATTTCATGATATCGGAAGGGTCTCAAGATTGGAATGGGAAGGAGTTGGATATCACATCTCATGATAAAGGAAGGGTCTAAGGTTTGGAAGGGGAAGGATTTGGATATCACATCTCATGTTATAGGACGGGTCTCAGGTTTGGTATTAGAAGCATTGAGATATCAAGTCTCATGGTATAGGAAGGGTCTCAGAATTGGAATGGGAAGGAGTTGGATATCACATCTCAAGCTATAGGAAGGGTCTCAGGATTAGAATGGGAAGGAGTTTGATATCACATCTCATGCCATAGTATGGGTCTCAGGTTTGGTAGGAGCATTGGGATATCACATCTCATGTTATCGGAAGGGTATCGGGATTGGATTTGGAAGGAGTTGGTTATCCCATCTCATGCTATAGGAAGGGTCTCAGGTTGGAATGGGAAGGAGTTGGATATCACATCGCATGTTATAGGAAGGGTCTCAGGATTGGAATGGGAAGGACTTTGATATCACATCTCATGCTATAGGAAGGCTCTCAGGTTTGCAAGGGGAAAGAGTTGGATATCACATTTCATGCTATCAGAAGGATCTCAGGTTTGGTATAGA
This sequence comes from Ambystoma mexicanum, assembly GCF_040938575.1. Classification (NCBI taxonomy): domain Eukaryota; kingdom Metazoa; phylum Chordata; class Amphibia; order Caudata; family Ambystomatidae; genus Ambystoma; species Ambystoma mexicanum. The sequence continues at coordinate 302,553,058 of NC_090938.1, forward strand.
AGCATTGAGATATCATATCTTATGCTATCAGAAGAGTCTCAGGATTGGAATGGGAAGGAGTTGGATATCACATCTCATGCTAAAGGGAGGGTCTCAGGTTTGGAAGATAAGGATTTGGATATCACATCTCATGTTATAGGAAGGATCTCAGGTTTGGTATTAGAAGTATTGAGATATCACATCTCATGCTATCGGAAGGATCTCAGGTTTGGTATAGAAGCATTGAGATATCATATCTTATGCTATCAGAAGGGTCTCAGGATTGGAATGGGAAGGAGTTGGATATCACATCTCATGCTAAAGGGAGGGTCTCAGGTTTGGAAGGGGAAGGATTTGGATATCACATCTCATGTTATAGGATGGATCTCAGGTTTGGTATTAGAAGTATTGAGATATCACATCTCATGTTATCGGAAGGATCTCAGGTTTGGTATTAGAAGTATTGAGATATCACATCTCATGCTATAGGAAGGGTCTCAGGATTGGAATGGGAAGGAGTTGGATATCACATCTCATGCTAAAGGAAGGGTCTCAGGTTTGGTAGAAACATTGAGATATCACATCTCATGCTATAGGAAGGGTCTCAGGATTGGAATGGGAAGGACGTAGATATCACATATCATGCTATAGGGAGGGTCTCAGTTTTGATATTAGAAGCATTGAGATATCACATCTCATGCTATCGGAAGTGTCTCAGGATTGGAATGGGAAGGAGCTGGATATCACATCTCATGCTAAAGGAAGGGTCTCAGGTTTGGAACGGGAAGGAGTTGGATATCACATCTCATGTTATAGGAAGGGTCTCAGGTTTGGTATAAACATTGAGATATCACATCTCTGCTATAGGAAGTGTCTCAGGATTGGAATGGGAAAGACTTGGATATCACATCTCATGCTATAGGTAGGGTCTCAAGTTTGTTATTAGAAGCATTGAGATATCACATCTCATGCTATAGGAAGGGTCTGAGGATTGGAATGGGAAGGAGTTGGATATCACATCTCATGCTATGGGAAGGGTCTCAGGTTTGGTATAAGCAGTGAGATATCACATCTCATGCTATAGGAAGTGTCTCAGGATTGGAATGGGAAGGAGTTGGATATCACATCTCATGTTATAGGAAGGATCTCAGGTTTGGTATAAGCATTGAGATATCACATCTCTGCTATCGGAAGGGTCTCAGGATTGGAATGGGAAGGAGTTGGATATTCCCATCTCATGTTATAGGAAGGGTCTCAGGTTTGGTATTAGAAGCATTGAGATATCACATCTCATGCTATAGGAAGGGTCTCAGGATTGGAGTGGGAAGGACTTGGATATCACATCTCATGCTATAGGGAGGGTATCAAGTTTGATATTAGAAGCTTTGAGATATCACATCTCATGATATCGGAAGGGTCTCAGGATTGGAATGGGAAGGAGTTGGATATCCCATCTCATGATAAAGGAAGGGTCTAAGGTTTGGAAGGGGAAGGATTTGGATATCACATCTCATGCTATAGGGAGGGTCTCAAGTTTGATATTAGAAGCTTTGAGATATCACATCTCATGATATCGGAAGGGTCTCAGGATTGGAATGGGAAGGAATTGGATATCACATCTCATGATAAAGGAAGGGTCTAAGGTTTGGAAGGGGAAGGATTTGGATATCACATCTCATGTTATATTACGGGTCTCAGGTTTGGTATTAGAAGCATTGAGATATCAAGTCTCATAGTATAGGAAGGGTCTCAGAATTGGAATGGGAAGGAGTTGGATATCACATCTCAAGCTATAGGAAGGGTCTCAGGATTGGAATGGGAAGGACTTGGCTATCACATCTCATGCTATAGGAAGGCTCTCAGGTTT